>NC_134702.1:179482178-180228845 GCF_043290135.1 Rhipicephalus microplus
CTGGAGTGCTCATCGAATGACATCTCCTCGAGTTCCGTCGCCGACACCTTAAGTGCTCAAGAACAGGCGAGCTTCTTAATCTCCTCCAGCACATCGCAAATTCATTCGACGTTTCTCAGCCGCAATTGGGTCGCACTTCCGTAGTGCACCACTACATTGACACTGGTTCCCACTAGCCCTTGCGTCAAAGACCGTGGCGTGCCTCTGCTGCAGAACGCCATGTCATCAACGACCAGGTCGAAGAGATGCTACGCCGTCGCGTTATTACACTATCGCACAGTCCTTGAGCATCTCCTGTTGTTCTAGTTCAAAAAAAGAATGGATCTATTCAATTTTGCGTCGACTACCGGCGATTAAACAAGGTGACACGGAAAAACGTCTATCCATTACCGCGCATTAACGACGCCCTTGACAGCCTCCAAGGAGCCGAATCCTCCTCCTCCTTAGACTTACGATCTGGATACTAGCAGGTTCCTACGGCAAAAGCTGATCGCCAGAAAACTGCGTTCATCACACCAGATGGCCTGTACGAATTTAACGTAATGCCTTTTGATCTTTGTAATGCTCCTGCCACGTTTGAACGACTCATGGACAACACACTGCGTGGACTGAAGTGGTGTGTGTGTCTATGCTACCTCGACGTTGTCGTTTTCTCTCCCGATTTCCTACACATCTGCTTCGGCTCCAACTGGTTCTGACGTGTTTAACCAATGCTGGGCTCCAACTGAACCTTAAAAAGTGCCGCTTCGACGCGTGAGAGCTGTCCATGTTAGGGTACATCGTGCCCAAGCATGGTGATCTACTCGGCCCTGCAAAACTCCGAGCAGTCGCTGAGTTCCCGAAACCTACTACACTGAAAGAATTACGCAGTTTCGTGGGACTATGCTCGTACTTCTGGCGCTTCATTCGAAATTTCGCGTCGATCATGTCACCACTGACTAACCTCCTACGCAGTGACGCGGACCTTTCATCCTCGTCTTCTGACTGCGACGTCGCGTTTGCCACGCTCCGTAGTGTGCTAACATCTCCTCCCATTCTTCGGCATTTCGACCCACCAGCTGCAACAGAAGTTCACACAGACGCTAGCAGAGTTGGTCTTGGCACTGTCCTCGCCCAACGCAAGCCAGGCTACTCCGAATACGTCGTCGCTTATGCGAAACGAACGCTTACTAAAGCTGAGGCTAAGTACAGCGTCACTGAAAAGGAGTGCTTAGCGCTAGTGCGGGCGCTTCGCAAGTTCCACCCTTATTTGTACGGTCGCCCATTCGACCTGGTAACGAACCACCATGCACTTTGTTGGCTCGCCACATTGAAAGATCCTTCTGGCCGTCTGGCTCGGTAGGCACTGCAAATCTAGGAGTAAGACATTCGCGTCATCTATCGCGGTGGATGCAAGCATTATGATGCCGATGACCTGTACCGTTCGCCTTTACCTCCCAACTTGGCCTGCGGAACCACTGGTACCAACTCTGTCGTATCTATCAACTTTGACTCCTTTGCCAGTGAACAACACAAGGAGCCGTGGATCGCTTCTCTTCTTGACTGTCTCTCTGGATCATCAACCACTGCGACGTCTCGCTGCTCATTTCCTCATTCGTGATCGGCTGCTCCACCGACGCAACTACGCCCCTAAAGGTCGTAAGTGGCTCTTGGTTGTCCCCCGCAGCTTGCAATCAGAAATATGCGCCTCCTTTTACAACGATCCCCAATGTGGCCATGCCGGAAGTTTCAAAATTTGCAAACGCATTCACCATTGCTTCTACTGGCACAGAATGCATAATTTTGTTCGAAAATTCGTTATGGGCTGTCCTGACAGTCAACCCCGCAAATCACCACCTTTCCACTCGTCCGCTGCACTTCAACCGTTTCCGTGCCCTGCCAAACCTTTCGATCGGATCGGAATTGATCTCTATGGCCCTCTACCGACAACTTCCGATGAAAATTAGTGAATCATAGTTGCTGTGGACCATTTAACACGCTACGGTGAGACCGCCGCCCTTCCAAGTGCCACTGCACAGGACTTGGCATCCTTCGTCCATTATCGCTTCCTACAACGACATGGTGCACCTCAAGAACTAAGTGACCGAGGTCGAGCATTCCTATCAGAAGTCATCATGGCTCTGCTTTCTGAATGCCATATTGTTCATCGCAAGACCACGGCATACCACCCGGAGACAAACGGGCTCACGGAAAGATTTACCCGCACCCTCAGCAATATGCTCGCGATGTATGTGACATCTGATCATACTAACTGGGATCGCATTCTTCCATTCTTCATGTTTGCATACAGCACCGCGGCACACTCTACCACTGGATTTTCACCTTTCTTTCTTCTTTATGGATGCAAACCTTCCCACACCATCGACACTCTCCTTCCATACCGTCCCGACGCATCCGAATGCCCATCTGTGTCTGAAGCTGCCCGAAAAGCGGAACAGTGCCGTGAACTCGCATACATTTTTACGCCACATGCCGAAGCTGCCCGAAAAGTGGAAGAGTGCCGTGAACTCGCACACATTTTTACATCACAAGAACAGCAGCGCCAGAAAGAAAACAACGCCGACTCTTCACGAAGCCACAGCTATTCCCCGGTATCCCTTGTATGACTGGCTCTTCCTTACTAAACCCCCAGCCTTTCCTCAAAACTCGTCCCAAAGTACGAGGGCCCTTACCGCGTTTTGGAGCAAACCTTACCGGTGAATTTTCTCATTGAGCCACTTTCCCCATCTGACGACATGCGCCGGCGTGGACGTGACATCGTCCACGTCGCCCGCCTTAAGCCACAGCATAGCCCTCTGCCTCCAGACTCTTAGGTCGCCAGGATGGCTTTTATACGGCGAAGGCAAATTGTGAAAAAGAAAACGCATCGCTGTCAAGCAACATCACCACCATCTGCTTAACCGTTGTTGCTCTGTCCCGATAGTGTTTCGGCCCCGAGCCTCCGTCGCAACACATGGCAATAAACCCCCTTTCTATATATATATATATATATATATATATATATATATATATATATATATATATATATATATATATATATATATATATATATATAAGGGAAAGAGGTGTATACCTAAGGGCTCGTTTTTCCGTGTTTTGACACATTATTAATGAGATCTAACAGACAATAATGCCAAGAAATGTATAGGAGAAGTTATTAGAACAAATGGAATGTAAATAAGAAGTAAGAAAAGTGGGTGAAAGAATAACCAGCCGTGAGCAGGAAACGAACCTACGACCTTCGATTAAAGCGTTCGATGCTCTAACCACTGAGCTATCACAGCGGCCTTCCCTCCACCCACTTTTTTTGGATTTATATGTGAATTAAGAAGTTGGAGTGTCAGTCAGCGCCCTCTGTAGCCAAGCAGCAAATGTGAAACACCCTTTTATGCGCATGTGTGGCGTCACTCACGTAGCACGTGAACTTATTACGAGCGAGCAGCTGACAAATAGTCCCTCGTGTACAACCTAATGACACCAAGTCTGCCAGTACGAGACCCTCGTTAATGAATAAGGAAAAGAGGTGTATACCTAAGGGCTCGTTTTTCCGTGTTTTGACACATTATTAATGAGATCTAACAGACAATAATGCCAAGGAATGTATAAGAGAAGTTATTAGAACAAATGGAATGTAAATAAGAAGAAAGAAAAGTGGGTGAAAGAATAACCAGCCATGAGCAGGAATATATATATATATATATTGTCGCAACGTGCAAAGAACAGGGCACAAGGCTTCCTTTCGACGTTAACAGCAAGGCTCTATTCACATACAAAAACAAAGCGTAAGAGCAGACGCGCAACGTCGTCTTCCTCGAAAAACGCCCGCCAGAGACTGCCGCTCGTGATGCTGGCTTCTTCGTCCTTTAGTGTTTACGGCTAATAACCATGACATTAGCCTCCCTCTCAAGAAGGCATCGTTCCGATGCTTCATCATTATGGCGGAAGGATTTGTAGTCACTGGCAGATCACGGGTTTATCCGAACCACGTGCACAACTTCTGGTGCATGTCTTTGACGTCTTGAACAATGTGGACTGTCGGAAATCACCTCATAGTTAACATCACTGAGACGACCGAGGACTTTATACGGCCCAAAGTACCGTCTCAATAGTTTCTCCGAGAGGCCACGATGGCGAACTGGAGTCCAGATCCAAACTTTCTGTCTTGGTTCATAGGAGACAGGTCGGTGACAAAGATTATAGCGCCTTGTGTCATACTCCTGGTGACGACGAATACGTACGCGGGCAAGTTGGCGGGCTTCTTCAGCAAGCTGAGTTATGTAGTCTGCACTTGTGTCAATGCCATCACTTACATGCGGCAATATAGCGTCGAGCATGGTTGTGACGTCACGGCCATAGAGAAGATGAAATGGTGTCGTGTGTTGTCTCTTGCTGTGCCATATTGTAAGCGAAAGTGACATAAGGCAGTATCTCGTCCCAGTTTTGATGTTCCACATCAACGTACATGCAAAGCATATCCGCAAATGTTTTGTTCAGCCGTTCCGTCAGACCATTTGTTTGTGGATGGTATGCCGTTTTGCACCGGTGAGATGTTCCACTTAGATTTAAAACTGTGCCTAATAGCTCGGCTGTGAATGCTTTTCCTCTGTCAGTTATTACTACAGATGGAGTGCTATGCCTCAGGACTATATTCTCAATGAAAAACTGGGCTGCTTCACTTGCTGTGCCCCGCTCCAAAGCCTTGGTTTCGGCGTAGCGAGTAAGATAGTCTGTGGCTACAATTATCCATTTGCGACCAGCAGCCGAAGGTGGAAATGGTCCTAGAAGATCCATTCCGACTTGGGCGATTGGAGTTTCCGGTACATCAATTGGATGGAGGAGCCCTGCTGGTCTGACGGCTGGCACTTTCCTACGTTGGCACTCAAGACAAGTCCTCAAGAAGCACTCGAGAAGTAATACTTCTGTCTCACTTGGAACAGCGTTCGTGTGTGGCCCAAATGACCGGATGTTGGTTCGTCATGGCACGCCTCTAGTACTTTTTTCCTGAGTGGTGTTGGGACGACGAGTAAGTAGGTGTTGCCGCTCAAAGAAAAGTTCACCTTATAAAGGACTTCGTTGCGCAAACAAAAAGATGCTACTTCTCTTGCGAAGATCTTTGGCATAGCAGATGTGCGTCCCTCTAAGAAATCAATAAGGGGTTGCAACTCGGGATCGTCGAGTTGCTGCTGTGCGATTGTAGACGTGTTGACTACACCAACAAACGCCGCATCGTCATCATTTTCAGCATTTGCGTCTTCTAATGGGGCGCAAAAAAGGCAATCGGCATCTGTATGTCGCTTTCCGGATTTATAAACTATAGTCATATCGAATTATTGAAGCTTGAGGCTCCAGCGCGCCAATCGTCCTGACGGGTCCTTTATGTTCGTCAACCAACACAGCGAATGGTGATCGCTGATGACTTTAAACGGCCGGCTGTACAAATATGGACGAAACTTCATGACCGCCCACACCACCGCAAGACACTCTTTTTCAGTGGTAGAGTAATTCTCCTCTGCACGGGAGAGATTGATTGATATGTGGGGTTTAACGTCCCAAAACCACTATATGATTATGAGAGACGCCGTAGTAGAAGGCTCCGGAAATTTAGACCACCTGGCGTTCTTTAACGTGCACCCAAATCTGAGCACACGGGCCTACAACATTTACGCCTCCATCACTCTGTACGGGAGAGAGTCCGACTTGCAAGAGCAATTACTCGTTCGGCGCCATCTTGCCACTGAGCGAGCACAGTGTCTAAGCCGACATTGCTGGCGTCGGTGTGAACCGCGAGCAATGTCGACGATGACGCTCCGACAGCGGTTCACACCGACGCCAGCAATGTCGGCGTCGGTGTGAACCGCTGTCGGAGCGTTATCGTCGAAGTGACCAAGAACTGGCGGGCTTTGAAGACGTTGTTGCAGCTCGTTGAATGCTTCCTGCTGTTCTTCACCCCACACAAACGTGATGTCTTTTCGGGTGAGTTGTGTTAGAGGTGATGCAATACGCGAAAAATTCTCAATGAAGCGTAGGTAATAGGCACACAGGCCTAAAAATCGACGCACTGCCTTCTTTTCTGATGACGTAGGAATACTTGCAACAGCGGCTATTTTGTCTGGGTCAGGCCGTACACCTTCAGTGCTGACAAGGTGTCCCAAGAAAAGGAGCTCTTCGAAGCCAAAGTGACATTTTTCTGGCTTGAGTGATAGTCCAACCGATTTTATCGCTTGAAATACCGTGTGTAGTCGCTTCAAGTGCTCGTCAAATGTCGCTGAAAATACAATTACATCGTCCAAATATACCAGGCACGTTTGCCACTTTAGACCTGACAGGACTGTGTCCATGAGCCGCTGAAACGTTGCCGGTGCTGAGCACAAGCCGAACGGGAGAACTTTAAACTCATAAAGACCATCGGGTGTCACGAATGCTGTTTTTTCTCGAACTCTTTCGTCAACTTCTATTTGCCAATATCCGCTTCGTAAATCCATCGAAGAGAAATACCGGGCATGGCGTAGTCGATCGAAGAATTGTCTATACGAGGCAGCGGGTAAACGTCCTTTTTCGTAACCTGATTAAGCTTACGGTAATCAACGCAGAAATTTAAAGTGCCATCTTTTTCTTCCCCAATACTACCGGTGATGCCCAAGGACTTTTTCACAGCTGAATAACGTCATCCTGAAGCATCTTTCGCACCTGACCTTCTATGGCCTCACACTCCCGCGGAGCTACTCGGTATAGGTTCTGCCGTATGGGTCTGGCTGTTTCATCCATAATTATGCGATGTTTCGTCAACGGCATTTGGCGAACTCTGTACGTCGAAGAAAAACAGTCCTGAAACTCATAAATACCCTTCAGAAGGCTTTGCTTCTGCGGGGGCAGTAAACTTGGGCCAACGTCGACGGATAGAGGGGCTGACCCGGTGACATCGGCTTTCTCCACAGTCAAGCAGCCTGCAACCTCAATGAGCTCCTCGACGTACGCGACTGCCATACCTCTTGCAAGATGTCGTCGCTCAGTACTGAAGTTCGTAACCATAACGTGCGTGTGTCCGCAATCGAGGCTTACGACGGCTCTTGCAACAGATAGGCCATGGCTGAATAGCAATGCTGGAATTTGTTCAGTGATGTGGTCGAAGTTGCTTTGGTGGTCGCATGTTACAGCTACGAGAGCACTTGAACGGGGTGGAAGGGTCACGTGATCTTCGAAGACGCGCAGATGTTTACGCCGCTGGTCGTTACATGTCATATCTGAAACTTGATCTGGAGCCATCAAAAATGTAACTGACCTGTCTGGAATGTCTACGACGGCGCCTTATTCACAAAGAAAGTCCATCCCCAAGATCAGGTCTTTGCAGCACTCAGACAAAATCACGAACGTGGCAACGAAAGCTGAATCACCGATACTAATTCTGGCAGTGCACTTTCCAGTCGGCGTCACCAGTTGGCCCCCCGCGGTTCGTTAGGCCCCGTCCATGACGTTTTAACTTTTTTAAGCCAATCGGCAAGCTTTCTGCTCATGATAGAGAAATCTGCACCAGTGTCTACTAGCGCTGTCACAGGGCGTCCGTCAATGTAAACAGCTAGGTCGGCGCTTACGATTTCCTGCGGGGTCGGCGGCGTTGCATCGTTCGTCATATTGTACTGATTTTGGAGGTATTGCAGCATCTCGACGAGTGGCAGCCTTCCCTCCAAAGGTCGCAGCTGTTAGTTTCCCCGATGAGGGCTTGGGGACCTGCCCCGGACAGCTTCGGCGTAACTACGACGGTTCGGCGAAGAACTCGGCGAGGGTGACGGTGAGTAGGATCGACGATACGAAGCGGATAGCTGTCCTTGCGGGTGCGCGCTGTCACGTCGGGTGTCGAAATGAGGCCGTGAAAAACTCGGCGCATAAGTCGGGTATCTTTGTTCACGATATGGACAGATGCGGTAAACATGTCCAGCTTCTCCACAATTGAAACACAGTGGACGGCGGTCGACGGTGCGCAACAGATGCGTCTTGCGAACGAATGGTCGACTGGTCGGCATCCTCGGTGACCAAGTTGCAGGTGTCGGCGGAGGGTAGAAAGGCGGGTAAAATGGAGTTTCAGTAGGTGCGTTATATTGCGGAGTCGTCGTCGTCGGTGGTGGCGGCGGCGGTGGTGGGTTGTAGACTGGTGCCGTCGGCGCGTTGTAAGAATGAGCCAGTGCAGACGAGTTGTGCGGCACTGGCGATGGACGACGGGTGGCTGCGGCATAGTTAATAGATCGCTGGGCTGGTAGTGATTCGGGCTGCGAAAATGCTTGCCTGATTTCCTGCCGCACAACTTCTCCAACTGAAGCCATCGCCCGTTCTTGCGGAGTCACAAGCAAGCTGCAGATCTCTTCACGAACAGCCTCGCGAATAAGCTCACGCAGAGAACCATCACTGCTGGCCGTCAGAGCAGAGACGCTGATTGAGGCACCGTTTGGTCGGTCGGCAAAAAGTTGTTCTGTAACCTCGCATCAAATGACGGATTTTCTTGGCTTCAGGCATATCAGGGCCACCTCGTCCAAATAGGCGCGGCATGTCCTCCACAAACATGGCGACACTCTCATTCGGTTTCTGGACCCGAGACTCGATGAGTTACAGAGCAAAGTCACGGCGGTCGTTGTTTGCGAAGGTGCTGATAATTTGCTGCCGAAATTCATCCCATGAAGACAGCGTTGCCTCGTGGTTCTCATACCACGTACGAGCGCTGTCGGCTAAAGCAAAGTAGGCGCGTGAAAGCTTTAGCTCGGTGGTCCAGCGGTTTGCCTTAGCGACTCGCTCATACTGGGCTAACCAGTCCTCGACGTCTTCGTACGCCTCACCATGGAATGTCTCCGGAATCTGAGGCTGCTCAAAAGTCAGCTGGGAAGCACCTGCAGTTGCCATTTCTCCAGGCAGAGTGTTTTGCTGGGAAAGTTCCAGGGGAATCACCTCAGGACTAAGGCCTCGCTGTCGGTGACTGTAGCGGTAGACAAGGGTATCCACTGAAGGAATGGGTTCCGGTGTTGGACATGAAGTGCCGGACCGCGGAGGAGTCCTGAGCATCAGTCGTAGGAGCCCAGCACCTCCACCAGTGTCGCAACGTGCAAAGAACAGGACACAAGGCTTTCTTTCGACGTTAACAGCAAGGCTCTATTCACATACAAAAACAAAGCGCAAGAGCAGACGCGCAACGTCGTCTTCCTCGAAAAACGCTAGAGACTGCCGCTCAAGATGCTGGCTTCTTCGTCCTTCTGTGTTTACGGCTAATAACCGTGACAATATATTTCCGAGGCATAACGCAAAATCTGCATACATCGCTAAATTGAATTCTTGAAGGAGTCAGTTTTTTTTTGTGGAGGGGGGAAACTGCAGGGGCAGAGAGCTGCATCGCAACACCTATATGACGATTCCGTTTGCTCAAAGGATCAAATACAATGGCACAATGGCTTTAGTTATGCACTTATTCGCATGAGTAAATGGTAAGGGAATAAAGCCTACCAACTCGCCAATATATTTATCTGTCTATGGAAGTTATGAAAGACTCATATAGAAGCGGTAAAGAAAACAATCGTTTAAAAGATACCATGATATGCGAAAGATGGTGCTTACTCTTATAAATATAAAACTCTCCACACAACCACACCCGCTGTGGTTAGAGAACAACCAATGCGATCAACGCAGTCCGAAGGCATTTAACCACTAATTACACTATTCCATGACCGTCATCACGTGAGGCACAGTGTGAAGCATGTTAAATAAACACAGTAGTAGACCAAGCGAAACATGTGTCTGACATCATTAAGAAGCACAAACATGTAACCAATAATTGTGAAAGGCTTCAGTGCAATGTCGGGTTCAACCCACTGCTGAACACCGGGACCACACAGCTTTCGCTGGTTAACCAATAGTACAGAGTGGTGACTTTTTTCTTGCTCCTGTTGCTTGCTGAAGCTCATACATATTCGTACTATAACCTTGATGAAAATCGGGCGACACGGTCATTAAACTATGGAGGGAATGATGGAAAGTACACAGTAGGGATCGAATTGCGTTAGTTAGCGAACTGCCTACGGGTGTTTCAATTTGGTTTTGCGTGCAGCAGCTACACCTGGCCTACGGTTTTCACAGACATGCGTATATATGTGTGTCGGAAAGCGGGGCAAGGAACAGTATCTTCTTGAAAGTGACGGGAGTATGCTAGCTTTCCTGGTTTAGGCAACGTTGATATTTACGATCGGTATTTGATAGTTTTGGCAAGGTGTCATTCACGTACCGATCCCCATTAATATATAATCCGAAATTGATGAAGGGAACTCCATAGATTTCACTTCGTTGTTTGTATAATTACGTCTTCTCTAGACGTACTCGTGGCTGCAAAACAACAACGAAGCTACGTGAACGCCTCTCAATGATCCGCTGCACCTTCTGGTGTTAAAAAGATCTCTTCCACTCTGCACTGAATAGTCTTTACAGTGGAGTGAGAGATCCGTTGTATATGAACCACTGCTTTCACGATATTTCTGCCCATGAGCACACGTGCCTGCCGTTGGTATTAAAAAAAATGTGTTTATTATTTACTTTTCTATACAATATTTTTATTTCCATAAATTGATTATGCATATTCCGAGTTTAAAATGCATGTTTATTCTCAACATTACAAAAAATTTTTCGTTAGTTCCTAGTGCCAAATCTCGAGAAGAATTCCCAGCAGTGTAGTTAGATTGAATTTCTCCCGGTTTTGGGTCAATATCGAGGTCCTTTATGGTGCGGCGGCGGCGTGTCCGCCCTGAAAATTTCGGCGGCTGCGCCAAGCAGCATGAGGAAACCAGGCAGCAGCGGTGGCGCACAGCTCCACCTAAGCTAATTTATTTTCTGTTATGTTTTTTGCAACCCCACTTTCATTTTTTTTCTAATTTTATTTTACCAGTAAAGCAGAACTGTTGTTTTTACGTTTTGTTGTACTAAAAATTATTTGACAAGAAGAACTAAATTATTTTACCAGAAATTAGTAGACTTGAAAATATATTAGTTTGGTACTAGAAATTATTTTGCTGTACTTGTCATCGTTTGTTTTTTTATGCTATTCTACACTGTTCCTACTTCTATGTACCAACTTTGTTTTTGATATTCTAAATTGTTCTTCGTAGTGACCCCCTTACACAATGCCTCTGCGAGGCCTGTAAGGTAGTTGTAAATAAATAAATAAACAAATAAATGCAGTGTCTCTCATTCACCAGAAGTTTCGGCCACTTATAAGCTCACTTTTGAGTAATTATTGACATCTTCCAAAGTCAAATAAACATGCTTTTGAAAAGCATTGCAAGAACTTATATGCAAAACTATTTCTATCAGCACAGACCAACATGTTAAAGCAATAGTATATGCATTATTAAATAGCTTGTCTGAATGAGCACTTTGCAAGCCAAGCACAATTTATTCACGCTGATGATCGAAATTTAAATGTCACAATGAAATACATTATCTTCTCCCCAATTTCAATCAACTAACTCTGAAAAGTGAATATAATCAATCCAATGCAGCAATTCTGACATGGTCAGGTCACCAAAACATTCTCAATTTCAAAACGAATTAGGGTGCAACATATGCATAAAATGATAAATGGATCTTATGAAAAGGCTGTTGCAATGCCCTTTTAGCAATATAAAAAGCACGCAGCTTTTTGGTTGCTAAGTAAACTAAATGTAAGCATATCCATGAGAACACAGATTACTGTTAAGGCGAGCAAAACAACACAATGCACCCAAACAATTTTATCCTTGGCCCATAACAGTCTTAAGCATTGTAATGTAGATTTTCATGGTGCATTGGCCAAACTTGGCCAAAGAGCGCCATGAAGGATGAAGAAAAAGTAAATATATTTTGTTATATATCTCAGTGCTTAAAGACCGACTCCGGCGATTTTTCGAGGTGAGCGGATCTCAATGAAATTCACCGAATATGTTAATTTGCACGTTTGTGCCATTCATGCCAAATTGCAGGCTTAAAGGTTTTGCAGATTCCTTTCAAATTAATTCTATAGCTTGTTCCGTACTCTTACCCTCCTTGTCAAGAGTTAATGGCAACATTCTGTGTGTGACATTGATTTTCAAAGTAGAAGTGACATAATTGATGTGCCACTGCAGCGTCTGCTTGTCCTCCATGAATGGTGTGGGTTTAGCCGCGCTTCCTTGGTTGAGGGTGTGATAAACTTTTTCTGTTGGTGGACGTGCGATAGGTGGCAAGTGGTGTTGTGTTGTGAGCCTCAAGAGATTCACTATATATTCACTATAAAAGCATAAGCGTTATATCTGATAACCACAGGCACAAACTTGGACGGCCTGAACAAGTAGCGCTATCTAGCGGGATTATGTGTAACCAGGCAGGTTCTGTTAAAGCATTACGCCATACACCTCCACCACAATATGGTAATATGGTTCAAATTCATCTTCCGTACGTTCAATTGTTTTATACAACCTTCCCTTCAATATCAGCTGCTTCTTACTACAAACTGAAAAAGGTGTTTCCAACATTTACTTTATTTATAATCGGCAGTGCTTCAACAACCAACGTAGCAAAGATGAGGAACGTCCAATCGCGCTGGCTCCTCATCTTCTACCGCTGCATTTATCTGTAATAATCAGAGCTGCGCCGAATCTTCAAAGGGATTACCAATTCCAGAGGCACAGAGTTTGATTCCCGGAGCCCATGGTAGCTCACCAGTTTTTATGACTGTGAGTTATTTTGTGCTGGCGCTTCTTAGAGCAAATGTACGTGTAATGCAGGTTAAAGAAGCAGAAGTGAAAAAGTTAGAGAAAAGAATAATCAATCCCTTTTAAAAATGAGTGTACCCACAACACAAAGCTAATAGGCACTTTCTCTGCCACTAAGAAAAACGGCGGCCCAGGGAATACAACAAAGAAACTCTGTGAAGCTCACTTCTTTATTTTACTTTCTCTTTAACCAGTACTCCAATTCACTGGCACAAGTTCTGTTATTCTCATTCATGAGTCTCCAGACTAAGCGTGTTTTCTAACCTTAAAGGGACACTTAAGACAAACTACAACTCTGTTCGCTTTCGCCCACACGGTACAGTATACTACACACAATTTACAGTATACCGCACATCAAGAACCTCACTACAGGATGTAATATCGCTCTTCCGTTCAACCTTACAGGGAACGATGAAGATCTTTCGTTGAATAGACGCTATTCAGTTCTCAAGCTTATTTTGAAATCGAGCAGGTCGCCAAAATGTCTCAGTAATATAATCCTCATTTCACACCAGTTTGAAAGAGGTTCAAATATGAAAGCCATGTTCTTTCCTAATTGGTATATGTATAACAGAGCGGGGAACATGTGCCGCGATTTCATGTGTCAATGCCATGCCCAGTCTTCATTTTCTTTTTGTTGAGGCCGTGCACTCACCGGTATGATTCACCACCAGAAGGAGTGCGCAACATCAGTATCCTGTGGAGTTACGTCATAGGACGTCACACCAGAATTTGTAACATCATGATGACATCACCAAATGTTTTTCGATGCCTGATGTTTTGATGACTTCATGTGGTGGCATCATCACATGACAATGATTTGTTGCATCACTTGTCCTTAACCATGTGGGATGGTCGCTTCCGACGATCAAATTTCCCGTTTTATGAAGCATAAAAGGGTTTCGCATCAAAAAAGCAGTCCGGGCAAGGTTAATATTGCCACCTGGCTGTGGCACTATGTTCCCAAAGAAAGCAGTCAACATCTTCAAGATAAAACTCTCTATTTGGACGAACCTCTGACCGCCAAACGGAAACTCAATTGAAAGCAAGCAATGCACGTTGTACACTCATATCAGCGCCCAGAACGTCAGTCGTTAAATAACAGACCACGGTTGGCCTGCGCCTTCTTTTATACATCATGCATTGAACTTAGCAGTCATGTCAATGATGGTCGCGCAATCTCTGGAACAAGCTTGAGTGTTCATGTCTTGCGCACAATCTTATCAAAATGATCTACAACAATCGTGAAGCTTTTCGAGCACTGAAGCGCGATCTGCAGAGTCTTTGTGGGCGTAAACCAAATGCAGCTAAACTGAAACAAACGCATGCGGCGATATGGAGGTGAGAAGAAAACAGAATTCCACAAGACACGCAATATGAATTCAGACTTTTCTTTCCAATCAATCAGAAGAATCTTTATGTCTCTATGCCTTTCTATAGTCTTTGAGGTAGAGATCTAAAACACCTTTCACTCCCCTTGCATCAATCATGAAAGCTGCACAACAAATGCATATGAAGGACAAGGTGTACCACTTTTATTTCGTGTTACTACAAGGCAGAACGCTTCAGGTTTGTAATGGCAACTAGGGCTGCTCTTCACAGCTGGGTTACTGTCTTCAGGAAGCCATAACCTCTCCTACACAATTCAAGCTTGTCCTATTAGCTCTTCTTCTAGGACTGTAGGAAATCAGATGCATTCGGTGCTCATTTATGCTAACAATGTGACGCTCAAGAATACGAAAGGTAGGTTCTCTGGAAAAATAATAGGAAACTAGCAATCTCATATGCCTGCAGGTCAGTGTGTATACCCTCGCATTGTACCACAATAACTTATTGTACCAAAACACTTACTGTGCCACTGAAATTGTCGACACCGAAACGTACTGCAACAGGTTTCCCACCTGTTCTAGAAGTGCAGAAACCACTACATCATTGATTCTGATTTTTGCCTGATTGTTGCAATGCTTTGCGAGGAATCATCCAGAAAGAACAAAGACAGGATGGCGGCCGCCGACGAATACGTCAGTGTCACTTATAGCTGACAAGCTGCCTCCAGCTACCTGTTTTGGCCCACACATAGTGTAGCGCTACCTCAAGACTACTGCTCACTTTTGACAGTCGACAACCTGTGTGTCAAAGTGCACTTCCTATTGCGGAGTTCAGCGTCACAAATTGCGGTTACTCAGAAAACTTGCTGCATGTAGTAAGGAGTTTAGGAATAGCACATGCAAAGCTTCGCGCTAGCATTTGTCACCACTGAATCATACACTATCCTCTCAGGTACACAAGAAAACACAATGTTCTAAAATAGCTTATGCAAAGATAACGTTTGTTCAAAGCAGAAAACAGACTGCCCAAGGTTTTTTGCTTTATCACCGGCTGAAACAACCCCAATCAACAAACTTCGACATGCCTGGCAACCCTGCTCCTAATAATAAAAAAAAATTTCCACCTCTGATATACTATTGATGTAATCCTCATCGTCTACCTCATCTTCCAGGCCACTGGGTCGCTTCCCACCTTGCCGTCATGCGTGGACTTTCACACCTTCAACAGCAATGCGTTATATATAAACACACACACCCACGCTCTCACACACGTACTCCAAACACTAATACACCGCTGATGCATTATAAACTGCTCCTATTTGAGAACCTAATCCGTCTTTTGTTTGGACTCACATGCCACACTCATTAGGTTTCCCCTTAGTATTTTTTTTAACAAACTGGCTCTTTTCAAAAAATACTTCGGGATATTTCTCCTGCTCACTTACGCCACATTGGCTGAGCCTGTTGTACCTCTTGGTGGTGCAGGCCACCATGATTTTCTTTTTAGTTATTTTCATGTATATGGTGACAAAAAAGTGTGCACACACACACACTCAATCCTTTGCTGTTACAGCAGAACACTTACTTTTTTTAAAAATCTTATGGCAAATGCATACCTGAAGAAACATTCTGAGGCTCTGTTTGCGTAGCACATGTTGACAGAATTTTCTTTTCATTCGCCTGTGACGCTTCGTCGTGGGTTGGCAGCCGCACTTGAACAGATTTATCTGTGATATGACCCGGCTCACACGCTGGCTGCGGTGATGTTTCCATAACTTGTCCTGACTCACAAGTTGGATTCAGTGCTGCCGCCTGCTGTACTGATTCTGCTGCAGTGTCATCCTGAAATAAATCAGCTTTTGTTGTTGCAAGCAATAACGTCAAGCGTTATTGCCGAGAAAAGAAAATCGGAGAGCTGCTGTCTGCAGCCCTCGAAGAATCTGCAACAGTGTATAAGAAGATAGGTAGCTGACATGTGCACCACAAAATGATTACTTATGGCAACTCTTAACATAAATACCTTTCATACGTGTTTGAAATTTTATAGTGAAACCACCAATACTATTCCTTGATTGCCAGTTCTTACGGTTCGATCTCACTGTTCTGAGCTTTACCTTTTAGTAATTGCCATCAATGTCACTCAAACAAGTCAATCTTTTTATTTACTTAATTGCACAGCTTGATTTAGAACTTGTGGTAGAGTAATAGTGGATACTGTAAGACATTTATGTGGTTACACTTCACTGAAATTGAACTACTGCAGATCGGCTACTGCAAAGCTGGAAATTATTGACGGAATCGTAGTGAAGAGGAGGCAGAAGAACTTGGGCATCTGCTGCTGTGCACCTGATCTGCACTGATATTCAGCCAGCGCTACATCGACTGTGCCTTCTATCAGTGTCTTCCAAGAAATCGTCACACGACCGAATGCCTTTGTCTTTACGCATACCTTACAAGTGACGGCAGTTTCTGCTTTTCGTCCATCATAATCGAACCCACAGAGCTCAAATCTCAGTGACCACGCCGTGTTTATGTTCATGCGACCAATGTTTTGGCATAGTTTGTGTGTTTTAATAGTCGGGCTAGTGCTTATGATGAAGGAAAATTGTTCAGGATGTTATGCAGTCTGCAGCAAAGCAGTGTCGACTGGGAACTCGGATCCATCGTGTGCAGTGTTTGAGCCCGTAGTATCACTTGTAATGGCTAAACAACTTCGCACAAGATGGAAATATAACTTGCCTGTAATGAAGTGACGCCGGCACACACAAACCTTGTTCAACGTCTTCAGGATTTTGCTCTTAATGCGGGCATAAGCCATGTGCTCTGCTTCTCGGACAGTTATTTCGTGCGAATACAAGTATTTGTAATCACCTTTGACAAACGGGACACGCCCGTGTCTGGTATTTTTTTAAATGATTTACATATAGCACAGCTACTTCTTGTGTGGCATTCAAGTATTACACATATGCCATAGCAACGGGCAGCATTGTCAGGAAATACAAGATCCGCAGAGATACACTCGGTGTTGTCTGCTCAGTGATTGCACATGCCGAGATAGCATTGCAGGGTTTCGTGGTGTGACATACTTGCAAGTAATGTACACCTTTTTTATTTTATATGCTTAAGCATTCATATGCCAAATGAAGGAGAGTGCTGTGCATCTCTCCGTCACACAAGAAGATCATTGCTATAAAGAAATGTGAATAAAATGAACTTTCACTCTGGTGCTCGATTTTGAACCATGGCCTTGCACTAAATGTATATTATCCACATGAATGCACTGTACCCGCAGTGAAAAAAGCGAATGTAGATAACCCTTGCTATAAATTCAATTTGTATGCTTTGAAGTCCCGAAACACGATAATTATGAGAGACGTAGTGAACAGCTCTGGACATGGTGACCGCCTGATGTTCTTTATTGTGCACCTAAATTTAAGCACACAGGCCTTGAGCGTTTTCGCCTTCACCAAGAACGCTGCTCATACTATAAAGGCTTCGCTGAATTATGTGGAAATCGAATAAAAGCGTTCTTCTGAACATCATGTCAGGCAGAGAGAAAGGACCGTACATATCAGAAAATTCATATTTTCAAACAGCTTTTTGCCAAAAATTCATCTCGATGCTTGCTGTATGCACTTTCTACGAGGCCGTATAAAGGACTTTGCAAGTCAAATGCGATGATAAATTTTATTCTGTAGCCTAATTTGACTGCATACAGCTAAACCTAGCAACATTAGTTGAAGAGCCTGCCAAATATACACTATAGCCGAGTGCTTTAAGATGAAAGGCGTTAATCTATTATCTACCTTCTGCGCTGATATGACGGCCCCCCTGCACGGCTCCCCTGGTGACTGGAGCTGAAAAAGGGGACTGCATACATCCGAAATCACCCTAGGATCTCGTGCATTTTCGACAAACTTCATGGTTCGATTGCATAAAAGCAAGCTAATGCCATCCCTCTACAACACGCCACACCGATACAAAACTGACGAGAGAATAACGCTAAATTCAACTTCAAATAGCAACACGTCTCAGAACCTGTAGGACAATATGGTGATGGAAATGGAGGTGGGAACATAAGAAAGTCGAATCCATTGCCAAGGATGTGGCGAGTGGCTTCAAAATGGATGTTCAATCCAGTTTTTCCTAGGAAGTGAAGAACCGCGCTGAAAACCTGGATGTAACAGTGGGCCTGAAACAAAAGGTTCCTTTGTGTAGCCACAAACAGACCTTGGCGGCAGAGCAGGGCCATCAAGGCAACAAGCTGAGCGTTGAAGTCGCTCGAATGTTGCGAATGTCTTGCACGCTGTGGCCGCATGTGAGGAGGCTCTGCGAACTGCATAACGCCAAGCTGCAGGCCTGGAGCAGCCAATACGTAGAAGTGGCTGGGGAACTACTCCCAATCGGGGGAGTCTTGTCAGGAATGAGGTCGATGGTTCTTGCCGGGCTCCCCGCTTGTCAAGGTAGCAACTTAGCAATAGTCACCTTACGGTAACCCTGGAAGAGTTCAGGGCAACCACAACATGGCACACAGCAAAGGTTGGGTGATGCACTTCTTTTGCGAGTGTGTCCGCCTCCTCACTTCTCTGGATTCCCGTTCGAGGTGGGAGCCAATTCAGCGAAACATCGACGTCACTGGCAATGATGCTTGGTGGAGATATATTGGGTTCCAAAACTTGCCGTCTTCGGTTTTGCCACGATCAGCAGCTCGCCTCCTGAGACACATGCAACAGCCGCAAGGTGCCTTGGAGGGTCTACTGTCAGAAGTTTCACGATTAGGTGGAGACCGGCCGTCCTTGTGGCGGCAAAGAGGGGGGGAGAGTCTAGCACTGTATGACGCTGTCCCATGGGGCGTGAGCAATACGTGTACCTGTACTGGTATTTGCACACGAGCATCTGTCAGTTAGCCAGTGGTTGGAACGTGGTCAGAGTAAGGATGCCCTACTATCACTGGAGTATGGACGTGTAGCAGTCGAGGTGGTAAAGGGTGACTTCGGATGGTGAAGTTGTGAAGCATGCAATGCAAAGAGCTGAGCAACCCCTGCGAAGGCTCTCTTCTCCTCATGAACAGTCAGACGGTCGTGTATACCGATACACAACTATGAGACTCCAATACAAGCAGACAGTGATATTACTTCAACTAAAGGTTTACTGATTAAAATTGGCAGATCATGATGAAACTTCTTGCGAAATCAAAGCATGACACGACAAAATTGAGACAGCTTGTGCTAGTATCGATGACACGCAGAATGAATTAGGTAAACTGAATTAGGCATGTACCGAAAATACAGCACATATAAATGAACTGCTTACCTAGATAAATGAGACTTAAAATAAATCAACATGAAATAATTTAGTTTTCTATGGCACAGAACATAAAACCTAAAGAACCATGGCTTGATACAAAAAAAATTAGCATCAAACATAGTAAACAAATCTTAGACATAGAGGTACAACTGCGCGATATTGAATGTACACATCGCATAGAGTCTCACCAAACTGAGAAATGCAAGCCTGTAGTCGTGAGATTCGCTCACTTTAAAGATAAAGAGGGCATCTTATCCCGCAGGGTGGAAGATATAGGCTACGCCGTCACGCAAGATCTCTCCCCCCAGCATGAGCCCTGCCCACAAATGCCTCACCAAGTTTTTAAGGGCCTGAAACTTACGATACAGGTTATGTCAAGAGAAGCTAATCACGGATGAAAGAGCCTATTATGTATTACGAATTAACTTCAAATGAGGTTTTTGAAGAACACCAATAGTAGTCATCGAGATCGCATTAGAAACTCTCTTCACGGAATCAACACCTTTCATTTTGCTGGCTAATACTTATAGTGTATTCCGAAACGCAATGCATTGTGCAGTTTAATACGCTCATCTTCATGCGATGTCTTACTATTGACAGAAAGATAGCTTAACACATCAGTAGATTATTTCGAGATTCTCCTCTTTCTTTCACACTTTGACATATTCTGAAAAGATATAGCCAATAATTTGCGCAGTGGTGGTGCATTTACCCCAACATGGCCGTCATAGTTCACACGTAAGCCTTCCTAAAACATTTGAAATGATTTGGCTTCAATGCACTGCCACACACTCGCACATCCTCAATAGTGCCTGCTATCGACACCCATATTCTGACAGTTCATTCACGCCTTTACTTCATGAAGATTTAAACACGTTCATAAGCATGCATTCTAATAGACCTGTCCTTTTGTTCGGTGATTTTATTTTTTCAGTAATGACTAGTCTGATCCCACTTGTTTTTTTACCTAACAGCAACTCAGCGAGCTGTTTACTGAACATGTCATTCGGCTAAACACAGCTCGTCACCCATCCCGTTCTGAATTTTTTGTTAAGAACGCATCTTGATAACTTCACACCTATCATTCCCTTGCGTGGCTTGAGCATGATCTACAACCCACACTTTCTTTTATTGCAATGTACTTAAGAAACAAGAAAATGAGAAGCACACTATAGGATAAAGCAGACTACGTTAGCATAAAGTGCGAATTTCCATGACAATTTTGCCGCTACCTTTCCACGAAATTATCTCAAGTGTAATTGGTTGCTTTTGAAAGCAAAGATGTATTGCCTTATACATATTGATAGACCGGCCATTATTATAAAAAAAAATCCTTGAATGAGTGAGTTAATCCCTTTAACGACCTAAAAATTAAAAAAATGACTTTTTCAGCTGCCAAACAAGCTAACTTGTGCTTCCTCATGGAAAAAGTATTAAGCGGTGGAGAAAAGGCATTATAATCTAACCCTCAAAACGAAGCACAAGTTTTTTTCCAACACCTCACCAGCTATGTTGCAAACTAACCCGAAGAGATTTTGCAAGGCAATCCTTCTCGGTGTAATGAGATTTTACTTAATTATAGCTCTGAACTTTTTATTCTCGAAAATGAAGTTGCCAATTGTCTTCACGCAGAATTTCGTTCTGAGCCACCGAACAGTTTACTCAATCTTCCACCTATTTGCTTATGCAAAACGCCGCATTTGCAGGCGACATGTCATACTTGTAGATTACATAAAGCAGATGTCAGCATCCGTGCAGATATTCAGTGTGGAGTCATTCCATTCCCTCGTCAACCATTAGTGGATGAGGGACCATTCCACTCTCTCATCATGAATCAGTGACCCTTAGTGGAGGGCACACGGCGGCACTCATATGCCCTCCACTAAGGGTCATTGATCCGTTTATGGGGAGGCAATTACCGGGCAGATTTTGAGGGCTGAGGTATCGGCCCACCGGAAAGCACTGCAAAAGCATCTACCATTTAAATGTTAATTTTTTTAGTTCATTAACAATGCCGGTTGCCGTCCAAAGGTCGGGTTAAAATGCACGAGTTTACGACACAAACAAAATATGTATTCTCAGCAAAGGTATCACACAGAGTGCACACTTGGCAGCTATCAATTACAACTTACAAAATCACTTAGAAGGTATTCAAAACAACAGGCACAAACTTACCACACTACAAATGTAATCTCACGCATTATAAACTGCGTAACAATGCTTAGCGGCCCCAAATATACACCACACGCGTGTACACCACAATTCTTCGAACGTGTCTCGAAAATTTCTCTTTTAAGGAAACACTGAAACTCCAGCGCTAGTCGTCTTCCCGACAACACTCTTTGACAAAGTGCTCTAGCAGCATCATAACTCAATTCTTCAACATCAACTGACTGCACTACACGACTCGCTCACACCACTCAAACATCACAACTTTTTGGTCGATGTTCAACACCTGTCTTACCCTCGATATCTTTAGTTTGGATCCTTTCTGGTTTTGCGAACGTTCCAAGTAACTGTACGGCGCGTAGCACATACCAGGGTGGCAGCCAGGGGAAAGGGTTTCGTCTCGGCGGTTCGTCAGTGAAAATGGTCGCCCTCAAAGGAGCCCCGCTTCGCTTTCTTATCTGTGCTGGTTGGCTGTCGCATGTGTAGCACACCCTGGGCACCTTTTGATGTTTTTTTTTTCGTTGCGTGCGCCTGCGAAGAGAACGTTTCGCAAGGTGATTTGATGTTGTCGTCTGGAGGCAGCAGCTGTCGTCTGTTTCAGCACTCGTTTGTGACAAAAATAAGTGTTCTGTTACAAACATACGCATCCCGATACGCTTCTTGAAAGTGTAGATCGCAGGGGAATACGTTGTGCTTCAATGTAGCATCTTGTTTCGCATTCAAGCTGCTCAGCGGCACATAACAGCTTCGCAGCATCACACTAAAAAAACCTGTCTGCCACACACACATGCGGGCACCAAAGAATCATACTTGATCACAGAAAACATGAGGCGGACTGCGCCCCACATGATCACACACAAAAAACACAAGAAAGCACACGGACGTGGACATGCAAAAATCTTCACACAACTACATTGAAACACAAAGTGCCATCCGCTTTGACAGGTGAAGCATCAGCACCTTCCACAAAAAAGTAACCGAAAACTGTCAACTCTGCCAAGACGCGCTTGCCCATTGACAGTGATGCGACGCAACAGGCCGCACCTTGTTTTTTATCCAGCGACCGTGCCTGTGCTCACTGCCTTTGCTATCATTAAAACCATGACTACCAATTTGGCAGTCATTACCACAGTTTTGATTTCTCTACACCTGTTTGAGTCGAAGCTCACAGCCAGTCGGCACCTTAAAAAAAACTCAGCAATGAATCAAGCAGTGCCAGACAAACAACTACAATCGTTGCCGTGGTGTCCATCGTTACCTGATCTTGAATCAAGGGCAGCAAGTGTGGATAAACGATTTCAAACACGGAAGCAACATCCTAAGACGGGCTGACTCGCCACGCTCAAACTGGACCCAGTGAAAAATGGGCAGTGTCCGCCGCAACAGAAGACACCTCGTGAAAGACAGCGTAGGTGTGCAGTTGAACTGTTGGACAATCATCTCGCATCACTGTACACGCCATTTCATCTGTCTGCTCAAGCTCCAGGCATGAAGGAATCGGGAACGGCACAGTCAACACTAGTCGCGCCATCACCCTACGTCACAACGCGTAGGAGAATTGTGTGCCCTCCTGCACAGTTCTGTAACTGAAGGGGGAAGATGTAGTGCCCGAAGTCACCTCTTTGCTTTGGCGTACTTACAAGCCCTGCGTCTGACGACCGACAGAAATAGCATACGGCCTTCATGATGCCCTACCGTTGCTATGCGCCGGACGTTATGTGATAAGAGCTGGTTTAGGTCTTAAGGTGGCATGGGCTTCATATGAAGTAGCCAAGAGGCGCGTGATGTATTTGGGGAGCGTAGAGCTTCAATAAACCAATTTTATAGTTCAACTCTACAGCACATCACTAGATAGAACATCATGCCAGCTCCACCTGTATCGTGAAATTCTTTCTGGCAAGCCAGTAGCGTTTCTGGCCACTAAACTACATCTACTGCACTACATCTGAAGGGGAAAACAACATGATGGAACTCGCCATGAACGACACCCATCTCCACTACGGCAACAAGCAGGAAATCGATAAGGCGCAGTAAAAAGTAGCGCGCAAGTTGCACACCAAGCTTGTGAATCTCATCACCACAATTTTACTCGTGATGGTGAAACCATACAGGCTATCTTCAAACATTGATGTCATTGACTGTTGGGTAAATGAAGCAGCGGGAACTCTGCGAATGGCAATCGCTGGTTGCCCGTGCTACGCACTTCCTCAGGTTCCACAGCTGCATAAATGTAGTTAACAAAGGCTTTAGAACTGCACCAACTCTCACTTCTTTTTGCTAAGTGGGCATATTAGGCTCAGTGATGAAAGTGACTTTTTACTTTTTAGGGCACACTTTGGAGCAGGAAAAATACTGTATTGGAACAGCCATGAGTGTTTTCGAAGTGAAAAAAATGTTACTTTGGAAAAGCTATTGGTGTTTTAGGAGAAGCCATAAAATCTGCCATACATCAATTGCAGTTCAAAGCATCATCGAAGAATCTCATAAATGTTAAAATATATATTATGAAATATATTTCACAGGCAGCAATGGATGCGAAATTCAAAAAGCAAACAATTAAAAAGATGGCTGGTTTTCAAAGATGGGCTGTGAAATGAGCTATTTAGAATACCAGTATTTGTGGCCAAAATCAGATCAAACTGGTAAAGCTGAACACCACATTTTAGAAGTAACCACAGTCCCACAGAACTGTTGCCTAACAAGCAGTGGTTAATCGGTATGAGATAATTTAAAAAAGCAATCCTGCTCATTTTCATATTTCACCTACTAGCCTGTGTGTCTAGCTGAAAATAAAATAAAAACTGACATACAAGCTAATTGCTTAATATATTGCTACATGCATGCATATTGATATTCTAAGGGGTGACGCACGTGTGTGCCTGACAAGGAAGACAAAGGGTTGTCTCCACTTGATCGCTGGTGAACCAGTCACGCCATTACCGCTGGTTTTAAATACATCTAATCCCCAGCCTTGTCGATACGGCGTCTCTTCTTTTCCGTAATATATTTGGTAGTGGTGCTGGGTAAGGCCCGTAATTGACGACCATGTCACCTGTTTTACAGCAGACCATAGTTTCGATCACCCACATCACTCTCAGGATGCCACGTGCCTGGATGCGACCTTACGCTCCATGATCGCCCCGGACTTCAAACCTGAGAAGTCAGCCGCACTATGCAGCCTTCTGTGTTCATACCGCGACATATTCAACATGGACAGCCATCCACTCGACCAGACTCCACATCTTCAAGCACCGCATTAACAGAGGTGATTCTCATCCCATTCATCGACGACCATGCCGCGTGTCTGCCACTGAGCGTAAAGTAATTCAACAAGAAGTAACCAAAATGCTACCCAAAAAAATTATTGAACCCTCTTCGAGCCCTTGGTCATCCCCCGTTGTGCTCGTTTAAAAGAAAGATGGCACGTGGCACTTCTACGTGGATTACTACCATCTGAATAGAATCACGAAAAAGGACGTTTACCCTTCACCCCGCATCAATGACGCTCTCGAGTGTCTCCACGGCGCCCGATACTTTTCTTCAATAGACCTACGTTCCGGCTACTGGCAGATTGCTGTCGACGAAAAAGACCAAGAGAAGACTGCATTTGCAACTCCAGACGGCCTATATCAGTTCATGGTTATGCCGTTTGGGCTATGCAACGCCCAGTGACGTTCGAGCGCATTATGGACTCTCTGCTACAAGGGTTCAAAGGCCAACAAGTCTTTGTTATCTTGACGATGTCATTGTATATTCCTCAACATTTTTGAGACCAACCTTCAGCGTTTGTCAGCTATTCTCGACATATTCCGCACTGCAGGCCTTCAATTAAACTCGTCGAAGTGCCAGTTCAGACCCCGGCAAATTACAGTGTTGGGCCCCTTGTCGACGCCTCTGGTGTGCAGCCAGACCCCGAGAAAATTCGTGCAGTCACCAGTTTTCCTGCACCGCAGTCAGTCAAAGACATCCGGAGATTTGTAGGACTTTGTTCCTATTTTAGAAGGTTTGTGAAAGATTTCCCAACCATCGCTCGACCCCTCACTGAGCTTCTGAAGAAAGATGTCAACTTTACGTGGGGTACCGACCAAGCTGCTGCTTTTTCTCACCTAATTACGCTACTGACGACTCCACCTATATATTGGCTCACTTTGACCCATTCGACTCCACCTATATTGGCTTACTTTGACCCATCCACTCCGACTGAAGTCCGAACCGATGCTAGTGGTCACGGAATCCGTCTTCATGACCTACCATGAACTTCGTGACCTTCTAGCTGCTGATCACCTTGGTGTGTCACGCACTTCCGACTGAATACGCCAACGCTTCTTTTGACCAGGTCTTGCACGCTCAGTCAGAAGATAAGTTGCAGCTTGTGAGAAATGTCAGCACCACAAAACACTATCGACACTTATTGCCGGACACCTTCAACCACTTGACATTCCCTCAGAACCATTCTTCCGCGGTAGCTTGGACCTACTTGGCCCTTTCCCCTTGTCTTCCTCGGGTAACAAGTGGATAGCCGTGGCCACCGACTACGCCACACATTATGCCATCACACGAGCTCTTCCAACAAGCTGCGCCACAGATGTCGCCGATTTCTTCCTCAAGGACGTGATTTTGCAACACGGAGCCCCACGGCAGCTGCTTACAGACCGTCGCCGCACCTTTTTGTAGAAGGACATAGCCGACATCTTGCAGCCCTGTAGTACGCTTGTGTCTTGCAACGAGACACAAGCTGACTACGTCATACCACCCGCAAACCCATGGACTCATGGAGCGTCTCAATCGAACTCTTACAGACATGCTCGCTAAGTATGTTTCTACCAACCACGTCGATTATGATCTCATGTTGCCATACATTATATTTGCCTGCAATTCTTCGCGCCATGACACTGCCGGCTACTCTCCATTTTTTACTGCTGTTTGGCCGAGAACCGACATTGCCTCTAGACACGGTCATACCGTCCCCTGCAGTACCGACCAGTGAATATGCCATGGACGCTATCACTCGGGCTGCTCACTCACGCGAAATCACCCGTACTCACCATCTCACATCTCAAGGGAAGCAACGGCATTTGTATGACCAAAGACACCGCGACGTACACTTTCCGCCCGGTTCTTTCGTCCTGCTCTGGTCTTAGACCCGTCAAGTTGGCTTGTCAGAAAAACTGTTTACTCGCTACACAGGTCCATACCGAGTCCTTCGTGTGGTTACTCCTGTAACATATGAAATTCGTCCTGCCACTCCTTAGCCTTCATGTGCCCAACAGACTACCGATATTGTACATGTTGCGCGCTTGAAGCCCTACAACTCTCCTAGTGATGTTGACATTTAGATGCGCCGAGACGGCGCTTGTGCCGCCGGGGGTTATGCTACATGCATGCATATTGATATTCTAGGGGGCGACACGCATGTGTGCCTGATGAAGGAGACAAAGGGTTGTCCCCACTCGATCGCTGGTGAACCGGTCACGCCATTACCGCTGGTTTTAAATACATCTAATCCCCAGCCTCGTCGACACGGCGTCTCTTCTTTTCCGTAACAATATGCTAGTTCTTGCCGAATAAGTCGATAATGGTGCCCACTATTAGCATACTGGGATACTGATATTATTTCCAGTTTTTTTTGAGACTCATGAGCTGGCCAAACCAGTCATAGTTCATCATTCTCTCTGTGCAATTTCGGGGGAGGATTGGAGCAATTACTAATAAAAATACAGTTTTGAGCAGCAAGGAGTAGCATTTCTCTTTTGGAGCAATCGCAGCAGCACTTCCATCACACTGTAAACTCCAACATACGATATCACACCTGCTTTGTTCGCCTCGTCGAGAATGCTGCCCTGTGAGCCCAATTATGCCGTGTGGGAACAAAGGTCGATGGCACAGCACCACATAACAAGCTACACATTTCAGTGGAATTCCCATTACACGGATTAGCGAGAAATCCTCGTGGTATGCTGTCAATCTTTCGAGTGAGCAAAGGTTCACGAAGGCTCAAAATTACTTCCTCGCACAGCATCAATTACTGAGCAGCTCAATTTTTTTTTCCACGCAAAAAGTTGTCAAACACGACTTACGTTGTCTCGGCCGCTGGAGCTCGTTCTGCCGTGCGCAGAGCAAAAGGAAAGCATGGCAAGGCTGGAGACGTTGACAATACAGGATGGGAAGGTCGCCTGACATGGAAATCCTGCACACGGTGAATGTGCGTCTGCCCGGAACGCGTCTTCTCCCTTTCTCGTCGCTCTGTTCTCGCGCTATAACTATCGTCATGTCATATCAACCAGCCCAAACAACTTCTCTACAACGGCCACAATTCTCTACAGCGGGTACGTAAACAAAGTCGACCCATTCCACGGAAGAATGACCCATTCACTTTTTGTGGGCGCTGCCACCTTGGCTATGGTGGCTACAAAAAGGAGAGGTGTCAGCATCGACGCGCCGAAGAGCGAGCGAAAATTCTACCAGATGCGGCGGCGCTGCGGTCGCTTTCAAGATGCTCCTCCTCGCTCCCGCCTATCAGTCATTCTTCGTTCCAAATATTTCACGCTACCCAGCGGATTATCACAAAGCCTACCTGTCACAATTCTGGCGGCCCTCTGCAAAGCGTGTATCGGCACTGAAAACTAGTGTTTATAATTTCCTTGTACGTAGATTAGAAGATAGAGAATCAAGTGACTTGCCGTGAGCTTGACACCAAAATGAAGTCCGTGTAGTTTTCACGTTGATGTCGCAGTGTTCTCCGTAAAGTCTCAATGCACGTAAGGCTATCGGCAACCGTTATTTTTATGACTTGCGCAATCAAGATCTAATTGTACAAGCAAGGCATTTATTTTCACGAAAGTGAGAAACAAGATGAAAAATAAACACAACATATACATTAAGGTTAGAGAAAACTGCAAGTTATATGAAACTTAGCTAGAGCAAGTGAACAAGACAACTAAAAAGAACAGTAAAAATTCGGCAGATCCCACCTACCATGGGAACCCACGTTATGCGAAGCATGCTGAGGCATAGCCTCCTAGATTTCCTTTGCCTGCCGGATTATCGGTGGTCACTTGGAAAGCGGCCGTCGTCGAAACTATGGTGGTGACGCCACCTAAGTAGGGGTGTCTTCAAATAAGTTTTTACGTTTTTGGAGCTTATATGCAACAAAAATAACGTAAAAAGTTTTAAAAAAGCGTAAACGTAATTCAAACAAATTAACCCTACGTAAGTGACGCCGTCAATCAGCGGGCAACTTTTCCGAAACAAGGCATAGCCTCAGAAATTGGTTGCAAACACCAAAACTGTCAATTTTAAAGGCCAAGTATAAAAACCTTTACCCGTTAGGGAGCCTACATGAACGGCCGTTTTTAGGGTGGAGACATCTTAATAAGTGCCTTCAAGAAACTCAGCCAAAACCAGCGGGCAACGGGGCACGCTGTTGCCAGCTTCCACCCAATTTAGCATAGTTTTCTGTGCGCCGCCATTTTGAAGCCAGCCGCCGTTCCCTCCAGCTACGCCAAGTATGGCGCAACAAAAAGGAGCCGACCGTGTAAGCGACCCAGTTCTCAAAGTGAGCGCACAAAGAAATTCGCAGCCCACACACAAACACTTGCGACATAATACTGAGGTTACGCTGACACGAACGCAAGCGTGGCAACAGCTCAGACTAGCGAGCGCGTCTCCGTACGAACGCGCGGACGCGTCCCGTTTGTGGGCTTCCTACTCGCAATGCGTGGACGCAGCTACGACAACTTCGGTTATCTACTCATTCGCGAACACCGTGAAACACATATACGTATGCCGCAGGAAAAAACAGTGAACGAAATACGCAGTACTCACAGAGCAAATACGAGACGCACTGGTGGGCTCCCAGCCGTCTCGCTTCACTTGAGCCAGCCATACTTGTCGGCCAGGGCTCGCTGGGAAGCGGAACATTCGCACCCCCTTTTTGTTGTGGTTAGTGCAGAGCGGTACGCAGCATCCAGGCATTCTAAGGCTTCACCAACAGCGTTTAACACGCAACCGCAACGTTCGACGCCGTATTATTGAGAACTAAACGCAACCGGGCGTAGACGCAGTGCGGGCACCAAGATGGGGCGACAGCGCGGCGTTGCTGTCTGGCAACATTGTGTTTTGGCAGGCGGCGGTGCGTGCCAAAACACAAGAAGAGGGCAGTGGGCTTCCTCCCCGGCGGAGGGTATGCGGTGGGGTGGCTCCACAAACGTCGCCAGTGTGTGTTTCTCTCTTCGCCTGGGCGGCGGCGCTGGCATCGCCATCAATAGAACTTTGGGGGAGCGTGGCGGCTGAAAGTGCTGGCCAGCTCTTGCGCAGCAGCAGTTGTCGAGCGACGTGCTATTGCTGTGGCCATTGTAGCGCCGAGTTTTTGCCGTCGGCTGTGAGCCGTACGCACCACTCAAGAAATCGGTATGTTCTTTAGTGCCTAAGCCATGCCGCGATATCGGCAAAACCACTGCTACGCGCCTGGGTGCCAAACAGGCTATGTGTTCGTGAAGGGTGGGCCGAAGCTGTCGTTGTTTGGCGTCCCGGAGGATGAGAACAGGCGTAAACAATGGGAGAAGAACCTGCGCAGAGCGGACAAGCCCCTGGAAGACACCAGAGCAGTGTGCGAGCTCCACTTCGAGCCGCGTTATGTGCTCAGAGACTATGTGCATATTATTGAGGGAAAAGAAGTGCGGATACCTCGCGGGAGACCCATTCTCCGCGCTGATGCTGTGCCGACGCTTCTACCCAATCTGCCAGCTTACCTTAGTAAAAAGCCGACACAAGAGAGGACCGCTCGTAAGAGGAAACGATCGGAATCTTCAGACGGGCAATTAAAGCCCGCATTCTGTCCTTCCGACAATGCGGTGTCTGGGCCGTTTGCACACACCGACGACGCTGTTGATTGTCACAACAGCGTCGCTGAGACGTTGTCACACGTCTTCATTTTTATGTGAAAGGACTGAACAGTGACAAAGGAGGAAAGCGGCAGAGGGCCAAGCAGCTGAAGCTGAGCCGTTGCACATGAAGTGAATAAAGTGTGTAAATCAGTGGTTGAATATTGTGCTTCAGTTTTGAAAATAAGAGCTTCATGTCCGGAACAGAAGCTTGTACATAGGCCTAACAGATGTGTAACTGCATAATTATAGTTATTAAAAACCCCGAGAAAACTACTGCGCCATGTGCAACAACCGAATTAGAACAAAAGATATTTCAGCTACAATTTCATTTCATCATAGCAAAGGCATAAACTCAGCCAGCACGCCTGCATGTTAAAGCTCGGCTATGAAGCGAGCGAGGTGTTATATCGGGGAAAATACGATGTGGCCTGCACAAATGTAGTGCTTGTCAAAATGTGCAAGGAACTCAAGCTCCCCCGCCCCCAAGAAAAAAAAAGCATTAACTGCGTCGCACTAGAAAGGAGCAAGCATATCTGCATAAGCTGCCATCGGACTGACTTTCGGCAAATCTATCGCAAAAAAAGGAAATAATGGCGAACCGAGAGCAACATACGCTCTCAGTACAGTCAAAGGGAAGTTAATACAAGCAAGTTTATTATAAATATCGAAGAAACGCGCGTCGCAACTCGTACGAGCGGCCAGCGGCGAGCAGCTTCTGCAGGCGAAGCTTCCATCGAAGATGCCTGTGGCACCACCTCTCCTATGTGACAGCAACTGCGTCCGAGGAGCGGCGGAGTAAGCCCACTGCCCTCTTCTAGTACACTGTAGCGGCATGTAGTGGGTCAAAGGCTGACATCACGCTAAAAACGGCCGCTCATGTAGGCTCCCTATTACCCGTTAAGGTCCCTAGATGAAAGAAGTTTCCAAGGTAGTGACACCCTTCCTTTTCCTTCTTGCTTATTTGCCTGAAGCGCCCCCTAGAAGGTTTAAAACTTTCATCCAAAAGCGAATGTTTGGGTTCTGTTACTACGGTGAATAGATGTAAATGAAACAAAATGGAACGAAATAAGACGTAGAATAAACAGTTACCTTTATGAACATAAACGGCACAACACAAGAGCAAGCGGGATGTGCGTTACTCAACCGGCAACGTTGTGCAGTTCTATACATTACACCACTAGCCATGGCGTCTCGCGTAGTACATTTTAGTTCCACGGCCGCGTTATTTCGTCCAGTTCTAACTAGTCCACTTCTCCGATTGTGTTTTGTTCGTGCTGTGACACAGTGAACGTGCTTCTTGCTGGATTCTGTAAGTGGCCACAGGGCGTGACGTTGTGACGATTGATTACAACCGGCTTGTGCACACGCAAGAAAAAAAAAACTACGACCAGACTGGTACGAACACTCGTTCGGCAGCACTGCGATGACGTTTTTTTTTTTTTAAATGTTCCCATTTGGACAATTGTGATGCCAAGTGATTCTGATGCGGTGCTGGGAACTTCCTGAAAAGTGAGAGTTCTACTGGTGAGGTGTCTCGAAGCAGCGCGTTTCGGCTCAAGCGGGAACTGGTCACGAGTGAAATGTTTCTAAAGGTGCGTTGATTACAACCTACAGCTGCTCTATATACGTGCATACCCACATGTATTTGTACCAACTGGTATGCACTAGACTCGCATTAGACGCGCGCCTGGTGTTTCAATAAAAACCGACAAGTGAACTCGCTTCGCAGATCCGCGTCGACATACGTTGACGGAGTTGCACGAAAGCATTCGCGTCAAATGGTTCACAGTTGCACTTCATGGTGCGCTTCATCTCGGAAAGCACGAGGTAAGTTGAAGAGAGCGAAACCATTTTCTGTTGTTTACGGCAACGCAGCATTGCTGAAAAACGCAGATGTGGCATTGAACGAGCATGGCGAAACAATCTTGGTCGACTCAGCGCACACCGAAACGCTCCGTCTCTTCAGTTTATGTTCTGGCTGCGATTTTGTCTTTGCTCACGGCGAGAATCCGGCTGGAGCCATATGCGCATGCGTACTCGTTTTGAACCTTTTGCATAATAATAAATAACACCACCAGCCATTCGCAAGATCACGTGCAAGTAATGCACCAATTACAGACGCGGATGGCTGAGAAAAAGAGGAGTAGTCGAGAGAGTGAGGAGGACGGCTCGAGAACAATGAGTTACGGATGGATGGATGCTATGAGCGTCCCCTTTATAACGGGGTGGTGACAAGTATGCTACCAGGCTCGACAAAAAAAAACTTTTTTCTTTTTTGATGTTGGCCTAATTCCTCTACTTCGATAAATTCTATCTTAATGGAAAAAAAGTAAATTTTCAGCTTAAGTTCTCTGCCATTTACGGCACACTGTCCATATTTTATTTTTCCAATATTTATTTTTGTCCTTTCTCTCTAATTTTCTGCCACCAATACTCTAACCGTCTTACGGGTAAACGTAGGCAGCGCCGCCATAGATGACAGGCGTTTCGCGCTCATCCGGCAGGCAAAGGAAACCTAGGAGGCTATGGCTCAGGGAAGGTGACCTAGTGGCAATTTTGTATTGAGCGACGCATCATGAAATAACGCTAAATATATGTACAGATGTTACAGGCACAGACATATGTTGAAGAGCTGCAGATGGTTATATAACCAGTTGTTTGCACTTGTGCAACGGTGCCAACTGGAACATGCGTATTACCAACATCGGAAGCTGATATGACGCACTGATGCTCGCGAGGATACTCGCCCTGGACACTGCTACATAAATCAACTTCAGCGCATGACAACTAACTACAATTGGCGTTAACTCGACGTGATAGCTATGTCAAAGGAGTACATATGTAATGTTTATAATATTGGGTAGGCAGCGCTGCAGCCACTATTGACGTGTCACGATGATTAGCGTCAACTTGAAAAGTAGTCCCGAGACCTGGTATAGGTGTTCTGTGGTATAGCCAGGCCCCGGAAACTTTCAAGTTCAAGTGCTCACCTGTAGGGGGCGAAAAAGTTAACTGCGGCGATTGGCAGTGGTGGTGTAGTAGGTTAGAGCCGCGCAATAGGGACTGGTGAGGTCGGTGGTTCGAGCCTTATTGCAGTCTTTCGTTACTTTTTAGATGAAGGTGGCTCCAGAAGTCTGAGTAGCAATCATAAATGTATCAAGCTAAGTTTTAGAAGAGAAGTGAAAGTGGGAAGGAGACAAGATGAGCAACTACAGGAAAATTTTTATTCAAAATGGCAAATAGAAATAGCTACTAAACATACTGAGAAAGTAATCACTGAGGATAATAAAACGGCGTGGACATACACGAATCTAATTGGACTGTTTGGGCTAGAGATCGCTAAAGCAGGTGACAAGTCACCCCGGAAAAGAAGAGACAAGCCCAAGAGTTGGTGGGATGAGGAAGTTAAGAGAGCGATAGCAAAACGTCAGGAAGCCTCTAGGGAACACAGACATGCTAAGCAGCGGGGTGAATCGACAGATGATGTTGAAAGAAAATGGGACATCTTTCTAAGCTCTAAAAGGGAAGCGTCCCTCCTGATCAATAACAACATTAGAAGAAAGGATGCTCAGTGGCTGGCAGAAGTACATAAAAAGGACAGAAAGGCAGCTGCGAAATTTTGGAACCATCTGAACTTCCTAAGAAATGAAACAAGCCTAGAGCAGAGGTTTATAACTACAGCTCAAGGTGCTAGGCTAGAAGGGGACGAAGCTATTGAATATATAAGAACAAGGGTGACAGAAAAATTTCAACAAAGAAGTGCCTTATGCACCACAATTGACAGGGATGGATCAAGTGGCACAATGGCTTCATTTTCACTACGAGAGTGGGAAAGGGCTGAGAAGAGGGTTTCAAGTAGTACATCAACAGGCCCAGATGGCATTCCAATTATGCTGATAAAGACATTGGTTCCGAAGTCTAAACAGACTTTGAGAGAGGCAGTGAGCAAAACAATAATCGTTGGTGAAGTCCCCAATGAATGGCAACTTAGCAGGATGAACATGATCTATAAAAGAAAGGGGGACAAAGCTGACATAAACAACTACCGTCCTATAACAGTGACATTAGTGGTCTACAGGCTGGTGATGCAGATTATAAAGACTGCAGGCATGGATAGAGGATGAGGGGGTGCTGGAGGAACTACATAATGGGTTTTGGAAACAGACGGGTTGGAAGACAATCTGTTCTCACTGATGTAGTGCATCGAAATAGCAGAAATGGAACTCAGGCCCCTGTGGCTAGCATATTTGGATATCAAGGGAGCGTACGATAGCGTGGTTCAAGAGGACTTGTGGGGAATACTTGACACACTAGATGAGGAAGATGGAGTCACTAATCTTTTAAGAGAAATCTATAAGAGTAACAAGGTAGCTATAAAGTGGGAAAAACAGGTATTCAAGCCCACAGAGGTGAAACGGGGGCTTAGGCAAAGGTGTCCTCTGCCACCCTTGTTATTCATGACGTACCTACAAGGATTAGAGGCCAAATTAGAGGGAAGTGGACTTTGCTTCAATCTCTCTTTCGTAAAACAAGGAAAACTCATTGAACTGACGTAATAAGTGATCTGGGAGTCACTTTTGCGTCCAATGACTTCAGTGTGGTCAGGGAGGGGTTCACAAGCAACAATAACTTCATGAACCTCATTGTGGCACCCCACATATCTTGCAGCTCATCCAGCTTATTCTGCAATTTTATTGAATTATTGTGGATGCCCGCAGACATAGAAGGCTGCTCAGAATTCCACAAGGTATGTTTGCACTGGAGGGTGGCTGTGGCAAACTATAAAAACTGAGGCAATTCATGGAGATAAAAAATTGTGTCGGCCTAGGGTGAACATTCGAGCCAGACATTTGGTTCAGAATTACAAAAAGATTTCAAGTGCACCTTGGCAGAGGCGAGACGTCATCAAGTGTTTACAGCCCAAGGTTTTTGTGAAATAGTGCCGGATGGAAAGGGTGCTGGTTAGAGTGACGCGGAGTCTTTTGGCAGTTGATTCACTCAGAAAACCACCCACCTTAGGTACAGCTTTTTCCCAAGTTGCTAACCACCCGTTGATAACATGGTTGTAGCTACGAACGATGACTCTTTCGTCGAAATGAGCTTCGCACACAGCGCAGTTCAACAAAATTTAGCAATGGATGGGTGGATAGAGGAGGAAGCTCTAGGGATAGAGGAAGTTATAGGGTGGCTATATTGGGGAGGTGTGATGACCGCAGAGGCGTTTTCACTGCCTAGCGAGACCCCACTGCGCGTTCTCCCCACTGGGGGAAAATATGGCGCGTCAGTCAGAGCCATTGGCATGTGCCCACTGTAGGCGTACGTTTATGATGTCTCGTGTGAAGCAGCGCAAGCTAGTGGTCGCTTTTATGGAAGTGCTGCCTGTTTTTCTATCACTTCCCAATTCCTAGAAGAAGGTAGTGTCCGCGGATGTCGATTTTTGAACCACTCTGAAGAATGCAGTCAACAGGGAAAAAAAAAATTGGCCCCATATCTGCATGTTACACTGCAAATGTCGTCAAAATATACTAGTCTTGCGTCTGCAAAGAGTGAACAAAACGTTTATTTGATTTTATGCGCAAGAAAATTGGTGAATGTATTCTGGAGGTGCTGCGTCAGAGTGCCTCAAGCACGCAGCGGAGGCGAACGAGCGCATTGAGTCACGTCACACATGAGACATGAGCGCTATCTGGCGGCGTGCGCGCCCGTCTTGGAGATTATAAGGAGTAGAACGCAAGGGAACGGGTAGGTGCCGCCACCATGTCGTTTTAGCATAGCGTTGGAAACACTTGCCTTTTCGTGGAAGTGTTTCACCGCAGCGTGATAAATTCTACGGTCCTTAGAATTGCTTATGTATGCTTTTTCGAGTATAAAGGCACACATCAAGAATATTGACGTGTTGTCATGGTGCCTCAGATATGCCCAATAATAGCTTTTTAATTCAGAATCGCACAAGTATTAAAACTTGAGCAATATCGGTTGGTGCTGCGGATGGGGTCCGCCGTTTGGAATATCGTTAAGTGTCGTTTGAGGTACCGTTAAGGGTGCACAAACAGACAGACCAAAATTTTTGCGTCGAAGGCCCCCAGGAAAGACTATAACCTTTAAAAACGCAGAGGTGGTGTTTTGTGCTAGGTTGCGGCTGCGGCTGCAAGTCCTGCGTTGAAATAAGAGCTCTCTTCAATGTGGCTTTACTGGCGGCACCAGTTTAACAGGTGCAGCACCTTTCCCCTTGATTTGCTGGTGCCGTTGTCAGATAGAAAGGAGACGCGGCACTTTGTCCCAGTGTCTCACATAACTCATCAACCCATCATCATCCGTACATCTGTCCTGGAACTTCCCTCCCCCCAGGGTCGTGTGAGGGGGAAGTTTTGTTTCTGGCAGACAGCCATACCTTGGGAAGGGGGCCACGGCTCGGCGCCAAACAGACACGGCCTGCCTTCTGGCGTACAAGCCAGGGAGACCCAACAAAGCGACTACCCTTCGGCGCAGCAACCCTGCAGTCACGACACACAAAGCAAACGTACCCTGGCAAAGTGGGCTATTGCAACACGTGGGGCGCGCTGCGGTCATGGCCCGTCTCCTGACTGCGAGGGCCCAGTGAGACTTAACAGAGGGGCTACCCTTTCTTTGGCCGGTGAATTCAGTCACGGTGCACAAGGCGGACGTAACTGGATCCTCGACTAAGGGACTACCCTTTGTCACGGTGACTTTTGGCACAGCACGCAAAGCGGGCGTACCCAAACACGTGACGATGGGACTGCTTTTCGGCGTGGTAACTTGCACTCACCGCACCCAAAGTGCACGTGATCTCCCACTGTCGCGCGGCTGAAAGCCTGCGACGTCCGCTCCGGATGGATCGGCTATCGTTCGGCGCAGGGCGCTTAGCGGTTGATGATTTTGATTGATTTGTGGAGTTTAACGTCCCAAAACCACCATATGATTATGAGAGACGCCGTAGTGAAGGGCTCCGGAGATTTCGACCACCTGGGGTTCTTTAACCAAATCTGAGCACACGGGCCTAGAACATTTCAGCCTCCATCGGAAATGCAGCCGCCGCAGCCGGGCGCGACCTGCGGGTCAGCAGCCGAGTACCTTAGCCACTAGACCACCGCGGCGGGGCTGGCACTTAGCGGTCACAGCCCGTCTTCTTACCACTAGAGTTCATTGAGACACAATCCGTCCCTTGGGGACTTCGGGACTACTGTTCGGTGCAGAGGCTATAGTGTCGCTGCACGCAAATCAAACGTACCCTGGGAAACCAGCACGGCTGAAAGCCGGCTTAGTCCTTCGCGAAGAAAGGAACCACCCTCCGCTTCGGCGAGTACAGTCGCCGGGCACGAAGGAGGGGCCAACACGGACCTTGCGGGTAAAGCCTGACAAAGCGACAGGATCACCGTAGCGCATGCAAAACTCAGGCGAACAACCACACAAACTGAACTCGGGGGCGATCGGCTCACTAGGCCGAGTCGTGGAACTTCAGTGAACGCCATCATTTAAAATTGTTGGTTATCTGCCCTCCTCCTTCACTGAAAATCATTGCCGGACAGTGCCACATCTCATGACACTTCTTAGCACCTAGGCGCTGCCACTCATGGTGGCGAACCAGACCTCCTTCAGTACTTTGTGAAGGCCGGGTCGCCTCCTACCAAAAACAGCAAAACACCATGCCAGCCACACTTTGTAGGAGCACTCAATGAGCAGAAGCACGTGCGTACTGCTTAACTGCTTGTCCCGACAGGGGATGCAAAAAACGAACGGTGTTGACAGGAACACCAGGGTGACTAAACAAGCTAGCTATCCTTCGATGGAGGGTGGCTAATAGTGCACACTGAAAGAACATGTGAACCAGGTTCTCCATACTGCCAAAAAAGGGGCATGTTCCTCGTTTAAGAACTTTCGTGAAGGACCTGAACTTTATGGGCAGGCACCCTCTGGCCAGGCAGTACATGAATGCAGCACGCCTGGCGTCCACGAAACTGGCAGTAATGAACCACCAGTTAGGACTATGGCCACGCGCGCGGTACAAGCGTAGTGCTGCACAAGTTCTTCGCCGGCCTGCACTTGCTCAAGAGGAGGCGCAGCATGACGTGTGCCCCTTCCTCCTCCCAAGCATGGAGCATACCACGCTGCGTATGGTTAAGGGCACACGTGCAAGAACAGTTGAGTCGAGCTCATGGCAGTGTTTTTTTTTATATATGGCATGAAGACAGCCATTGCGGCAGTGTTCTGGTAATAATTTGATGCCAAATATGATGCCATTGTGGCAGTGTTGCGGCAGTGTTCTGGACTTGTGGGGAATAGTGGACACACTAGGTGTGGAAGATGGAGTCATTAATATTTTAAAGGATATTTATAAAAGTAACAAGGTAGTTATAAAGTGGGAAAAACAGGTATCCAAGCCCACAGAGGTAAAAGGGGGGCTTAGGCAGGGGTGTCCTCTGTCACCATTGTTATTCATGATGTACCTACAAGGATTAGAGGCCAAACTAGAGGGAAGTGAACTTGGCTTCAACCTCTCTTTAGTAAAACAAGGAAAACTCATTGAACAGGCGCTAAGAGCATTGATGTACGCAGAAGATGTAGTGCTAATGGTCAACAACAATTAACCCAAGAAACACAACAAAAGCTAGAAAACTTCTAGTAAATGTCCAAAAAGGATAGTCCAAAAGTATATAAGAAGTCTTGGCAAGATGTTATTTAAACCTAAGCAGCTTGAAAACCTCCAGTAGCTGTGCTAACGCCACGTTATTATACGGCTAGAAAACTTCTAGCAAGAATTCTAAAAAACGTCTTTCTAGATTTTTTAAAGAACCTTTGTGAACTTTACTATACTTATATCATTAGAAGCCTAGTAAACTTCTTGCCAAGAATCTAAAAAGACTTTTGCCAAATTTTTAACACCTTTTTTAGACATGTATTTTTCATGCAAACCAGCTTGTTGAGCGTTTCCCGTGGTTAATTTGTTGCATCATGTCAGCATTTTACAATCCGTGCATTTAGCTGTTCGCTGTTCAGAGTGACAAGTAGGGACAGCAACATAATTTGGCATCAAATTATTGCCGGCACAATTCTTATCAGCAAAATTGGTGTCATATTTGTTGAAAAAATAATTATTGACTGGCGTCTATCATTACAGTAATCTGTTTTGCTTGGAGACAAGACAGGATTTTATGCGTCAACTGATTATCGTTTCTGGTATTCCCTGGAATTTTTTGAGTGGGTGCCCTGTACTTGCATTTCTTAAGGCTGCAACAAATTATTATTGTTATTAGTATTATTATTGCAAAAACACAATATGGTAAAGCTATTAGAAAGGTCTGTGTTACTTCTGCTTTTAATGACCTTCCCGAGCTACCTTCATGCCGGGTATGATCTGCTGAAAGGTTTCCCTACCTTAACATCCAGCTGTTTAGGTAGTACAGTCGAATCTCAGCAATTCGAACACGCCTGATTTGAACTTCTGGGTAATTCGAACTCATACTGTGGTTCCGTCAAAGCTATGTGTATTTCAATGGGCAAAAACGCTTTGTAATTCAAACGTGCAAGCACTTGTGACCATTAATTCAAACATATGGCACTTCGAAAATTTTCTCACCACCACGCCGAATGCCGCAGCAGCACCCCGCCACCACAACGCTACGCGCGGAGGAGACGAAAAAAAAAAAGAGTGGGCTGCGGCAGAACGCTTCCTCTTTCTCAAGTGCCGATCTGAGACACGCTTGTGCCACGCTTCTACCTTTTCTGTCCCTGCCATTAAGACCCTTCTCCTTTCAATGCTGTGCACGAAGAGAGAGAGGAGAAAAAACAGGGTTTGTACAGGTTTCCAAAGCAAAATTCAAGGGTATTCAAGGACTTTCTAGAACCTGTCACAAGTTTACAAGGTCTCAAAGCAGCATGCAAAGTTGCGTTTTCTTACTTCAAAATCTTCAAAAATGGCTAGTTTTATTCCACTTACGCAAATGACCATTAAAATTAGGTAAATGAACATCACAATTATAACAAAAACATCTAGTAGTCCTGATAGGTTCTCAAGAACACAACATGCAATCAATGTATATAAGAGTGGTTGAGATTAAAAGAGTATTAGAGAATGCATTTATTGCTGCAGTGCACGGAAAATTGAATTTTTTTTCACCAGCGCAGTTCTTCAAAACTGAACCATATGCACTCACGCCAAGTTATTGTTAATGAACTGGGGAGAAATTCGTCCTTTCAACAGCGATCTACCACATCAAGGAGGTGGCAATGTCAATGTGAAAGTTCACTGCTCAGAAAATTCAAGGATTTTCAAGAACGGTGAAAAATTTCAGGACTTTCAAGGACCTTGAAAACACGTGCTTCAAATTCTAGGGTTTTCAAGGATTTTGAGGACCTGTGTGCACCCTGGAAAAAGAAAGCTGTCGCAGAGTGTTGGCTCTCTCTCTCTAATGCCGATCTGCGACGCGCCAGTGCCACGCTTTTTCCTTTCCTGTCCCTGCCAAGTAGAGACCCTTGTCCTTTCAATGCCGCGCGTGAAGAGCAAAAAAAAAAGAAGAAAGAGCTGCCGCGAGCGTTTGTTCTCTCTCAAATGCCGATTTGCTCCTCTCCGCGTGGAGATGATCCTCCATTCTCGTAATGTGCTTGCCACGCTCTGGCTGTGGCGCAGAGTAGCAGCAGAGACAACTGTTGTCGTCGTCTTCAGAGAGTGTTGGCGCTGGGCATTGCTGCGTGCAACTTCTCTGAAGCCGAAGGAGAACGCTGAAGTCAAAGTAGAAATGATTTGCAAACTGCGTGCAAAATTGATTGACTCAATGCAAGGCAAACGTGTGCAGACGGGCATCACCGATTACTTCAATTATTGACAGATGTCCTGTGAATTGTGAATAAAGGTATGTCTTCTGAAACTTCCCCCTCATATATTAGCTCAATGCACATGCGCCACTGCATGGTGAGCCCTCTGTTCATTTAGCTTTCATTAATTTGAACTTTGAATTCGAACAAATATTTGGGTCCCTTTGAGTTAAAATTATCAAGATTCAACTGTATTGCTCCTGCTACTTTGATTCTTATATTTTATTGCGTTTAAATGCAGTGTAAAAGAGGTAAATGTCTTCTTTTCCCGATTATTTTACATTACAAGCTCTTCAATACGTAATTGATATGTCATGTCCAGAAATCTTGGACATTTCCCCTTCAGCATTTTTTGGAGCTTCACTGCAGTACACCAACTCAACTGAATGGCGTGTGTTTTAAAAACTCTATATCTACTTATATCAGCCGAGTTTCAAGTACAATCAAATTTAGAGGGTTGTCCTCGAATAACATGAGCAGAAATGAAACTTGTTCATTAGTTTGTCCTTTAATTACAGCGGTGTCTTGTAACAAGAATGCAGTGAAGCCACACTCCAGGAGCTCGTGTATCAACATCCTCCCAGAGAGGCGCGATGCTACTACGTCAATGTTATTTGGAATCAAGTGGCTTGACGTGTAATAAAGTGTGGAGTACTGAAGAGAAGTAAGGTAAGGGTGGATTAGGATTTAGATTACTGTATAGAAAGAAGGTAGGCGATGTATATATTAATACATAAATGCTACCATTAAAGGCTATATGCGACTTTCTCCACCTCCGTTAGCAACTCATAACTCTTCCAGCGTGGGTTTCAAACGAAGAGAGATCGCGAGTACTTTGCCATGGCACATGTTTTGCGGACACCAGATCACGTGAGTAGGTCACCTGACTTCGTGCATCTTGCAACCGTCCCCAAACATATCGACATGGGCATAGCAAAGAATGGACTTCGGAGCACCTCTTCGATAGTATGCACATAGCGCACGTCAGATATAGACGAAAAGTAAGTCACATGACAATGTGCAACTTTGTGCACCTCCATAAGCAATTACGAAAGAAAATCGGGAGTTCTTGGCAACGGCACGTGTTTCGTGAATGCCAGCCCACGTGCGGAAGGCCACATGCGAAAGGCATGTGACTTCATGCATTTTGCACCAATCTATGGGTGGTCCTCAAATATATTGACATGAATATCAAATGAACGAGCTTCAAACTAGCTCATCGACAGTACATGCATTCAGCGCGTCATAGGTCAACGTAAACGTGGATCTAAACGGAACTTCTTTCACCTCCATGAGTGATCTACAACTATTCCGACATGGGTATCAAACGAAAGGAGATCGCGAGTGCTTTGCGATTGGACGTGTTTAGGGAACATCAGGCCTTAAAGGTCACGTGACTTCGTGCATATTGCGACATGATGGGTGATTCCCAACCATATCTAATAGTAGTAGTATGCTATGCGACCAAATCATACTACTACCAATATGGTATCATACTACTACCAAAATAATAGTAATTGAGACTGTAAAAATAGGCTTGCCTAATATACAATACAATGATAATTGATTGATATGTGGGGTTTAACGTCCCAAAACCACTATATAATTATGAGAGACGCCATAGTGGAGGGCTCCGGAAATTTAGACCACCTGGGGTTCTTTGACGTGCGCCCAAATCTGAGCACACGGGCCTACAACATTTCCGCCTCCATTGGAAATGCAGCCGCCGCAGCCGGGATTTGATCCCGCGACCTGCGGGTTAGTAGCCGAGTACCTTAGCCACTAGACTACCGCGGCGTGGCATGATAAAATAAAAATAATTAGAAGCGTAAATCATTAGGGCCAGTACACAAAACATAACAAAAGAAGAAGCAGGCTGAGCGATGCTAAGGTCATTTTTAAAAATCTATTAGAATAAAATTGTGTTATGGTTGCAAAATCACTTCAAGTGGCGCTGAAGTGGAACAGTAAATTAGTTTAGATCAATTACCGTTTCTCTTTGAACTCTGTTTTTTTTATACAGAAATAAATCCAGATCAAAGTATTATTTTTACATATCTTGTCGGAATCTCCACATATGGCATCACTGATTTGAAAGCAGTTCTCATATTCTGGTGCGTTGCCTATGGCAACCTTAGAAGTCAATCTACTTGATAATTTCCTTAACTGACACACTCATTAGTCACCACTTTGTTTGAGTCCATGGGGCTAGCCAGAGTTGTCAGCATCAAATATGCAGGCAGGTTGGGCAAGATCGTCGGGAAGCGTCGGGGTATGATTGGCAGTGCTCGTGGCCGCTCAACAATTTTTCATATGTGGAGTTGTATTACTCAGCGCTCGTTGGTGCAAAGAAAGAAGCAGTAGGGCTTTCGAATAACAACAACATATAATTTGGCAACCCATAAAGGAGCACGTTTCATGTCATAGCTGAAAGGACCAAGAGGAGTGCAAGAAGTTGTAGAAGAATCCATCTTCTTGAGAAACGAGTACTTACTATAATACATTCTGTGCTCGTTACAAGAACTGGGGCAGTGAGACGAACCCGGAATCTCCAGGAAACTGGCCTCTCTATTCTCTTTTTTTGCCGAACTAAGCATCTTCCGCAACATTAAAGGGGTGGTACCATCGAACTTTCGAGGCTATAACAAGCCTCCTGCGGCTGTCTTCTGTATGCAAGGACATACCACAGGAATGGTGGGACACAGCAAACGTTTAGGATACATATAAAGTACACTTCCAAAGTGTACCTCAATGCTCATTCTCTTGATCAACTCATCGCTGGCGCATGCACCACTGACGCAGCTTTAGAGGAAAAGTAATAATAGTTGTAGTGACATCGCACCACATGTATAGCGACGTCGCTAGCGTTCACAACCTCCGCAACGTATGCGTACCGACAAAGCATTGGTTACTGCATCACTTGCGGCAGCTCCAGCTAGCCATTTCAACCGTCGGCGCGTTGATTTTGCTTGTGCTTCATTGTGTGGCACCTCTGTGCAAGAGCAGACGATACTTAATCAGACGTACCTTGGTGTAGTTAAGTGACCAAGCCACCTACATTGCTATGTCACTCTGCACACCAGCCTTTTTTCGAAAGTAGCCACCGAATCCCTCATATATCAAGGCGAAATACTTTATTGTTCATACTCGTGTATGTTTGTTCCTCCTTCCGTGCCCTGGAACGGTGCCTGGTGTGATTTTTCCCCCTCACACTGTCGTGTTGCGCCCTAGCGAAAGGACATGCGCGTCCGGGCCGGCCGCAGGAGCTGAGAAAAGGGACTGAGCCGCTTCCGATGGGCGCGAGATAACGTCCAACCTTTATTCCATGCAACCAGCATACATATATAGCAGACACTCATGTGACCAATGACGTCATGTACAAACGACACTTTACAATTGCGGGCGACAGCGCCAGATAACGGGGACACTTGACGCGCCTGGGCGCTATCACCACATCTCCCCTTCTTTAACAATACGCTGACAGTTGCAACAAACTTCGCAGCACTGCCAGCGAAAGAACACTTTGCAGAAAACAAAAAATACGCAAGAACAATACAGTCAATTACTGAACCCGTAGCGGTCCGGCCGTCGAACAAGACGACCAGATCGCGTTTGGTATTCAGGAAGGTCAGTTCCCGGCAAGGAAGGGCTAGATAGATCGTCAGGCGCCATGCTGTCTGTAACGCGATTAGAATTCTGTTCTGTTTCTACCCGACTATCATCTGCCTGAGGAAAATCATTGCTATCTGCCTCATCCTCACCTTCTTTTGGCTGTGAAACAAAGCGCACCAAGGATTTCCTGTTTCTTTCTAGAACTACACCAGTGGAAGTTCTATCCACATACGACCTCGGCCGCTCAGCAAGTCGCAAGACTCGCGCTTTTGCTTTGCAGTCCGTCACCCAGACTTCCGCGCCCGGTTCGAGTGCTCGCAACGAAGTAGCCCTATGACGAAGGTTGAAGTTCCTACGCTGCTGCTGTCGGGCGGTCGTATCATGGCTTCTGAACTCTCTCAGGTTCACCGTCTGAGACAGAAGGCTTGTGGGATGGACAGGCACCGTTGTGCGTAGCCGCCTGCCCATTAGAAGTTCTGCAGGGCTTTTCCCAAGTGGCCCCGGAGTGTCCCTGTACGCTAGGAGAGAAAGATATGGGTCCTTCGCTTTTTTAATGAGACCTTTGATTGTCTGGACCATCCTCTCTACTTCACCATTTGCCTGGGGGTACCTTGGGCTAGACGTCACAGCGCGAAACCCGTAGTTGCGAGCGAACAACTTGTATTCCTGCGACACAAATTGCACTCCGTTATCAGACATAACAACTTCTGGTATGCCATGTCTTGCAAAGAAACTTTTAAGGTGCGTAATGACAGTGGCACTCGTTGTAGATGATAACAAAGCAATCTCTGGGTACCTAGAAAAATAATCTACGACTACCAAATACCATTTTCCTTGAACATGGCAGAGATCAGCTCCTAGTTTTTGCCAAGGACGCCGTGGAGTGGTTGTCGGGATCATTGGTTCTGGCTTTTGGTGTCTGTGCTCGGCGCATACGCGGCAATCGATAACCAAAGCTTTCAGCTGATAACTCAACCCTGGCCACCATACCGACTCTTTGGCTCGAGCTCTGCATTTTTCGATTCCCAGGTGACTCTCGTGCAAGCGTATCAAGACCTCTGCGCGCAATTTTCGAGGAATGACCAACCTCATACCTTTAAGTAGAACGCCTTCAGCAACTGTAAGCGTGGCTCTTTCCTGCCAATATGGACGCAAGACCATCGGAAGAGATGAGAATTTTGGCCACCCTTTCCGGCTGAATTTTACGAGTGCTTGACAAACTTCGTCAGCGGCTTGTTCTGCTTTCACTCTCTCGAAGAGGCTGGCCTCGACCGCGTTTGACAAGCATCCTGAAACGTGCTTGCTGACTTCACTAATAGACAGTGCATTATCAGTTTCTTTTCCCCGAATCGGGGCCCTCGACAACACATCTGCAGTAACTAAGCTCTTGCCCGGGACATGCACAACTTCATAGCTGAACCGCATGAGCCTCATGCGAAAACGCTGAATGCGAGGTGGTAAAACATCTAAAGGAGATTTTCCTAGCAAGGTTACAAGAGGTTTGTGGTCGGTTTCACACACAATTTCAAGACCTTTGATGTACCCTTCAAATCGTTCTGCCGCCCACGTCATTGCTAGTGCTTCTTTTTCAATCTGGGAATATCTGGTTTCGGCAGGCGTCAACGATCGTGATGCAAAGGCAACGGGTCGTTTTTCGTTCTTTGGTTGAACTTGCATCAGTACCGCCCCCAAACCGAATGACGACGCATCGGCGGAAAGAATCGTAGTGTACTTTGCATCATAGTTAGCCATGACGCGCGCCGAACCGATAACGTCTTTAACGTATGACAGCGCTTGCTCTTGGGCTGGTCCCCACGTCCATTCAGAACTCTTCAAAAGCAAGTGACGTAACGGCGCCGTTTTTGAAGCCAAATCTGGTATGAATCTTGCCAGATGATTAGTCATACCGAGCAGCCGTCGAACGTCAGACACGTTATTTGGCGTCGGCAGTTCTTTGATGGCCCGGACCTTTTCAGGGTCCGGCCTGATTCCATCTCGACTTAGAACACAACCAAGAAACTATCTCGGTTACTCCATAACAACACTTTTCTTTGTTTAGCGTAACACCAGCACTCATGAGACGGTCTAAAGTAAGACGCAGACGCTTCTCATGTTGAGCTTTGTCGCAGCCATAAATGAGCACATCATCCATCATGTTTACCACGCCTGGGATTCCTTCCAGAATCTGCGACATTTTCTTTTGAAAAAACTCAGGTGCTGACGTTATACCAAACGGTAGCCTCTGAAAACAGTATCGCCCAAGTGGCGTAATGAAGGTAGTCAACAATTGGCTTTCCGGCGACAACTTGATCTGATAAAATCCAGAGTTAGCGTCCAGCTTCGAAAAAACCGATGCCCCACTTAACAGACCAAGGCCATCTTCAACCGTTGGCATAACATAGCGCTCGCGAAGTACACTTTTATTTAGTTGCGTCAAGTCAACGCAAATACGAACGTCTCCAGAAGGTTTGAGTACTGGTACAATACCTGCGCACCATTCTGTTGGTTCGTCTACTTTGCGGATTACGTCATCTCGCTCCATACGCTCGAGCTCCTGCTTCACTCGGTCCCGCAGGGGTAAGGCAATGCGACGCGCAACCGGAATAGCAAAGGGTACAGAGTTCGGCTTCAGTCTGATATTGTATTCCCCTTTCATAGCTCCCAGACTACCGAAAAGCTGAGGGTAGGAAGCTTCGATGGCTGTTGCGCTACTGACCGAGTCAGCGAACTTGATCAGCTCAAGGGCTTCGAGCGCTGGGAGACCCAAAAGTATCGAGCGTAAAGGCGAGACTACGTACACAGTTTGTCGGACAATGCGTTGTCTCCACTGTATAGTGGCAAGAAATTTTCCGAGAACATGCAGTGGCTCATTCGCAGGGCCTGTTAAGGTTATGTCGCACTTGTCTAATTTGGTAGGCAATCCCGGAAATGTTGAGAGTACAACGGACACTTCTGCACCCGAGTCAAGTTTAGCGAACACCGGAGTGCCGTTAATGATAACTTGAGCATACCGAGAATTGGAGTGCTCCCCATTTACCGCGCCTACAAAATACGCCCCTTTTTCCTTATGGAGAGAAGAAAGCTGTACCTTCTTTCGCTCGCCTGCAGCCTTTTTCCGACACACCACTGCAAAATGTCCGGAACAACCGCAGTAGTTGCATTTCGCTGCTCGTGCCGGGCAGGAGGTCCTCGGGTGCTCACCTTGACCGCAGTTGGGGCATGAACTGGGTGTGAGAGGTCGGTAGGACTGTGGTCTGGTGCGTTGACCTTGTGTGACCGGTGCACTGGTCCTTGACGAGGTGCCGGAACGCTGTCCTGAAGAATTCTTTCGGGGCTGCCGTTGTTTGTTGACCGCGTCCAGGTTGCTGGCTGGCGCTGCCGAAGGTTCGTCGCTGGTTTCTCGCAGCTATTGCTGCTGACGTTGGACGGTGTCCTTCAAGCGAGCTTTTGCCAAAGCGCTGGCGAGTGTAAGATTTGCATCCATTTGCAGAGACTCCGAGAGCTTGGCATCACTGAGGCCGACTACAAACCGGTCGCGGATCATGCGTTCCTTTTCCTTGTAGTCGCACCGGTCCGCCAGTGTGTGCAACGCGGTGATGAATTGGTCGACTGACTCGCCTGGTTGTTGTATGCGTCGGTGAAAACATGCGCTCTCGTAAACGAGGTTCCGTGCGGCCACGAAGTGATCGTCAAACTTTTTTCTGACGACTTCATACTGCTTCTGCTGTTGTTCAGATAGTGTGAAGGTCGAAAAGATCTCTCTCGCTTGCCTGCCCATTGTGTAGAGTAGAGTCCGGACTTGCGCTTCTTCACTTCGCTCATTTAAGCCAGAGGCAAAGCGGTAGTCGTCGAATAGTTGGATCCAGGAAGGCCATTCGGACGTTCGGTCGAAGTCAAACGCTGGCGGAGCTGGAACCGCGAACATGCCGTGAACTGGCTTGACTTCTTTGTCTTCTGACATGGCGCCGCTTGACGAAGAAAGGTGCAACGCCCCTCGAATATCAGAAGAACCCCCCTTCTGACACCATGTCGTGTTGCGCCCTAGCGAAAGGGCATGCGCGTCCGGGCCGGCCGTAGGAGCTGAGAAAAGGGACTGAGCCGCTTCCGATGGGCGCGAGATAACGTCCAACCTTTATTCCATGCAACCAGCATACATATATAGCAGACACTCATGTGACCAATGACGTCACGTACAAACGACACTTTACAATTGCGGGCGACAGCGCCAGATAACGCGGACACTTGACGCGCCTGGGCGCTATCACCACACACACCCTCTGAGCAATCACGTGATGGCACAGCAGCGATTCACACACTTAAATAAGAAAACACGACATAGTCCTCTGTCGAATGGCTGCAGGCTTTCGTCTGAACACACTTTAGAATTAGCATTCTCCTTCAAACTTTCACGGCTTCTTTCCACATCGATTGGCCATGTTGTGATTGCTTTGAAGTGCAGTTTTCATGAAAAAAGATCCATTACAGTAGACACATGAGTAGGGGCGCTCTCCTGTGTGAACGTGGATGTTTCATTACGGCAGTTCTATAGACGAAAAAGATGCATTTCAGCAGACAGGGGAGAAGGCATGTTCTGTGTGAATGTGTATGTGCTGAATGAGGCGGCGTTCAATCATAAATGATGCTTTTAGTGGACACAAGAAAAAAGACGCCCTCTTGTGTGAGCCTGAATGAGCGTCAAGAGGTTGCTCTTTACGCAAAAAGGATGTATTGCAGTGGGCACAGTAGAAGGAGCAGTTTCCTGTGTAGGAGTGCATGTGTTAAGTGAGTTGGCATTCATTCACATACCAAGCACTGAACAGAAAAAGGAACGCTATGCTGTGCGAGAGTGGATATGTTTCACGAAGTGGCATTTCTTTACAAAAGATGGATTGTAGTGTACACAGGGAAATGAGTGCTCTCCTGGCTCAATGAGGTGGCATTTAATCATAAACGACGCATTGCAGTCCTCTCAAGAAAGGGGACACTTATTGTGTGAATGTGGATGTGCAACCAGAGTTTTCTTTCTGCGGTAAGCATGCATTACAGCAGACACAAGAGCAGAGGCGCTCTCTTCTACGAGAGCACATGTGCTGATGGACGTAGTATTTTGTCACAAACCATGCATTGTTGACTATGCAAGAAAAAAAGACGCTATTCTGTATGAGTGCGGATGTGTATTACAAGGTGGCATTTCTTAGCAAAGGATGCATCACATTGTATACAGGAAAAGGGGCGCTCTGCCGTGTGAGTGCGGATATGTTTTACGAGGTGATATTTCTGCACAAAGGATGCACTGCAGTGTGCACAGGAAAATGGACGCTCTCCAGTGTGAGTACGAATGTGTTCCACGAGATGGCTTTTTTGCATAAAGGATGCATTGCACTGGACACAAGAAAAGGGCCGCTCTCCTGTGTGAGTTCGAATGTGTTCCCTGAGGCGACATTTTTTCGCAAAGGATGCATTGCAGTGTCCACAGGAAAAAGGACGCTCTCCAGTGTGAGTGCGAATGTGTTCTACGAAGTGGCTTTTCTGAACAAAGGATGCATTGCACTGAACACAGGAAAAGAGATTCTCGCCTGTGTGAGTGCGTAGATGCTCAACGAGACGGCGTTTAATAATAAACGTTGCATTGCAGTGCACACAAGAGAATGGACGCTCTCCGGTGTGAGAATGCAGATGTGCATCAAGGCTGGCTTTCCGCGAAAACGATGCATTGCAGTCTACACAGGAAAATGGACGCTCTCCTGTGTGGGTGCGTATGTGTTCTGCGAGGTGGCCTTTCAGCTTATATGATGCATTGCAGAGAACACAGGTGTAAGGACGTTCTCCAGTGTGAGAGCGCAAGTGCTGCACGAGGTACTTTTTAGTCGCAAATAATGCACTGCAGTGCACACAAGAAAACGGACGCTCTCCTGTGTGAATGCGGACGTGTTCCACAAGGTGAGATTTTTTCGCAAATGATGCATTGCATTGCACACAGAAAAAGGGACGCTCACCGGTATGGGAGCGTATGTGATCAGTGAGGTGGCGTTTAATAATAAATGACGCATTGCAGTGGACACATAAAAAGGGACGCTCTCCCGTGTGAAAACGCATGTGCAAAGTGAGGTAATTTTTAGAAGCGAACGATCCATGGCACTGTTCACAGGAAAAGGGACGCTCGCCTGTGTGAGTGCGGATGTGCCTCACGAGATGCACTTTCCGAGAGAAGGATGCATTGCAGTGTACACAGGAAAAAGGACGCTCTCCTGTGTGAGAACGCATATGACCAACAAGGTTGCCTTTCAGTGAAAAGGATGAATTACAGTGCACACAGGAGAAGGGACGCTCTCCTGTGTGGGTGCGCACATGCGATACCAGCTGGGAGTTGTAAGCGAATGCAGCTGGACACAGGTGGCACTGTAAAGGGGGCTCGCCCATATGTTTTTGAAGGTGTCTGTTCATAACCGACTTGTCCAGGGTGACATAGGTGCACTGTTGGCAGGAATGCAGTCCACCTCGTACAGACGCCACAGAAGAATGCTTCAGAGCCACAGAAGATAAGGGTCCTGCAAGCAATCGAGATAACACAAAGGCTATGCAAAATATGTGTCATATACCACAAGGAACTGCACTGCAGCAGCAGACAAAACAATGGTTGCTTCTTTTATAATTGAAGCAGATGATCACCTTGTCTTACCAAACTAAAACTGCCCTTATAACCAGAATGCCTCAACACAGCACACTGCACAAAAATCGCAATCTTGCTGCACAAGCATACTGTGCTAAGTGTGAAAAAACGGAATCGGATTTAGATTCCATTTTGATGCTATATATAAAAGGTCAAATGCTTTTTGATGTGCACAATTAAACACTAACACATTAAACAATGTATTGCAGTTGTTTTCCACAAATGTATATTGGCCCCTCCACGTTCAAAAACGTGAAGCATATGAGAAAAATATCACAACATATTGACGAAGTAAATGATAATGAGTGGGCGAGGCTTCATGGGATCATTCGGGTAAAAGTGAATTCGTCGTACATTGCTCACTCGAACATGCAAATGAGTGTCAACATGTGTGTACAGTAATACAATGTTGTTTTATTGGTCGTCATAAGGGCCGATTTCACGAGTGCTTTTTGCAGGCGAGAACACGTTCACAATCATTTTCATCCATGGCAGAAAAAGAAAGTGTTGTCTGATGCACTTTCGTCATCAGCCGCAGCACAAAATAAACATAATGCCTTACAGATGTGTAGCAGGTACCTCGCTTATCCGCAGAATAATTTAGTGGGAGCTCCATCGTCATGACGTGTACAGTAGTGGGCATGTGGGGTGCCATGATGGCAGAAAGAGAATACGTGACATCGTCGTCTTGAACACGCTTGTTCTTTATCATCATGGAGTGACGGTGGACATAGATCGGCTGTAAGGAGCTTGGCCCCTAAAAATATGGTCGATTCCTCCGTTATGTGAATCGTTAGAGAGCAAAAGTGAAACGTATTATACCCACATAAAAGAGTCCGTACTGTAAAGAAATTGTGTACACTTAAAGCTTGTATTTTGACGTTTGACAATGTATTTTGATGTTTGATTCACCCGTGTTGACGCTTGCTGGTACATCTTCATCCATAAGACGGAGGTCAATGTTCGTGAGCCGCGGTTTATTCATTCCTCTCTGCCATCGCTCCAACCACTTTTTTTCTTCAGCAGACTACCCACTACCAGTTCATGTCCCAAAAGTGTCGTGCCAAAAGAAGAAGAAAATTATGCTACACATGAGCCCTTCTGCAGACAAGTGGCCGTGGGCACTTGGAAAAAAAAGAAAAAAGGATAGATCTCAGAATGGGTGCCGGCTTCATCCTTTCACCCCCATATTCACAAACCTAACTTCCTTATGACTTAAGTCAACCTTAGCCATAAGTCCGGCTTTGAAGCGTTTTAAGAACCTATGTTGTACTTATCGCGGAACTTTCCTCATACTTTAAGGCTGGGTTAAAGTAGCCTATGACCTACATTAGGGCTTCCTTAAACAACATGGAAAAGGAGGACAACTTTGCGTATTCCGCTGGTTATGTGGACTACAAAGAAAAAATAATGAACGGCTCAGCGCACACATACACGTCACCGCCGCGATGAGTCGCAAACGATCAACGGAACCTGATGGAGACCTACGACAAGCAGGAATTGTGCCGCCCCCTGCTTCACAAAAAAGTGCTGTGCAGAATCTGCTATGCGATGGCTCTGCAGGAAAATACCCTTGGCCATGGGTTCGTTGCGCCCCATCTCATACATCTGCTCATGGCATCGCGCTTTTAGGGAGATGGCACGTTTCAACTGGGGAGCGACGGCTTTGTCAGTGTCTCGTAGTTGACCATGTCACGAATATACAATCTAGCGGATTACAATCTGCTATCATTGCAAAAACACTTTTTCCCATACCTGTAAAACTTCCCAAAGTGGCGCAAACACTTTTCTAGTAGTTTGGTCGGCCGTTCGTGGATGCAGTGTGTTGGTTGTTGAATTCTATCGTGAGATGGTTTCACAGTTTTCGTTTTCTCTGAAAATACACGGCGTCATGTCTTATTACTTGTTCACAAAATCCGTCAAGATGTAGGCACTTTGTCGGTGAAGTTCACTTCAGTGCACGGTTCCACAATAAAGTATATTTCGTTAAAAAAATGCTGTAAAACTGCTGATACTATCAGATAAATATAGTGAAATTTCAAAAAAGCAAAAAGAAACAGCAAAGCTGAAGCGAGCACGATAGCACCACCGAACATGGCAAAAAATACAAAATGTCGAAATAAAAAAAGTAACCTGACTACCCCCTTGCGTCAACGAGAGTTGCAGAAAAGTGGACGAACGAAAACCGTGTATTTCACCGAAAACTGCCAGTGCCTAAACAAACATTTCTGCTGTTCACATTTGGCTGCTTCTGTGTATACTGTTATTGGTTCCGTGCAGTAAAGGTAATTTATTGGTGCTCTAGGTAATAATTTTGAAGCAAACATTTACCTACCCTTGCGCCATGGGCCTATACTTGACAAGTTAAGGACCCTTTTCATAAGGCGTCCTTATGACACGATAAGGGACGTCTCTCAAACTGGCCTTGCACTTTTTTTTATACTTGTCTCGTCCTTTCCTAAGTAGCCTTACTGCGATAAGTTAAGGTCAGTTCATGAATACGGTGGTTAATGTGAACTGTGTCTTCGAGCCCATTACGCAGGATTGTGAAATGATGTTAAGAACGCTTGATTGTTGGGAAACCGTCATAGTGAGACTGAAGAGCATGGCGAGATGAATCAACACGAATAAAAACGTATGAAGATGTCTGTAGGTTTGCTGGCAGAAAACATCATTTTTAGTGTGCGCTGAAGTAGGCAATGGGCACAAGTTTTGAATGAAGATCCGCAGACGCTGGACGAATGAAGATGAATCCGAAACACACTTCATAGTAACGGCGCGCACAAGGTCACCAGGCAGACGAAGTGGGCAGCCATAAACCATCTCGGCTACAGAGCAGGCAAGTTTTAGTCGATAAGTTGAACGAACGCCAAGAAGCACGATGGGGAGGTGTGATAACTCATCTTCGGCGTGAGGCTACGAGGCGAGTGCTGCTTTTAAATGACAATGGAGTCGCTCTACAATGCCATTTGATGCTGGATGATATGTAGTTGTGCGAATGAGTGCACAATCCAGTGAAAATGTGAATGAGGTAAAAAGCACAGACTCGCTGTCTGTCTCGATCAGTACAGTCACTGTTGATTGTACACCGAAACGGCTAATCTAGGTAGCAATAAAGGTACGAGCAACCGACTCTGCTGTGATGTCAGACATTGGAGTTGCTTCAAGCCACCTAGTGTACCTGTCAACACAAGTAAGCAAATACGTATATCCCTGGCATGGTGGTAAAGGCTCGACAATGTCCAAGTGAATCCCAACAAAACGTGCATAAGGAAGAGGGAATTTTTCCCATGAAGGCTTGGTGTGCCGCCGCATCTTGAAACGCTGACACGCTGTGCAAGTGTGAACCCAGTAACGATTGTTACTGCGTATGCGCGGTCAGACATAGCGTTCAATGATCAGGTATTGCGTAGCGCTTACACCTGGATGGCAGATTGAGTGGAGGGTGTCAAAAGCAGCACGACGCTGATGTGAAGCAACATAGATACGAGTGCAATTGTGCGAAACACTGCACCAGAGAGTAACGTCGTCATCTGGAAAGTTGACCTGTTCCAGTCAGAGAGATATAGAGCATCGGAGTCGTAAAAGCTCATTGTCTAATGTCTATGCCTCGGCGAATGAAGACAATAAAAAGATCGCTGGTGCCACTTGTGGCATAGATGGTAATACGATTGAGAGCGTCCGCTGCACTGTTAAAGCTGCCTTCTACATAACGTATGTCTGAGATGAATTCGGCAATGAAAGCAATGTGTCGAAGATCTCTAGGAGTGTGCGTGGCACTGCAGAAACGTAAAGCTGAAATAAGTGGCTTGTGGTCAGTAAGAATGGCAAATTGTTGCCCTTCAAGGAAGTACTTAAAATGCTTCACCACGCTACAGGCCACGAAGAGCTCCCACCCGAAAGTACTGTATTGGGGCTCAGTGTAGCGTAACTTAAGAGAAAAAAAGTAAATTGGAGCCCATGCACCATAGATCCAGTGATAGATAGTGGCTACAACTGCTTGTGAAGAAGTGTCCACCATGAGGCTAGTGGGAGCAGTTGTTGAAGGGTGGTGCACGAAGGTGACCTGGGCGAGTTTGGTCTAAACGGCACTATTCGCTACATGGTGTAAGAAAAACAAAAAACATTATTTTTCTGATGCCGAGTTCTCAAATGCGAAATGCCGTTATGGATGCTACGCCATGCACTTGGATTTCCTCACGATTTCCTTTGGGGAGGTTGTGGCATTTTTTTTTTCATGGATGAATGCTATGAGCGTCTGACATCAACGCTTGGGGCAAGATAGTCACCAGGGGGGGTGGGGGGGGGTGCTTTGCGTTGACGAAATTGCACATGCTCTTGATAGAAAGGTGCCGAATAAGACGCACATTGAGAAACGACACGTTGAAGGAACTCATCGCAGATGCCACAGTCACGATGCATTACTGCACTTTACCAAGAATGCTGAGAAGACTGTGGTACATATAAAAGGCATATTTTAAAGGCTTCAAAGCCTGTGACCATGGCACAGTGTGTAGCAGACCAGAGGTCACGGGTTCGACTCCCGTTGATGAACTTTTTTCTTGTCTTCTGATAGTGCATATTTTTTCAACCACACTTCCATGACGGAAATACGTCATTGAAGTCTTGGTGGACCGCAGCATAAACCACTCTCGTCTTAGAAGAAAAGCTAGAAAATGGCGCATGTGGCTAATGAATCTGCTATTCTGCCTGGGATGTATGAATTTTGTTGTTGGGTGCAGGCATGTACCTGCACCCAAGGTTGATGCGCCTGTGTGGTGGATGGCTTGTCTCGTCATGAAAACTTCTTTTTCTTCTGTCTATGTAGAGCATGATAAACCTTCAGCTGGAAGTCTGCACTTGTCATTCTCTGCTTCTCGTTCATGCTTTCTACCGAGCAATGCACATTGATTAAAGAGTGGTTAATATTCATTCTGCGTACCCTCTATCAGCTTCAAAGTTTGCTCAATATTTTGATTATTTTCGCTCTTATGAAAATGATGCAATGGAAAGACTGAAAACAGGCGAACCTGCAGTCAGGGTTTAGCATGTTTTTATGTGCACCTAAAGGCAAAATTAGTTTGTTTCACAGAGAAGCGACCATACAGGATGCTTATGATATATATGCGCGTGCATGCTAAACAATTACAACGACAAGGTTTCCCTTTTCCCCGGTATTATGCACATTAATATTGCATTCACTCGGCCGAACTGAACACCAAATCTCTTTTCAATGAAATCTAGCAAATAGTAAAAATGATTAATGTTCCTGGCCTTTCTAGCTGAACTAAACTCAGCAGATCCCAGGTAACATAAGAATCGACACCATGCCAATCATGCGAAGTAAATGTTACTGTGGTGTAATTTGTTTTTTAGTTGTTGTTGTTGTTGAGCGGAAAGTTACGACATTACCCTAAACAAATGTACCAATGTATATACACGCCAAGCATGTATGTTGAACAGTTCTGTATGTTCTCTATAAGCACTTGTCTGCAGTTTCGAAACGATGCCATGAGCGACATACTTGATCCCACTGTAGGCATTTGTATTTTCTTTTTGCTTATAGATCTTGGGTTTCGTTTATATCGTCTTTAATCCTGCTTTTCTGTGTATAGGTAATACAGGCAGCTTTGGGGCATAAAAAGGCTTCTTCAAGTGCAAAAAAACTCAGTTGTAAGTCGGCGCTCGTGTGTGTTCTGTGTGTCTCCATTTGTCTCCGTCTAAATTGCACTGAAGCCTATCAAATAATGTACCGACTCGCCCAAGTCAAAGTGCTTTTGGTAGAAGTTGTCGGTAGATTTCACAATCATCGGCAAAGAGCCTGATTGTCAATGTAATACAGGATGAATGGTCCTTAATAGATATATTTATTGTCTTGGCGGTGCGAACACCCACTGCCCGTGTGCATCCTCTCCCTCCCTTCCTCCTCTTTTACACTGCTTCCTTTCTCTTGCCTCGGAACGGCAACGCAGGCAGCATCTGCTAGTCTATGCAACCTTCCCCCTCACTTTTGTAGGCATCCCTCCTAGAGGCGTTTATAGACCGTTCAATCAGGTGAGAACAATGAGAACAATCGGACTGGCAACCAGCGCTTTCCTCCTTTTTGCAGCGTGCAGGTGCTGCAAAGTGTACTGATTGATGCTTAGATGAGTGGGGTTTCCGAACAATTTTAGTATGTTTTAGAATGCACTGCAGACATTTATTCTTTCTTATGGCGATGTCAGCCAGCGAAAGGTCAGCGGAAACACATTGTGCCTTTTTGGTTGTTCCAAGAACTACAGAAAAAAACTGCCGTCTGAATACGTAACGCGCAGCGTTTTACAGTTGCGTCATGGAACATTGTTTATGTTACGTGACAAGTTCTATACCAGCAAGTATCACAATATACACGGAATGCCTGGTGTTCCACTCAGTAAAATGTCAATCCAATTTGGTTAGATTGACGGCCAAACATAAGCAGTCAAGTCCGGCCCTGACTGCTAAACTGCGATATCTAAAGACCACTTGAGTAGCCACCCGAGTTGTTTCCGCTTTGTTTGATTATTTTATTTTAGTATGATGGATTTGGTCAAAAACAATTAGCCTTGTAGCTCGGCTCAACACAGTGATTGATGCAGTTGATGCGACTGAATTAACACGATCGAGAATCCCCCCCCCCCTTCGCGGCAGTGATCTGCTTGGTTCTGCTTTCAAGTACATCTGGGCTCTGTCACCTGTGTATCTTTGCCTTCCCTCCGGATGCCTAGGCTCGATCGGTGCATTCAGCGCAGCCTAGCAGTTTGATTGCCAGAGCACTTATATCGACACTTTGGACTGGATTTTGCCGCCGGCGTCAGTGTCATTCACCGTATATGTATACATATTTATTTATACAAAATGCAAAAAAGAAAAATAATCTAGAAAAAGACTGCGGTGCGCGGAATCGAACATCCGATTTCGTGCTTGTGAATGCGAGGCATTAGCCACTGAGCCACAAAGAGGCACCTCTTTCAAAGTTGAAACGGCAAGCTATTTATTATCTACCACTTTCCAATGGCGATGGTCTCCTCCAGATAACTATCGTGTTTTCAGCATAACCAGCGACATGGCTTAATAAGCGCGTGTCGCCTAAAGCCCCTGAAAAAATAAAAGTAACGACAACTCCTCCTCCTTCTGCGTGAGCGTTCGCTCTCTCTTTTTTCGACCATGGCTCCACCTACGTAGTGTAGGGCTCATTGAAATGCTGTTGCACTTGGGTACCAACAAGAAACGACCGCGCGTCATGGTGCCCTTTATCGAACTGCTGATGGCTGTGGGGCGAGATGATGCGGAGAGGAAAAACGCTTTTTCCAAAAAACTGGAGCTGCGAAAAAAATCTGAATTTATTAGTCAAAGGACACGGCAATTTCACACCAGCATCTAAGTTAAAAACACACGCCACGTTTTCCGCTCACAAAAAATGCGACCTGCGGTGCACGTCGATGTTGCCATGAAATGCGCCTTGCACACAAGCCGAGAAGAGTCTCCACCTTTTTAAAAAGCACAAATCCTACACCATAGTTAACAAAAACGCTTTTAAAAACTACTTCATGGAAGCCGCGGGCAAACATTAAAAATAAACACAAAAATGAATATGCAGCCTCTAATGGGGAACTCTGGCGCATTTTTAACCATGCTGAGGTAATGCTGCTTTCAAATAGTATTGACAGTCCTGTAAAAGCTAGGGTGGTTCATTTTGCCCAGGCACTTGTCAAAAATTACAATCAGACAATGAACAGAGTCAATACAGAAACCGAAGCCAGGTGCTGCTCAGCCATTCTTGGTGCGTATCAGATGACGTCACGAGATCCGCTACACCCTGCCACGGCTGGCCAGGGTGTAAACATAGCGTCAAAAACAAGTTGGCGATGTCATCAAGCTGGCGATGTGGAATCAAGCTACGTTAGCTCTTCTGAACTTATCAGTGACAAGTTCAACGATGACTGCATCTGCTATCTGAGCGCGGAAGCATCGCTTTTTGCTTTCGACCCGCCGGCGCGTGAGGCATCTGGCATACCTAGAATCGATTTCCTCACTGCTTAATATCGTAAGACCTGACGTCAACGACAACTAACACGATGCATGCAGCTGACAAAACTGAACTGTTCTTGCGTTGTCATCGCCTCGTAGAAAAAAGTGTGTGCTGCATCTGTCCGCTGGTAAAGCCGGGGTTGTCAAAAAGAATAGTCAATAGCGTCCCATACACAGGGTAGCCCGAGTTTACAAGTGTGATTCCAAAATCAGATACAAATTTTAAAAATTGTTTTCTAAAGAACTAAGTGACTTATGGTTGTATAATTTTGCACATATCACCACGGTACTGACAAGAACACATGTTCAAAGTTTTATTGAAACCAGTGAATGGTGAAAAAAATGCCAGAGTTCCCCTTTAAAAGGACAAAAACTTATCAATGTTAGTGAAACGCGAAGAGACGCTCACATACCTTAAAAAGTTGACACGGTTTGAAGTCATCCCAGCATATGCTATGCAGCCAGATCGCCATCATGGCGCGTCTCGCTTCTCAAACGTAATCCAAAATGCAGCTTTAATCAGTTTAACGTATGCTGTAACCACAAGTGCACCAAAGATAAATCGCAAACACATACCAACTTAAAATATGCAGCACAAGTCCGAAAAAGTGGCGTGAAACACGCTGCACACATGCGAAGCTCGTCGCGTTGGGCATCACTATGGAGCTCGAGCCCAAGGGAAACAAAAAAGAAACCGGAGAAAATGCAAGCGAGAAGCACGTGATGGCGTACAGCCAATGAGAGTACCGACGATCGAGGGAAAGCACAGGAGAGGACGACAGGAGAAAATACCAACAGATGACGTTACCTTTAGTTTATTCAGGGGCTTCATCGGCAAATCGTGACGACGCGATGGCGGCACGCTGTCATTTCCTACGCGTACTTTGCCCCGTGGAGACGCGGGGAGGGGGGGGAGGGGTGTTGTGGATGCTCACACGTGCGTGCTTATCTCGTGATGGAGAAATCGTACGCCTTGGGCTTTCACCCAAACGATTCTGATGTAGTTACTGAGCGCACAAAGGTCACTGCACTAGCTGCACACTCTCCATTTGGAAATGCGCTTTTCAGACACAGCGAAGCAACTACTGAGATGCTTATATGCATTCATCTGTACCTTTCAGTCCGTTCTGTGCGTCATTTGTGCATGAGAAACTCGGGGCACATTTCAATGTGCTTGCCATTCTTCACGTGATCTTCCAATTTGTTGCTATCCCGTTCATCGCTTCGCCATTGCGGCAAAGCTGTGACCTTCTTTCTTACTTGTTGCATCAGGTTGTGCTCTACTGAGTGTTTTGGGCGACTTAAGCCATGCTATGCCAACCGTGTGCGTCATCAGACAGTGCCGCACAACCTATCAAAGTGCAAAACAATGTTCGCTTTCACAAGCTGCCCAGCGAGCCACAGCGCAGAACAGGGTGACTTCAAGCTATTAACCGAGACCCCCCTGATGGCGCAAGCTCACAGAGTGGAGGTCCATGGCTGGGGCATCCGCAAGCGGAAATTCTCTCATGCCGTCTTGACACAAGTGCTTCCAGGGCGCAGCCTTCTTCGCCGCCGCCGCTGTTGTCTTGCTCCGATCATGGCCGATCACGCATTCGTGCGTCCCCGTACGGCTCAGAGACCAAGAGCAGACTCCACTCTAGCAGACGACACTGCTGTTCGGGAAGGTCGGCGATACCATGCTGTGAGCTTGTGATGTTATGAAATTGTTATGGTAGTGACAGCACCACAATAGAACAGTATGGTGCTATAAACCACGGTAAATGAAAGCTCAAAAACATCACTGCATTGCCATGTTTTCATTGGCTGTTAGACTATTCATTGGCTGTCTTAAAGTGACATCAGGTGCACAGATGACAGGAACGTGAGCTGGGAAACCAAAATTGCGCTTTTTAAGTTATTCAGTGAGCCCAGACGCTCAAACGAGTCAAGGTATAATATTAAATAAATGGCCAGAATTCTGAAAGCACAAAATTTTCGGAAGATGTTTCACGACTCCTTCAAACTCTCCCGTGTTTCACTGGAGCTGGGAGGCGCGCCTTCCACTTGTACTTGGAGATCGTAGACGTGGTCACTTGTGCTTGCGTGCTCATCTAAGAACGGAGGTTTGTATGTCTTGTGCTTTCACCTCAAATATTGAGATCAAGCTATTCACCGCATAAAGGTCACTTCGATTGCTGCAGCGGCCGCGTTTGCTAAATTGGGTTGCTAGCTATAGAAGAGCCGAAATAGGGGATAGTTTAAGCAACCACTGTCACAGTTGTAACTTTGCAATCATGCATTGCACACTTTGCATTCTTTTCATGCGTCTTGCTTTGCCTTTGAGCAACCCACTGAATGTGCCGACCTTTGACAAATCTTAGTTCGCACTTGCCTTGTATGCTGTTTTTATGCATTCTTTGCGCTTCAAGCTCATGCAACATGTCTCGAGCTGCTTGCCCTTTTTCGTGTGGCATTCCATTTTGGCTATCAATTGGATTGCTTTGCCTTTGCAAAAAAAAAAGCTATTACTTTTTGCTTTCATGAAAGCAAGCTTGATGCAATGAAATTCTCAAGAAATGTTATTTATAGGACAACGTTTTATTCACTTCTACGAATACACGGGCACACACTAGTTTTCGCCACTATGCAGGGTGTTCTTTTTTTTTCACTTTGTGTTGTAGCACAGAACATGTTTGAACATTTATTTGGCCATGAGGTGCAGAGAGAGTGTTCATCAAAACAACCACGAAAACGACAGAGAGCCATTGCTGAAATCACTGAATCTTTTCTGAAACCATTGAATCATTTTCCAGTTCTTCCATTTATTTTGCACAGGCACGTGGTATTCTTACAAGACCGGCGGAAATGCGCTGCAGGGAAGCTTTGCCCTGGATGGCAGGTTCCAAAAGACACGTCACGCTTTCTTCCCCTATTCTCTCCATGAAAATTCAGGGAGCATATAAACATTTATCTTTTTGTTTGAATCTTACTGTGGCAAATGTAAACCATAAATCTACTTCACACGTAGGACTTCCATCAGTGGCACCCAGTGAAAAGAGATCAACTATGTTACTGCCTCTCTCCTTGGTCAAGTGGCACAAACCAAATCTCAAGAGTTGGGAAGACGTATGCAGCAGTTGCCAATAATGAAAACACCCTTGGGACGCCAATACGCAAGCCCAAACCATCACTGAGGCGCGACGTGAGTGAAACACAGCACGGCAAAAACTTGACATTTAAAATATCCGCTAGTTCTCCAAAGTGGCGAAAAGTCTTTTCTTCAATGAATAGAACAAAAATGCACAAGCAGTGTTTTAGTACATTCATAATGCATGTAATGTCATTTTAGATTATTAGTTTGACTACTAATGAGTATTGCACTCGGGACTCTTGACGTGATCAGACTCATTCCAGAATGTCCCCCTGATGGCGCACAGTGTGTGCTACGCTTACCTAAATGTGTCGATTAATAGAGCACTACTGGTGATACTGATATGTGCACCGGTGGTTGTTGCGTTACTTCCTGTTCTGAACTCCTCTACGTCGACCCAAGTTCTTCCCCAAGCCATCACTTTAGCCGATTTTTCTGCCCTGGACGAATGTTCGATTTGTTCTTTCCTCCTGACACTAAAACCGTGGCGAAACCTGTCATCACCCCGAAATACAAGGCGCTCCTCGACAAAATGATATCTGGCGACCTCTTACCTTCCCAAGTTGCAGCGCTCTGAATAGTTCTATTTTCTTACCTGGATATCTTTGACATCGACGACCGTCCCCTGGGCCGCACAAGTGCCGTAGCCCACTGCATCGACAATGGCGATGCCAGTCTACTCCACAAACGCCCTTACCGCGTGTCACATGCTGAGCGCCAAGTTATACAGACGAAGGTCAAGAAAATGCTCAGCAAAGATGTCATTGAGCCTTGATCGAGTCCTTGGGCATCCCCTGTGGTCTTAGTTAAAAGGAAGGACAACACCTGGCGCTCTTGCGTGGACTATCGCCACCTGTATCGTATCACCAAAAAGGACGTTTATTCCCTACCCCGAATCGATGATGCGCTCGACTGCCTCCACGGCGCCAACTATTTATCGTCCCTAGACCATCGATCCGGATACTGGCGAATTTCGGTCGACGACCGCGACTGCAAGAAGACAGCATTCATCACACCCGACGGCCTTTATCAATTCAAGGTCATGCCTTTTGGGTTCTGCAATGCCCCGGCTACTTTTGAATGTATTATGGACTCTCTTCTCCGCAGTTTCAAATGGTCGACCTGCCTTTGTTATCTGGACGATGTAATAGTTTTCTCGCCCTCCTTTGAAAGCCACCTGTCTCGTCTCTCGGCAATTCTTGACGTTTTTCGTTGCGCTGATTTCCAACTGAATTCATTATAATGCGCATTTGGACGCCAGCAGATTAAACTACTCGGCCACCTTGTTGACGCCACTGGTGTTACACACGAACCTGCCAAACTTCGTGAAGTCCGAGAATTCCCGGTTCCGCGTTCCACACAAGAAGTTCGCAGTTTTATTGGGTTCTGCTCGTACTTCCCCTGCTTTGTCTTCAACTTCGCGGATATTGCTAGGCCCCTCACGAATCTCCTCATAAAGAATGTGGCCTTTTCTTGGGGAAAGGACCAAGAAAATTCCTTCGCGTCGCTGATTACTGCCCTCACATCACCACCTGTGTTGGCTGATTTTGATCCAGCCGATCGAACCGAGCTTCGCACCGATGCAAGAGGCCATGGCATTGGTGCTGTATACGCTCAGATACAGAATGGCACCAACCGTGTGATAGCCTACGCTAGTCGCCTTCTGTCGCAAGCGGAAAAAAAATTATTCCATCACTGAGCGGGAATGCTTAGCCCTCGTTTGGGCCATTGCGAAATTCCATCCGTACTTAGACGGACGTTCGTTCGCAGTCATCACGGACCATCATGCTCATTGCTGGCTGTTGACACTTAAGGGCCCTACTCACCTGCTCACGGACCATGGTCACTACTTTCTATCTCGTGTGGTGGATGACCTACTTCGATCTTGTGCTACCCGTCACAACTTCCCCACAGCTTACCACCCTTAGACTAACGTCTTTACGGAGCAGCTAAATCGCACATTGACAGAGATGCTTTCTATGTACGAATCTATACACCACACTGATTGAGACATAGCTCTGCCGTTCGTCACCTTCAACTATAACTCGCCGCGTCATAAAACAGCGGGCTACTCCCCATTTCATCTACTCTTCGGACGTCATCCCTTACTGCCCTTCTACACACTGCTTTCATCAGACCACTCTTCCTCCACTTCAAACGCTCAGGATGCCATCACCCGTGGCCTCACGGCCCGCGCTCCGTTATCGTTGCAGACAGCACAAAAGTCTCTTTATGATCGTCGACATAAGGATGCTGTTTTTTCTGCGGGATCTATGGTTCTTCTGTGGCTCCCATCTCAACGTGTTGGCTTCTGTGAGAAACTACTATCGCGATACGCTGGGCCCTACAGAGTCCTTCGTCAGGTCACACCTGTGACCTAAAAGATTGCCGCGACGACAAACTCATTGGCTGCTGCACCCAGAATGCAAGTAGTCCACAATTCTCGTCTCAAGCCCTGCACCGCTGACTCGTTCATTTAACAGGCACCGAGACAGAGCTGTACCGGCCAGGGTGATGATACGTGCATAGAACTGTCGCTCCGGCACAGCTGAAATGGCCCCCAAAAGGAGGAAGACGACAAGGTTGTTGTTGTGGGGTGGACTCTCGAGCTTCCCCTGTTGGCCTGCATGACGGTGTTTCTTTAAGGCTTTAGCAAGACCCGCTGTCGGTGAATAAATCTTCCCGTAACCATACCAATGATGTTCTAGACAATCTCAAAATGGAGCTTTCGCTTACATGTGAGAGAGCGCCTGTCCTGAACAAGAGGTCATATATTGTAACCTACGACACACTAAATTGCACATAAGTCAAAGGTTTTTTGCATGCAAGCGGGCATGTCTCAAGAGATTCTTCTTCTGCTTAAAGGATGCATTGCAGAGGACACAGGAGAAAGGACGTTCTTCTGTGTGAATGCGCATGTGTGCCACGACATCACTTTTGAACACAAACATCGCATTGCAATGATCACAGGAAAAGGGTCGCTCTCCTTTGTGGTGCGCTAAGGTGTGTCTCACAAGGCTCTTCTTCTGCGCAAAGGATGCATCACAATGCACACAGGAAAAAGGCTGCTCTCCTGTGTGTGTGCGTATGTGTCTCACGGGGTTGAATTTCTGCAAAAAGGACGCATTGCAGTGGACACAAGAAAATGGACGTTCTCCTGTGTGAGTGCGCGTGTGGCGAATCAAGTCTGTTTTTTGCACGAAGGATGCATCGCAGTGAACACAGGAAAAAGGGTGCTCTCCTGTGTGCGTGCGAATGTGTCTCACAAGATTCCATTTCTGCGGGAAGGATGCATTGCAGTGGACACAGGAAAATGGACGTTCTCCTGTGTGAGTGCGCGTGTGGCGAATCAAGTCTGCTTTTTGCGCGAAGGATGCATCGCAGTGAACACAGGAAAAAGGGTGCTCTCTTGTGTGCGTGCGAATGTGTCTAACGAGAGCCCGTTTCTGCGAAAAGGATGTACTGCAGTGGACACATGAAAAGGGACGACCTCCTGCGTGAGTCTGTATGTGGACACTGAGACCATCTTTCTGAGAAAACGATGCATCGCAGTGGAGACAGGAAAACTGGAGCACTCCTGTGTGTGTGCGCACATGAGCCACCAGCTTGGAGTCCTGAGAGAAGGCAGCACTGCTCATGTGGTATTGGAAGGGGCGTTGGCCTATGTGTATCCGGAGGTGTCTGGTCATATGTGACTTATTATGTGTCGTATAGGTGCACTGTTGGCAGGAAAGTAGTCGTCGTTGTACAGGCACCAATGACGAAGACTGTCGCAGAGACGAAAAAGATGTGCAACCTGCAAAACGACGAGAGAAAACAAGGGCAATGAAAATCATGTGTCATATAAAACTCTACTAATGGAGCAGGAAATGTTTAATGGTTGGTTCCCAGATATGTGAAGCAGACGATGACTGTGTCACCCCAAAACCAAACCTCGCACATGAGCGCTGAAGTGCACCGCATTCTCGTCTTGCTGGAGGCTAAGCATTATACATGCCAACGCCAGGTAGCACATTATAACTACTTTCCGATGTCATTTCGATGTTGTGTCAGAAGTGTGGCAGTTTGGGCTAGTTGGTATGACATGACGATAGTTACAGCGCGAGAACAAGCGTCATACATTAGCAAGCCCTCCTCGTCTCTGTCCGAGAAGGAACTAAGGTTCCTCGAAGGTATCTGTGGGCACAACTAGTTGTAGTACTTTTACTTTTCTGCTTCGTTTCCTTACAGATTTTTTTTGCCCTTTTCTTTGCTTTTGTTTTTTCCCTTACTCATGCATTGCTCTTTGTGTCACATGATTTACTGTTTCCTTTATATGTTTACGCGCTCTACACAATAAACTCAGTTGGAAGTTAGCACTCATCTCCTTCTTGCCCCTTTGTCGTTGTCCCGTTCTCGCGCTATAACTATCATTGTGTCTGAAGAGTCACACATTTTTTTTTTAATAGGCACCATGGAAGCCATTGAACTTTTGTTTGCATAGAAGTGTGCACCAAGCAGTGCGGAAGAAAATGATCCTTTCGTAATCTAGCATATAATTCATGACAAACAAATTGTGAAAGGCTGATAATTTTATGACTCAGGCAAGTAACCAAGGTTTTAATACATTATTTATATGCCCATTCTGCCAAGACCAAACCAATCTATCATAACCGGGTCGCCGCGAAACCGAGATACATATAATCGAAGTTCAGTTGCATACAGAAGGTTCAATTTATCGAATCAGCATTGCACTTGGCTCGCTTATCACCACAAATTAGCCCAACTGACATAAACAAGTTGCGTACACAAACGTATCCACTACCACTGAAGGGGATACAAGGGGTGGAAGTGGGCTTTATTTTTTCGGAGCAGCTTTGGGAGCAGAAATAATGCGGTTTTGGAGCAGCTTTGGAACAGTAAAAAGAGAGTTTTGGAGCAGCTCTAGAGCAGAAAAAGATGTGTTTTAGAGCACTAAAATTTAGTTTTAGAGCAGAGTTCTCGGACCACACATCACTGTTAATTATAACTTTTTATTTCTGGTAAACACAAAAAATTTCAATGGTTTTTACTCAGCATGCAATGCTAATCAAGCGACCAGACTTACCCGAAATTCGTATATATAAACCTTGAAACATCAAAGCTGAAAGTGCAGCAACTCATAGAAAAAACATGAGTGGCGCTCCAGACAGCTATTAGACCTTAGATAAACTGCTCATTGTTCGTGGTTGCCTGAAGAGTACTTGTGTCTCTAGAAGTCGCACCTGCACTTTTGTTTTCATTGTTGGCAGTGAGGTTGTGTACTGGATACACGTCGCATCGATCTTGTGATTGGTGAACACTAGATGCTTCTGCAAAAGCCTTTTCTTCACAAAATGCTGATTGTGAACGCTTCTGTCTTTGCCAAACTGCTGAGCTGAATACCTTGAACGAAGGAGATTTCTGTAAACATTCGTTGTCTGGTTTGGTTTCGTGCGGATTTACTAACTCGTCATGCGTCAATGCCGTCGCGCGTCCGAAGCCATGTGGGCCATGTGTGCGACACAAAGCATCAAGTGATTTGGGCAGTTCAGTAACACCTGGAGTGTTGTGGTGCCGTAAAGACATTGTAAATGCCGATTTCTTTGCCCGTGAGAAATCCAACCGTAAGTTCGGTCTTTTGGCAAAATGGTCTACATTCCTGCCAGCATACGGTGGCATTGCATTGTCTGCTGCGATGTGCAAGTCCCTAGTCAGTGTTGTAATGCGTGAAGTGCATTCGGACGAGTCATATGGTGGTACAATGATGGAATACTTACTTTGAAGTCTTGTTTGGGAAATATGCTTACTGCGGGAAGACTTCGCGTAACTGTGACGGATGAGTTGAAAAGCCTTCAGCTGATGAGGTATGGACAGGTCTTCATCGTATTCTTTGAAACGGGTGATCATTTCTTCTTTGATCTTTTTCCAAGACTCATTCTCGAAGATGTGGGTGAGGTAAAATTTGAATGCCTCACCTAAGATGTAGTCAGTGAAGTTGGTGATCGTCTCCCATTCCGACCATGATGCAGCGGTCGCGTGGGGCTCGAACAGGTAGAACCAGTTCTGCGCGGGCCCATCGTCCGCTGCTCCAGTGTACTTGGGGATGGGAAGGTCAGTCGATGCTTCCGTCATGATGGTTGCAACGGTGTCCAGTGGCAATGCACTTCTGTGGTCCGCGTTCGGTCACTGGATCTTGCTAAGGTCTTCGATGATGATGGCCGGTTGATGAAGTGGTTGCAAGGTCTTCATCCTGACTACTCGTGTGACGCTATGATGAATGGGCGACGTGGCCTGGCTCATACACCATGTTTATTGCATTCTAAGTTCTTCCTCATCCACCTCTACTACCATGCCCCCCCCCACACACACACACGCACGCACACACACATACACACAGAGAGTGTGACTTCCAAATTAAATAATTTAACATAATTTTAGCTTTTTAGGAGCCAGTAACACGATACCATTATGAAGACCTCAAGTCCAAGTGTTCAGATTTAATTTTTTAATTTGCAAAAATATGCTGATTCACCTTGTAACCCTTAGCTCATAGAGAAAAATGTTGAACAGGTAGCTTTAGCTATATGGGTGAATTTAATATCACCAAAAATGATTTTCAGCTTTTAGAAATGCCATTCCGGAGCAGGAGTTGCGAATTTTTTTGCCAGAAGTTGTGGATTAGTACTTGAGTTGTTCTTCTGTGAGTGCAGTGGTCGTAAACCTTTCGCTTATAAAATAAAACATGTACCACCTTTTCCCGGCATTTTCGTATTCAATCATGTTGAGGGGTACATATTAGAAGATAACAAAGCAATTACACTTTTCCCTTCGAAAAGAAATTAGTGCACAATCAAAGAAGAAATCTCTGCAAAATCAAGCACTGGCTAACAGTGTCGGGATACTTTGTATTCTCGGAAACATTTTTGTTTTACGAAAACCAGTCGCTATGCAGCTGAAGACTTTAAACTAGTCGTAGCTTAAGCAATCGCATCAGCTGTTCATCAACACAACATACTTCGCGCCCTCATTTTCCACCGAAAGTTTGACTTTTCACTGGCCCGTAATCCAAGTTTTCCAAGTTTTGAAAGCTTGAAAGAAAAAAAGCGGACACAAAAAGCTCCCTCTAAAATACCTGCTAGACAGGACAGTCAATATTCCATGGTCAATGAATGGGAACCATGTAGAAGCTCTTACAAAATATTCCAGAGCAATGCCAGAGAGGGCCCTGGCCGCCTCCCTTCCCGAAGTCACCGGGAGATGCCCGAGCCTTCCAGCATCCCCATAGTCACCGCCTATGTTCTAATGTTTCATGGTCACAGAAATGGAAGACGCCATAGCCAGAACAAACACACAACGGAGCATCATGACGATTCCATGTTTATAGAGGATAAGCGCAGCAGTGCGAAGATTACTTCAGATTTGTGGTTAAAAATAGACAAATATGAGCTGAATGCTTTAGCTGACACTGGCGCTCATTATTCGGTAATGAGTCACAAATTGGCAAAAGAACTGAAAAGGTTGTGACGAAATGGAGTAGAGCACAGATACGCACGGCAGGTGGCCACACTTTTACGTCGCTTGGCAGATCCACCTCATGGCTCGAAATAAGAGGCTTTACTTACGTTGCTGACTTCATGGTACTGCCAGACTGTTAAAGCTTATATTAGGAATGAATTTTCTGCAAGCCAATGAAGCCAAAATTAATCTGAGCAGATTCAGTGTAACGTTTTCTACAGAACAAGCTATGTCTGTGGAGGAATCGGAAAAGCGACGTCTTACTTCTCTGTGCATTCTTGATCATGACATCACAGAGCCACCACGCTGTAGTGTAATGATGCTAGTCGAAAATAAGGCATTTGGCGACCACAAAGGAATAGCGGATGGAAATATATGGCTATTTTTAAACAAAGGAATTTGCATGGCGAGGGGTCTTGTTCACTTAATGAATGGCCGCTCAGTTGTGCTCCTTACAAATTTTGGGAATGAATGTCAGCCCATCGCGCAAGGTATGGCTATCGCCCATTTCCACGAGTTCTGCATGGTGACCGAACTATGCAGTTAGCGACAATGCCAACCACTCCACAAGAGACCTGCAACGTCGACACATCAGTTAACGTCAACCATAGGCTCCCAGAATGTCAAAAGAAACGATTGTTCGCCCTTATTAAAAAATTTTCGGACTGCTTTTAAAGCTCCTCTAAGGTGCGACACACGGCTATTACAAAACACAGGATTATAACAGAAGAAGCCACAAGATCGATTTGCCAGCACCCATATCGAGTATCACAAAAGGAAAGAGACGTCATCAAGAAACAAGTCGAGGAGATGCTTTCATATGATCTGATCCAGCCTTCCAGCAGCCCAGGGGCGTCTCCCGTAGTGCTTGTTAAAAAGAAAGATAACAGCCTTCGATTCTGCGTTGACTATCGGACACTGAACAGCGTAACGAAACGGCATGTATACCCTCTGCCGCATATCAATGATACGCTCGACTACGGAGTGCAAAATACTTCTCTTCCCTTGATCTCAAGAGCGGATATTGGCAAATTGAGATGGATGAGCGCGACCGTGAAAAGACGGCATTCATAACCCCAGACGGCTTCTACGAATTTAAAGCGCTTCCATTCGACCTGTGCACAGTGCCAGCGACGTTTTAGAAAATGATGGATGCTGTTCTCACGGGACTGAAATGGCAGTCCTGCTTGGTGTACTTGGATGATGTGGTATTTTTCGCTACATTTGACCAACATCTAGAGCGACTCCGCACAGTATCAGAAGCCATTTGTTCAGCAGACTTGACCATCAAGCCAGAAAAATGCCACTTCGATTTTGAAGAGCTTCGATTCCTCGGACACGTCGTCAGCTACGAAAGCGATCGTCCAGATCCTGAAAAGACAGCTGCTATCGCGAAGTTTGCGACACCCAAAGACAAGAAGTCATTACATCGGTTCACGGGTTTGTGCGTGTACTATCGGCGATTTGTGCAAAATTTTTCGAACATTGCTGAACCACTTACTAATCTAACCACTTACTAATCTAACAAAAGATGACGTGCCTTTTATGTGGGAAAGCAAACAACAGGAAGCATTTGATGAGTTAAGAACACGCCTGCAAGCCTCTCCAATCCTCGCCCACTTCTATGAGACTGCGGAAACTGAAGTTCACACTTATGCGAGTAACGTCGGCCTCGGAGCCATTCTAGTTCAGCGGCGAAACGGCCAAGAAAAAGTGCTAGCGTATGCCAGCCGCAAGCTTTCTAAAGCTTAGACAAATTACTCTACTACCGAAAAAGATTGTCTTGCGGTCATCTGGGCCATAAGTAAATTTCGACCGCACCTCTACGGTAGATTGTTCCGAGCAGTCAGTGATCACCATTGCCTGTGTTGGCTGGCGAATCTTAAGGATCCCTCTGGCCGACTAGCAAGATGGAGCCTTAGGCTACAAGAGTACGATATTACTGTGGTAGACAAATCTGGGAAAAAGCACAGCGATGCCGACTGCCTGTCAGGCGCACCAGTGGAGACAAGTGAGCCGGAGGAAGAAGACTTCCCGTTTCGAGGCGTCGTCCAGGCATCAGAAATTCCTCAACAACAACACAATGACCCCGATTTGCTGCCGCTTATACAGCGTCTCCAAGGACTCAACGTTAAAGTCCCGTGCACTATATCCAGAGAGCTCCCTTCGTTCTGTCTTCGAGAAGGGGTCCTTTACAAGAGCAACTTCGAGCCTCATGGTGACAAGTTTTTACTCATTGTACCTGCACATTTACAAAACGAGATTCTGCACGCATGTCATGATGAGCCAACATCTGGACATATGGGTGTCAGCCGTACATTCGCCAGAATTCATCTAAATACTACTGGCCAAAACTGTTAGCATCAGTTCAGCACTATGTGCAAACTTGTCGTGAGTGTCAAAGACGCAAAACTACATCCGTAAAACCTGCAGACCTCCTCCAGCCAATAGAGCCGCTGGATGCCCCATTCCAACAAGTCGGTATGGATCTCCTAGGCCCGTTTCCGACATCGACTGCACGCAAGAAGTGGATAGTCGTAGCCACGGACTATCTCACTCGTTACACTGAGACTGACTCGCTGTACAGTGCAACAACTCCTGAAGTTGCCAAGTTCTTCATCAACAACATAGTCCTCAGACATGGTGCACCCAGCGCCGTAATTATAGATCGCAGCACAGCTTTTACTGCAGACCTAATGAAATGTCTGATGCGAATGACCCATACAGACCAGAAAGAATGGCATACCATCCTCAAACAAATGGCCTAACGGAGCACCTGAACAGAACTCTGACTGACATGCTTTCAATGTATGTCGACGTCGAACATAAACGGTGGGATGAAATATTGCCCTACATCACGTTCGCATATAATACAGCCGTTCAAGAAACGACGCGAGTGACACCATTCGAACTTGTATTCGGCCGAACAGTCACTACTTCACAGGATGCCACGTTACCACTGAATGATGAAAGCAGCAATCTACCCTATTTAGACAACTTCTTGAAAAGAGCCGAGGAAGCAGATGACGAGATACAGAATATGCCGCCAACAGCGTATCGACTCCTACCGGTACAATCAGCGTCGTACCGAAGCGCATTATTAACTTGGTGACAAAGTATGGATATGGACCGCAGTGCGTCGCCGTGGACTTTCTGAAAAACTTCTTAGCCGTTACTTCGGGCCTTACGAAGTGCTCCATCGTGTAAGCGATGTAATGTACCAAGTCAGATCTGCTATACACGGGAGCTCAAAACGCCGCAACCCTACAGAGGTTGTACATGTAAGTCCGGATGAAGGCTTACTATGAAAGATCATCAAAAAACCAGTGACGCCTACCAGGACTCTATTCATAGCCTGATGCATCGGGGCGATGAGTATGAGCAGGGGGATTATGCCGCGACATCTTGCCTGCATTCAAACAACGTGCACATCACCGCGCGCACAAGGACACACATGCAAGCCGCCTTGTAATGCGCAGAGACAATGATGGCACGAGCACCCAGCTGATGTGCGCCACGCGCTCGGGACTTCTCTTGGAAAGGAAGAAGAAGGCAGCGGAAGGACAGCTTTGGTGTTCGACTGACACGTTCTATGACCATAGTCACTTTGAGTTGTGGGCACAGGTTCGCCCTTTTAATAAATATGTGTTATTATACCCCCCCCCGTGTCCTTCAACATCGCTACTATATGATTGCGACCTTATCAACTTGAAATCCGTACATTGGAACGATTGATATTACGCATCCACAGCCAGATATTCAACTGTACTGGTACAACTTCCACCACAATACTGTGTCAATGCCTTAGAGAGTCAATTTTTGTTTGCAAGAGGGAAAAGTGCTTCTCGGCGTCCGCCAATCTTTGTTTCTTTAGCTTTAGCTTCTTCAGAAAAGCGGCAGCACGCTTCTTTTTACGCTCCTTTCAAAACACATTGGCCCTATCTGCTTTAGTCTTCTTCAACTTTTCCTTCCATCGCATGTTCACCCCGCGGACAATTTGAAACATCCTCTTGGTAAGTTGCACATGGGCAACTCCTTCAGCTGACAACGTGGCATCGAAGATGATTCGTTGGGCAACGAGAGATCGTTCCTTCAGATTTTCTACCAGGCAATCTTTGTTGATAGGAAATCCCCGCTCGACAGATACATTTTCATGCAAAATGGTGAGGATCACTTTGGCAAAAGTGAAGAGTCCTTTGTTTGAATCACAAATTTGCACCCAAAGGGCACCCAGCCGATCCGTGCTCCTCTAAAAATTTTTCAACGCTAGTTGATGCCAAAGAACATACATGCTTGTAGGCCCACATTGCCCGATCAGCCTCTCTTCCAGTCATCCATTGGTGTTCCATTAGCACTTAAAGGACATCAGTCAAACACCTTTTTTTCTCCAAGCTCTGGAATCGGCGCGCATGCAGGATCTAGAGATGAAGACCTCTTCAACAGCTGGAACTTGAGCATCGGCCTTTCCAGTACCTTTTGCACAATTCTTCAAAAATGAGGCGCGGTCACTTCTGTACTGAAGGATAATCGAGTCAAAAAGTTTCAGAGCCTTTCTGAGGGCATTTTTCGTAGGGAAGCCAAAGTCCAGCTCAGGTGCCTGAAAAATGTTTACAGGCTTGTCCTTATCTATCCTCATTAACTTCAATGAACAGTTCGCTGTCATTTTTTCTTCAGAATGCTGCTCGTTAGGAATCGTAAAAGCGTTTCCAGTGATGTTCCAAGAAATAGAAGCATCGGTGTATCCCTCTGGAACTAGACCAGGAACGGCTGCACTTCTGTGACACTAAGCATGAAGGCTGACTTTGCGCACAGCAGAGGTTTGCAGATTGCTTTCTCGATCATGGCATAACTAGCGCTAATCGGCCACTTTCTGTTGTTTTGACACGACTCGATGAACACCCTCATCTAAAGCAGTACCTCAAGGGCTTCTGAAAGCACACGAACATTTTCAATCTACCGGAAAGCGCAAAACTTAAACAGTTAAATGTTGCTCCCAGTGATGCATGTGTATTCAGCGCGTCGGGCAGATAAACATTTGAACAAAATGTACATAATCCGCAGAAATTTCACTTGCCACTTCATCGCCCCGTATTCAGTTTTGAATGCGCCGTTTACACCATGAAGGCCACAGCTTTCAATGCCGAGGATTCTACGGCCGTCATTCGCTTCAAAAAGCTCTTGCTCGATGTTGAAACTTCATGTTGAAATTTGGCTTGTCCATTGATATCTGCAAGATTTTCTATCGCGAGAATCCTTCTGTGGTCCTTTCAAATGCGCACACCAATTCTTCAGCTCGAGTGCGCCCAAGAAAGCGGGACATCCGGTAGCGAGTTTTCACGTGTTCCTCTGTATCTGACCAGAAGCAAACTAGCACGTCCATTTTCTTTTTCAGTGCAACCTTGTTCAGCGATTTATCAAACGCTATGACGAGGTGGCAAGCTTGACTCGCTTCCGACACAAGGCTCTCTTTGAAAAAATGTGCGAGACCGTCTTTGCCAAGCTGTATTTTCTGGGCTGTAGCTGACGAGGCAAACATCAGTGGAAACAGAGAAATGGACACTGCAGCAGCACATAATGATGAGTGCGTCATGATAGCATTGAGGCACCAAATGACTTTTGAAATGGCCTTTGTGAACTGGTCAAAATATTTCGACGCATTCCAAGCAAGGATGTGTCGTCAAGACAGTTTGATTCGCTGTCAGAAAAACATGAACAAGGGGTCCAGGATCGCTTTGCGCAAAGAAAACGCACAAGCCAAGAAAGGCCGTTGTGAGCTCGACTCTATGCAAGAATTTCGAGGCATACAAGGAGGCAGCTGGGCCATTTTCAAGGTCACTGTGGATCTGGAGAGACAAGAACCAGCATGGTATTTGCAGTTTGGGCTGAAAGCTAAAACCCAAACCAGTTGTGACTGCACCTTGCGAGGAGAAGCAAAGTCCCTGAAATTCTTAGCAAAGCCGCACCTTCTAGCAAACAATGGGGGATTGAATGTGTGGTTGAAGGAAAGGAAAATTGCACTATCCTATGCAGCCCTTCCAAGAATACGCCTCAGGACCTTGACGACGAGGGATTAGTTGACCACTCTTCCTTCCCCCTCTCCATATGATCGGCTAAATGGAGTGGCAGGTTTGACGATAAGCTGCCAGGCCACTTCATTGTCCTACCCGAAGCGCAGTCAGGCAAGTTTGGCACGTGTAGCGGGAGCCGGCTTTACGAACCTCACAAACTGCCAGAAGAGTTCTTGGAAACCAAGGTCATCTAAGATCATCGGAAGTGTGTAAAATCTTGGTGACGTGTGCAAGAAGTTGGTGCAGTGCATTTGTGACCATATTTGGGCATCGTGTAGACTGTTCACTTTTCACGTGCATTGTGTGGTGTCTTTACCCGCCTTCGTGTGTGGAGCACCTAGGCCATCGAGCGCCGTATTGGCTGAAGTGCGGACAATGCGCCCAGGGTTGGCAATGCAGCCCTATATAAGCAGAAGACCTTTTGTATATTTTCAGTTCTCCAGTTTCAGTTCTTCAAACTTCTACTTGACACTTGATCACCTCCTTTCGAATTCAGTTACTAAGCATGTAAATAAATTGTTGTCGTTCTTATGAGCGCCTCATCTGACTTGTTGGACGATGGGTCCCAGGACGGTGGCCCGCTACCAGAATGAGACCGACGGGACCAGGAGCCGCAACAACGTTTAGATTGACGCCTCTCAAATTCATTTATAATAAAATGAAGTGGGCTCACAAAAAGCCAAAAACGAACTGACCTGCATTTTTTCAATGCGGCCAGATCTTGCACACAAATTTCTATTTGCGGGAGATTTTTTATGGCAACCATACGAACAGAAGAAACATTCGAAATCCGGGAGTTTCGCGGACAATGCGGCAGACTTGCAAGTATGTGATGATAACAATACATATTGTTCTCTCCCGGTGGCGGAATATAGCAAAACACCATTTATGTGGCCTCCGCGATTAGCTACGGCAATGCACCATAACCAATCTATTTTTTTAATAGGAAATGAAGCATTTTTTGTAAAATTTTAGGAAAGATTCGTAAAATCGTAAGTGAGGTCAAAATTTGTATATTTTATGGAAACATGGGAAGAGTTGACAGGCATGATTATAGCAGACAAGCCATTTCTGATGACACGGTAATGCTATTTTACTCATTTCAGCTATCCCACTACCCCTGAAATATGACAATTTTCACACATAATTAGACGCTATGCATGCTCAGTGGAGATTCTTAGCTACCTGTTCTGGCATAACGCTACCTTAAGCCTACTGCACACTTTTGACAGGCGACAAGCTGTGCGCCGAGCTGACAATCAGTGCCGCCTTGTTGAGCAGGGCAGTGTTCAAGGGCACGCCACTTTGCACAAACAAAGTCGCTTGCTGTTCCTGAGATCAGTGCCGCAGATTGCGGGTGCCCAGAAAGCTTGCTGCATGTAGTAGGAAGCTTTCGAACAGCACATGCAAAGCTTTGCGCTAGTGTTCCTCATCACTGCGTCATATACTGTCGTCTTGGGTACCCTTGAAAACGGGAATCTCTGGAATAGTGTATGCAAAAATAGTGTTTGTTGTGGTCACGCGCTATTTTCGTTACAGAACAAAGGCGCACAACTGGATCACATATGACACAAGTGCAATAGCTGCAAATGCTACTCTAAAGCTTTGCATAGGTAGTTTTGAACCTCCTTTTTAATTTTTTTAGGGTGTGTGGGAAGAGTACATGCTTTTTCTGGATCTGAAAGAAAATAGCGTATGATGCATGAACAGTTGTAAAAAACCCCACTGAGCATGCATAGTGTCTAATTATGTGTTAAAATTGTCATATTTCAGGCGTAGCGTGATAGCTGAAATGAGTAAAATAGGATTACTGTGTCATCAGAAATGCTCGTTGTGGACGAACCTTTCTCATGCTTCGCATGCAAACACGCGTTTGTGTGGTTAAGCTGTGACTGCACCATCACTAAAGGCTGAATGCACAAAGAAAAAAAAATAGAAATGCTCACCTGAATCCACGCATACAGACATTACTACTCTTTTTGGTAATAACAATAAATAAATATCAAACATACCCTAAATGTGAAATATTATATGTTGCAGATCTGGCTACAACGATCTTCTTTAGAGACCCAGGAACATAAAAAATGGGAAGTGACCTCAAAACTCCATGTAATATATGGGCGTTGAGCAGGCTTCAAGGCAAGCGAAGCCATTTAAAACAGTCGTTTCCTACCACTGAAGCCAATCCAACAGCGACACTGACGTCAGTATCCAGTGATCGTCCAAAACAGATACACTATATCAACTATGCTACTACGGTAACGCTAAACTTTAAGAACAGCGTGCATAAAATAAAAACTACGGGTCATTTAGCATGCTGAGCATGCACATTTCCAACCAATCATTCAGCTAAGCACATTGTCCTGCAAAGTCTGTTAAACTAAAATAGTCTGTCTGTTATCATGCCAAACGCGCACTTATGGAATAGCAACTGATGCAGCACACCACGTGCATTTGTTGGGCGGCTACATAAATGCACCACTATCCATTGGACCGCAAGAACACGAAGACACGACAATGTTGCAGACACACAAAATGCTTATTATTAGGAAGTACGATGTACGACACCAGAATCTTGGGTTCTTTAAGAGGAAAAAATGGCAGCGTAGTAACGCACTTCCCTTTGGGAGTACCGTCCTTGAAGCCTGCTTCATCTTTAACGAAACCTACTGACCGTGATTCTCGAGTTGTTGTGTGTTGCAGTATGTTGTTTTGTCTTACGTAGTGCTCGCGAAGTTTGCATTCACGCTTAGCTTTTCATGCAGCCTGTTGCGTCAAAGTCGCACGGGAACTTCAATTCCCCCACAAAGTAGGGTGCCTGATGCAAGCCCGCACCCTTGAATTTTGAGCCGTTTATTAAACATGAACTGTATTCGAATAAATCTCTTATGCCTATTAACGGCCGAATCACTGTACTTCGGTGTGCACTTTTTAAAACTAATTAGTAGCAAGCTTGCAACCACAAGCAAAGAGTTAGTAACAGGAGCTGATACACACTAACTTTTCTTGGGCACTTACTAACTTTTGTGACCTTTTCGCTACGTAAGTATGCAGACACTTAAAGGTTGCAACGCCCCGCCCCAATGGTCTAGTGGCTAAGGTACTGCTGACCTGCAGGTCGCGAGATCACATCCCGGCTGCGGCGGCTGCATTTTCGATGGAGGTGGAAATATTGTAGGCCCATGTACTCAGATTTGGGTGCACAATAAAGATCCCCAGGCGGTCGAAATTTCCGGAGCCCTCCACTATAGCGCCTCTCATAATCTATATACAGTGGTTTTGGGATGTTAAACACCACATATCAATCAATTAAAGGTTGCAACAGCTGTTTTACGCATTGTTACTAAGTTTTTGCCATGCAGTTGTTTAACCAATTTGTCGAACAAATCTTTAGATTTCATTATTACGAGTGTCTAACAACTTATTACTAGAATGGGGATCCGTTAGTTCATTGAAGCCCCATATTTATGCTTAGTATACCCCCATCTTCGGTCTTGTATAATAGGCCACGTTGAGGCAGCATTAAGCGCAGTAGACATAACGTACTCTTTATATTACTATTTGATTAAAAGTCCTATGTTAGATTACCTCGGGCATCTAACGTGACTCCACACTGTCAAAACAGATTAAAATATTTATCCTAAAACATAACCACTACCAACACTAGTTGTGTTACCCAAACATAGGACTATGAAGCACTTATCAGCTTCAGAAGCACTTACCAGCTGAACATGTCGCAAGGACTTACCGTTGTGTAAGTGTGTGCTGCCGAGAGTTGTCTAGGTCAATCAATTCAAGCCGACGCTATGCGGTGAGTGGTGGAAACACGTCATTACTTTCATACGAAGTTTATTGCCTATCTATTACCGCTCTCTAGAACTAGAATAATTAAATCCTTACCTTTTCATCCACTATTCTACGTTATTGGGCTAACCGAAGATACTCGACTCTCGACGAATGACCATTGTTTACTACTATATCTATTTACCACAGTTTTAATTACTACTCCAAAGCACCAACGAAACAAAATACAACATTGAAGGCAGCGCCAGTCTATTCTTGAGCAGTTCAAAACTTTTAGAGTTTACTTTTCATTCACTCCAACCGCCTGCGAATATGATTATTATCACGATCACAAACAGGCGCGAAGCCAAAAATTTTTTTCAGGGGGCGGGCAGGGACATCACCTTGATTCCGGGAGAGGCACCACCTTAAAATGGCCTTTTTTCGCTATGTCATTGTGCAAAAACATTTCCGGGTGGGGGGGGGGGGCACATGCGCTGTGTGCCACCTTTTAGCTACGCCCCTGATCACAAAAAACTAGCCAATTGGTTTGCAAAACAGGACAGCGCAACTCGTCTGTTGACAGGAAATATCCAAGTAGGAGTGCGACCACTCGAAATCAGCAAAACTCTGACATTGCAGACACTTTGAAGCCAACAATGTTATAATTGAGCGAGAAAGAAAGAAGAGATAATAAACACATGAGAAGGAGAGTCATCCAGGACACTAAGCCAGCCAAATCCCTCCAGGTCAGAAGTTCAAAACTGCTTCAGGTGGTGTTTTTAAGCAAAAATGGACTTTCAAATAGTTAAGAAGAGGCCAGACGAGGTACGAGTTGTGAAGTTGAGAGCTGATAGGCGGTCATGTAGTATTCTACAGTGCTAACAAATGCAACAGAACCGCTTACTTAGAGATAGTGCAGCAGCCTAGCACAAAATTATAAAATTCGGTTCAAATGCAGGTGCCAGACCATTCCCAATCGTATATTTACTTGAAATTCGGGATGAAGAAATCATTAAAAAAAAGAAGAGGTCGGGGGTGTGTGGCCTCACTGGCGACCACCTGCCAGTAATGCACTCCCTCACCAGAGCAGAATTGGCCACCCTGGTGCCGTACTTGGCCACTACTACCCTTATAAGCGTATCACAATTCACCCTTGGCCGTCGGCCTCCAGCGGCTGCGAAGCAACTGTCCAAGGCAGTGGTCAGACCTGCAACACAGCGAAGCGTGCTAAAAATCTCTGGGATCAGACAGACCGCCATTGAAATCTCAACTTGGCTAACTTCGACGCTAGAACGCTAGTGAGACTAGTCTAGCTGTGCTACTCGAGGAATTAGAGGGTGTTAAATGGTATGTAATAGGGCTCAGCGAAGTTAGGAAGACATGTGAGGCTTATTAAAGTGCTGAAGAATGGACACATTCTATTCTACCATAGATTAGTTGACAGAAAAAACTGGGGGTAGGGTTTCTTTTACGCAACAATATCTCTGGCAACATAAGAAATATTATGGCATCAGTGAGAGGGTGGCAAGTATCATAATTAGTTTACCAAAAGGTAGAAGATGAAGGTGGTACAGGCCTACGCGCCTACATCGAGACAAGATGATCATTTGGTTGAACACTGCAACGAAGCCATAGAGTCAGACATTAATAAAGTAAAGACACAGTATACTATTCTCATGGGAGACTTGAATGCCAATGTAGGCAAGAAACAGGTCAGACACCATGCAGTGGAGGAATATGGTATCAGCTCTAGAAATGCCGAAGGGAAATTATTCGTAGAGTTAGCAGAACGTAGCAATTTAAGGGGAAACACGGTTCTTAAAAAACGAACATTCGCAAAAAAGTCTTTTTTTTTAAACCATATTGTTGGGTTGTATGTCACATAAACTACCTATTTTGTAAGTATCGGCGCCTAATTCAACCTCAAACTGCAAAAAAATCCTGTTTTCAAGGCCGCCGCTGCGCCCAAAGCACGCGCAAAAGCCAAAATCAAACCAAACTTCGCGTGCGCACCATTCCGAGACCATGCGGCCATCTCGCGCCATCTTGATTTTGTTTTGACCTTGAATTCTTTCTCTCTCGTTTTCCACCTTTCTAAATGGCACCAACGATGCCGTTTAAAGGCTATCGACGTTTCCCCAGGATGCGATGCGGAGCGCTGATTGGCTAGAGCAGCTCATTCATATCTTGTGGGCGACAGCGCGCCCGCCGTTGGCTGCTTCGGTGGAAGCGGGGGCGGTCCATCCCCGCAATGGCATGTCCGACGTGCTCGACTCGCTGTTGCTCTCTGCTCCGTCCATCTTGACAGACCTCTGCTTAGGCCTTTTGCCTTGCGCTGTATTTTCGATCAGTTTCTCAGCACTTTTTTTCGGACAAGTTCTGTGCCATTTATTTCTGTTACTGTGTGTGATGCTGGCAATGAAGCCGAAGACTGTGCACAAGTTCGGAGCGCACAAACGCGTTAAGTGGCTTCTACGAGAATCGAAATTACGCTTCTCTGCTGCAAGTGTCCAGTGCATAAATGCTTGCAGCAATGAAACTGTGCTGTCAGCTGCCACCAGTCCAGAATCCGACACACCGTTTGTACCTGGAGCCGCGTACGCATCGAGCATGTCCAAGATCGCCGGATTCAGCATGTGCTCTTAATCAGTGCCGTTGAGCGCGACACTGAGTCTTGCCGAGATCACCATCACTAGACCCAGCACTTCGACTACATCGGGGCCATCGAGCATGCATGGGACGTCGTCCCTTCATCTGCCGATGCATTTTTTAACTAAGTGATAGTACGCGTTGAGCGTTGAGTCCGCGACGTGCTTATTGAAAACGAACACAGGTCAAGCGTCCAGCGATCCAAATCGGAGCTGTCACGAGCACGAACCGCGCTCCTCTTCCTCGTCTTTTGCAGGCACTGCTAAATGCACCCTATCCATTCTACAAATCACTCCCCTGCGGAAAAGGAGCCATCCTGGCGACCTAAGGCACAGGTACAACTGGTGGGTCATAGTGCGGCTTCAGTCGGTCGACGTGAACAGTCTCACGGCCGCGACGGCGGTGGTCTGTAGATGATTGTACGGGCTCGACAATATAGTTTACCGGGGATGCTTGACGCAGGATGCGGTAGGGGCCTTCATACTTAGGCAGCAGCTTTGAAGAAAGGCCTGGAGCTGAGGAGGCAACGCGAAGCCACACCAATGTTCCAGGCGAATATGACTGGGGATGCAGGTTGGCGTCATGGCGGTCCTTTTGATGTGCTTGGTCTTGTGTAGTTAACGAACGTGCTAGCTGCCTGCATTCTTCCGCATAGGTGGCGACTTCTGAGAGAGATGCAGACTCTGAAGTATCTGGGCGATACAACAGAATAGTATCCATAAATGAGGAGGGTTCACGGCCATATAGAAGAAAGAAGGGAGAAGATCCAGTCGAGGACTGAGTGGCACAGTTGTACGCATAGGTGACAAATGGCAATATGTGGTCCCAGTTGGTGTGGTCAGCAGATACATGGACAGCATGTCACTTAATGTGCGATTGAAGCGTTCAGTCATGCCATTGGTTTGGGGATGGTACGCACTGATCGTTCGATGAACAACATTGCATTCACGCAGGAGGTCTTGTACGGCTTCTGAGAGGAACGTGCGTCCACGGTCGCTGAGCAACTCGCAAGGAGCGCCGTGGCGAAGAACAAGTTTGTGAAGAATAAATAAGCCGACTTCACGTGATGTAGCCTCTGGCAGCGCGGAAGTCTCAGCATACTGTGTCAAATGATCAATAGCGACAACCACCCAGGGATTCCCGTCAGGTGTGTATGGAAGTGGGCCATATAAGAAAATTCTGATGCGATCAAAAGGTCGGGATGGGCAGGGCAACGGCTGGAGCGGTCCAGTGACGGCATGCGGTGAACTCTTCCGGCATTGACATTTTGAGCATGAACGCACGAATTGGCGGACAAATCGGTACATTCCACGCCAGTAGTACCGCAGCCAGAGGCGTGCATGCGTCTTTATTACACCAGCGTGGCAGCATTGGGGGTCCGCATGGAACGAGGCGCAAATATCGGCACATAGATGGCAAGGAATCACCAACAACCACTTGCGACCTTCACTGAGGTAATTGCGGCAGTAAAGTAGCCCATCGCGCATGGTGAAATGGGGAGCTGTGCGCCGAAGCGAGCGACTGGCAGTACTCGGTGATGGCTTCGATAGGAACTTCATTAAAGACATTATCCAAGGGTCTTGACGCTGCTCGGATGGCATGTAAGCGTGTGTGAGGGAGGCAGAATTGTAGGTAGGAACTTCATTAAAGACACTATCCAAGGGTCTTGACGCTACTCGGATGGCATGTCAGCGTGTGTGAGGAAGGCAGAATTGTCGGTAGAAACAGGCGCATTTGCACAGTCATGGGGAAGTGGAGATCGAGAGAGAGCGTCGGCGTCTGAGTGTCTGCGTCCTGACCTGTAGACGACGCGGATGTCGTAGTCCTGGAGTCGTAATGCCCAACGGGCTAGGCTACCAGATGGGTCTTTTAGAGACGACAACCAGCAGAGGGCGTGATGGCCAGTCACGAAATCAAATGTCCGACCATATATGTAAGGTCTAAATTTAGCGATTGCCCAAACGATGGCTAGACATTCTTCCTCCGTGACCGAATCATTTTCTTCAGCTCTGGTCGAGTGCGACTCGCGTAAGAAACGACGTACTCATCGAAGCCAGACTTTCGCTGCGCAAGGATAGCGCCAGGGCCGACTCCACTAGCGTCCGTGTGGATTTCGTTAGGAGCGTCTGGGTCGAAATGACGGAGAATCGACGGCGATGTCAGAAGATGACGTAATTTCGCAAATGCGCCGTCACAGGTGGACGACCATGCCGAGATACCTTGGCTGTCAGCAAGTAGACGTGTTAAAGGAATCATTATAGATGCGAAATTACGAATAAATCGTCGAAAATATGAGCATAGCCCTATAAAGCTCCGGCGTTCTTTGAGTGTCGACGACTTAGGAAATTCGGTGACGGCGCGGTACTTGTCTGGGTCTGGTAGAACGCCGTCCTTGCTGACAACGTGCCCTAAGATTGCGAGCTTCTGTGCGGCGAAGTGACATTTCTTCAAATTTAGTTGTAGCCCAGCCTGTGTGAGGCATTCCAGGACACTTGCGAGGCGCTGGAGATGGGTATCGAAGTCTTTTGAAAAAACCACGACTTCGTCCAGATAGCAAAGGCACGTATGCCACTTGAGATTTCGAAGTATGTTGTCCATAAGACGCTCGAATGTGGCCGGGGCATTGCAAAGGCCGAACGACATCACGTTGAACTCGTACAAGCCGTCAGGAGTTACGAACGCAGTTTTAAGGCGGTCGGCTTCATCCATGGGTACCTGCCAGTACCCCGACCGAAGATCCAGCAAAGATCAGAACTCCGCTCCTTGCAAACAGTCGAGCGCGTCATCAATTCTGGGGAGCAGATAGACATCTTTGCACATGATCTTGTTAAGGCGCCTATAATCAACAAAGAAGCGGATGCTACCGTCCTTCTTTTTCACGACCACCACCGGGGATGCCCAGGGACTGTGGGACGGCTGTATGACTCCCCGGCTAAGCATGTCAGTCACCTGGTCTTCAATAATCCGACCTTCAGCTTGAGAGACGCGGTATGGACGCTGGCGCAGGGTTGCATGGCTGCCGGTGTCTATATGATGAGCGATCGAAGTTGTTCTGCCCAAACTGGGTTGCTTGTAATCAAAAGACATCCGAAAGCGGCCGAGAAGCTTCAAGAGTTGCGTCCGCTGAACTCTGGAAAGGTCCGAAGCAATGCATGAAAGGAAAGCATCTGGGGTAGATGTGTTGGCCGTGGTATCGAGATTAACGCTTGCGACATGGAGGCTAGCTGTGCGACCAGGTAGTGAGTTAGGGCAGACTGAATCAATGTCCTCAAGTTGCCCTATACATTCTCCACGGAACATAGTGGTTGGGACCGAAAGCAGGTTCGTGACATAAATGGTTGCGGAGGAGTTTTCGATCATGATAAGAGTAAATGAAAGAAGAAAGTGCTTACGGGAAGTGAATTTTGCTGACAACGTAAACAAGGCGGTTGAGAAAGCATAGTCGCAGGAGATTGGCACAATAGCAGACGACATAGGTGGGATGTCCGTGTCCTCGGCGATGACGACACGAGAAAAAGATGACTTGGCAAGAGCGATGTCCGAGATTGCTGATAATTCAAGCTCGGCACGGGCACAATCGACAACGGCATGATGCATATAAAGAAAGTCCCAGCCCAATATAACGTCATGCGAGCAGTGCGGAAAGACGAATTCAGCCACATACAAAACGCCCTGAATGAGTAGACAAGCTGTGCACGTGATGGAAGGTTGTATGTGATGTGCGGTCGCCGTACGGAGAGAAACACCAAAAAGTGGAGTCGTAATCTTTTTCAACTTACGGCACATTGCTTTGCTCAACACGGACACAGCAGCTCCAGTATCGACTAAGGCGGACACGGCCACACCTTCAATGAAGATTTTGGATTTCGTTTGCAGGTTGGAAACGAGGACTTGTAGATGTCGACAGTGGCGCCGTTCTAGCCTCGGGGACTGGGGTGGTCAGTTTTCCGTGTGGATGGGCACGGTGCATCGAAGCATTGGCGATAGCGAGCGCCGGCGCGGGGAGGGTGATCGAGACGAGTTGGAGGTGCGGCGGTTCGACGATGAGGTGTTTGAAGGAGCGTGGGAAGGTATTGGCTGTTGCGGCTTTGTATGGTCGTAGCTGTAATTGGCTTCAACAGCAGTTGGACGAGGAATGCGGCGGCGGCAGAAACGCTCGACATGCCCGGGTAGACCACAGTAATAGCATATTGGTCGGTTGTCCAGTGTACACCAAGGATTATTGGGACGGGTGTCAGTACGTCGATAAAGCGGAACTTGCGGGCTTGTCGGCGCCTGCGGTGCGTAGAAGACATGAGGGCGTTGAGGAGGGCCTGTGCTGTATGTCACTGCATGTGAAGGCCTTCCCGCGACGTCGGCATAGGTCAACGGCGCTGATACAGGCCGTGGCTGGTGCGTAGGCGGAAGAGCTTCGGATACTTGCTCCTCAATGGTTTGGCACAGTGACGAAGGGAGTCCATGACTATTACTAGAGAGAAAGGGAGCAATAGACAATTGACAGGCAACCTCCTCGCGGATAAACTGTTGTATTTGGTGCGTCAATACTACCGGACCTGGGGAGATCGTGGCAACGGTCAGTGACGTGCTGGTCGTGTCGAAACTGTGACGCCGAGTGGAAACGCACTGCTTTCACAACTCGTCGTAGCTCTGGCAGTGCTGAATGATGTCTGTGACGGTTAGAGGAGATTTCGCCACAAGCATGTGGAACGCATCGTCCTCGATGCCTTTCATGATATGCTTGACTTTGTCGGCTTCAGACATGGCCGGATTGAAGCGCCGGCAGAGGCCTACGACGTCCTCAATGTTTCTCTTGGCAACTGGGCACGATCACGCAAACGCTGCTCTGCGCGGAGCTTGCGCACTGCCGGTCGGCCGAATACGTCTGCGAAGGTCGTTTTGAAAGAGGCCCAGGTGGTAATCTCAGCCTCATGGTTGTTCAACCAAAACTCCACGACACCCCTCAGGTAGAAGTGAACGCGACCGAGTTTGTCGTTATCGTCCCACCGGTTGTCGACACTCACTTTTTTCAAACGAAGCGAGCCAGTCCTTGACGTCCTGTTCATCAGTGCCGTTGAATAGAACTGGGTCGCGCTCCCTCGGAATACCGGGGCAGCGGAGAGCGGGGGGGTGTGGCAGCATTCGGCTGTGCTGCAACGTCGTCAGGCATGATGGACGGCGGAGGTAGAGTCCGGCTACGAAGTTCCAGGGTGAAAAAGAGAACCAGCACTCTCCACCACTTGATAGTACGCATTGAGCGTTGAGTCCACAATGCGTTTATTAAAAACGAGCACAGGTCAAGCGCTCAGCGATCCAAATTGGAGCTGTCACGAGCACGAACCACGGTCCTCTTTCTCGTCTTTTGCAGGCACTGCTAAATGCACCCTATCCATTCTACATGAGAAAGAAATCAATGCGAACGCGAGACGCCGTTCGCGCTAAACTCAAATCTACGCCAGCGACGCAGAAAAATTTGAACTGATGCAGCCGGCTCTTGAAAGAGATGCCCTACGTCTGAAAAAAAATTCCACACGGCATTTAGAGAAGATGAAGGGAAGGCAAAAGAGGAAAAGAGCGCACAAGGAAACTTCAAACTACTCTTCTGGAGCTTTTTGAGGAAAACACATGTGCTAAACTCTCAAAGTGAAATTTTAGCTTCTTGTGGTGCTGAAGAAAGCGATTTCTCAAGAACTGCTTATCATATTTGTGTGCCATTTTTTTTTATTCTGTTCCTAGATGATCTTGCAAGGTCTAACAAGGTTCTTTTTTTTTTAATTGGTGCCATCATTTATTATGAGCAATTATATTTGATAAATGTCATCATTACTGGCTACATCAAATTTAAAGTTGCACAATTTTTTGGAGGTTAAATTAAAAAAAAAACACGGCTATTTAGTGCCCTAGGATATCTATGCAGAAATGAACACAAATAATTTCAGCCTTCTCGTATGTACCGGGATTTCTTCCGGCTTTTCCTCACGCACACAAGTGAACCACCCAGTTAGACCTCAGTAACTCTAGAACCACTGAACACAATTTCATGAAACTTTGCAGTTTCTCTAGCTTTAATGAATTGAACATACCCTGAAAGTTTCATCAAAATATCTAAAAAACTGAAGAGTTCGGTTTCCAGGGTAGCCTCTCTTCTCGAAAACCTTGAATAGCTTCTTCAGAAAATTGGCTAACCGTAAGTGGTGGACATGGCAAAGTACTAATGGCGAAACTAAAAATGAAATAGACTTCATTCTATATGCAAACCCAGACATTGTACAGGACGTAGAAGTAGTTGGCAAGATTCGATGCAGTGACCATAGAATGGTAAGACCTCATATTCACCTATATTTATTCATCTATATTTAAAAAGGTAAAGGGATAAACTGATACACAAGAAGCCAATTACTGAGCTAGCAGTGAGAGAGAAAAGTTTCGCTTCAGGAGAGATTCAAGGTTTTAAATGAGGGAACCGATGTTAGCATTGACACAATGAATGATAATCTTTTTACTAGTATCAACAGAGAGAAAGCAATAGAAATAGGAGGTACAGTCACTAGACAGGACTCTGGGAAACTATCTCAGGAGACAAAAATATCAGTAAGAGACGATAAACCATGAAAGCCTCAAATGCAATCGACAAGATAGAGCTAGTGGAGCTTTCGAAATTGACATCAGGTAGCCGACATCAGAACGTATTACATGAAAGGAATTGAGAAGGCTGTAAAAAGCGGTAGAAGCCTAAAACCTGAAAAGGTAAATTTGTGCATAGGCAAAAATCATATGTATGCATTAAGGGACAAGGAAGACTATGTCATAACCAATATGGATAGAATATCTTAAATGGCGGAGGAGTTCTATGAGAGATGTACAGAAGCCAAAACAACCAGGATGATATCCTCATAAGCAATTATAGCCCAGTGGAATTCGACAACGTACCAGTAGCGACAGGAATGCAAAGAGGCGAAGCCGCTGGTAAGGATAAAGTAACAACGTGCTTCCTGAAAGATGACGGAGAAATTGTGTTAGAAAAATTAGCCGCTTTATATACAAAGTGTCTCTTGACGGGAAGAGTACCAGAATCTTGGAAGAACGCCAACATCATCTTAATTCATAACAAAGGGGACGTCAAGGACTTCAAAAATTACAGGCCGATCAGCTTACTCTCTGTTCTCTACAAATTATTCACAAATACAATGTTAATAGAATCAAGATGTTATTGAGTTCAATCAACCGAAGGACCAAGCAGAATTTCGTACAGGCTACTCCACAATAGACCATATTCATACTATCACTCACGTAATAGAGAAATGCGCGGAATACAACCAACCCCTGCACATTAGATTACGAGAAGGCATTTGACTCCTTCATCAAAGGTAATGCAGGCACTACAGAATCGGGGCATTGAAGATCCCGACATAAACATACTAAAAGAAATCTACAGTGGATCGACAGCCACCATAGTTCTCCATAAATAAAGCCACAGAATCCCGATAAAGAAGGGCGTGAGGCAGAAAGACCAATTTCTCCAATGCTACTCACCACGTGTTTACAGGTTTTCAAGACCCTAGATTGGGACGAGTTAGGGATAAGAGTTAATGGAGAGTGTCTTAGTAACCTGCGATACGCTGATGACATTGCCTTGATGAGTTACTGAGGGAACGGATTACAGCTCATAATAACTGAACACGGAGAGCAGAAATGAAGGTCTGGAAATTGATATACAGAGACATGTGCAACAGTCTTGGCAAAAACCAGCCTTTGAGATAGGATGGAAAAACACTGGAAGGTGTGAAGGAATATGTCTACTTAGGAACAGGATAACTGCAGACCCAAGCATGACAGTGAAATAACTAAAAGAATAAGAATGGGGTGAACCACATTCGGCAAGCATTCTCAAATCGTGAATGGTAATATGCCACTAGCTGTCAAAAAGAAGGTATAGAGCAGCTGCATCTTGTCGGTACTTAACTATGGAGCAGAAACTTGTAGGCTTAAAAAGAGGGTTCAGCTTGAATTAAGGACGACATAGTAAGCGAAGGAAAGAAAAATGATAGGTGTAACCATCAGAGACAAGAGAGCAGAGTGGGTCAGGGAATAAACCAGGGTTAAGGATATCATAGTTGAAATAAAGAAGAAAAAACGGACATGGGCTGGGCACGTAGCACGCAAGCAGGATAACCGCTAATCATTAAGGGCAACTGACTGGATTCCCAGAGAAAGCAAACACACCAGAGGGAGACAGAAAGTTAGGCGGGCCGATGAGATGAAAAAGTTTGCAGGTATAACGTGGTAAAAGAAAGCACAAGACCGAGTTGATTGGTAGATTATGGGAGAAGCCTTTGTTCTGCAGTGAGCATAGTCAGGGTGATGATGACTGACCTTACAGGCACACCGATGTAATCGCGCCATCGAAACCATCCGAACAAATACTGTGCAGCGAAGCTGAAGAAATTGAAACACACCACGACTGGTGCCAAGTCAAGGATATATTAGCTCAAGCAAAACATTACCAGCGTATCTCTTTGTTCGCAGTATCTAACCCCTTCGATATTACCCCCGTTCCCTCAAGCTCCGACAGACCAGAATGCCTGCAGCGTCTCGAGCAGAGTCTTCGCTGAAAGAATGACAACCCTCATCCTACCTGCCTTAGCAACGCAGAAACCGATATCAAGCTGCTCACCCACTTTTTTTCCCACTTTCATGCCTGCACATGCTGTTAAGGGTTCGGGGAGGTTGATGACAGGTACGGCGGGTTTTCTTTATGGTGGATGGCACCCCACCATCGTCCACATAGCCGATGCTCGCCAGTGAGGGGACGCGTTCTTAGGTGATAAAACGAACATTTATTTACATGCTAGTTGAAAGATGGGAACTGTAAAGAGATTCAGAAGATTCCACTATGTACAGAAGTTCAGTCTATGATTCAGCGACTTTTTACAAAATGCTTCTGCTTTTATAGCCCGTTGTTTCTTTACACGGCAGTTCAAAGGCAGTGACCATTGTTGCCACGAATCAGGTGACGTGATGTCTCAGTGGTCCACACACTAGAAAGGGTGCAAAAATTGGGCCACTTGTGAGAAGAAGAACGTGGGCGCGAATGTCCAATGGTCATCACGTGTGCACCACGCAATGACGCAACCAACAATGACGCACCCACATAATGACGCACAGCAGGGCGAGGAAATAGAGTCCGGAGAGGGAAAGATGAGCTCCTCCCGGGAGATGGCCGCTGACACAAACAACAGCGGTTCATGGCTGCTTTTAGCTACAGGCTTCCAGAACTCTCTCGAACATGGCAGTCCAAACGCTCAATCCCTGAATACGGCTTCTTCAACGCCTTCCCATGCTTCCGAATTATTGTAGTTTTGCGATGGACTCGCGTAGAGGACAATAGCCAAGTCGAGAGGTTGACTTCACGAGAACAGCCACAGTGGCGCCGTCCAACGCTGTTCGAGCCCGATCAACAAAAGGGTTGTCTCACGAAGCTTCGTTGAGACCAGACTACAGAGAACTACCTGGAACCCCTACAGGACAGCGTCTTGCTGACTGGGCGCCGATGGGGTTGAATGCATCCTAGCAGTCCGGCTTACACACAATGGCGTCTGCCCAGACGAACCGCCGTACCAAACGTAACAGCCTGGAAATCCAAACGTAACCGCCTGTAAAATCTCGGCTGGCCAGCGCTCCCATCCGCTGGGCACGAAGAGAATGGCTGGTGACGAGGAGGATGGCCGGGCCAGGAGCCTTCAGTAGCAAACTTGCAACTGAACTCCCAAACCACCCCACAATGATTGACAACAGCGAAACACACCACACAACACAATACCATCGCCGCAGTCAAGTGCATTGGACTCGCTTGAAACCTTCCAGGCTTCTAAAAAAACACAAACAAATGAAAAATTCGCTACACTAAAATTTTGCAAAATTTCCGGAGCCCTCCACTACGGCGTCTCTCATAATCAAATAGTGGTTTTGGGACGTTAAACCCCACAAATCAATCAATTACACTAAAATTTTGACACAATTTCGTGACGCCAAAGTTACAACAATCATGGAGGTGGAGATGCCTACTGAAGATGGATCAATTTGCCATGCCAGAAAAGCACACAAAGGCAAGTATAATTTGGCCCCAGACAACAATAAACAAACTCTTTAAAAATTAACCTTCTCCTACCATCTGCACTACTATGTTGCAACTAACATCTGCTAACTTCTAGCCAACTTAATGAAACACAGCTAACTACAATGGTTTCACAGGAATGCTGCCTGTACCTACACAAGGTATCGGTGCGCATTCTCTATTCTCTCAATACATACTTTCAAGGCGTAGTCATGAGTCCCTACTAGAAGGACACTCTGACGCCAACGAAAACTCACTCACAACAGATCGAACTGCGTCTTATAACTACCTGAAACGTATCCCTAACTTTAACGTTCGGTAAAGCACAACTCTCAGCTCAAGAGATCACATGATCCCTAAGCACTCACTAAAATAACAAAATAAAGAGAATAAACCCCTCGTACTATACGCTCATTTGCTGAACGTAGCTTCATGTGAGCGCATGTTTTTAAAGAACGCACAGGACTTTGCAATGCACCCTAGCACGACATCATACTCTCCTCCAAAGAGCGCTAGCATACAACACACACCTAACCATAGGTCAATCCCCATAACCAAGGCACCACTAAACGCACATCTGAACGTTATGTTCACAAACAACACACAATGAAAAATCACCCTAGATGCCATACACGTCATGAGCACTTAACAAAAGTTGTGTAAGCTTTGCGCTAAAAACCTTGTATCAAATGATTTTCAAAACATGAGCATTTTGAAAGTTTCTTTTGGTTTTATTCTAAAACCTTCCTTAACAATGCTCATCTACGCTCTTAAGATGTTCTACAATTTCACAATACACAACAAAAGGTATGAAGTCTACAAACTACGGCTTTGCTCGACAATGCTACCACGCTTTCAAAATTAGCGGGGCGTACATATCTTCATTCACAACTAACGTGCTCTTATATAAAAGAAAAACCAATTGATTGCAGTCGGCTGAGTGATACGGGGCACTGCTTGCGTATAACTCTTAACAACATAACCCAGAACTTTTACAATGCCTGCAAAAAATTATTGAAGTGATAAACTATCTAAATAAACAAGCCGTGTAGATGACACAGGAATATTACTTTAAAACCAAAAATAAACGAACATGTTTCTAAGAAAATTCCTGTTTCCCACTCTCCAGCTTACAGCTGTCCCTCACTCTTCAATTGTACATGCGGCGGTCGCGGTCTTCGCGGATTTTGAAAGCGCCCAAAGCTATAACAAGTACAAGCGACAAGCTGAACCGTGCAGTCACGCCTCATTCGCTATTTCAGCTTGCTTCTGTCAGTTTCGCGAAGGAGACCCGAGAAACGCGTGGGAAAGAATGGCGATGCCCTCTTTTGGCTTGCACTCGCATGGCGCTTAGTTAATGTGGCCTTTCCTCTAGGACCTCTTCGACACACCCATCCACGCAAAGCTCTAAATCTCTATCGCACATTTAGTTGCGAGGATGCATGCTGTGACCTACCATTCCGACGCTTGTGCCTTACTGCATGACACAAAGGCCTGTTCGTTGAACTGGCTAAGGAGCTGCCATTCTTTCTTTCACCCGGCTGTTTGCCACCTCTTTCATGTCTTCGCATTACCGCGTTCCCTCACTTCGCTCTTTTACAGCGTTTGCGACCGACCCTTTTCTCACAACTCTGACATTGAACCCGGGTTCCATCATCAGTGGTTTCACAGCTTAAGGGTGCTTCTGCACCACCTGCCACACTACTTCGGCACTTTGATTTCTTGGCTCTGTCGCCTGGTCGGTCTGATTCACCTGTGCTAACCCTGCATTCACGCGTGCCCTGCAACGTTCTGTGGATAAAACAAAGGGAGTACTGAAACCTTCCACATGATTGCATCCGCGAAGATCCTGTTTTCCTTTTTCTTTTCATCCGGCGGCTCGGGTGCGTGCGAAGCAGTTCTGACGCTGCTGCGAATTTATTAGTTCTGCTTGCTACATTGACAGGTTTCGAACCATCCTTCACGCGCGTAGTGTCTTTTGTATCGCCCACTGCTCTCTGACGTCTCTTTCGTCTGCATCGTTTCCTACGGTTCATTTCCGAGCTTCCAGATCGCCACTCAAGCTCGACAATTCTCTCACAGCTTTCATCAGCTGTCTCACCAGTGCAATCTAAATAATTTTTGACAAAATCGTCTCTTTCGCACTCTAGACTGACGTAAAGCCTAACACATTCAAAAACAATGCAGCTGCTTCCCTTCGAAAAATCTTGCTCACATTCCTGAGAGCTGTCTGCAACTGCAATGATACCGTCAATCTCTCCAATCGCTGCTTCTCCTGATCTTACTCCGGTGTCCTTGACACTGCTTTGACCTCGTTTGCAAGATCCACCGTCACGACAACCTCAGATGAGGTCTGTACCAGATTGTATACAACTATCCTAGCTGTTTCGCCAGCATTTAACAGGCACAGTTCCTGGTTGCATTCGCTCTGACCTTCAGTGGCCTCTCTCATAAGAGCAGCATCTTTTGCAGCTCTCGCATTCGGTTCTTCTTCAAACCTGCTGCTGCCTTCACACGTGCTAGCCTTTTCTACAGCTGTAAACTGCACCTCATACATTTGTTCGTCGCACTTCTCGTGCGCTGCACTTACGGATGGCTGAAACTTCCGCCGCATTGCTTGAACTTTTTGTTCCAGTAGTTCAATCTCTTCCTCTCGTTCCGAATTTCATTCCTCCAACTATTTGAAAGCTTCAACAGTATCTAATATCCTTCTCACTGGCATTTTGCAAAATCAGCTCTAAAATTTGTGACCTGCGCATCCTTTCCTCAACCTTAATACCTAGGTCTTCGCAAACATACAAAAGACCACCTTGTAGCAGTGTCTTCACCTCCGAAATTGCTGTTCTACTTTGGTCCAGCATCTCGCACAAGTGTAGGAGATCCCTAAAACTCATTCAGTACTCAGACTAGGTGATCTTCCTAATTCAGAATCAAACAATCCAGCTTCTACTCTAACTCACACTAAAAAAATGAAGCCTAAAAAGTCAAAGCAAAGACCAAGTACTCACCACAACAGAGCACCATATCGCGAGGTCCATCTCACCGCTGCGAACCCGTTGTTAAGGGGTCGGGGATGTCAATTGTAGGTACGGGGGGTTTTCTTCGGGGTAGCTGGCACCCCGCTGTCGTCCACATAGCAAATGCTCGCCAGTGAGGGGAAGCGTCTTTACGTGATAGAGCGAAGATTTATTTACATTATAGTTGAAAGATGGGAACTGTAAAGAGATTCAGAAGATTCCGCTATGTAGAGAGGTTCAGTCTATGTTTTTTTTACAAAATGCCTCGGCTTTTATAACTTGTTAATTCTTTACACAGCAGTCTGAAGAAGGCTGTGACCACTGTTGCCATGAATCAGGTGACGTGATGTCTCAGTGGTTCACCCACAAGAAAGGGTGCAGAAATGGGGCCAATAGTGAGAAGAACGTGGGTGAGAATGTCCAATAGTCATCACGAGTGGACCACACAATGACGCACCCAACCCCCGCCTTGAAGGCACCACAGGGCGAGGAGGTAGAGTCCGAAGAGGGAAAGGTAAGCTCCTCCAGAGAGATGGCCGCTGACACGAGTCAGCAGAGGTCCATGGCTGCTTTCAGCTACAGGCTTCCAGAACTCCCTCGAACATGGCAGTCAAAAACGCTCGATCCCTGAAAACGGCTTCGACGCTTTCCCATGCTTCCGAACAGTAGGAGCTCTGCGATGGCCTCGCGTAAATGACAATAGCCAAGTCAAGAGGTTGACTTCATGAGAACAGCCACAGTGGCGCCGTCCCATACTGTTAGAGCCCGTTCAACAAAAGGGTTGTCTCACGAAGCTTTCGTTGAGACTCGACCACAAAGAACTACCTGGAACCTCTACAGGACAGCATCTTGTTGACCTGGCGCTGATGGTGTTGAAAGCATCCTAGCAGTCCGGCTTACGTACAATGGCATCTGCCCAAATGAACTGCCAGACCAAACGTAACAATACATGCACGCACACACGCACATTCGATTTCTTGCTCCCTTGGAAGAACAAACTTTTTTTAGGCTTACGAAAAATGCGTACCTGAAGAAAAAGCTCGAGGCTCTGTTTGTGTCGCACTTGTTGACAGAAGTTTCTTTTCATCTGCCTGTGATGCTTCGTCGTGGGCCAGTATCCGCACTTGAGCACATTTATCTGCGACATGACCTGGCTCACACGCTGGTAGTGGTGGTGTTTCCATGGCTTGTCCCAACTCACAAGCCACACTCGACACTGTCTGGTGTACTGGCTCTGCTACCAATGTCCTCCTGAAATAAATCGGCTTCTGTTGTTGAGAGTAGAAACGCCAAAGCTTATTGCCAAGAAATTAAGTGAAATGCCTCTTACCTTGTCTCTGTGGCTAGAATGAAATGGTCTTGGCTTGTGCCTAATACTGCTGCCTCCACATGAGAGTCGTCAAAAAAATCTTCGACATTGTATGAAAAGATAAGACACATACACAACAAAACGGGTACTTACAGCAACTGCTAAAATGAGTACTTTTCAGATGTGTTTAAAATGATATAGTGAAACCACCAATACTACTGCATGATGGCCTATTTTTACATTACCGTACTTACACGCGTAATCCTTGCACTCGCATGATTCTCGCACCCCCCACATCACCCAAAAAAATACGATTTCTTTTTTTTTCCACGAAAAAATATCGCACCCCCGAAAACTGCCGTAATAAAGTCGTCTGCTCTCTCCAGCCACTGATGATGATAGCACGCGCCATCTCTTAAGCAATAAGCATACTATCATTTCACGAAGATTCAATCAATCCAAGCCAAGCCATGCCAAAGTGGCTAATGCGCATTGCAGCGCGTTTTGCATGTTGTGTCGGTAATCTTGTCACGGTATGGGGCAATACTGAAGCAACACGGCTGATTTCAAGTTGAAAGTGATAAATCATGCACTAAACAACGGCAACAGGGCCGCCGGTAGGCGCTTCGGAGTCTACGAGTTTTGTGTTCGCTACTGGTGACGGCAGCTGAAAGCCACCAAGACGCGTTGGGCCTGCTGTGTGCCTAAAACTGAGATTGATAGTAAACTTTATTTCTTCAGAAGGAAATTGCAGAGGATTCTGTTAAATGACCCATTAGCCCCGTTTTGATGTCCTACCCTTACTTTTGAGGGCTCCTGATGAGCAACGAATGCTACTGCTACGCCCGCAACGCCCACAATGCTTTGCGTGTGGTATTCTAATTCTCGACTATTTGCTTGCACTTCTTGTGCCTCAAATAAATCTTGCCTTGTGTTGAACCTGTGATTTCATTGTTGAGGTAAGTTTTGATTAGTACTTCTCAAACCTTGCTGTTAGTTGTTGGTGTGAGAATTCCGATTTGCGGCCACTTCATTTTCTTTTTCGCTCTGTACGTTTTCATGGAAAGTTTTCCCCGCGTAATTCTCGCACCCCCCAAACTTTGCATCGGTTTTTCGCCAAAAAAAGGTGTGAGGATTATTACGAGTAAATATGGTATTATCTTACTGTGTTCTCAGCTTTCGCTTAATTAATTGCCATCAATGTCGCTCAGACAAGTCAAACCTTTTATATACTTAATTATACAGCTTGATCTGGGACACAAAAGAGTAATAGTGAATACTAGAAGATGCGATTTTACTCTACTGATATGAAAAATAATGACTACTGCCAGTCGGCCTCAGCCAAGCTCGAAATTATTGAAGAAATCATAGTGAAGGGGAGGCAAAATGAACACTCGGTAGTCTGCTGCTGCGTGCCTAATCAGCGTTTTTGTTCAGCTGGCACTACATCCACTCCGCAGGTGTTTGTGTTTTGCAACTCCACACGACCACATACTGTCGTGAGGTGAAAATAAGATACAGGATGACGGTGCGACCAGAAAAAACGAGGTCTGTATTAACAGAACAAAAGAGCCACCGCTTTGACGTCGTCTTCCTCGCAGGAACCGTGGATGCTGTCCACGCTCATCATTTCGTCGTCCTCTGTCTTTTCGCCTGGCCTTTAGCTGTGACAATACCTTTGTCTTTATATGTAACGTGCAAGTGAAATCAGTTACTGCATTTCCTCTGCAATCACTGAGCCCACACAGCACAAACCTCACCTTCCCTCCAACAGGGAGTGAGAGAGGGCACCACCGCCTCAGTGAGCGAGCAAATGGCCCTTACCCTGCACTGTCCATGTGTCAGCACGGAGTCACTACGCAACTGCATCAGATGGAGGAAACAACCAGATGGGAGTGGCTGCAGATAACGCATGTCGCAACTGAGGTAACCCGTAGGAAGTTCACAAAAAGCGAAAAGCAGTGCCCATGCTTTACACCAACTATGTGATTTTGTCTAGCACGATTCTACACATGCCCGGAAAACACTAAATGCCTACTTCAAGCACCGGTGTCATTGGCGTTTTGGTAAACGAAGAAGTGGGAACTCTAAGAACATGAAACACTGAATGTCCCTGTGATACACTTGCCGAAGATTCACAGACACCTTTTTTTATTTCTGTTTATTTTCCCAGTCAGGGCACAGTAAAGTGGTCACAGGATACAAAAAAAAAGATTACGACTACGATGATCAGCAGCTACTTGAGAGCAGAGGATGACAAGGGATATGGCTGGCGATAGCGCAAAAACGAACAAGAGCTTCCCAAACTTATTCCTTAGGGACAGAGGCAGAATAACACAAGAGAGCCACCAATTAATTCTTTTTTTGAAGTGTAAATATAGTTCTTATCAACTTGGCATTTTCCTCACCATCTTTTTATATTCATTTCAACCTGGTTGTTCTACATAATGTGCATGGTAGCAATCACTCTCCTGCAGTCAATGTTGTGAACACCACTTTCAGTACTATCACTTGCTGGCTAACCTCGTTTTACCAGGAAGGCAAGGCTAGCTGTGCAATGCCTAACAAAAATTTAAATGTCGATAAATTTATTTAAAACTTCATTGCCCCAATACCTTCACCGGCAGAAATTTAAAACTCAGCTCGGGAATACACGAGTGAGTGAATGTCCAAAAATACTGAACAATACCTGTCATCTCTCACAAGTACCGAATGTTTATTAATGTATAATAATAATAATAATTTCCCATTCTGAAATACCAAAGAAAGTAATAATAATAATATCTGGCATTTAACCACCCAAAACCACAACATAATTATGAGAGATGTCGTAATGGAGGACTCTGAAAATTGAAACCTGCTGAGGTTCTTTAAAATGCACCTAAGTGTAAATACACAAGTCTCAAACGTTTCCGCCTCCATAGAAAATGCAGCCGCCTCAGCCGAGATTGAATACTGTGACTTTCGAGTAGGCAGTCGAGTGCCATAACCATTAGACCATCTAGGCAACATCAAAGAAAGCTATAAAGAGGTGTGTCCAGATACATTCGAGTAGGCAGTCGAGTGCCATAACCATTAGACCATCTAGGCAACATCAAAGAAAGCTATAAAGAGGTGTGTCCAGATACACCATCAAAACTGTCAGACCAGAGATAAGTCTCTAAAATTCACAATTACAGCACCACAAAAAGAATGTGGGACCATAGTACGTCATTATTGGCGTATTCAGTTGGGCGTTTTCGAGCGCTCTGAAAAGTGGCTTTGCCTTCAGTTGGCAGAATTCGAGTGCTCCGACTGCCCCGCCACGGTGGTCTAGTGGCTAAGGTACTCGGCTGCTGACCCGCAGGTCGCGGGATCAAATCCCGGCTGTGGCGGCTGCATTTCCGATGGAGGCGGAAATGTTGTAGGCCCGTGTACTCAGATTTGGGTGCACGTTAAAGAACCCCAGGTGGTCAAAATTTCCAGTGCCCTCCACTACGGCATCTCTCATAATCAAATAATGGTTTTGGGACGTTAAACCCCACAAATCAATCAATCAATCGAGTGCTCCGACCACCTTCGGTTGGTGCATTCAGAGCTTCAGCCTCCGACTCAGAGCGCTCCTAAGTGAGAGCGTGGTCCTATCTGACCGGGAGGATGGACCACGTTACGCAAGCCAGCCAATCACGTGGCTGCCGGCAGTTGAACAAGGTGAGGAAAACAAGCATGCATGTCTGAAGGGGGTATCGCCGGGCACGTAATACATCATGCACATCCCCTGTTAATGGTGTTTTTGCGCGTGTGTGGAGCGAATTCACATCCATGAAACCACGAATGCATTATGCCAATACTGAGGAGGCTAGCGAAGGCGGAGAAAATGTCTATGCTGTCGCTACAGCAGTTAGCAGACGGCTTCGTGATTTGCCTTGAAGATAGCAGCTCTGACAAGGATGATCGCAGATTTATGCCCTGAGCTCAGAAGGCTTTTGCTACATCAAGACATTTGAGAGAGAGAGAGGGAGAAAAAATATAAGAAAGGTCAGTTATGACAGAGATGGCCACTGAACTGATCGACACCATTTGTTGAAGCGGCGCAGCAATGTTTACTCGGCAGTTTCTCGCACTGGCTGCATGGTGGCGCTAGAGGCATGCTGCTCTAAGCGTTCCAAGATCACCGATGTGCTCATTTGGTATGCTGCCTTTCGCGCTCCGATTGCAAGCTGCCTCTGCATCTGGCGACTTTGAGCCAGAAGACCAGAGCAGCCAACCGAATATGCCACAAGTTCAAGCGAGACAGCTCATTTTACCCAATTCAAAAATGACCGAACCCAGCCATTATATTTGACATCATGACAACGAGCATACATGCGAGTTGGGAAGCATTTCTACAACATTTCTGAGCAAAAACAAAGGTGACTGAAAGAGTACATAAGTGTGCACTGCCAAAAACCTTGAAAATGATGGATAAGAGCCACTCATAGATAAGAGACGTTCACACATGAATTTCGAGGCAAAAAATCAAACTGCCACCTGCGTAAGCCCACCTCTTGAATGGAAAACATGCTATCAAAAACATAAAGACAGTATTAGCCATGCTTTAATCAAGCACATGCACCTTATGCACACAACTCTCCTAAAAAGGAATATTTATTTATCATAGTACCCACAGTGCTCAAGGCCATTACAGTAAGGGATAAAGGCTAATATATCAAAAATACCAAAAACGAATCATACTGCACAGTTGTAATTACACGCAGAAAAAACTGACAATTCACTAAGGTCATGTGTATTCATGTTTGTGACACCACAGCACGAAATATCCCTAAATCATGCAGAACCCACAATCACGAGAACATTTAAATGAATTATTATGGAAATACATGCGCAGCACATTTGAATAAAATTACAGTTTCGAGTTGGCATTTGCTTTTTTGCATTCACAGAAATTCTTTCTTATTCTGCCGCACCGTTTCATAAACCTCAATTTAATTACATTTTGCAATAGAAATATATATAAATATTTCCATAAACGAACTGTAAGATTGGCACATATGCTTATACATCATCCCTCTATCAGCTTTGGGAGTTTACTTATGAATAACTGCCCACCTATGAGCAGCTCAACTAAATGTAACTTTATTTCTTGTAGATGTACAATTTTCAGATGAGGCTGCCTCACTGAACATGCAATGAATACTGCGCTTTCCCTGCTTTTAACTCTAGGTTGGCTCTATGCAATATTCACCAGATTCCAGCACAGAACTTTAAATGAAAGTTTGTTGGAACCTGTTGCTTTCAGCTGTGGACAGGAGTAATTCAGCTGCACCGAACATAAGAAGGCTTAATGCAGACTGCATAAAGCACTATGTACCTAAACAGTTTAAAGACTAGATTTCTTTATAATGTCCCGTAATAAGAACATACCCATGCATGGTTTCGGAAGGGTGAACATCTGAAGACGCGACGGTTCCAGTAAAAAAAAACATGTACCAATGAGGTAATTTAACACTTTTTGTTGTCATCATTACCTTTACAGAAAAAAAAAGAACTGCACACTTTTGCAGATGATCGATTCTGCCTACAGCACATGGCGCCGACATGCGGCTTGCAAAAGCTAACCTACCCACACAGGCACAGTCGTCTTTTTTTCCTTTATGCTCTCACAATATGTCCAGAAGAAATTTGGCAAATGCAATGAGCAAGCTTCCTTTAGCTGAAAAGTGTCGCAGTCTGCGCTTTCATGAACAAAGCTGGATGAATGGATGGATAAGGCTGTACCCTTTCGATAGGGTGGCGACACCCATCACAGAGCTGCGATATAAAATACTAGCACTATGTAGAGAAGCATTAAATTTCACTCATGCCTTGATTGTGGCCACCAATCAGGTAGCCTCTCCCCTAGTCATTTCTACCCACTAGAACGGGTACTGACAGAAAAATTCTTACCTTGCCCTTTTTTGCTGCGATGTGTTGCTGGGCATCTGTTAGTCATCACACAACACATCATTTCCTGTAATGCATGACAAATAATTATTTAGATACTCCTTATAACGAAACAGTTCCAGTTAAAAAGAGCTCCAAAAACGACAAGCCCCTCCAAGTACAACTATCACCACCAAGCGTGTGCAACAATCGACCACATTGGCACACAAAACTGTGACACACTACCAACTGAAAGTTTAATCTTCACTGAGGCAAAGATGGTTTTCTGGCACAACACGTCAGAAGATGTGGCTGTGAAGTTGAGTTTCACAGCCCAGTTGTGGTTAAGAAACACAAAGATGAGCGCACAAGATTTATCATTCAAGCTGCAAACATAGTGCGTGATGACTTGACTTGCGTGAGCAAACGGCCAATAGCTCTCTCCTTTAAGGAGCTTGCGCTCTTGGACAGTGACGGATTGCCATTGGAATTAAGAAATCGTGATAAGGCAAAAGTGGGCATTGGTAAGGTGGGGCTGATAAACACAAATATTTCATCGGTTTAGTAATGTTTGGTTTGCAGCGTGGTGCAATCATATGTGCTTGCGAAATGTTTCTTCCTTAAGAATATATTTCACAGCTTTCGATCCAATTAATTTTTCAGTTGGTAGTAAGCGCTGCTTGTCCACGTCTTTCCTGTCTACATATCATGCTCGTATTTCAAACCACCATGAACCACCAACTCGACCAAACAACCATACTGGCATGCATTGTGAAATGCGAGACCAAGAGCCATGACACCTTTCCTTCTCACAATATCATTTTTAGTGTAGTTCCTTAGAGCCCTATTTTTCATTGCACTTGCATTCCTGTTACCTTTGGCCATTACATATCTTCCGCACTCCCTTGAAGGGGCGCTCGAACACTATTCAGCCCCCCCTCCCCCTCCCCCCCCGATGTTTTATTCATGTGTTGTGTAGACTGACCTACAGGCGGACTAATGCAGCAATAACGGCTGTGATAACGGCATGCAGCCTGAAGTTATTCGACTTTGAAAATTCAAAGTACAAGAAATAATGCAGACCCTCAAGTCGATTTTCGCGGGGTCACTCGACCACATTTCACTCGCCTGTGAAGTTGGAGGGCTGCCCCAATGAAGTAAGCTGGAAGCACCAATGTAGAAGAAGCTTGCACCACATTGTTGCTCGTCTTTTTTTTTTTTTTGAAAGTAATAACCACCTTGTTGCCACAGTAACGAACGTGGGGCCAGACGGCTCGCTTGCCAGAACGTGAGCTACTGTGTCAAAGCGAGGTATTTGCTGTGCTTCTTTACAACACTCCGAATCATTACCTCTTTTATTCTGAGAAACTTGTGGAACGGCCAAGACAGTGAAGTACTGTTGACCCTTTGCTCGTTATTCGATGAGCTGCCCTTTAAACAATAGTTCACTGCATCCCTTCAATAGCGCATGTGTGGAAAGAGATAGCTCGCAAATTCCCAAAAACAAGAAGAGGAAAAAAAGGAGAGAGAGGTCTATCGTATGAACATCTGACCTGCACAAGCCAAAAATTTAGTGGCGAAATGGCAGCCAGTGTCTCTCTCGTGCTGTGTAATCGCAGGGATCTTGTTTGTTGTGGCCGTGTCTGTGCAGGGTTCGATGAAAATAATAATTAAAATAATTTTTTTTATTTGAAACGAAGAGCACTCCGGTGATGTGTAAGGCTAAACAGAAAGGAAAGACCCTTACGCGCATGCGTTTGCTACCTGTCACTGGAAAACAATGAAAAAGAAAGAAAGGCGGGTGAAGAGGGACAGGGTGGGGTCATCATGAATAGTTGGACAGATGGCGACTGCACAGGGAGCAGATGCGTTTGGAGTCTGCGCTGGTGCGAGGGACGCGAACGCTCATGGGTAGAGTGAGGAAATCGCGCATGGCGGAGGAGCCGTGACGTTTAGTTTGTGTGTGCAGAGGCTCGGGCTGACCCGACCATTTCTTCACACGTACTGCTGACCATAATGGGGTGTCCGTAAGGGAGTCGTCAAGTAGACGACAGAGCAGGCGCATTTGGGTTACAGCATGGCGTGGTCGCAGAGGATGCCGCTTGGCTATTTTCATGGGGGTAGTGTAGCCTGCCGGTGGAGACTTTACGGAGCGTGCGTAAAGGGTGCACAAGGCTCTACTTTTTACGCTTTCAATGTGGACGATAAGATGCTGCTGGTTGGGTGACCACACGACGCAGCCATATCCAAGGATATGGCAGCACGATTGATGTGTACAGAAGGGCAAATGTAGCAAGGCCGCATGGTTTAGAGACTGGACACGAAGCCAAGGACGTGGCGGGCACTAGCAGCGGCGCTTGCAACCTGAAGGCTGAAGTCTGGTGAACACAACACCTAAGATTTTCAGCAAATCCTGTGTGAGAAGAGAGTGGCAGGCGAGCACTCGAGAACTTCATTACACTGCTTTTAGCGAGGACAGCTTCAAATGGTTTGAAAGAATTCAAGAGTCGATCACCATTAGGTACTCCTGGAGATCCTGACTTGTGGTGGGACAAAGGATAGATGCAAAGATGGACGTGTCATCCACGTACAGCACAAGGGGGAACGTAATTTGTCAAAATGGTTGATTGGGCGAGTTGGTGATACATGACTAATTATGAAATGGAAGCGCACAACGTAGATGCAGACGGAAAGACAGGGACAAGCGCTAACTACCAACTGAAAGTTTATTCGGAAAAAATATGAAATATATACTAAAAGATGATACAGTGTCAAGGCACATACGATAACACTAAAGCACAGACCAAAAATGGCAACACCGATAGAATATCTTAGTGCGTCAGCCCTACCTTACCATCGCTTACTGTGCTTTACATTGATTAGTTAACTTCTACGGCATCTGTTAATGTTTAAAAACGCTAGCTCCTTATCGGACAAAGCGATTGATGGTTTGCTGACGCAAGCCCCGTGTTCCGCTATGTGTGCTGCTTCAAATTGTGAAGTACAATTTGATAAGACAGTAGTTCTCCAAAAACACAAAGATGAGCGCACAAGGCTTATAATTGAAGCAGCACACATAGCGGAACACGGGGCTTGCGTCAGCAAACCATCAATCGCTTTGTCCGATAAGGAGCTAGCGTTTTTAAACATTAACAGATGCCGTAGAAGTTAACTAATCAATGTAAAGCACAGTAAGCGATGGTAAGGTAGGGCTGACGCACTAAGATATTCTATCGGTGTTGCCATTTTTGGTCTGTGCTTTAGTGTTATCGTATGTGCCTTGACACTGTATCATCTTTTAGTATATATTTCATATTTTTTCCGAATAAACTTTCAGTTGGTAGTTAGCGCTTGTCCCTGTCTTTCCGTCTGCATCTACGTTGTGCGCTTCCATTTCATAATTAGACAAGGGGGAACCAGTTGTCCTGGGGCACGTCGTTGGCGTAAATCAGGAAGAGGGTCGGCTCAACGACGGACCCCTGGGGCACTCCTGAGGGCACTGATGTCCTCTTAGAGTGGGCGCCACAATATAAGACACGTTGGCTACGCCCGATCAAGAATGTAGGCAGCCATCTGAGCAGGCATCCACGAATACCCGTCTCCTTCACCTTGTCCAACATGAAAGAAATTTTGAGGGTGTCAAAGGCGTTGCTCAGGTCGAGCTGAATGAGATTGGTTTCTTTCCGGTAGTCAAGATTGTGCCTTACGATCTGGTTCAAGGTAGCCAGGGCTGTGTTGCAGCTGCGGTCTAGGCGAAAGCCATGCTGAGGCAGGGAAAAAGCTTTGTCCGCTCGAGAAAGTCAAGCAACTGGTTGTGCAGAACACATTCAGACGTACGGTATATGATCAACGTGATGGAGATTGGGTGATAGTTCTAGAGATGGTCAGAGGGCTTGGAGGATTTCCCTTTGTGAAAAGGGGTAACCAAGGCACGTTTCTAAGAAGCAGGCACAGTCCCATGATCAAGTAGGAATTGGAACACAGTGCACAGGGATACAAGCACTTGGGGCACAAGCAGTCGAAAGAAGGTGGGTGCCATGCCATCGGGACCAGGGCTTGGAAATGAAATGATTTTATAGATGACGGAGGACAGTGCTACTGGTGAAAAAGTAGCTGAGGGGAGGAGGGAATCGTCACGCGAGTCGTTGGGAAGCTGAGTGGGATGCGTTCCTTGATCACGTGGAAAGAACTTCCCAAGTAGCTAGGTGTAATTGGCGAGAGCTCCAACATAGATGGAAGAAAATTGTTCAGCAAAGAGAGCAGAGACTTCCACAAGGCGGTCGATAAGCTTTCCCTGGATGATGAAGCCGGGATGGTGACGTGATGACCGAAGACTATTCACGTAAGACAAGAACACCTTGGGGTGCTCCGTAGCTTCTTCAGCCAGCCTGGTGGTGTAGCGTTGATGCTCTACGTGGATCGGTGCCTTGAGGGAGCGCTGGTGGGCCTTCGCCGGTAGCAAAGTGATGGGGCATTGCCTTCTGGAGGCCTTCTGAAACAGCTATCGTTTTTGTCTCGCTGCCTTCATTATTTCTGGGGTGATCCACAGGCGGTGCTATCACATGGATGTTCGGGTGCACGATGGTATACATTCGCGTTTGATTGCCGATGCCATGTCGCACCGCAATTCTTAGTGTCAAAGGCAGTCATTGCCAGATGAGTTCATGCACCAGGGTGCAAGGTGCACCAGCTTAGTAGGTCATTCCGGTCAAATTTTTACACCTGGCGAGTATGGTGCCCATTTCGGGTAACACTGCAGCATAGCACACTTCAATGGCCCGATGATCGCTGTTAGACAGGCCCTCACTTATTGTGCAGGAGGTTACTCGAGTTGGGTCAGCCACGTACAAAAGGTCTACGGAGGCAGAGGTACCATTTCGTGACGAGTATGTGGGTTTGAAATATGCTTTGATGAGAGTGGCTGACGTCATGACATCTAGGAGTAGGTTGTGGGTGCAGTCGTGTGGGAGAGGGTCATCGTATACGTGAAGTCCAGTCAATATGAACATTGAAGCCACCAAATACCAAAATGTTGGTATACTACTTGCTGAAGGCCAATGAGAGGGATGAATCAAGGTGCTCATACGTTGCATCCTTTAGTCAAGGTGGGCAGCAGATCAGCACGATGCTGTGCGGTAAGAAAAACTCGATGAAAAGAGTCCCTAGACCATCATGTTCCAAGCCTTGCCGGTGGTTCACTCCTACAGGAGTTGGGAAAGCCATCAAGACACCCCCACCCTGACTACAGCTACCTTTCCAGAGCACTGTGTATTCGCTAGTGTCGAAAAGTTCGCTGTCAGTCATTGACAGCGAACTTTTTTGTTGACAGCCACGTTTCTGACAACCACGTTTCTGTGAGCAACACGACAGTATTTGACGGGATCGCAGACAGATGCGCATGTAAATCCACTACTTTGTTGCGGACACTTCGACAGTTGTTGTACCAAAAGGTTAGCGTCTTCGCGCGGGGAAAAAATGTTGGTGGGGTAAGCGCCGAGTGGCTCGAACGCGAGCCCGTCGGGGATGGCAAGTGTTGAGATGAAGGGCGATGATGGGATATGAAAAATGTCAGCAGGGAAGTGAGGCAAGGTACACTGGAAACATACCCAGGAGAAGTTGCAGCCTCCGAGGTGTCGGTATTCTTGGAGTGACATGTACAAGCACTGACAAATTAGTGACCTCTGTTTTGATCCTACACCATGATTCCTTTTAACCTAATTTATCTAATCATATGGCGGCCGCTATCCGGTGTCGCTTCCAGCCAGAAAGTTCAGGCGGGTGCCACTTCGTGCAGATCAGGTCGGCAGCGATGAAGTGACTTTATTGCGTGATTAGAATACAACATAATTTGATAACGGTGCTTAGACCTATGCCAAAATTATCTTCAGATATCTATCTAAGCAAACCATAAATAAAAAATAGGTGCTTAAATAGTGTTGGAGAGCCCCTTTAAATACTCAGCCCTATTCCTTACCTATACACCAAAACATTTGTGTTTATCTAATATCTCTCGCACCACCTCGTGAATATTCAGCTCACTGCCTTCGTTATCATTAAAAACCATGATTGCCAAAAAATCGGCAGTCATCACTCGGACTGCTCCGCCTGTATCGCAAAACGCTTTCTGTAAGCCGGCACGGTCACGACACTGGTAGCCTTTGTTGCCACCACACTATACTTAATACACCTCATTTGAAGGGTAAAACAGAACTGGATACACACGACACGCACCTCGACTGCTGCCAGCCAGGAAACCGACAAAGCACGGCAGAAAACAGCGAGCAAGTTGTACAACGAGTGTGCGAATGCCTCTACAAGATCCTACTCGTGGCGAGGAAACCCTATCTGCTAATTTCAAACCTTGGCGACATCGACTGTTCGGTGAACAGATCAGCGGGAACTCAGCGAACGGCAATCGCTGCGTGCCCGTGTTACGCACTTTCTCAGGTTACACAGTAGTGCCGCTGCATTTATCTCAGTGTTTACAACTACAGCAATCGCATTCATTTTCTTTTTTAAGTGGAGCATATTAAGCTCCAACATAGGATACCAGCCGAGTTATCTCATCTGGAATGCTGGCAACGGAGCCTTACAGTCATTCCGTTTCTGAACTAAGACCGATAGCAGCACGCCATATATATATATATATATATATATATATATATATATATATATATATATATATATATATATAGGGGAAGTTATTAAAACCAATAGAATGTAAATAAGAAGAAAGAAAAGTGGATGAAAAAATTACCAACTGTGAGCAGGAATCGAACCTACGACCTTCGAATTACGCGTAATTCGAAGGTCGTAGGTTCGATTCCTGCTCACAGTTGGTAATTTTTTCATCCACTTTTCTTTCTTCTTATTTACATTCCATTGGTTTTAATAACTTCCCCTGTACATTCCTTGGCATTACTGTCTGTTAGATCTCATTATTATTGTGTTAAAACACGGAAAAACGAGCCCTTAGGTATACGTTTCTTTCCCTTATTATATATATATATATATATATATATATTGTCACGTGCTACAAAAGGTCTTCAACTAGGAAGAGCTGAGCCGGCAGGGAGACGTACCGAAAACTGGCAAGATGGCTGCTTCAATAATAAACAACTAGCCAGAGCATGCGCTGCCCCAGAACATCGTATTTCATTCTCACGGGCAGCCATGGTTTGCGCTCGCCGTAACTAGCGGCCAAGTGGCATTATTCCCCCTCTGAGGAAAAAAAAACAGCATCATTCTGACGCTCGGAAAGTACAAAGGCAAAGTCGGGGTGAACCAACAGAAAATACGCGCATACACAAAAACAGCGATATGGTTCATGCGCAGTCGCACTATCGCGGGAAGTATGGCTTCAGGCGCACCACGTGGACAATCTCCTAGGAGTGCCGTCGCCGTCGTGGTGATAAGGCGCGGTCAGGGACTAACTCGTAGTTCACATCGCTCACGCGTCGCAAGGCTTTGTATGGTCCGAAGTAGCGATTGAGCAGTTTTCTGACAATCCCTGGCATCGGACTGGAGTCCACACCCAAACTTGATCGCCTGGATGGTATTCAACTTGTCAATGGCGAGTGTTGTAACGGCATGCGTCTGTACTCTGCTGGTGCGTAATGTGTAGGCGTGCTAACTGGCGTGCTTCTTCGGCGTACTGGGTAAGCTGCACAGCATCAGGAGTGATCAAAGGATCGCAATTGTGTGGAAGCATCGCATCCAGCATGGTCTGGACCTCACGTCCATAGACCAGACGGAAAGGCATGAATCGCGTAGTTTCCTGGACGGCAGTATTGTACGCGAATGTGACGTACGGTCCCAGGTCTTATGCTGAACATCTATGTACATAGATACCATGTCAGCAATGGTCTTGTTGAGTCGCTCTGTCAAGCCATTGCTCTGCGGATGATATGCCGTGGTCTTGCGATGGCTCGTGTAGCTGAGCTTGAATACGTCATGAATGAGCTGGGCCGTGAATGCTGTTCCTCTGTCTGTGATTACGCACGACGGGGCGCCATGTCGAAGAACGATCTGGTCCATAAAGAATTGGACGACGTCAGAAGCCGTAGCGCGCTGTAGTGCCTTTGTTTCGGCGTACTTCGTCAAATAGTCGGTGGCTACTATGATCCACTTGTTGCCGGCGGATGATAGTGGAAAGGGCCCCAGTAAATCTATTCCTATTTGATCAAATGGCGCTCTTGGTGGCTCTATTGGTTGAAGAAGCCCCGCGGGCTTTAGTGGCGGGGATTTGCGGCGTTGACGTTCCCGGCAGCTTTTCACGTATCGCTTAACTGATGCAGAAAGCTTAGGCCAGTAGTATGCTTGTCGAACTCGAGCAAGAGTTCGAGAGGAACCTAAGTGACCAGATGTGGGCTCATCGTGGCAGGCAGGAAGAATGTCGTCACGCATGTCAGTTGGCACAACTAAAAGATTGATGTCAACTCGACCTTCTCGGAACAACAACAGACCGAGCTAACTGAACTGCTATATCAATTTAAAGAAAGATTCGCGTCCAACTCGAAGGTTCGTCAGCCACCGATCACCAAACACCGAATAATTACGTATAACGACGCCTCGCCCATAAAACTACACCCTTTCCGCGTTTCGGCAAAGGAACGTGACGTGATAAACTCTCAAGTCAAAGAGATGTTGCAATATGGCAACTACCTAGAGCATGCGCTGCCCCAGAACATCGTCTTCCATTCTCGCGGGCAGCCATGGCTTGCACTCGCCTTAAGTAGCGGCCAAGTGGCAATGTATATGCAAGCTGCTGAATTTACATTACACGGACAAACCCTGATGGTAGACACTGTTACCACTATGCTTCGAGAAGAAAACTCGTAGGTTCACGAAGGCTCGAAATGACTTCCTCTCCTAGCAGCAATCACTGAGAAGCTCATTTTTCTCATGTAAGAAGCTGTGAAACATTACTTGCATCGTATCAAGCGTCGGTGCTCGTACTGCTGCGCGCAGGGCAGAATGTGTGCATTGCGATGCTACAAGACAGGAGTTCTCCATCCCGCAGCTCTTCTTTGAAGCGCCGACCATAGGCGCCAACCATAATCCGGGGCTGGGGACGTTGACTATTGAAGATGCGAAAGATGCCTGGCGCAGAGAATCTGAACACAGTGGAAAGTGCGAGCGTCCGCGACGCGCCTTAACATTACAGCACCGTTGCAGCCGGTGACTGCAGAGCCAGCAGAGCCACGGGAGGTTTTCGGTGCCCACGGGAGGTCATGGCAGTCATGGCGCGATGGATGGATGCATGTGGCTGTACCCTTTAAATCGGGCGGCAGCTAGCGTCACCTGGCCGTATAATTAGTGAACTAACCACTAGATTTTTCTCCTTTTTTTCCCCTTTATATATTGAAGTTGAGGACAGGTACTTTGCAGTGAAGGGTTTATTTTCACTCGTGCCTTGAATTTAGCCACCAATCAGATAACATTCAAGTTAATTCTACCATTTTAAAGTCTATTTTGCCCTCCCTATCCCTAAACCCCAGTGCTTTGAAAAACTCTGCGCTATCATCCTGAACTATAGGGTGAAGCCCTTTACGGAACATTATCAAGTGTTTGGCAGTTTCCTCCTCCTCTCCACATGCACTGCATACCGTGTCTACCCTTCGTATTTGGCACGATATGTCTTGGTTCGCAATACTCCCGTCCTGGCCTCAAACAGTAGAGAACTACCCCGAGTATTATCGTAGATCCTTTCCTTGGCAATCTCCTGCTTAAAAGTTTGATAGATCTCAAGTGCGGACATCTTAATCATGCCAATTCTCCACATGTCAGTGTCCGTTTCCTTCACTTTCTTCTTAACCGATAGTTCTTTTTGGTTTGGCCACCTGCTGTTTTCTAAGTATTTACAAGTCAATTTCCTGGTTCGCTTCCTCCATTTTGTATCGACATTCTTCTTGTACAAGTGGCTGAATACCTTCCTAGCTCAATGCTCCTCCCCCATTTCTCTCAATCGCTTCTCAAGTTTTATCTTGCTGCTAGGTTCCCTGCCCTCAAATGATGTCCATCCCATATCACCTTGTACTCCCTAATTTGGTGTATTCCCGCGAGATTCTAAAGAAAGCCTACCTATTCAACGCTGCTTAATTTCTAATCTTGCTTGAACTTCTGATCTCATGCACAAGATCGCACTGCCCAACGTCAGCCCAGGAACCATGACCCCTTTCCATATTCTTTTCACAACATCATACCTATTGTAATTCCACAGTGCCCTATTTTTCATCACTGCTGCATTCCTGTTACCTTCAGTCGTCACGTATATTTCGTGTTCCATTAGGTACTCGGTCCCATTGCTTATCCATATGCCCAGATATTTGTATTTATCTGTTATCTCTAGCGTGACCTCCTGTATTCTAAGCTCACTACCTTCGTTATCATTAAAAATCATGACTGCTGATTTTTTCTTACTGAATCTGAAATCTAACCTATCTCCCTCATTACTGCAGATGTCCATCAATCTGCAAATCTTCCTTGTTGTCGGCCATTAGCACTATATCATCTGCGTACATTAATGCTGGTAGTGCCTGATCAACGAGTTTTCCTTGTTTGACGAAAGAGAGGTTGAAGCCAAGTCCACTTCCCTCTAATTTGGCCTCTAATCCTTGCAGGTACGTCATGAATAACAAGGGTGACAGAGGAAACCCCTGCCTGAGCCCCCGTTTCACCTCTGTGGGCTTGGATACCTGTTTTCCCACTTTATAACTACCTTGTTACTTTTATAGATTTCCTTTAAAAGATTAATGACTCCATCTTCCACACCTAGTGTGTCCAGTATTCCCCACAAGACCTCTTGAACCACGCCATCGTACCCTCCCTTGATATCCAAAAATGCTAGCCACAAGGGCGTGAGTTCCTTTTCTGCTATTTTAATGCACTGTGTCAGTGAGAACAGATTATCTTCCAACCTCCTGTGTTTCCAAAATTCATTCTGCAGTTCTCCTGGCATCCCCTCCTCCTCTATCTATGCCTGCAGTCTTTTCTTTATAATCTGCATCGCCAGCCTGTAGATCACTGATGTCATTGTTACAGGACGGTAGTTGTTTATGTCAGCTTAGTTCCCCTTTCCTTTATAGATCATGCTGATCCTGCTGAGTTTCCATCCATCGGGTACTTCACCATCGATTATTGTTCTGCTGACTGCCTCTCTCAAAGTCTGTTTAGATTTTGGACCCAATGTCTTTATCAGCATAATTGGAATGCCATCTGGGCCTGCTGATGTACTACTTGGAACCAACCCTCTTCTCAGGCCTTTCCCACTCTCATTGTGAAAATGGAGCCATTGCGCCACTTGATTCATCCTTGTCTATTGTGGTGCATAAGGCACTTCTTTATTGAAATTTTTCTGTCACCCTTGTTCTTATATATTCAATAGCTTCGTCCCCTTCTAGCCTACCACCTTGAGCTGTAGATATAAACCTCTGCTCTAGGCTTGTTTCATTTCTTAGGGCGTTTAGATGGTTCCAAAATTTCGCAGCTGCCTTTTTGTCCTTTTTATGTACTTCTGCCAGCCACTGAGCACCCTTTCTTCTAATCTTTTCATTGATCAGGAGGGATGCATCCCTTCTACAGCTTAGAAAGATTTCCCATTTTCTTTCAACATCATATCTGTCGGTTCATCCCGCTGCTTAGCATGTCTGTAATCCCTAAAGGCTTCCTCACGTTTTGCTATAGCTCTCTTAACTTCCTCATCCCACCAACTCTTGGGCTTGTGCCTTCTTTTCCGGGGTGACTTTTCACGTGCCTTAGCAAGCTCTAGCCCAAACAGTCTAATTAGATATGTGTATGTCCACACTGTTTTATTATCCTCAGCGATTACTTTCTCAATTTGTTTAGTAGCAATTTCTATTTGCCTTTCTGAATGAAAATTTTCCTGTGGTTGCTCATCTTGTCTCCTTCCCACTTTTGCTGCTCTTCCAAAACTTAGCTTGATATGTTTGTGATCACTACCCAGACTTCTGGAGCCACCTTCATCTATGTGCATTCCCCTGAGCTTATCATACATCCTATGTGACATCAGTGCATAATCTATCGTTGACTGCAGCCTTCCTACCTCCCATGTTATTTGCCCTTCACACATCTCAGTACTGTTACAAATGATCAAATCATGTCTTTCACACATATCCATGATCATTTTGCTTGTTGTGTCAGTACACCCATCTATATCTTCTATGTGCGCATTCATATCTCCTAGTTTAACTATAACGCACTATCCTCCTAATTCCTTAATGTCCTTCCATGTACACTCCACCTTTGCTGGTTTTCCTCTCTGGTCTTTGCTCCCGTCCACAAGTACACCAAACCAAGGAGTGTCATCCACCCAGCTACTTTTCCTCTTAACCATAAATGTTCCATGCATCCCTGCTTGACTCTTTGCCAACTTATGCTCTTATGTATGAATGCATCAATTCCACTCCCCTTTTTGCTGCCTTCTGTTCTATTGCAATATTCCCATACGTAGTCCGGATTGCAAGGTGCTTGCTCCATGTCCCGAAGATGTGTCTCCACAACCCCATATACCATCAGCTCCTCCTGCCTCAACTGCTCTTCTATCTCTTCCCACTTTAACCTATTCCTACCACCCTGCGTGTTATTATAGCCCACGTCTGACTTAGCTCGGCCCTTGTGCTTACGTCGATTTCTTCAGCCACGGACCCCGTGTGGCTTGAATATTTTTGCCCCTTTAGAACCATCTTCGGCTACACTGGTGGCCTCAGGGCTCTGGGTCCCCCTAAAGAAGCCATGGCTTGGGGACTCATTCTGTTACCGACCCTCCTGCCCATCGCACTACTGTAGTGAATGCCATCCTGTGCAAAGGGGAGAGCGCCGGGCTCGTACACGTCTTGGTTAACATCCATTACGCTGTATCCGAGTTGCCGGCTCATACCTTTGATCACACAAGTTTCCTCCACTACCCTCCTTTCCATCCCACGAGACTGCCCCCAGACCTCTGGGACTGTGCATATGGTCACATGCACACTCCCAGAGGCTTCTTAGAGCTTACGTATCCCATCCTCTAACTGTCTCTGAAGGTTCTGATCCTCGCCCTTCAACACATCATTGAGCCCAGCATGAGTAATGACGAGATTTTCGCCCTCCATGCTGTTCTCTACTACCTCCTGCACTTTGGCCAGTGCATCCACCATGCTCTTCTCTGACTAGGCCTCCGCCCTGACTCTCCCATCTTCCTTCACTGTCTTGAAGACGCCGTCCCTAACCCTGGCCACTTTAGAGTCCCCCACCACCAGGACTTTTCTGCGCTCCAATCGCTGGCTTCCTGTTTGTATTTGTGGCAAGCACACTTTCTCGCAATAAACCTACTCTTGAGTGATAACAGTGATGAACACAAATGCTAACAGCTTCATAGCGCACCTGGTGTCAAGGACAGGTAAGCTGTCAACCTCTAACTAATCTCCGGGTGAACATGCTTTTGCACCAAATTCGTCTCAGTGATGGTAATACTGCTCTGTATTGAAGTACCACAATTCGAAAACGTTCTCGCTGCGCAAGTTGCTCGGTTTGCAGAGCAGCCTTATGAGGTTGTTGTAAAGGCTGATAGAGATCTTGACAATAAAAGTAAGACTTTCATTGTTTACCGTACTTCCACCGTACGTGTTGCGTAATTCTCTTGTTGCGATACATGTACTCATGATGTACATATATTGTGTGTGTAATTTAAACACGTTGCTCGTTTTAGGATCACGTGTCGCTCTTCCGCTGTGCCCGATCTGCAGTGGGAGCCTTTAAACCAGGTAAATTTGGCTGCGCTGACACTGAGTGACAGACGAGTCAGCTGCTTAGTGGCGCATAACAAATTAGGGTGATACGTCACATTTGGCCCACTTTTCAAATTGTTATGCTATTTGAATTAATGAACTACCGAAAAAATTGCAGGAGCGTTGGCGAGGGGGTAAAACGTTTTTCACTTTCGCACAAGAATGAACTCTTCATTGGTTAGCCGGCAGTCATGTCTCCGGCACTTGACATGCTGGTAATAAAATGAAGAGATGCAATTACTAAATACTCTAATTTATTCGCTACAGTGTAAAAACATCATTCTTTTTGTTTCTTTCATATTTTCAGTCTTAGTATAATACGTACTAGTCTGTAGACGCAAGATGGCAGGAAATAAATAAAAGATGGCAGGAAATTAACGATAAAGAGCAATCGTTGGTTCACTAGCTCAGTCAGATGATTGCTCAAAAGAAACCAAGACAATGGGTGCATTGAATATCTACCAAAATACAGACAAAAATGAGCTATTATTAACATGGATTATACAAGGCAGTAGCAATTTATTATTATTTTTTAATCAGAAGTGTCATGTTATAAAACCAAAAAACACAGTTGAGAGGAAGACAAGCTTAAAGAGATGAAACATTTGTGAACATGGGTTGTTGCTAGGGCCATCATCTCAACATGTGGACTTCTTCAAGGCTGCAACTGCCGACCTATCTGAATTGTGTAGGGCAGATTTATCAAGATGAAGAGAACCCACATACACTGGTGCTAACAATCAGCAAATGACCACAAAATATTTCACATATGTCGTACCAACAAGGCCAGTAGTCATCCCTTGCCTACCTTAGTGCATTTTGTATATTCTTCATACCCTCTCCTCCAACTTAAACAAAGCAGGGAAGGCCACATGCGAAAACGGGGAGATGAAAACGAGGAGTCGGCATGCTGAATTGGGTTAGCTAAAAGTTGATCCCCCGTGATTGGTTGTGCCAGAGTAAAAGGGGCAATCAGTCAAAAGCCCATGAAACAGAAAGAAATGAGGGGCAGGAGGAAGCAAGGGTTTTGCATGGATGGGTAGAAAAGGAGAACACAATTTGCTGAATTATCTTTGCCTCGAGGAAGCACTTAAAGGGGGATAATAAGCCTTAGAAATTCCTTGAAAAATGGCTCATTTTTTATAGGTTTTTGTTGTGTATGTGCCATGTCAAATTGGTTCAAGTGCCCCCTTTGAAACATTTACACTTTTTGGCTGGAATGTATTAAACTTGTGAATAAGGTGTGGCAATTTTTCTTTTTCAAAAAGCTGGTTACTGTATTTACGGTTTAAGATCGTTGAAGATATGTCCTGCCCCTATGAATTGCAGCATAGTTGCTTCCAGTTATTTGCCATGCTTGCTTAATGCCTATTTAATGAAACGTTAACAGGTTGTCTTGTTTGTTCAGTAGGGTTGAGAGCTGGGCTAGTCCGTGAGATATCATTTTAACATGTGGTGTAGTAGCGCAACTTCGACAGAGACACAGAGGACAAGAAAAGCGAGTGTCGTGTTTACTTGTACTCTTGTCCCTGTCCAAGTTATGCTACTACATCATATTAAATTGTTGTCCTGTTTGTGACAATATGTATATTTAATCATGTTGATAATGTTTGAATTAGTGCAGGTAAAGCTAGATTTTACACTATGCATAAATCACTTCTAGTGCTTTTAATTCTAACATAATCTTGAAGGTGTTTGCAGGTCTTAAACCTTGGATGACAACTAGGTAATATGTGTACAAAAAAAAATGCTGGTTTACTTTTGTATGCACTAATATGTCGGGCAACATTTTTGGAAGCGGCTCGTTGCTAGTTAATGTTGGGTAATACTTGCGAAGGATATTATTTAAGTTTGGAAGTGTGTTTCGGTATTTGATTGCAAAGGCTAGCGGCTGGTTAGACTGTGCTATGGGACATGCTCAGCTAGTGATGATTTCCTAATTTTCAAGCTTCATTTTGGATTTTGTTCAGAGTGTTGTGCAGGTCATTTCGCCAAATGTCTCCTTTGGCTTTCTTATTTGGTGAGCATAGTGATCGTTGGTGCTACCGACGCTTCTTAAACGCTTTGCCTGTTTGACGAATATTTCTTCTTTGCCGTGTCATAGATGATGGCTTGTGTAGTCTATGTATTATAGTTGGCTATTCGTTGGCATTATGTAGAGTGCAACGTTTGATTTCTCTGTAAAAGAAATAACTCCAAGACAACCCCATTAAGATGCGCATCACATGAATTCACCACTGAAGATTAAATTTGGCCAAACATGTTAGCAGCAAAAACAACATTGTAAGCCAAATCAAAATTTTTCTTTTCTTTTTGTTTGGTTCAACTGGGAATGGAGTCCGCTTCTCCTGCACATCCTTCTTCCTCAAAATTTCACTTGGCTCTGCCCTGCTCATTTTTCTTTTCTAACTGGCATTTCCTACTATATATTTATGGTGCGGGCAGAGGATTCGTCTTTTTTTCATGCTTCACAATAAAGAATGTTTCAATAGATACTGTCATATCCAGGAAGTTAATTTTGCTGAAAGGGTGGTACATGGTAAGTTCTACTACTAGGGTGAAATTTGTTACAATCGCCAATGAATGCAATTGTCATAAATGCATGTCAGAAACGAGGCTAGCAGCAGAGCTATTGAATCTATTCTTCAAAATGATTCTATTTTCAAAAATATCAGTGTTACCTCAATACAACTTATCCATTGGAATACCAGAAAACAATATTTAAATCAAGATAAATGCATGTACTAGTCTCTGCTTATGATTGAGTTGTAAAGAGCAAGTGGATTAAATGCCATGTTTTGCCACTAGTGAACCCACGTGGTTAAAACTGTGGAAGGAAACTCTGATTCGATTGATTGATTTGTAGGGTTTAACTTCCCAAAATCACCCTATGATTATGAGAGATGCCGTAGTGGAGGGCTCCGGAAATTTCGACTACCTGGGGTCCTTTAACGTGCACCCAAATTTGAGCACACGGGCTTACAACATTTCCGCCTCCATCGGAAATGCAGCCGCCGCAGCCGGGATGTGAACCCACGACCTGCGGGTTAGCAGCTGAGTACTTTAGTCACTAGACCACCACGGCAGGGCTGGAAGGAAACTATGGAGAAATTTATAAGCCTCTGCTGCTGTAGTCTTGAGGAGTTTGGTTCCCTGCAATGCAGTAATGTGGCATGGGTGAAATCGTATTGAACAAACTCTGTACTCTAAACACCAGTTTGCTGTGCAGCTTTGCACTTGATTCACAAGCCTCTTGTGAGTATTTTACAAAAGCGTTCCAAGGATACTTGAGAGAAACAGTGGTTTTGTTTAGATTTACAAACTGCACTCTGAGAACTCTAATGCTAATGTCATATATTTCATTATCACAAGTTCATTATTAGCAGAGAAACTTAAGGTTGAAGTTTTACTATTTAAATTTATGCCGAAATGTCCATTCGTTGCATCAAAAATTTCTAAATGTATTTTTCATACATTTGCAATTGGCTCGGTAATATTTTCTGAAACTTCGTATTCTAGGTCTATGACACCAACAGATGACAATGTCTTTTATTTTTATCGATTATAAGCTAGTATGTAGAATCCAGTGAACGCCATCAAAATTTATGACGTCACGGTGTTTGGTGAGACATTTTATTTGCGTGGCTTCGCATTTACCAAGCGTCGTGTCGTGGTTAGAGTGGTGTCGTGAAATCATACTTTAATAGCATGCGAAAAAATTATTTTGCTCTTTGGTGTCCCTTCAACACCCAGAAAAAAAAAACTAACAAGAATGATGTAGAGTAGCTGACCAGCTCATCCACCTGGCCCAAAGAGAAATAAAAGCCAGTGTTGTTGTAATGGTTAGGTGTATCACATCTCAAGGCGTATAATGCAAGAAGGATGGAGGATACGAAGTGTGCCACAGAGGGCAATTTAATGCAACATATACACATTACATGTATATTTAAACGAGCCCATGCACTGCTGTTTTAAAACAAGCAAAAAAAAATATGCAGTCTCACAAGTGTGCCGCACTGTAGTGCCTTTAGAGGTGAGGCTCGTATGTCCCAGCAGTGCACACGGTAATTGCTTTAAACAGTTAACTGTTGTGTGCTCAGGTAAACAAGGTTTGCAGTCAAGATAACTGGGTCATTAGCCACTAATTGCAACAGAAGAAATGACACGTCCAGCTTTTATGTTGGTACTCCCTTAACATTATTTACCAACTGAATTATAACAGCTAAATCAACCGCTTAACATAGCACATTGCCTTTTGGTATTATCTATTGGCAAACAACAGAACGAATCATAGCCGCTAAATAGGCGCTGCTAAATAACGGGAGATGACACACTTTCTTCAGCCGTAGGTTGATGGTGCTGTAGCCAGCCGTCGCAGAGCGCAGCCAACGTGCTTGCGTTTTCCCTTTCATAAAGGAGGACGGTGTATAACCATGCTGACTATGACTGGTAACATGGGAAGTGTGTCGTCATAAGCTCAAAGGCTACACATGGCTGAAGCTTGCCCTCATTTTCACAACTCGTTTGATGGACATGCGAGTTTCACCATGGTAAACTAAAACTTAAAACAGTGCAAAACGTATTTGGCCTTGCTGCTCCTTGCATAGGGGTAGAAGCTGTCCAGGTTTTTAATACTTCGAACTGAGAAATCCACACTGGCCCAAACACTACGTCCCACTTCACACTGCTGTAAAATCCCGAGAAATCACCCCCTCTACGCTGAAAGATGATCAGGCATGATCTGGAGGGGGCCCTTCCTTGGTCTTGGACACTAATTCAATTTGAAAGTGCCTTTAAGAAAAATGCACACCTGTGTTTCTTATGAAATGCTGCACTGAGTACACATACATTTACTGTTTTTACAGACCCGAGGAGAATCCTTGTGTGAAATTTATGTGTTATGACATGGGAGGAAAGATGTTCTACAAATATTCAGACAATTTGTGACAACTCAGAATGCAGCCTTGAGGCATCACACTGTAAAAGTGATTAAAAAAATCTTGCACATATGTAAGGACTCTCATAACTTTGGTTCCAAGGAACTGCTGATGCAAAATTTTGTAGTGAAAACTAATTGTGGGAGGAGAGGGGGCGCTTGCTCGGTCATTGGCACATATTTAAGATCTCCTGTAAAGTAAAAAGGGGTGCTTGATCGCTATTTTACAGTGCCCACTCGCAATCAAAGTTAGAATGGAGGCACTAACATGTGCTTTTTTAATACCATTACCAGGGCTGCGCAAGAGCCCCATAGAATGTGACTGCCCGTCCAACCAAGGAACGCTTGCCGCCCATTCAGTTGCTCTGCGAGTGTTCTCTTCCTACTATTACTTTACTGCACTATACTTCACAGGAATAAAAGCACACCTATTTCCATATTTCTGTGTTTCAACAAATTTTGCTTATATCTCTGCAATCTAAACAAAGTGGACACTTGTCACAGTTTCTTATGAGAGTTCATGCTTTGTATTGCAGCCCGAGTCATGCAGTGAAGCTCATGCATGCTCAGCTTACTTGTCGCCACCTTTATTTTGGCAGTGGGAAGATAGGCTGCTGCTCGAATTGTACAAGCAAGTAAAGGAGGAGGTAGGGTAATTCGCCATGTCTGTTACAGGTAGTTGTACTTGCTGCCAAGGACCTCAAAGGAGGATAGGGGACAGTGGTGGAATTGAATCTGCACTCCGGCCAAGTGCACAACGAGCTAAGTCAGGAACATTATCGAAATGATCCACAAGTTAAGCATTTTAAAAACTGATAATAAACTGTCTTGGCTTCATCATACAATATGTGGTCATCTTCATAATTCCTTTATTTTTCCTGCATCAGAAACCTCATGCAGAGTATTCCGTTGCTACTACAGTGCCTATGTTTGCAGATGCTTATTTTTCTGCAATCTTGGATAGGATATTTAGTAAATGTGCTCACTGACATTAATGTTTATCTGCTCCCTTGTTTGGTTTTAAGATGCACTTTTTTATAGATTTGCACTTGTTTCTAATTGCACAGAATTCATATTAATCCCTGAGGTGTGTAGTAAATAACAAGCAACTTTTTCCAAGCAAGGTTAACTTAGCACTTTCAATGATATGTGGGGTTTAACGACTCAGAACCACCATATGATTATGAGAGAGGCCTAACTTTGCATTTTCATGTCAGTAACTTTTATTCAACATTTATGTTTGTCCTAAACATCTATTTCTCTGAAAGTATAGATGCATGACTGCCGCACAATGATATAGAATTAGTTTGCATAATGAGGATGAAGGAATTTATTGATTTGCAAAGAGGCATGTGTATAGGTCAACTTGAACACATAACCAACTGTTTCAAACATTCTACCATGCAAGAATTGTTCCCTGGTGAACTTGTCTCCTGGCTTGAACAAATGTGAAAAACAAAATTGTCATGGTCATTGGGAAGGCCTTGAAAACCTGCTTAGGAAGGCCTGCTTATATCCCAGACAAGCAGTGATGGATGCCCTCGTTACCTGATGGTGCAACCTTTGTCTCGTAGCCCACCCTCCACCAACAGTTCTATTCATAGCTTGTGCACCCATTGGCGCAGCCATTGGTGATAGTGGCATCGACATATTCTACAAGGATACCTGGTGTGTTGTCGGTACGATGAAGGCGGGAGACCAACGCAGTCGCCTGGGGAGGAATCAGGCCATGAAGACGCCCAAGTGGCTTGTCCGTCAAATTTTATCTTGCTGCTAGCTTCCCTTCCCTCTAATGGTGGCTATCTCATATCACATTGTACTCCCCGATTTGTTGTATTCCCCTGAGCTTCTAAAGCAAGCCTAGCTATTCCATGTTGCTTAATTTGCAATCTTGCTTGAACCTCTGATCTCATGCACAAGACCGCATTGCCGAAAGTCAGACCAGGAACCATGACCCCTTTCCATATTCTTCTCACAACATCATACCTATTGTAATTCCACAGTGCCCTATTTTTCATCACCGCTGTATTCCTGTTACCTTTAATGTTTCCTTGGGTACTCGGCGCTTTTGCTCATGTCTTTCAGACTTAGTCACAACTAGGCCATTCTGATCGAGTACAGTAAGTGTGTCTGTTTAGATTTCTCCACACCTCCCGCAAGGTCGTGCCCGATGGTTCTTGCTCCATGCCTTCAGAGAGTGACTGGGTACCATAACTTGACTCGTCCTGAAATGTCCGGTCTTCTGCCTCTGACAGTGGATCTGCAGAGGACGACGGGGTACTTTCATTTGTAGTCGGCTCAAAGGGCACCAGGTTGTTTACTGTTCCGTTGGATAACTCCAGATATTTCCACGATATATTATCGAGGCCTCTGCGCCGTTATTAGTACCTCAGCTACACGAGGAAGGTCTTGCACCCATCTCTTCTTCTGGCATCAAGGTTCGCAACTCCCGAATCGCTTGATGTATGTTGAAGTTGCACGCTTGTTTTTCGCTACCTTGTTTATTCTTCTTTCTCACTTTGGAAATAGAAGGACATTTTGGAGGGAGAGCTTCGTCAATTTCGGGAATCGTCTTCAGACATCTGCCCATTAAGAGTTGAGCCGGGCTGTAGCCTGCTACTCCAAGACCGTCTCGATATGTCTGAAGAGCCAGATGTATATTTCACTGTACGCACGATCCGCTTGACTTCTCCATTCGCTTGTGGTCAGTGCGGACTTGAGGTGACGTGCGAGAAACAGTAGGCTTTGCTGAAATCTCTGAAAGCTTTCAATGCGAATTGCGGTCTCCTATCACCGGTGAAGATGATGTCTGAGCCAGGCTGATCACCTCTGGGTAACGAGAAAAATAATTCACGAGGATATCATATTATTTACTTTGAATTTCGAAAAAATCCACGCCGTCTCGTTCCCAGGGACCCTTTGACATTGAAGTAGACATGAGGGGTTCACTGTGTTGAACTCTCATTTGCAGCCCATAACCATCTTTTCAATTTGGCTATTTATAGTAGGCCATCACACAGGATCACGCACTCGGACATTGAATCTTGCAATGCCTTGATGCCCCTCATAAATTCTGCAGAGCATGACATTTATTGCGATAGCAATTATATGAACACTCTCGGCTGGATTTTGCCACCGGCGTCGGTGCCTATGTCGGCGTCGATGTCATGCACCATATATGTACACCTTTCTATATTGCCGCGAACTATGCATTGGGTTTGTTTATTTGTGTTTTGCTTTTTCGGCCTGGCTGCGCCGGCCTGTGCTATCACTGTTTTCACAGCGTTTCGAACAAACGCTATCGAACAGCGTTTCGAGCGTTCCGAACAAACAGCGTTTCGAACAAACTCTATCACAGCGTTCTCGATACAATTCGACTATTCGAGAAACCCTCGCACCGAGGGATGTAAATTTCCGCACAGCCAATGCCGTGACATTCGATCGCCGACGCTCACTAGCGTGCACGTCGTTTTGCCGGCCGCTGCTTCGCTGTTTGTGTATTCTTTCAGTTGTTAGGGGAGCACAGGTTCGCTCCAATAAACTTGTTTTCCTTATAGACAACTGCGTCGTCTTTTGCTACGTGACATCTGGTGGAGGTGCGGGGTACATGAACCCTAAGCCATTGCCAAGCCGACAAGCAAGCCCAACACGACAAGCACGCCCAACTCATGTCAGCCGCCGACATCAAGGCCTTCAGCCAGAGTTTGGACTGCTCCCGGATAAAAAGAGGAAAGAAGACGTAAAAACCACAATGATCAACGCAGGCACCATGACCAGCGCTACCAACCCTCCCGTCGTTCTGCAACAACCTCGTGAGCCCCCATCATTCCGAGGATCTCCTGATGAAGACCCGGAAGAGTGGCTGGAGAAGCTGGAGCGCATCCGCATCTTTAACAGGTGGGATGACGAAGAAACGTTTCGTCATGTCTTCTTCTATTTGGAGGATGCAGCTCGAACGTGGTTTGAGAACCATGAAGGCTCCCTAACCGACTGCACTGTCTTTAAGAGCGAATTCCTCAAAACATTCGCTACGGTTGTGCGGAAAGAACGAGCCGCCCTTTTGTTGGAGACGCGAATGCAACACCCTAACGAAGGTGTTGTACTGTTCACTGAGGAGATGAAGATGCTCTTCCGGAGAGCTGACCCGGAAATGGCAGAAGAGAAGAAGGTGCGCTTTCTGATGCGGGGAGTAAAAACAAGAGCTTTTCGCTGGACTCATCCGCAACCCCCCTAAGACCGTCGCTGAGTTCGTCACCGAGGCTTCGATGATCGAGAAGACCTTGGATATGCGTTCGCGACAATACGATAGACCACTCAACACCCTTTCGGTGAACCCGGTAAACGCCCCTGGATTGGCGACGGAAAACTTGCGGGAGACCATCCGCGCCGTCGTTCGCGAGGAACTGAGGAAATTGTTCCCAGCAACGCCGCAGCCCCAAGTCGCCTCCCTCACTGACGTCGTCCGCGAGGAGGTTCAGCAAGCACTGGGGAATTCTATGCCGTCGGAAGCATCTTACGAACCACAAGCGATGACCTACTCCGCTGCTGCTCGTCGACCCCGACCCGTCCCAACCCGTTATCAAAAGGCCCTGCCGTACCGCCGCCCAATGTCGCCCGCCCGACCCCCTGTAACCCGAAACCAGGTGCCCAGGAAGACCGAGGTGTGACGAACGCCAAATAATCGTCCGCTGTGCTACCACTGCGGAGAGGCCGACCACGTCTACCGCCGCTGCCCGTACAAGAGGCTGGGTTTGCGTGGGTTCTCCGTCGACGCACCCCGCCTGCGACCCGGCCAGCGCCCATTTGAGATCGAAGAATACCTGTCGAACACCAGACGTGGACCATCCCGTTTCAACCGTTCGCCGTCGCCCTACCCGTACCAATCCCCCAACCGCCGCAGCAATGCTGACTTCGCCCGTGGACGGTCCCCCAGACCACGAGGGGGAAACTAAAAGCAGCAACTTCTGGAGGTGAAGTTGCACAACGACGAAAAAATGAAAACCCTCCAACGACGCAAGACCGTGATTCACGACACGCCCTCATCACGACGACCCGACGACACCCTGACGAGACCCTTGAAAATGACGACAGCTACGCTGCGCGACGCGTACCCAAAATGACGAAGCCTGCCGCTGAGAAGACGACGATGACGACGCATAGTGGCCGACCATCAACACGTGCAAGCCGAGATACGACGCCCCGACGCACCCGAAATTCGAGGAAAGCGGCATCCGACGTCCAGTTGTCTATCGGCGGCTTTGATGTAGTCGCCCTCATCGACACGGGAGCCGACTACTCGGTCATGAGCGGGTCATTCGCGTCCAAGCTAAAGAAAATTACGACCAGATGGGACGGTCCACACATACGCACAGCAGGAGGCCACCTCGTGACCCCAAGTGGAATGTGCACATCGCGCGTCACCATAGACGGCACTACGTACCCTTCGGAGTTCGTCATTTTGCCTAACTGCTCCCGCGGCGTAATTCTCGGAATGGACTTTTTGATGGACAATGGCGCAATAATTGATCTGCAGACCAGGTCGATAACGTTTTATTCCGATCACTCCACGACGCCGCAGCCAAACCTCAGACACCGTGCTGCTGTAAGGATCGCCGACGATCACGTCACCCTGCCACCCCGCGCAAGCTTGATGATCGCCGTCTATTGTGAAGGTGCTGCTCCTGACGTCGACACTATCGTGGAGACTGACCAAAAGTTGCTTCTAGACCGCGGTGTGTCTGTCGCAAGAGGCAATGGGCGGTTTAAGCAACGCAGATCCCACGTTTTGGTCACCAATTTCACCGAGGAGTACCAGCATCTAAACAAGGGCGCTGCAATTGCGTTCCTCGAAGAAACGCAAGAAGCGAGTCAAGTGATCGCGGTCGCCACCTTTGAACGCGCACGTGCAGATGCTTCCAGGCTACCACATCCTTTCGACGTGAACCCAGCGCTGTCGCAAGAAAATCGGGACAGATTACTGGAGTTGCTCCGTCGCTACAGCGAGTGTTTTTCCTCGAACTAGAAGTTACGTCAGACACCTTTGGCGAAGCACCGGATAATAACCGAAGATGGAGCCTGACCTACCAGACAGTCACCGTACCGCGTTTCTTGACACGAGCGCGAAGCCATCCGAACTCAAGTAGATGGCATGCTCAGCGACGACATAATACAGCCATCGAAAAGTCCGTGGGCTGCGCCGGTTGTACTCGTGAAGAAAAAAGATGGCACTTTAGGATTCTGTGTTGACTACCCGAGACTAAACAAAATCACCAAAAAGGACGTGTACCCCCTGCCACGAATCGACGACGCCCTCGACCACCTCTGCCACGCCAAGTACTTCTCATCCATGGATCTGAAGACCGGCTACTGGCAAATTGAAGTGGACGAGAGAGACCGACAGAAGACTGCATTTATAACCCCGGACGGTCTATACGAGTTCAATGTGATGCCGTTTGGGCTGTGCACGGCGCCCGCAACGTTTCAGAGAGTCATGGACACTGTGCTAGCAGGCCTGAAGTGGCACACTTGCCTCGTATACCTCGACGACGTTGTCGTTTTCGCCCGGACTTTCGACGAATACCTCACAATTAAGGTTTGAATCTGTACTCGATGCCATTCGTACGTCGGAGTCAACGCTGAAACCTGAGAAGTGCCGTTTTGCGTACGAGGAACTCAAGTTCTTGGGTCACGTCGTGAACGCCGCAGGAGTCCTACCTGATCCGGCAAAAACATCAGCCATTGCCAACTTCCCAAGGCCAAAAGATAAGACGGGTGTGCGAAGGTTTCTCGGACTGTGCGCATACTACCGGCGCTTCATCGCAAACTTCGCACGCATTGCAGAGCCACTCACGCGCCTGACGAAAGAAAGCACCCCTTTCAGTTGGAAAAACGACCAAGAAAAGGCATTCTGCGAGCTGCAACAACGCCTGCAAAACCCGCCCGTGCTCGCTCATTTCGACGAAAACGCCGAAACGGAAATGCACACGGACGCCAGTGATATCGGTTTGGGTGCCGTCCTCGTCCAAAAGCAAAGCGGTTACGAAAAGGTAATCGCTTATGCAAGCCGTGGTCTGTCGAAGGAGGAGAGAAACTACTCTGCCTCCAAGAAGGAGTGCCTGGCTATCATATGGGCCATTTCAAAATTTCGCCCATACGTCTATGGTAGACCGTTTAAGGTTGTGACAGACCATCATGCGCTGTGTTGGCTCGCCAATTTGAAGGACCCCTCTGGCCGTCTTGGGCGGTGGAGCTTGCGCCTGCAAGAGTTCGACGTTACAATATTCTACAAATCCGGCAGGAAACACTCCGACGCTGACTGCCTGTCCCGCGCCCCCGTCGACCCACCACCACAGGACTCCGATAAAGACAGCGCGTTCTTCGGAGTCGTGACAGAGAGTGACCTAGCCGCCCAGCAGCGTGCCGACCCTGACCTCCCCGCCTTGATCGACTACATCGAAGGACGCAACGTCGCCGTGCCTAGGACGTTCAAGCGCAACTTACCAGCGTTCAGCCTCAAAAACTCCATCCTAGTGAAGAAGAATTTCAACCCCGGAACGAGAACGAATTATCTACTTGTCATCCCCGCAGACCTTCGTGACGAAATTTTGGAAGCGTGCCACGACGACCCGTCTTCCGGACATCTCGGAACAGCTCGCACGATTACAAAAATCAAGGCGAAATACTTCTGGCCCCGCCTTACATCCGATGTCACCCACTACGTCCGGAGCTGTCGTGACTGCCAGCGACGAAAAACACCACCGACGAGACCCGCCGGGCTTCTGCAGCCGATCGCCGTCCCAACGTGGCCCTTCCAACAGATCGGAATGGACCTTCTGGGCCCGTTCCCTACATCCCGATCCGCAAACAAATGGATTGTCGTAGCGACAGACTACATGACGCGCTATGCAGAGACCACCGCTCTTCCGAGGGGAACTGCACAAGAAGTTGCAAAGTTCTTTATTAACCAAGTTGTGCTGCGACATGGAGCCCCTGAGGTCCCAATCACGGACAGCGGAACGACCTTCACTGCGGAGCTCATGCAAGGAATCTTACGCTACAGCAACACGGATCACCGAACAACGACGGCGTACCACCCCCAAACGAACGGACTAACGGAACGGCTGAATAAGACAATCGCGGATATGCTGTCTATGTACGTCGACGTTGAACACAAGACATGGGACAAAGTTCTCCTGTACGTCACATTTGCGTACAACACGGCTATCCAAGAAACCCTGCAGATGACACCGTTCGAGCTCATCTACGGAAGACGGCCGACTACGATGCTCGGCGCCATGCTTCCGCACGTAGAAGACGACGACCTCAACGCCGACGTCCAAGGATACCTCCAACGTGCGGAGGAGGCCCGCCAGCTCGCTCGAGTTCGTATAACGGACCAGCAACTGGTGGATGCCGGACGCTACAATCTCCGACGCCGAGACGCCGAGTACCATCCTGGAGATCGTGTGTGGGTTTGGACTCCCATTCGACGACGTGGACTCAGGGAGAAACTTCTACGGCGCTATTTTGGACCCTACCGGATTCAATGACGTGTTGGCGAACTAACGTTCGAAGTGATCCCCGATGGTGATTCCCGTACATCACGACGACGCACGCGGCCCGAAGTCGTCCATGTGGTTCGCTTAAAACCTTTCTACGGACGATGACGAACTTTTATTTTAATTTGTTTGGACTGTCCCTTATGTTAGCATCGGGTCGATGCACTCTTAGAGGGGGGTAATGCCGTGAACCATGCATTGGGTTTGTTTATTTGTGTTTTGCTTTTTCGGCCTGGCTGCACCGGCCTGTGCTATCACTGTTTTCACAGCGGTTCGAACAAACGCTATCACGGCGTTTCGAACAAACGCTATCGAACAGCGTTTCGAGCGTTCCGACTAAACAGCGTTTCGAACAAACGTTATCACAGCATTCTCGATACAATTCGACTATTCGAGAAACCTTCGCACCGAGGGATATAAATTCCTGCACAGCCGATGCCGCGACATTCGATCGCCGGCGCTCACTAGCGTGCACGTCGTTTTTCCGGCCGCTGCTTCGCCGCCTGTGTATTCTTTCAGCTGTTAGAGGAGCACAGGTTCGCTCCAATAAACTTGTTTTCCTTATAGACAACTGCGTCGTCATTTGCTGCGTGACAATATATATGAAAATGCCAGAAAGAAAAAAATTCACAAAAAATTGGCCCCGTATCTGCATGTTAATCTGCAAATGTCGTCGAAAGACGATAGTCTCGCGTCTGAAGAGATTGAACAAAACGTTTATTTGATGTACTGCACAAGAAAATCGGTGAATGCTATTCCAGAGGCGCTGCGTTAGAGTGCCTCGAACGTGCAGCGGAGACAAACGAGTGCACCAAATCACGTCACACATGAGACATGAGCGCTATGGCAGTTATCTTCGAAAACGAAACGCGCGTGCCTTTGAGACTGGCATGCACGATGACGAAAGGCGACGGGAAGGTGCCACCACCGTGAAGTTTTAGAAAAGTGTTGGAAACACTTCCCTTTTCATGCAAGCGTTGCATGGTCAGCGCCACGTGATAAACGCTAGTCCTTAAAAACTTATTTATGCCTTTTCTAGTAAAACACACACATACAGATATATACGTTTTGTTATGGTATATCAGATATGCACGATTATTGCTTTTTATTGACAATCACACAAGTATGAACGCTGAACCTTGAGCAACATTGGTAGGCGCTGCCGATGGGGTCTGCCTTTTAGGGTATCCGCTGGTGCGGTTTTAAGTGTCTGGTGCCGTTAAGAGTGGACAAATATACAGACAGACAGACCAAAATTTCTGCGTCGAAGGTCCTTAAGAAAGACTAATGTCTTTAAAAGCACTCCTATGCGCGGAATTGAATGTAGGGCCTCTGCGTCATGAAAGCGAAGCGTTCACCACTGAGCCATCTCGGAGAACGTTCTTCACGGTTCAAATGGCAAGCTATTTATACCTACCGCTTACCGCTGCTGTATTTTAGGCATTACCAGAAAGATGGCGCAATGAGCACAAGTCGCCACATCGTGCAGCGGCGCCCACTCTAATTTCCTACGCGTACTTTGCCCGGCTTAGAGAAGGGGAGCGACGCTCCCTCACGGGGCCTTATTTTGCAGTGGCGAGGAGGAGAGGATCATATGCCTTGGGCTTTACGTAGAACAATTCTGCTGTAGTTACCGGGCGCACAAAGGTCAGTGCAATCATTGCAGCCTCCGTTCGCGAAAAGCGCACGCTTTTCAGACTCAGCGAAGTAACAAATGAGACACTTATTCGCATGAATCCGTACCTGCCAGTACGTTTCGTGCGTAATTTGTGCGTGAGAAACGTGGGGCACGTTTCGATCTGCTTTCCATTATGCACGTGTCCTTTCAAATTGTTGCTATTGCATTCATTGCTTCACCTTTGCGGCAACACTGTGACTTTTTTTAAGCGACTGTGGTACTACAATTCTGTTTTTATAACAGGAGTCCTCGGATGACAGAGAGTCGGCCACGCTCCTTCTGGTATGTGCCCAGTAGTTGTGGAAGCTTAGATGGATGGTGCGGCCAGCCGGCTTTACACAATCTGCAAAGACGTACGCAGACTGCATTATTTTCTTGGTGTTTGAAAAGTGCATCAGCAGTCATCGCTATATAGGTTCGGTGACCACCATGACTGTGATCTCTCTGTCCAAAGCTCGCGAGTCTTGGTTTTTCTTGGGAGGATCAGCTGGAGCACATGATAGGGTATATGCCGTAGCCAAGTGCTTTCCTGGCACATAGAAAACATTGTACTAGTAAGGCATGAGCCTCATGTGAAATATTTGAATGTGTGGTGGCATCACGTCGAGCTCCGCTTTACCCAGCAACATAAACAGTGGCCTATGATCAGTCTCTATGACGCAGACTATACAACCTTGACGAACTGATCAAATCTTTCCACAGCCACGTTACTGCGAGAGCTTCTTTCTCAGTCTGGCTGTACCTTGTCTCAGAAGGTGATAGCGATCTGGAAATGTAGGGGATAGCAAATCTTTCGTCCGTGGGTTGATCTTGCAACAGCACTGCACCTACACAATATGAGCTGGCATAGGCTGATACCGTAGTGTGAAACATGGGCGCGTGCGTACCTTGCCGTAGCAGTAACATTAGTAAGTGCGTCTTTCACATTCTGAAAAGCCTTCTGCTGGTATGGGTCCCAATACAATGTACTGGTCATAGTGAGAAACCGACACATTGATGCTGTAATCTCAGAAAGATTTCGTAGGAAACATCCCATGTGATTAACCATTTCGAGGGGCCTTATCACCCCACTGACATCTGAGGGTGCCTGTAGATTTTTAAGAGCACTGATCTTGTCCGGGTCTGGCAAGATTCCATCGCTGCCCACTATACTATACCCAAAAATTTTACTTTGGGTACAGTGAGCACACACTTTGCCTTATTCAGCTTTACACCAGCCCTTTGTAGGCATTGCACAAGCTCTTCTAGTCTTTGACCATGCTCCTCCTCTGTTCGCCCAAAGATCAGGATATCATCTAGCATATTCACTACACCGTCCATTTCTTCCAGAATGCGACTCATTTGGTGTTGGTAGTACCCTGGTGCAGAGAAAATGCTGAATAGAAAGCGTTGGAAACAGTAGCTGCCGAAGGGAGTGATGAAGGTAGTCAATTCTTGACTTCGCCTAATTTTACTTCGTGAAATCCTGCTGTGGCGTCGAGTATAGAGAACACATTGCCTTGACTGATACTCCCCAAGATGCTTTTCACTGATGGTAGCACATGTCATTCGTGTAGCACCGATTAATTCAGTTTTGTCAAGTCCACACAGATAAGGTATAGTCACATTACAGCTTGGGAATGACCACGATGCCACCAGCACACCATTAAGTCGTAGAGTCTATCCAGTGAATTACACCTTCCTTCTCCACCTTCTGCAGCTCCTTCTTTACAATGGTATGAAGAGGTAGCGGTATTCCTCTGGGCATGCCGAGTGAAAAGGGTTGTGCATGTGGGCGCAACTTGATGGCATATACATCGTTGGAATTCTCCGAGACCTTCGAAAATGTCACCTGTCGAAAAAGCAGGATTTTCCACTGAAACGGGATTTACAAACATGGTGATTCCGAGTGATATAATTGCTGAAAAGCCCAATAACAATGTCTGTTGCTGTGGCAACACGTGAATTGGCTGGACAGTATCTTTCCCTTTTCACTCCAGAGTTGCCTGGAACACCCTCAGGACGTCCAATTGTATGTTACCGAGTCTCGTAAGCACTCGATTAGGCTTGCACATATTTTTGGAACTCCTTGGAAACGACCGTAACCGCTGCCCCAGAGTCTACCTTCGAAAGTCATTCATGCCCATTCACCACCATGCGAACGAACTTAGGGACACTGATGTTCTTGGTAGACGAAACAGGATGTAGTTCCATTGCGTTGAGATTCTGCTTCTTTTTGCAAAAAGTGTGATTTCCCATTGCAGTTGTAGTATTTGGCTTAACAAGCTGGACATTTGAATCGCGCATGTCGGATGACCACAATCCAGCAAGTTGGTTTTGTTTGAAGCATCGCGTCACACTTTTCAGAATGTTTACTTTTCGCCCAGTTTTTCAAAACACAAGGTTAAAACTGTCAGCTTTAACCCTAACTTTGCTTCGGAGAGCGCAGCACTGTTTCCTGTGCAATACTGGCCGGTCCCCTTGAACGCATCCGCACAGGCCTTCATCGCATCTTCATGAATATGGCCCTTCAGAACGGAGTCTTAAAATGTCAATTTGGTAATGCGGCACAGCTTGTCAGAGAGCGAGAAATCACATAGTCCGACAACAAAGCAGTCACGCACCAAGCAGTGTTCAACGTCTTTCGATGCGTGATTGCATTTCATTAGAAGTTCCCATAGAGAAGTAACAAAGTTATCCACGGTTTCACCTTCTTCTTGTACTCGGCAATGGAATTTGACGCTTTCATAAACCTCATTGGGCGGATATATGAAACAGGCCTCGAGTTCTTTTACAGTATCCAAGGAAGCCCAATCTAATGCCGTGCGGTCTAGCGTCTCAAGTATAGCGATGCGACAGCAGTTACTGGCATTCCACTTTTGACACCATAATGCATGCATCTGCGCTGCAGCACGCAAGCGATAACTTATGTCAGTAATGCACAACTGCACACGTCAGTAGCCAGCAATCAAAAGCAAAGTTTATGCACACTTGCTCCAAACCTTGACGCCCATGTGCACCATCTGTTGACGCCTGCCAAAGACTCCAAGTCACACCTGAACAGTTACTTGGTAGCTAAGCAATGAGACTGTACCCTGCGGCTGTGAAATCGATATTCTGAAGACATGATGTCTCGCTGCAGTAGTTTTCTACAATTGGGCAATGTGTGTTATACTATTAGTATGCCCGGGAACAGTTGTCTCACAATTTCGTCTGCGAAATTTTCTGCGATTATGGAAGTACACTATATGTACAATATACGTAATTATGTGCTTGGTCTTGTTGTTCATGTCTTCATTTCTGTTTCTATATGCCGCCAAGTTTTTTTTTTCATTAAAGGAACACTAAAGTCAAATAACAATTTACATGAAAGTGAACGCTCAGTGTATGGCAACGTCTAAAACGACAGTGTTAGCTACAGCAGTGTCCTACTTACCGAGAAATTAAGGTAAATGCACGAGAAAACATGCACTGCAGTATATATGACATTCTCAAAATGATCCCGATCACATCAGGCTTACAACCTCCCATTGATCACTAGTAATCGAACTAGCTGCACCAAATAAAGAACTTCTGTGCATCAAAAAAGGTAAGAAAATGCTGCTTGTCTGTTTCTATTTGACTCATGGAAAAAAAAGAACTGCCGGACGTTACTATGGGAAAAGGCGTGAGTGGTTCGAAAGCTCAATTCTTGCTAGGTTAAACTGGACAAGTTGTGCCATCTAGCGGAGCCCAGATGAACGAAGTACGTCTACCACCTCGGAGCCAATGGCAGGATATTATTCAATGGTCGTTGTTGCTGCTGTGGCTCCTGCTGCTTTTGTTTTGCTACTACTAGTGTTGGAGGCCACGAAAGCCGGGCAACGTTGTGCATGGGAACAGTGATGCGAGACGTTCTGCTTGAGGCCGGTAACTTGAACTGTGCAAACCCGATGCGAACCACTAATATGCAATTTTATTTTTAAAAAAAGCACTTCCCTGGCACTAAACTAGCACTGCCGAGGTTTCTGAACCGCTATTTTAACAATCAACGTCGATTTAATAGTTAGGTTAGGTGTCCCTTTAAAATTTTGGGCAGAGAGCGTTTCTGTCGTGTACTTTCTTAAATTTCGTGTCCTATCTGCGCTGACGGTCGTGAGTATCTACCAGCTAGCACGATTCGCTACATATAAAACAGAATTACACTGAAAGAAGGTAGTACTAGCAAACAAAGTGAATAATATAAAAAGAAAACAAAAACATTTTCAAAAGCAAGAACAGTAGAACCTCGATGACTGCGGTGTTCTCGTTTCTTTATTTCAATATTTTATTGACAATTACTGCAGTCTTGAAAATAGCAGTGCAGAAAAGGCACTGTGTTAGTACAATATCTCAAAAACATTTAGAATATTTGTTAGGGTTTAATGTCCTCAAATCACGATGTCAATGTCACGCTTTGTACTAACTGCGCACATGGCAAAATGGGGCCCGAGCAGCTTCCAGATATCCGAGCTCACCATGTATTTGTGCCAACAGCTGCTTATATCGCAGACAAGCAGCAATGAATGCCCTCAATATTTGCTGGTGCAACCTTTGCTTCGTAGCCCAGGCATACAATGACGTGCACATGCCAGTAGAGCCACACCCTATACCAATAGCTCTATTCATTGCTTGAGCACCCACGTCCAATAACTGCAGACCCGCCCAGACCACCCTCTATTGCTGTGAAAATAGTCACAGTACAAAGGCAAGTGCCGCGATACAATGCGAACTATGTCATTTGTTCTGTCAAGGCCACAGATGAGTAAACACCACAACCACAAAATCATTCAACTCTATTAACTGTACAATCGCTCAATCTTTGTATTTTGCTTTCTCTTCACTGTGAGCTATTTTCCCTTATGGGCTCCAGATGATATACCCACCTTTCACTGCATTACCAACAAATGCTTCTTCTACAGGTAGCATTGAGGAGGTGAGAAAACCTCACTGCGTCATAGTTACTTACTTTCCACGACTGCTTTCACGTCTGATAATCACACAAATGGTGAAGTATTACGGGTGTCTACTTCGAATCAAGACTCAAGTGGAACCTATATCAGGCCAGAAAAAAGACATGAGGACCATTGATAAAATAGAACAATGAACACAAATGTTCACATCAAAGCAACCATTTAAAGGAGGTGTACTCGCCAATATCAAAAAGGTGCCTCCCCCCCCAAAAAAAAAATCTCTGGCTACATGCCTGCACCAAAGCAAGGCGATTCGGTTTTTACATTGTTTGCACTAGTTCACACTGAGCCTTGTTCATACTGAAAAATGAACGTGGAAGCACTCTGCTTCTCTAAGGATTGAATGATGTCAACGTGCATAAATGTGGGGGAACGTTGGTATTATTACAGATATTTGTGTGCACCGTTGTCCGATTTGTTAGAGATTAGAGCTTATAAGCCAGAAATTCTTGAAGCCAGAGATCACAGAAGGAACTGCTGATCCGATATGATTCCCACGGGTGGTCTATAGCCGACTTTCTTGTGAATTGTGTGAAGAGAGTTTGTGGAAAGCTGGAAGACTTCAGTGTTAACATTGATATGTCTCACAAAGTGGCTGCTCTAATTTGTTTGGGCTCTGTGGAATGTGTGAGCTAGAATGTGTTGTACCTCCTGAAAATTTGTGCCCTAGGAAACGTCCTTCTGTGCCATGTTGTTGGGATGTGCGACGATCTTAGACATATTCTGCACTGTAGCGATGTTCAAGTATATTGACTGTGCTAACAAACAAGTTGAGACATTCCCTTGTCAGGAAAAAAAGAAGTAAACATTTAAGGACTCTTTTTCTTTGTTCGACACAAGATTATTGAGAACAAACACACAATGATTCGTTATTGTCTGTTAGAGTCCAATAATATGGTCCCCTGTGAATGTAAACGGCTAGAAATAAATTTCAAGGCATTGTCTACAGAATCCCGTAAGCAAACTGTGGAAAATACATAAGCAATACAGGCAACTTTCAGGAAAGATTCAAGAACCACATGTATATCATAACAAAAAAGGTTTTAACGAAGGCACTGGCTGAACTGGCCACTAAATGGAGTGCAATAGGGAGCAATAGGGAAAAGATAACAGAAAGAAAGGACCAGACTTTTACGCTTTACCTTGACTCTCTCAAATAACACACAACAAAACACACTTAATTTTAAAGACCAACTCTGGCGATTTTTCGAGGTCAGTGGATCTCAATAAAATTCCCTGGGAATACTCATTCGCACGTTTGTAGCATTCATACCATATTACAGGCTTGAGAGTTTTGCAGATTATTTTCAAATGAATTTTATAGCTAGCATCGAAACCCTCACCTCACTTGCCAGGATTTTCGTCAATATTGTGGGTGGCATTGTGAGTGACATTGATTATTGCATGGTGGAAGTGACGGAACTGATGTGACACTGCAGAGTCTGCTTGTCTGCAATGAATTGTGTGGGTTTGGTTGGCGTTTCCTTGGTTAAGTGTACGATTACTTTTTCCGTGTTGGTGAGCGTGAGATAGCTGCCAAGTGATGTTGCATTGTGGGTTGCACACGATTCAGCATATATTGACCATAACAGTGCAAGCGTTTTACTATATCCCCAAAAGCACAAACTTGGGCGGCCTGGACAAGTAGTGCCATCTGGCAGGATTATGTGCAACCAGGCAGGTTTGGGCAAAGCATAACGTCATTCATAGAAGCACACTCAGTTGAGTTTTGGTACTGAGGTTTTTTTTGCGAATAAAAACTATTTTTGAGTTTGTTGAGCATTTCAGCTATCGGGCACGTGACAAGAGTAACTTAGGAACATAGAAGCAACATTACCCGGACATGGTCCGAAAATTGCCGGAGGTGCCTTTAATCATAGTGATGACAACTTCCTTAATATGTATGCACGCAGCCTACGTCATAAAACATGCATAAACACTATTTGTGCATTACTTATTAGTAGAAAATGTTCATGCCTGAAGCCGAAACGTATCGCTCTTATTTGAAACTTTGTGGTCGCGGTCTACTTTATCATTTTCAGAGGATCTGCTTCGAATTCGGGGTGACTGGGGTATGTATGGCTGCCAGTGCCTCTGGCCGTCAATTTTTCAGAGAGTGAACACTACCTGGCGTTCACTGGTGTGAATACTCAAGCTGTAGATGTTTGGATTAAAAAGGGCACATAATGCAGCAACCCATGAAGCAGCACATTCAATGTTGTTGCCTAAGGCATAAAGGGAGTGAAAGAAGTTAGGGAAAAGAAGAATTCAACTACTCGATAAATAAGTGCCCACAACACCGAGTGCCGGACAGCAGACTTACTTACCGGGTCACGGCCTGCAGACTTATTTACCGGGCCACACCCTCACCTTACTCAGATGTGGACTCCGATTTCAATCCAATCTTTACATTTAAAGACATCATCAAATACTTACAATTGAGGCATATAGACTTCTTGTGGCCCTCCAAGGGGCTCACAAAAGAGGCTGAACGTTTGCTTCTCTGCCTGTATACCAAAACCATGCTGTACCCGGCAGTTCAGGAACATTTCAACCCTGTGTGTTCAGAGAAGTGCCTATAATGCGGGGAAGGGTCCTCAGACATCTTAAACATGATGTGGGCATGCCAGCTAGCACTGAACCTCTCTCCCCCCTACCACATCCCACATAAGAGGACTGGGAGGTGGCTCAGCTCGACTAATCGGACCTGGCCAGCCAAAAGATCGTAGTCACGCGGACCCGGGTATAGCAGCTAATGCCAATGGGATCTTGTAAGCAGGAGCCCACCTAACCATGGCCCCCTTCCAGAAAGCCTCCACCTTTTACCTGAATAGAGCATTACTCCTCCTCCTCTAATCAATGAGCTCTCCATCCCTACCATGCCTGTCTTCCTTTCATAGCCAGTACAACCCTCACATTTATGATTTGTTTCCACCATGTCAACGGGACATGTGGTCTCTGAGGTTGTGTTTTCTTGAGATGCATTGCAGTGGACACAGGCGTAGGGACACTCTCCCGGTGAGCATGGATGTGTTTCACAAGGCTGGTTCTAGACAAAAAATATGCTTTGGAATGGACACATCAGAACGGATGCTTCGATGTGAGTACATATGTGCTCAATGAGGCGGCATTTAATCATAAAGAATGCATTTTAGTGGACACATGGAAAAAGACACTCTTCTGTGTGAGCGTGGATGTTGCATCAAGATGTTCCTATTTCCGCGAAAAAGGGTGCATTACAGTGGGCACAGGAGAAGGAGAGCATTCTCCTGTGTGAGAATGCATATTAGTCCCAAATGATGCACTGCAATGTACAGAAGAGAAAGGGACGCTACCTGGTGTGAGTGCGAATGTGTTTCACTAGGTTCCATTTCTGCTTGAACGATGCTTTGCAGTCTACACAAGAAAAGGGACGCTCTCCTGTGTGAATGCGGATGTGTTTCACGAGGTGCCCTTTTTGCTTGAAGGATGCTTTGCAGTGTACACAGGAAAAGGGACGGTCTCCTGTGTGAGTGCGTATATGCTCAATTAGGCGGCGTTTAGCCATAAACGATCTATTGCATTGGACACACCAAAAGGGACGCTCTCCTGTATGTGTGCGGATGTGTTCCACGAGGTGGCTTTTCGTCCTAAATGATGCATTGCAGTGGGCACATGAAAAAGGACGCTCTCCTGTGTGAGTGCCGATGTGCCTCACAAGGTAGCATTTCCGTACAAAGGATGCATTGCAGTGGGCACAAGAGAAGGGGTAATTTCCTGTGTGAAAATTCATATGTGCCTTAAGGTCATATTTTCGTTTAAATGATGCATTACAGTCTATACAAGAAAAGGGACGCTCTCTTGTATGAGTGCTGATGTGACTCACGAGGTGCTTTTTCAGCTTAAAGGACGCTTTGCAGTCTACACAGGAAAAGGGACGCTCTCCTGTGTGAGTGCGGATGTGTTTTACGAGGTGCCTTTCCTGCTTAAAGGACGCTTTGCAGTGTCCACAGGAAAAGGGACGTTCTCCTGTGTGGGTGCGCACATGCAATACCAGCTTTGAATTGTAAGTGAATGCAGCTGGACACAAGTGGCACTGGAAGGCGGGCTCGCCCATATGTTTCTGAAGGTGCCTGATCATAGCTGACTTGTCCAGGGTCACATAGGTGCACTGTGAGCAGGCATGCAGTTGACTTCGTACATCCGCCAACGAAGAAGGTTCCTGCAGGGCCGCAGAAGACAAGAGTCCTGCAACGAATGGAGATAACAAAAAGGCTATGCAAATTATGTGTCGCACACTACATGCAGCTGGACTGAAGCAGCACAGAATACACAGCCGATGGTTTCGCTGCTTGTAAGTGAGGTAGATGGTCACATTTCACCAGAAGCAAAGCTATTCTCATTACCGCAACACGTCACATTTCACAAAAATTTTAAACTTGCTGCACATGAATAGAGCTATACTTCATTTCACCACTTTGGATCCACACTAACAAAGCTACGGGGTGTAAGAAAGCCACACGCTTACACAGTGGAATATAGTCCCAGATATAAATGCTTTGAAATTGGCAGGATTGTCTAAAATTGGCTTTTGTTTGGTATGTGTTACGCCACATCGATACGCGATATGTTTTTCTTCGTCGCATTTCTTTTCTACGAATTCAATTATTTGTGTCGGTTACCCGCGGTAACCATGGTTACAAATCAACACTGCAGCATCTATGCAGAGGCGACCGCCCGCTTAGATTCAAACTTGCTCTGGCTAAACACCCACAGTGATAACAGCAACAAATAAATGTTGAAATCAGCCACTGATTCGTTTCATCTTACTCTGAGGATGAAGCATCAGGTATGTTTTGTCGTTATCAGCGAGATATACTGCTTGCGTATCCATATCTGATAAGCCTAACGCGCCGAGGCCAGGGCCTGGGCTGTGTCGCCAGACCAAGAACGCTGCATCTCCAAATATCGGACATGCAACCTCACACAGCATTCCGAGTGCGTCGGATGCTCCTTCGGTGAAAAAAAACGACAAAAAAGAAGCATTGCAGTGAGAGATGGGAAGGAATGTGTCGACAGAGAAGCAGTCAAGTCAGAGCCACGAACAGCATTGGAGAGCCACAAAGTGAAGTTATCTGCTGGCATGAACGTCTACCAATCTTCGGTAGAGCCACAAATCCTATTTTTAAGGCACCAAACTTTCTGAAGTTGAAATGTAATAGCTTGTTGATAGTTTTACGTAATCTTTAAAGATTTTAAACCACCCTTCTTGCATGCAATGAGCGTACTAAGACAATTCAGCAAGCAGACGCTGTGAAGACTGTGAGCAGACGACACGGCATGGATGAATACATGTGGAGGGGCTAATCAACTATCCTGTTGGCTAAGGGCCCTGTAGCTTCCACAGTGCTGAAGGCAACTTCTTAAACAGAGTATAGGCACCAAATAACGGAATCTTATTTAGATGCCATTCTGATGCTAAATCGAAAGAGACAAATGGCTTTAAAGATATTCATTCACACTGAGCATTCCGGCCTTTGATAGTGCGCCGAATCCAATTCGACGGCGCCGCCGAAAGGGCCCTCTCCGCACCGATCGCTCTTAGACGGATGCTTGCGGCGTCTGCAGCCGAATCAGCTCGCAGTGAACCAATAGGAGCGCTAGCCAAGGAATTTGAAAAAATGATGACCCAGTATGACCCGCTCGTCATGTCACGAAGAAGTGAAGTGCACTTAGCAGAAATGCTCATTGAATTGGTGCACAACCACTCCGTCCTATATTACAAACGCCACCCCAAGCACAAGGACAGCTTGCTAAGGGACGACTTGTGGAATAAAATAGGAAACGAGCTAGGATTGACTGGTAAGTACGAGTTCCTGTGCTTAGGTTGCCTTGCTCATTAAATCGCGCGTACCTTACGATGCAGTTGCCTTTCTCGTCACAGTTGCAGCGAGCGTTGAAACGCACAGAACAAAAAAATCTACGAGCACACTGAAGTTACGAGCCCCCGACAACATCCAGAGAACAGCGCATTCATGTCGTGTCAATGCATGCTTTACTAAATGCTCGCCGTGTCGCTTCTTTTCCCATTGCGGTGGCGGTTAATACTTCAGTTCGTGCATTGATTAATATGTGGGGTTTAACATTCCAATACCACCATATGATTTTGAGACACTGTAGTGAAGGGCTGCGGAACTTTCGACTACCTGGGGTTCTTTAACGTGCACCCAAATCTGAGCACACGGGCCTACAGCATTTTTGCCTCCATCTAAAATGCAGCCACCCCAGCCGGGAGTCAACTGCGCGACCTGCGGGTCAGCAAGCTTAGCCACCAGACCACCATGGCAGGGCATCTCAGTTCATGCAGTTCGCCAGAAATATGTGAGAGCACTCGTTGCCTAGCCCACTTCCAATGGAAGTGGAAATGTGGGGCGTGGGCGAAATGCTCGCAAGCGCAGTGGTGAAACAAAGCAGCACTTTACGGGGTGCGTTCGTTGTGCTTTGGTAGCCGTTGGAATGATCGATGCAAAATTGTGTTTAAATGTCCTGCAGTGGTGAGATCTGCTGTTTATTGCAAGCTGTGTGTGTATCTACTTGTACTTGAACTTAACGGCTCCTGTTCTTGAAGAATAATTTAACGGGGTTATCTTGATTGGGAAACCCGATTGGATATCCCTCTGAATTACTTATCAGAGTCGAGTATGGGGTCGATACGGATGGCGCCGTCGCTCTGTTCGCCATCTTACTTTTTCAGCTTCTGATGGGAAGAACTTCACCACTGCAATGCATAAAAATTCTAGAGCTGGTTGAGTTTCTTAACCCGTGTGGCGCTGATGCAGAGTGCCATCCCTTAGCTACGGCACTGGTTCTTACGTCTGGCGCGAGTCACACGTGCGCTAGTAAGCACAGCCAGTTGTTTCCAGGTAGAGTGCAGTGGGAGTACATCAGCAAGGTGAAGCTTTTGATCACAGCACCACGAAGATGTTGGGGGATAAATACGGCCAGGCTTGATGAACTCGATTATCTTTGTGAGAATTGAGCACTATGATTTTTTAAATAAGACGGCTGTCAGTGTGTCATAGCATCAAAACTACTAAGATGTATTGCCCGAGAAATATTCAGTAGCTGTAGGAATGTACATACGAGTCTACATTTTTAGAACTTTTCCTGAAAATAGATTTTGCTGCAGCAGCTTGACAGTGGCATGTCTGTCAATTGTGTTAAGCGCATAGTTGCTGAAAAGGGGCTTGATGAACTTCGTAGCTACCAGCTGCAAAAGTTTTCTGCGGTGATCGGTGTCTGTGCTACTGCACCTCAGAAGAGCTCAGAAGTGGTAGTTCTAAAAAAAGTTCGACGGTTTTATCTACGCACACCTCACATGATACTACTGCACACCACCTCACATAATACTACTGCACACGAATGAAAACCTTCGTCCTACCTGCCTTGTCAGTGCAGCAACCGATATCGAGCTGCTCACTCACTTTTTTTCTCTCTCTCACGCATGCACACACACATACGCATTCAATATCTTGCTCCCCCGGCAGAACAAACTTCTTTTAGTCTTCGCCTAAATGCATACCTGAAGAAAAAGCCTGAGGCTGTGTTTGTGTGGCACTTGTTGACTGAAGTTTCCTTTCATCTGCCTGTGTTGCTTCGTCGTGGGTCAGTAGCCGCACTTGAGCACATTTATCTGCGACATGACCTGGCTCACACGCTGGTAGTGGCAATGTTTTCATGGCTTGTCTCGACTCACAAGCCGCACTCGACACTGTCTGGTGTACTGGCTCTCCTGCAATGTCCTCCTGAAATAAATCTGCTTCTGTTGTTGAGGGTGGAAACACCAAAGCTTATTGCCAAGAAATGAAGTGAAATGCCACTTACCTTGTCTCTGTGGCTAGAATGAAATGGTCTTGGCTTGTGCCTTATGCTGCTGCCTCCACATAGCGGTCATCAAAAAAATCTGCAACAGTGTATAAAAAGATAAGACACATACGCAACAAAACGGGTACTCACAACAACAGCTAAAATGAGTACTTTTCAGATGTGTTTGAAATGATATAGTGAAACCACCAATACTATTGCATGATGGCCTATTCTTACGTTATTATCTCACTGTGCTCAGCATTCCCTTATTTAATTGTCATCAATGTAGCTCAGACAAGTCAAACCTTTTAATACTTAAATATACTGCTTGGTTTGCGACACACAATAGTGATAGTGGATACTAGAAGATATTTATGTGATTTTACTCCACTGAAATTGAAAATAGTGACTAGTGCATGTCGGCCTCAATGGAGCTGGAAATTATTCAAGGAATCCTAGTGAACGGGAGGCAAAAGAAGCACTGGATAGTCTGCTGCTGCACGCCTAATCTGCGTTTGTGTTTAGCTGGCGCTACATCGACTGTGCAGGTCGTTGTGTTTTGCAAGTCTACATGACCTTTGTCTTTATACATAGCTTGCAAGTGAAATCAATTACTGCATTTCCTCTACCATCACTGAGCCCACACAGCACAAACCTCACCCTCACTCCTATAGTGAGAAAGGGCACCACCGCCCCAGTGAGCGAGCAAATGCCCCTTACCCTGCACTGTCCATGTGTCAGCACGGATTCACTACGTAACTGGATCAGATGAAGCAAACAACCTGACGGAAGTCGCTGAAGGTGACGCATGTCGCAATTTAGGTAAAGAGCAGGAAGTCCATAAAAAGGAGCAAGAAGCACTGCCCATGCCTTACACTGAATATGCGACCCTGTCTGGCAAGATTCTACACATGCCCAGAAAACACTAAATGTCTACTTCAAGCACCGGTGTCATTGACGCTTTGTTAAATGAAGCAGTGGGAACTCTAAGAACACGAAACACTGAATGTCCCTGCTACCCTCACCAAAGCGGAAAAGAGCTATTCTGTGACAGAGAAGGAGTGTCTGGCAATTATATGGGCTCTAGGTAAATTTACACCGTACCTATATGGTCGCCCCTTCGATGTAGTCACCGATCACCATGCGCTTTGTTGGTTATTCACGTTGAAGGATCCCTCCAGCCGTTTAGCTCGCTGGGCTTTGCGGTTGCAAGAGTTCGACATGCGCGTTGTCTACAGGTCTGGCCGACGTCACACTGATGCCGACGCTCTATCACGCTCACCTATGTCCCCCAAAAGCTCTGCGTGTTTATCTGCCATAGACGAAATGGTTGCGTTCCCAGAAAAGTGTGACATGGAGTCTGAGCAACGCAAGGATGACTGGATCAGCTCTCTTCTGCGATTCCTTTCAGATCCGTCGACTTCTCCACCTTCTCGAACGTTGTGCCATCAAGCGGCTCACTTTGAGGTCCGCGATGGCTTACTTTATCGCAGGAATTACAAGTCTGATGGCCAAAAGTGGTTACTGGTCATACCTCGCCATCTTCGTGCTGCAATATGTTCAGCTTTCCACGCTGACCCTCAGTGCGCACATGCGGGCATCTTCAAAACATACGCTCGGCTTTCCTCCCGGTTTTATTGGAGAGGCATGTACACCTTTTTGTGCAAGTACATTCAGTCATGCCCGCAGTGCCAACGACGGAAAGCTCTGCCTCATCATACTTCTGATCCGATCCAGCCAATCCCTTGCCCAGCCAGGCCTTTTGACCGCGTTGGGATCGATATGTACGGGCCTCTTCCATTCACGGCTTCCGGAAACCGTTGGATTGTTGTCGCTGTCGACTATTTGACGCGATACGCAGAAACAGCCGCTTTGCCTGCTGCCACAGCACGCGACGTACCTTCTTTTCTCCTGCGGAACTTCATTCTCCGTCACGGCGCACCGCGTGAACTTTTCAGCGACAGAGGATGTGTATTCCTCTCTGAAGTCGTCAACGCACTCCTTGCCGAATGCTGTATAATTGACCAGACTACCATTGCCTACCATCCGCAGATGAATGGATTGAGGGAAAGATTCAACCGTACCCCAGGGGACATGATATCAAAGTATGTTTCCTCAGACCACTTCGATTGGGACCTCATTCTGACTTTCGTGACGTACGCATATAATACTGCTCCACAGACAACTACGGGCTTTTCGCCATTTTCCTGTTATATGGCCGAGACCCTTCCACCACACTAGATACCATTCTACCCTACCACCCAGATTCCTCCGAATCTACGCCTATCTCTGAAGCTGCCTGCCGTGCCGAGGAATGCCGTAAGCTCCCCCAGTCATTTACAACTGTCGCCCAATGGAGAAAAAAATCTCAACGTGACGATAACCAGCCGTACCCTAACTTTGTTCCAGACACTCTTGTGTGGCTTTGGGTTTAAGTTGTGCCTTGTTATGCCAGCGAGTCCTCGTCAAACGTCCGTGCCTCTGAAAAAGGCAATCTGGGTCAAGGCCAGCCCGCAGTCCGCCTGACACGAACAACTCAACGGCGTAAACACGCGCGGCGCCACTCTGGCCCACGTGCAGTGAGTCAGCAGCGCACGTGACAGCGAGCCGGCAACTTCGTGTCTGGGGGTCTGACGTGGCCCAGCGGCGACCCCATTGGAGGAATCTGCCCTGACGACCAGCGGCGCCTCTGATTGGACATTTTGGTTGGACCCGGTGCAAATAAAAGAAGCCCTGCGGCGCGTCGCGATCGACGGTCCTATGTGAGAGGAGTCCCCGTGTCGGAGAGCCGACATGTGTGTGAGTCGGCGGTCCTAGGTGAAAGCTGACATGTGTGTCAGAGCGGACCCGTTTGAGAGCAGACTTATGTGTTAGAGAGGAGAGCTCGGCTCTTCGAGTCTCTGTCGGCCCCAGTGCCGAATTTGTAACGCCTCTGTATATATGCTGTACATAAACCTTGTTTAACTCACCGTCGTCTCGTCCGCTCGTCTTATCAGCTCTGCGCAGAAGCAGTCGCGAGCTGAGAAACATACGCTACCAAACGGCTGGTGACCTTCCCGGCGGAGTAGGAAGCCTTCGGGACCGTGTTGGCGTCGCCGTCTTTCGCAACAGTGGAGGTCAGCGGTGGGATGTCGGAGCGCCCTTCGTAACGTCGTCGGAGGTGCGCTTCGCAACAGTGGTGGCAGCGGTGGGATTTCGGAGGTGGCTTCGCAACAGTGGTTGGCAGCTGCGGGATCGGCCGGCGTAAGCGACATCGATGCGGTGAGTGCCTGATGTTTTCCCCTCAGTTCACCAGACTACTCTAGCTCAGGTTGTAGTAGTTTAGAGAAGGGCTGAGTGAAGCATTGAAGTGAGCTTTGATCGTTTCAAGCCAAGTCGAAGCGCTTTGAAACCAAAGTTAATGCGGAGGGGGTAAACACGGGAGTGTGAAAAATTGCTTGCGCGTCTTGCTAGTTGAGTTATAGTGGGTACGGCAAGTAGATTCTTAACAGGGGCAAACAGCAAGAGGCTAGTGTGAACGATGGAGAACCTTAAAGTGAAGGAACTCATCGAAATTAGTGAGGAACTCGGCATTACTTTAGGCCGTGCGAAACGAAAGCAAGCGATCCTTGAGATCATGAAGGATGAGGGAGTGTCGGCTGAGGAAGTCGATGAGGCCTGGGTGGATATCAAAGCACGCCGTGAGGAGGCTGAAAGGCGAGAAGTAGAAGCTCGCGAACGTGAAGAAGTTGAAAGGCGCGAACGTCGCGAGCGCGAGGAGGCCGAGAGACAAGAGCGCCTAGAGTTGAAACGACTAGAATTGGCAATCCTACAGTGTTCGCAGGCGCCTAGCGTAGCTTCTCCGACGACTCAGGTCAGCGGTTTTAGAATTAGGGACCAACTGCCACCGTTCGTAGTAGGCGAGGACATGGCGAAGTATCTCGTCAAGTTTGAACACGTCTGTGAGCGAAACGCTTTGGAGCGGTCTCTTTGGGCGCGGAACCTCTTAGCTCTTCTTCCCGGCGAAGTGTCCGACGCGATAACTTGCTTGTCGAGGGAAGCGTTTGAGAGCTATGACGAGGTTAAGGAAGTGCTCTTGAGACGTTATAAGTTGTCACCCGAGGCTTTCAGGCAAAGGTTCCGGTATGCTGAAAAGGGGAATGAGTAACACGTTGACTTCGCGTTTCGTCTTAAGGCCGATTTAATTGAATGGCTCAAGGGGGAAGGTGTTTATGACGACCGCGATAGAGTGGTGGAATGCGTTGCATTGGAGCAATTCTACCGCTGCATCAAGAATGTCAGGCTTTGGCTGCAGGACAGACTTGGTGAAGTACAGCTAAACAAGGCAGCAGAGTTAGCTGAGGAGTATTATACTCGCCGAAAGTTGCACAGCAGGGCAGTGCGCGTTGAAAAGTATGAGAGAAAAGAGGGCTTTTCAAAGAAACCTGATCAACGGAGACCCGATCCGCACCGGAATTTCAAGAAGGACCCGTCTCTTACGAAGGACAGTGTAGGGGAAGGGCAAACAGAAGCGGAGAAATCGAGTGAGGTTTCTACCACACAGGCATTTGAATCGGAAAACAAACGAAAGCCGCTAACCTGCTACAACTGCAAAAAGGAAGGGCACATAGCGAGAAACTGTCAGGAAAAGTTTGCCTTCGCAACGATCCGAGAATCAGAAAAAAACATGCGGTTGTTGGAGCCGTATTTCCAAGAAATTAGGGTGAATGAAAAAACGTGCCGAGCACTTAGAGACTCAGCGGCAACCATGGACGTTGTCCATCCTTCACTTGTGTCTCCGGATGACTTTACAGGAGAATGCGCGTGGATCAGGCAAGTCACCGAGGAGCACAGTGTTCGCTTACCAATCGCCACGGTTGTCATTGAAGGCCCGTTCGGTGAGCTTCGCACCGAAGCGGCTGTGTCTGCCGCGCTGAATGATCGTTTTCCTTATCTTTTCTCCAACAGCTCGGAGCAGCTTCTCAAAGAGCAGGGCAAATCGTTCTTCCCCAACTTAGCGTGCATGGCCCTCACGCGATCGCAAGCGCGGAAGCTTGACCTTGTTCAATGCGGTGAACTCTCAAGTGACCTTGTCGGCGGGTCGACGGAACCCCAGAAGGGAAATTTTCCGCATGAGTCATGTGAGCAGTCACGCGAGCGGCCTGTCGCGGGAGCGGCCGCCACGGTATGCGTTGGGGAAGACGACATGGCGCCATTGAATCAGAGCGAGAGGGTTGCAACGCTCTCGCCTGTAGCGGAAAGTTGGAGCGAGCTGCCGAGAGTTGATCGAGAGACGCTCATTCGAGAGCAGCGTGAGGACCTCTCGATTGAAGCGCTAGTGGAAAGCCACAAAAACGCGGCACAAGTGCTGTCGAAGGAGCACTACGAGGAATCGGTGAAGAAGCGTGCTTTTGAAGTTGATAATCAGGTAATGCTGCTGCAGCCGTCCAAAAGGAACAAGCTTGAGGTTGATTGGGAAGGGCCCGCCAAAGTATTATCGAAGCCTTGCGATACACATTATGAAGTGAAATTAGGAAGGCGGCCGAACAAAATTTACAACTTGATGAAACCCTACGTTCAACTTCAGGCGGTCGTAAATCTGCAGTTGAATGCTCCAGAGCAAGAGGGAGCAGAAATGTGGAGTTCTAGTGATGTAATCGAAAGGGGATCGAAAGTAATCTGGGAGCAGATAAACCTAGAGCCTAGGTTAAGTGAAGCCCGGAAGGAGGACAGGATTGTTTCCGAGTTTAAAGACGTGTTTTCGGACCGCCCCGGAAACACGAGGGTGATCGAACACGATATCGAGCTAAGCGGTGAGGAGTCAATCCGTAGCAAGCCGTATCGTTGTTCCCCTGTGCAACGTCGAAAGTGTGAGCCGCTCTTGGTGCCGCATAGGTATCGTCGCCTAAAAGTGGCCGGTTACTGAGATGGAGCATGTTGCTCCACAGCGCAACTTTGACGTTCGCTAAAAAAAAGGAAAGCTAAACGCTAATGCAGGTGCATTGAGCAGTGCGTTCTAGCTAGTACCTTCTCAACCTTTCGGTTTCTCACTGGCGATTCGGGGCAAAATTTTGACCTCATCACGACCTGGGCTGAGCGCTCTCGTTTAGAGTGATCTCAAGGGGCCAACTTTATGTGGTATTCTAATTCGTTGCGTTCTTGTAAGTGTGAAAAATTCAAGTTCTTACTTTAAGAGTCTTGTGTCCCACATGTGCCTCTTGATATAGAGGGAACAAAATTCCGATAGACACGTAGATAGGTATATGTTGTACTATACTTTGTCTGGTGTTCTGTCGGGTGACCGAGGGCACTTGCTTGTGTCGTGTGTTGTTTGTTGTCGAACCGTTCTTAGCAAGTTGCAGAACCATCGTCAAGTGCTGAAACCGAAGATGGTCAGAAGAGACGAGCGAAGTTGGCCAGCAAGTTGTGGCGACAAGCCAGTGGAGCGGGGATCCGTCGTCAAAAATGGGATGTGTTTCCGGAACAGTCTGGAGCTGTATTCTCCCCATGGCCCTGGAGGCGAACCTGGAGGGACCTGGCGAACCAGCGCACCTGACATCCGAGCCCCGTGGAAGCAGCTCGTCTTTCCGGTGCATTGTCTGGCGGCGGGGGTGCTGTTATGCCAGCGAGTCCTCGTCAAACGTCCGTGCCTCTGAAAAAGGCAATCTGGGTCAAGGCCAGCCCGCAGTCCGCCTGACACGAACAACTCAACGGCGTAAACACGCGCGGCGCCTCTCTGGCCCACGTGCAGTGAGTCAGCAGCGCACGTGACAGCGAGCCGGCGTCTTCGTGTCTGGGGGTCTGACGTGGCCCAGCGGCGACCCCATTGGAGGAATCTGCCCTGACGACCAGCGGCGCTTCTGATTGGACATTTTGGTTGGACCCGGTGCAAATAAAAGAAGCCCTGCGGCGCGTCGCGATCGACGGTCCTATGTGAGAGGAGTCCCCGTGTCGGAGAGCCGACATGTGTGTGAGTCGGCGGTCCTAGGTGAAAGCTGACATGTGTGTCAGAGCGGACCCGTTTGAGAGCAGACTTATGTGTTAGAGAGGAGAGCTCGGCTCTTCGAGTCTCTGTCGGCCCCAGTGCCGAATTTGTAACGCCTCTGTATATATGCTGTACATAAACCTTGTTTAACTCACCGTCGTCTCGTCCGCTCGTCTTATCAGCTCTGCGCAGAAGCAGTCGCGAGCTGAGAAACATACGCTACCAAACGGCTGGTGACCTTCCCGGCGGAGTAGGAAGCAGTGACGCCTTCGGGACCGTGTTGGCGTCGCCGTCTTTCGCAACAGTGGAGGTCAGCGGTGGGATGTCGGAGCGCCCTTCGTAACGTCGTCGGAGGTGCGCTTCGCAACAGCCTACAGGCCTTTCCTCAAAGTTTTTTTCAAAATACCAGGGACCCTACCGCATTGTCTCGCAGACTTCATCTGTTACCTACATCGTCGAACCCGTTACGCCATCCACAGACCAGCGCTTTCGGGGTTCTGAAACCGTTCACGTACAGCGGTTGAAACCTTATTACAATCCGCTCGTACTCTGTTCACCGTGAGTCGCCAGGATGGCTCCTTTTCCGACGGGGGACGAAGTGTAGCGAAGAGGAATGTCCACTACTGCAGCGACATCGGACACGTTGGCGCCAGGCATGAGCGAAGACTGCCTGGTTGCTGCTGCGACGCTGCCCGTACATTCGGTCAGCTCTTGCTGCTTCAGCACCGACGCTGATAGCGCTTTTGACCTTGCATTTACATTATATAAGGAATAAAGGCTAATATATCATAAATTCCAAGAACTAATCATACTGCACAGTTGTAAATACTTGTAGAAAAAAACGACGATTCACCGAGGTGATGCGTATTTATGTTTGTGACACCACGGCGTGAAATATCACTAAATCATGCAGAACCCACAATCACGAGAACATTTCAACGAAATACCACGGAAATACAAGGGCAGCACATTTGAATCTGCGCATTTGAATAAAAATTGTGGTTTCGAGTAGGCATTTGCTTTTTTGCATTCACAAAGATTCTTATTCTGACACACCGTTTCATAATGCTCAACTTAATTACACATTGAAATAAAATGTCTGTAGTTACTTCCATGAGCGAACTGAAAGACTGGCACATATGCTTCTCCATCATTCCTCAATCGGCTTTGGGAGTTTACTTACGAATGACTGCACACATACGAGCAGCTCACCTAAATATGACTTTATTTCTTGTGGATGTACAATTTTCGGATGAGGCTGCCTCTCTGAACATGCAATGTATACTGCGCCTTTCCCTGTTTTTAACTCCTATTTCGTCGGCTCAATGCAGTATTCACCAGATTCAAGCATAGAACTTTAAATGAAAGTTTGTTGTAACCTGTTACTTTCGGCTGTGAACAGGAGTAATTCAGTTGCACCGAACATAAGTGAAGGCGCAATGCAGACTGCATAAAGCACTATGTAACTAAACAGTTATAAAGACAGGATTTCCTTATAATGTCCCGTAATAAGAACGCACCCATGCATGGTTTCAGAAGGGTGAACATCTGAAGACGCGACAGTTCCAGTTAAAATACATGTACCAATCAGGTAATTTACCATTTCTTGTTGTCATCATTGTTTTTACAGAAAAAAACAAAAACTGCACACTTTTGCAGTTGATCGATTCTGCCTACAGCACATGGCGCCGACATGCGGCTTGCAAAAGCTAACCTACCCACACAGGCACAGTCGTCTTTTTTTCCTTCATGCTCTCACAATATGTTCGGAAGAAATTTGGCAAATGCAATGAGCAAGCTTCCTTTAGCTGAAAAGTGTCGCAGTCTGCGCTTTCATGAACAAAGCTGTATGAATGGATGGATAAGGCTGTACCCATTTATATATCTATCTATATATCTCTATCTATATATATTATATATCTGTCTAAATTTCTACGTGTACCGCATATATAAATTGTGCTACAATTTGAAAATTCACAATTTAATGCATATAGGTATATATTCTTGGAGTGTCTGTATGATATGTTTGTTTTCATGAAGAGTTTTCATGTATGATGTCTACCTATAATGCTTTATTTGCAGTGACAATTATGTACATGCATGTTTTGATTTTTCTGGTTGCTCTATTGTTTGTATACTTGCATCGCATGCAAACATGCACACGCATGCCGAATGCGCATGGGAGTGTGAGCCTCTGTCAGGCAATACAGCCTTTAGCTCTTACTCCTCTTTCTGTATCAGAAACAAATAAAATAAACTTGAAACTTCATTAGGGTGGTGACACCCGTCACAGAGCTGCGATACAAAATACTAGCACTATGTAGAGAAGCATTAAATTTCACTCATGCCTTGGTTATGGCCACCAATCAGGTAGCCACCCCCCTAGTTACTTCTACCCACTAGAAGGGGTACTGACAGACAAACTCTGACCTTGTGCTTTTTTGCTGCGATGTGTTGCTGGGCATCTGTTAGTCATCACACAACACATCATTTCCTGCAATACATGATAAATAATTATTTAAATACTCCTTATAACGAAACAATTTCAGTTAGAAAGATCCAAAAACGACAAGCCCCTCCAAGTACAAATATCACCACCAAGCGTGTACAACACTCGACCATGTCGGCACACAGAACTGTGACACACTTCCGCACGGCCTACATCAAAAGTACTTTCGAACAGGAAACAGAACAGCAGTGTCGCTAAACACAAAACTTTCAACACGTACGCCGTGACCACGGACTTGCAAGCAGCCGCTGAGATGCATAAATAGGTAGAAGGAATGCCCACCCACCAAAATGGCAGCTATGACATCATCATAACGTGCTTTATTAACTGGAGCATGGTGACGTGAGGAAAGTAAGGGAGTCACAATATGACTTTTGATGGCCTCATTACTTTCAAAACTAGCACTTTTAAATTTATGTAAAATGACTTGCAACCTATAATGACTGTTGATATTTGATAGATGATCTACGCATGTACATGTTAATCGATCGTGCAGGCTATCTCGGCCACGAAATTTTGTGTCAGTATCCCTTTAAAGTCTATTTTGCTTTCACTGTCTTTAAACCCCAATGCTTTTACAAATTCTGTACCCTTATCTTGCATTATACAGCAAAGTCCTTTACAGAGCAGTAACCAATGTTCAGCTGTCTCCTCCTTCTCTACCCATGAATACATAATGTATCTATGTCTTTGTATTTGGCTCAGTACATTTTTGTTCACAACACCTCTTCCTGGTTTTAAACAGCAGAGAACTATGCTATAAACTGTTGTAGATCTCTTCCTTGGCAATTTCTGGCTTGAAAGTTCGGTAGATCTCCATCGATAATTTTTCAAGCATGCCCACTTACCACGTGCCTCTCTCCATTTTTTACAGCTGCTTTGTACCCAATGTTTCCTTATAGCTCGGCCTCCTGCCGTCGCCCAAATATTTGCTTGGTAATTTTCAGGTTCACTTCTGGCCTTTTGTATTGACATTTTTTATGTACAAGAACATGAAAACTTTCTTAGCCCAACACTTCTCCATCGTTTCGTTCAGTTGCTCCACAAATTCAATCTGGCTGCTAGCTTCTCTGCCCTCAAATGACCATTTCATGTCAGAGTGATTTGGTGTATTACCATGTGCTCCTAAAGCAGGCCAACCTACGCCACATCAATTTCTAATCTTGCTTGAACCTCTGATCTCATGCACAAGACTGCTTTGTCAGTATGGCTTGAAATACAAGCACAAAATAGTAGACATGGACAGGAAACACACTGACAAGGGCTTACTTTCAACTGAAAGTTTAACCTTCGCAGAGGCAAAGATGCTTTTCTGGCGCAATATGTCAGAAGATGGGGCTGTGAAGATCAGTTTCAGAGCACAATTGTGGTTAAGAAACACAAAGATGAGCGCACAAGATTTATCATTCAAGCTGCAAACTTAGCACGTGATGACTTGACTTGCGGGAGCAAACGGCCAATAGCTCTGTCTTTTAAGAAGCTTGCGTTCTTTGACAGTGACAGATTGCCATTGGCATTAAGGAATCACGGTAAGGCAAAAGTGGGCATTGATAAGGTGGGGCTGATATACACAAATATTTCATCGGTTTTGTAATATTCGGTTTGCAATGTGGTCCAATTATATGTGCTTACGAAATGTTTCCTCTGTAAGTATATATTTCACAGCTTTCCAATTAAACTTTCAGTAGGTAGTAAGCGCTTGTCCGTGTATTTCCTTTCCCGGTATAGATATCACGCTCGTATTTCAAACCATCATGAGTCACCAACTCGACCAATCAACCATATTGACATGCATAGTCAAATGTGGGACCAAGAACCACGACACCTTTCCAAATCCTTCTCACAATATCGTTCCTATCGTAGTTCCTTAGAGCCCTATTTTTCATTACACTGCTACATTCCTGTTACCTTTAGCCGTTACAGAACTTTCGTGCTCCCTTAAAGGGGTGCTCTAACACTATTCAACACCCCCCCCCTGTTGACGTACAGACAAACTGATGTAGCGAAAACGGCAGTGATAACGGCATGCAGTCTGAAGTTATCCGACTTTGAAAATTTAAAATACAAGAAATAGTGCTGACTACAAAACTGCGCGAAAAATCGACAAGAAACAGAGAAGGCACACACACAAGCGCAGACTAGCAACTGACAGTTTATTGAAAGAAACACTTATATACCTAAAGAAAAAACTTTCGCGCAGTTTTGTAGTGATGATTTACCAACTCGCCCAGCGTTCAGTACTCTTAAATAGTGCTGACCTGCGAAATTAAAATACAAGAAATAATGCTGCAGCTGCGGTCATAGCGAAAGCCATGCTGTGCGGCAGGAAAAAACTTTGCCCGCTCGAGAAAGTCAAGGAGTTTGCTATTCAGCACATGTTTAAACGTACGGCATATGATCAACCTGATGGAGATTGGGCGATAGTTCTTGGGTTTGCCAGAGGGCTTGGATTTCCCTTTTTGAACAGGGGTAACCAAGGCACGTTTCTAAGAAGCAGGCACAGTCCCATGATCAACTAGGAGTTGGAACACAGTGCACAGGGATACAAGCGCTTGGGGCACAAGCAGTCGAAAGAAGGTGGGTGCCGCGCCATTGGAACCAGGGCTTGGAAATGGATTGATTTTAGAGATGATGGAGGACAGTGTTTCTGGTGAAAAAGTAGCTGACAGGAGGAGTGAATAGTCACGCGAGTCGTTGGGAAGCTGAGTGGGGTGCATTCCTTGATCACGTGGAGAGAACTTGTCAAGTAATTTGGTGTCATCGGCGGGAGCTCTAACATAGATGGAAAAAAATTGTTCAGCTAAGAAAGAAGAGACTTCCGAAGGGAAGTCGACAAGCTTTCCCCAGATGGTGTAGCTGGGGCATTGACATGATGACCAAAGAATATTTACGTATGACTTGAACAACTTGGGGTGCTCTGTAGCTTCCTCAGCCAGCCTGGTGGTGTGGTGTTGACGCTCTGTGGATCGCTGCCTTGAGCGCTTGTGGGCCTTCGCCAGTTGGAAAGTGACGGGGCATTTAGGTTCGGGGGCCTTCCAAAACAGCAATCGTCTTTGTCTCGCTGCCTTCATGATTTCTGGGGTGATCCACGGGCAGTGCCTTCACTTGAACGTTCGGGTGCCTGATGGTATACACACGCGTTGAATTGCCGATGCCATGTCGCACCACAGTGCATAGTTGCCAAGGCAGTCATTGCCACATGAGTTCATGCACCAGTGTGCAAGGTGCACTAACTTAGTATGGTCAGTCTGGTGAAATTTTCACTGCTGAAGAGTGTGGTGCCCAATTAGGAGTAACACTGCAGCATAGCACACTTCAATGGCCCGATGATCGCTGCTAGACAGACCCTAACTTGTTGTGCAGGAGGTTACTCGGGTTGGGTGGGCCACGAACACAAGGTCTAAGAAGAGGAGGTACCATCTCGTGAAGAGTATGTGGGTTCGAGGCATGCCTGGACGAGGCTGGCTGATGTCATGACCTCTAGGAATAGGTTGTTGGTGCGGTCGTGTGAAATCCAGTCAATATGAGCACTAAAGTCACCGAGTACCAGAACGTTGGGATACTGTTTGCTCATGGCGAGTAAGAGGAATAAATCAAGGTGCTTATACGCTTCATCCTTTAGTGAAGGCGGGCAGTAGGTGCAATATATCAGCACGCTGCTGTCTGGTAAGAAAAGCTTGACGAAAAGAGACTCGAGATCATCATGTTCCAAGTCTAGCCGGCGGTTCACTTTTGCAGGAGTTGGCAAAGCCGTCAAGACAACGCCACCCAGGTCACACTAATCTTTCCGGAACACTGTGTACTCGCTAGTGTCAAAAAGTTCGCAGTCAGTCACACTCGCGTCAAGCTAGGTTTCTGTGAGCACACATGACAGTATTTGATGGGATTGCAGACAGATGCGCATGTAAATCTACTATTTTGTTGCAGACACTTCGACAGTTAATGTACCAAAACGTTAGCGTCTTCACGCCGGGACAGAATGTAGGTGCGGCGGGCGCTGAGTGGCTCGAACGTGAGGCCGTCGGGGATGGCGGGCGACTAGGTGTTGAGATGGAAGGCGACGATGAGATATAAAAAATGTCGTCAGGGAAGTGCGGCAAGGTACACCAGAAACACACCCAGGAGAGGTTGCAGCCCCCAAGGTGTCGGTATTCTTGAAGCGACATGTACAAGCACTGACAGATTAGTGACCTGCATTTTGATCTTACTCCATGATTGCTTTTCACCTAATTTATCTAATCATATGGCGGCAGCCATCCGGCGTCACTTCCACACGGAAAGTTCAGGCGGGTGCCACTTCGTGCTTATCAGGTTGGCAGCGATGTAGCGACTTTATTGCATGATTAGAATACTACATCGATTGATATCAGTGCTTAGACCTATGCTAAAATTATCTTCAGCTATCGGTCTACGCAAACCACAAATAAAAAATAGGTGCTTCGATAGTGTTGGAGGGCCCCTTTAAATACTGAGCCCCGTATACGTTTGTGTTTGTCTACTACTTCCTGCATGGCCTCGTGTATCTTATGCTCACTGCCTTTGTTAACATTAAAAATCATGACTGTCGATTTTTCGGCAGTCATGACTCGGATTGCTCCGCCTGTGTCGCAAAACCCTTTTATGTACGGCGGCGCGGTCATAACACTGGTAGCCTTTGTCGCCACTACACTATACTTAATGCACCTCATTTGAAGGGAAAACCTGACAAAAGTGGCTACGGACGACACGCACCTCGACTGCTGACCAGCAGGAAATCAATAAAGCACGGCAAAAAGCAGTGCGCGAGTTTCACACCGAGTTTGCGAATGCCTCTACCAAGATCCTACATGTGGCGAGGAAACGCTGTCTGCCAACTTCAAACCTTGGCGTCATCGACTCTTCGGTGAACGGATCAGTGGGAACTCTGCGAACGGCAATCGCTGTGCGGCCGTGTTACGCAATATCTAGGTTACACAGTAGTGCAGCTGCATTTAACTCACAGTTTAGAACTACACCAGTCGTATTCCCAGGCCAGTGGCATGTTATGAGCTTTGCGGCCGCGCCGTGAGGCATCACAACCATTAATACGACGACAGTGCACTGCTGGCATAAGTAAACTGAACCGAACGAAGCCTTTTTTTCTGACGATTTTGTTTGTAAGACTTGAGCATAATAGTCATAAAAAATGTTTTTCATTTAATTTTAGGCATTCACAAGCATGCGTAGTTCGAAAGAGTTGAAATTTAGAAAGTGACGCACTTTAGGTGGCAGTGTGGACCAGAAAACAGAGTAGCACTGCTCGTGAAAGGCACGCAGATATGGTGATACCAATTACAGAAAGTTTACCGATTACTGTCAACGAGGTGTCGCGAAACCTTGAGCTAAATAAGGGCAGAGACGTAGCCGGCATACCTTTATTTACACCAGCTAAGGCTTCATGTGCGATGGTATATCAGCGAGCGCTGGACAGCTTCTGTGCTTCAGGCATCTGCGTTGGTGCTATGCGTAGTATGTACCTTGTTTGCTCATGAACGCTGATGCATGCATATTGTTTACTGCTGTATGTGCTAAAATATTACTTATGTGGTCATTATTTTATGTAAACATCGATTGATTGACTCGCAATAAAACTATTTATTGCTGCAGCTTGTGTTATCAGCGCTGTCATTTCGCTTGGCCTGTATGCGGCATCACAACTTACTAAAATAAGAATGCAAGAATGCAAGTACTGTATTGTAATGAGAGAAATTGAGAAGGAGGGCTGCTGCAGCGAGCGGGGGCAGCTTTTACTTAGAAGCAGACGACGAGGGTGTCGTCTGCTATGCGGAATTTGAGCCGCCATATCAAAACGCCCTTGTGCTTTCGGAGACTATTTCATTTTATGCACAGATATAAATTATAAAAAAAATTATTTAAGTTGTTATTTGTCTAACAAGAAGATAATAGAGAGTGAAATATAATAATTTTTAGTTAAAAATAAAATCGTAACATTGCAACCTTTTTACGATTACCGACAGAATCCAGACAGCGCCATCACAGAACACCTAGCGCCATCATCATGTCCAATTTTTGTCCCCATTGGCTCCATGGGTATGTCCCTTCCTTGATATTCCTTTTAATTTCTATTTAAGTGGGGGCATATTAAGCTCCAACATATGATACCTGCCGAGTTTATGTCATCTAAAATTCTGGCAACGGAGCCTGCCAGTCATTCCGTTTGTGAACGAAGATCGATGGCACAACACTATATATGCGCAAGCTGCTGATTTTACCAGAATTCACATTACACAGACAAACCCTGATGGTAAACACTGCTACCACAATGCTTCGAGGAGTAAACTCGTAGGCTCACGAAGCCCCGAAATTACTTCCTTTCACAGCAGCAATCACCGAGTAGCTTTTTTTTTTCTCGAAGCTGTGAAACACTACTTACATCGCATCAGGCGTCGGTGCTCGTACAGCCGTGCACAGGGCAGAATGCACGCATTGCGATGCTACGAGACGGAGTTCTCCGTCCGGCAGCTCTTCTTTGAAGCGCCAACCAAAATCCAAGGCTGGGGACGTTGACTATTAAAGATGCAAAAGACACCTGACGCAGAAAATATGAACACGGTGGAAGTGCCAGCGTGCGGGACGCTTCTTTTCTACTGTGGGTCAGCGTAAAGAAATTGAACTCGTTTGGGTCTTGGGGGGGCTGCCATCTTGGCTTAAAAACAAACAAAAAAGCAAAAATACCATAGATCCGTGCTATAGATAGATGGATAGGGCAAAGAAAGGTAGGAGAGGCTCTGACGTCACTTGTTGTGAAGTCGCGATGAAGTCGGCCATATTGACTGGGCAAATTCTCCTCTCTTGTTTACATCCAAATGTAAAGGCACACGGAGGAAGGAAAGGAAGACACGACTCTCTCTCCGGCTCGGAACTGCTGCTGAAAAACATTTATTTACAGATGTTATTTACAGGGAGGGTGGGAACGGTCCTTAAGGGGCCGCCCCGTACAAACACTAGGTGGGCTCCCTCTTACGGGAGCCCATTGGCGTTGGCCGCGGCCCGGGCACGCTCGACCAGGGCCCGTTGGGCCGTCAGGTCAGAGCAGCCGAGCAGGGCTGCCTCCCAGTCCTCCCGTGAAGGGTTGGGTAGTGGGGTAAGGTTTGGGGTTTTTTGGCATGCCCACACCATGTGGAAAATGTCAGAGGAATTTTCCTCACAATGCGGGCACTTCCCCGTGCAAGCGGGGTCAAAGTGTTTTCTGATTGCCGGGCACAATAGAGTTTTAGTATAAAGGCGAAGGAGGATTCGCTCCTCCGCCTTCGTGAGGCCCCTACAGGGTTTAGGATAGACGTTATGGCCGGATTGATAAAATTGTGTGATCTCCTTAAAGGTGTAGGCAGGATTGGGTTCGAGTTCCGGATCGGTAGGGGACGAGGATGGTGCCCGGAGAGTGAGCGCGCGGGCAGCGGCATCGGCCGTCTCATTACCATCGAGGCCCGTGTGAGCCGGAGCCCATATGATCGTTCGGTGCGCGGGGGCACCTAGGTAGCTGCTGTTCTGCAATATTTTATAAGCACGGTACGGAATGTATCCCTGTTCAATATTGCGACAGGCACCCCTTGAGTCGGTGATGATGACCCTCGAGTCCTGATCCGGCGGCTAGTGCGATGGCGATCTCCTCCGCGTGCGTAATGTTATGTGCACGGAATGTGAGTCCGTTTACAACGGTGTTTTCGTGGACGACCGCAGCCGTATACCAACCACCGTGGTGCGGGCCGGAGGCGTCCACGTAGAATACCCCGAATTTGTGGCCGTAGTGTCGAACCGAGGCTTCCGCCCGCGCGAGGCGTCGGCCAGTGTAGTCGTCTCGGGTCATGTTAGCCGGAAGAGGGCGCACGTGCAAGGAGTATCGCCAAACTTCTGGAATCCGTACGCGCTCTTCCGTGTGTATTGAGTGATTGATGTGTAGCCGGGCAAGGAGGCGGCGACCCGACGGTGTTTTAGAGAGTTTTATTGGTTTGTCAAGTGCGCCTCTCTCAGCTCCTTGAAGGTGTTCACCATTCCCAAGCCCAAAAGGCGCTGGTTAGAGGTGCTGACAGGAAGGTCGAGGGCGCGCTTGTAGATTTTGCGGAGAATGACTTCGAGTGCATTCTCGTCGGATTTGCGTAGGTGGAGGTGTGGAGCCGAGTACAGGACTCGGCTGGTTACGAATGCATGCGCCAGCCGCAAGGCATCTTTGCATCGTAACCCCCCGCGCTTGTTGGAAACCCGGCGGACCATCCGGCCCACCTGGTCCCCCACTACGCAATTTGGCCAATGTTGTGTCTGCTCTGCGATTTTTGTGTATAAAAAGCCCCAGTACTCTAATCTCATCGCGTTCGGGTATTGGTCCGCTGTGAAGGGAGAGGTCGATCTTTGCGGTGCACTTTGGTGAGGGGCGTATGTGCACGAATTCCGATTTGGACGGGGAGCACTGAAGGCCGCCGCGACGGGCATAGTCATCCACGATGTCCGCCGCTTGCTGCAGGCTTGCCTCCATGTCTCCTGCCGAGCCGTGTGACGCCCATATGGTGATGTCGTCGGCGTACAGCGCATGCTGTATGCCTTCGACTTTCGCCAGCTGAGCGGGGAGTCTCATCATTGCCACATTGAATAGGAGGGGCGAGAGGACCGCTCCCTGCGGAGTCCCTCTCGTGCCTAATCGGTAAGGGCCGTGTTCAATGTCCTGAATCCGAATGTATGATTGTCGGTCAGTGAGGAATTGTTTAATATAGTTGAAAGTGTTTTGGCCGCAATCTACCTGTGAGAGATGTGTTAGAATAATTTCGTGGGTCACGTTATCAAAGGCCCCCTTCAGATCCAAAGCGAGCACAACTTTGTCATTCAGGGGATACTCGACTGGATAGAGGATCTCATGGTCGAGCTGAAGCAAGACATCTTGCGCGGACCGGTGTGGGCGGAACCCGAACATGGTGTCTGCAAATGCATTTTTGCTCTCCAGGAACACGGACAACCTGTCGCGCACCATCGTCTCCATTAATTTTCCCACACAAGAAGTAAGGGAGGTGGGGCGGAGGTTGTCCGTGTTAATGGCTTTGCCCGCTTTGGGTATGAAGGTGACCAGGGCGGTCTTCCACTCAATTGGTAGGCTTGTTTTCCCGATCCAAATGGAATTGATGTAGGCAAGGAGCATGGTGTAGGCCGAGTCAGGAAGATTGGCAAGTAATTTCACGGTAATTTTATCCCTTCCCGGCGCCGTTCCTCGCCTCATTTTTGCTAGGGCTGCCTTCAGGTCGTGTAACTGGAACAGTTGATCCAGCTCCGCGTTCTCGGTACCTGCATACGAGTACGCCGGCCCTTGGGAGTCCTGCTGAGTGCATAGATATTGGTCTCGGAGTTTACATGCCAATTTGGCTGTGTCTCCGTCGAAGCTGTGAAATGCTCGTTGCAGATGCTTTTGTGTCTCTGTTCGAGTTTGGGTCGGATCAATCAAGGCGCGGAAGAGGCGCCAGGTACTCCGGCTGGACATTTGTCGAGCGGCCGTGTTGCAACGGTCCACCCAGTTAGAGTCAGCGAGCTGGGCCGCGTACTCTGCTGCTCGCTGGGTGAGCTCAGCGATGCGAATTTTGAGCTTTCGGTTGTGTTTTTGCCGGCGCCATCGGCGGACGAGGCTGCGCCGGGCCTCCCAGAGGTGAAGGAGATGGTTATCCACCGCCGGAGTCGCCTCGGAGAGTTTAATTTGTGTTTCTGTGGAGCGTAATGAGGAAACCAGTTGCTGGAACCAAGCATGGTATCCTTGCTCCTCAATGGGTGTCGAATTGGCGTATATTTGCCGAAACTTCGTGTAATCGGGTAAATTTGCCTCTCCGTAGGGTCTTGCCAAAGGGTAGGTGCGAATGGTGGTGTTGAGTATGCAGTGGTCGCTGCCGAGGGTCTCTTCAGTGTTGACCCAATCCGCATACTGAATGTTTTTTGTGAGGGTAAGGTCCGGACATGTGTCCCGGGTCACGGAGTTACCCACGCGAGTTGGGTAGGCAGGGTCGGTGTGAAGAGTTAGGCCCAGCGTGGACATAAGTTCCGCCAATTTACGTCCACGTTTCTCTTCACGTGCATACCCCCAGAGTGTGCTGGGGGCATTGAAATCACCCGCAATCACCAGAGGGTCCCTGCCCGCAGCCTTTAAAGCGCGGCTAAAAAGGTCTGCGAATGTAATGTTGCTTAGTTTCGGTGAGCAATAAATGTTTAGCACGTGCAGTGGCGGGTCTTGTTTACGCAGCGGAAGGAGTGTCACCATCACGTACGAGAAAGCTGGCTTAAGGTCGAGATCAACTAGGCTGGCCGTATAATTTTTGTGCACGCAGATGCAAGATAAAGGGTCCTGCTGAAACGTAGTATAGTTTGTGAGTGTGGCAGCACTCCCTGGCTCCTGGAGGGCTACCACAGCAGGAAGGTTTTGAAATGCTGCGAGGAAAAACCGGAGGTTGGCGCGCTTAGTGTGAGCCTTAAAGCCCCGACAACTCCACTGGGTGATTTGGATGGGAGTGGCCGTATTGGATCGTGGGGACTTCCGAATTCTAAGGGTGCCCGCCATGGTCAGTGGAGTTAACGAGCGATTGCGGTGGCGGTGCTCCCGAGCCAGCACTCGCGGGGAGGGGGGTGTCCTCAATTCCGGAGGCGGAGCAGCTGTCATCATCCTCAAATTCGATCTGTCGTCGAAGCGTTTTAGGGTACCGGCCAGACACGTCCTTAATTGGGCCGGCTCGTTTGGTGAAACGCGCAACTTGTTGGGCTATCAGGGTAGGGATGGTTTCTGTCATTTTAGCAATGGCGGCATTTACAGCCGCTGAGATTTGGGTTTCGAGGACAGTTATACGGCTGTCCATACGGACCTCAAGGGTGTTCACACGAGCCTCGAGTGCGGCAACCGCGTCTGCCGCCCCCGCCCCGGTCTCACTCTCCATTACCTCTACTGCCGGGGGAGGAAGAGGGGAGACTAGTTGGGTCTGTTTGGCCTCGGCTCCCGCTAGTCTTTTCTGTAACGCTTCGATTTGTGCCTGAAGTTTGGCAATAATATTTTGGTCGGCGTTACGCGATGAAGAGGGGATGATAGGGAGGGATGAGGAGGCAGCTCTACCCGTACCACCCACCTGCTTTCCGTTTTTCACGGCGTTGGCCCATGGCCCGGCTTCGCCGCATGGTTGCGCCGTCGGCTGCTTTTCGGTTCCTCCAGTAGGGGAAGCGGGCTTGTCAGTCTTGGCGACTTCCCGGCGTGGTGGCTCACTGGGAGTCTGATCTTTGCGTCGTTTCTTGGACGCCCTTTTGGACTTTCTGCCCTGTTGTGCGGCCACCTTGGAATTACGGTACTTGGCCGTACATGGTCGAGAGTTTGTGGCGTGTGCTCCACCGCACACAGAACATACGGGTACACATTCATGAGGGGCCCTTACCCCCTCCTCCACAAGCGGAACCTGCTGTCCACACAGGCCACACGTATCCGGTCGTGGGTTGGGACAAGTGTCCATCCGATGGCCGATGACACCGCACTTGCCGCAGGCCGGGATCGTCCGGTAGTAGGGTTTGACGGGGATCAGCATTGCGTCGTAGTGAACAAAGCGTGGCTTCTCCTTGCCGGCGAAGGTTACACGCGCCTTGTTCGATGTGCCAAATTCGATGTGCATGCAGGAAGGAAAGGTAGAAAAAGCCCTGACGTCATTGGTTGTAAAGCCGAGATGAAGCCGGAAGTCGACCATAATGACTGGGCTAATTCTCCTCTCTTGTTTACATCCGAATGTAAAGCAGAAGGTACAACTTTTTCTCCGGCTCGGAAAGCACCTGAGCTGCGCAGCGCGCTTGTCGTGACGATCAGAAACTAATGAAACGGGGGCTCAACACTGGGCCAGCACGACACCCTCGGCGAAATCACTTCTCCCAGTATTACCAGCGGGTAACAGCTCACTGACAACGAAGCAAGTACAAGAGAACGCGCGCTAGATGCACTGACAGCGGCAAATGTTTTCACGTCATCAATTCAGCAACTGTACAAACAACACGATCGGTCGTGCGCCTTCTACGGCTGCATTCCGCCACGCGGCCGACGCAACGTCCAGCCCCTGAGTCCGTGTTCCACGTGAAACTCACCTGCGTCAGCATTCTGCGACCGTGGTGACTTGGAGCACAGTGCAAGTGACACTTGAACGCGGTAGCTGTTACGTTGAGATTACATGCAATGCTGGGGGAAAGTATACGAAGCGGAACAAAAAAGGTGCTTTAATACGCACATGGAAATTGTTATTGTACAAACACAACACGAAACTGCGTATGTGCAGATGGTCCTCATTGCGTCTTGCTGGGTTCAACAGCGTCGTCCATTGTGAAAAGCAGGAGCACTGCCCAACCATCACTGACCTGTAAGGCGTTCGTCGTCGTTCCGCTTCGTCGTGGTGCCCAACGCAATTTCGCTGAACACTAATTGCTGCATCCGCGTCATCCGCCGCACGACACATGGATATGCACTCGTTCTACGCATTGTTGAACCCCCGTGATGAACAAAAGGGTTTGTAAACGTTGCTAAGAGTACAGTAACTGCCAGGGGAACACTGCGTAACCAATAACGCGGCGCAGAGCACGGATATTGTTCGCCACGGCTCAGCACGAGACCTGGGGAGGCACACATGCCGCCGCGGCCGCTCACTGCCAGACAACCTCCACTGCACAACACGTAACCATAGCCTCCTATATACTTTCTGTGCCCGCTCGATCCCCACGCTTTCTATTTTATTGCACCGTCGCGTCTAGTTCGAGACGAGCCGACAGGGAGCGCCGGCAGCCCTGGGGAGTGCAGACGACGCGTAGTCTTTCTGCTTACTCAGTGAGCATCCCAGAAAGCAGAAATATCTTCGACGCAAATGTAAAAACGCACTATTATATTCATCCTGGACAACTGTACCATCGTCAGCAAGCATTACCGTGAGTATAAATGCATCATACAAGTAAACATAAGCGTATGAATGCGGATTGCGTATCGCGTTGTCTGTGCACGCGCTGCGTCGTGTTCACGATAAACTGATGCGCTAAACTCATACTTGTCCCCAAGTATACTGAGTCCCCGGTACCCTAGAGCTTCATAGGTGAATCCACAATACTTGTCGCTGTCTCGCCGCTTTAAAAAGATATAAGAAAGCGACATGACAGCACCACATGACGGCTCCTTTAGCGGCATTACGTTGCGAAGCACAACGCTGCGGGTTGGTTTCGCAGCCTCAAAGTCACATTTTGACGAATATGAAATGCAAATATGCTGCGTACGTATGCGTTAAAACACTTTTCTCGCCGGAAGGTTTCCTGCCAGCGCGCAGTCTTGACGGCCACGGTGAAGAGTCGCATCTGATCAAAATTAATCCATAGTCCTATATTACGGCATGCCTCGCATTTTCATTGCGGTTTTGCAGTAAAACCCGAAACTCAAGTGACAACGCTTGCTACTTTGTTCTGGACATCAACTTTTATTTTGTTGGTATTCTGCGAAGATGCATATGGTGCATAGGAAATTCCTAACATCAACGAAAGAAAAATAGTACAGTTAGTCAAGCAGCCGCAAAAACACAATTCACAGTTTTAGAACTTTTCTCGACAAGGGCTTGTGGTGAAGTGCCTTCCTCACATCGTGTTTGTCAGTCACGCCCAGGGCGTAGTTTGTGAACACAAGTTTGCAAAATTTCATGCAAACAAGCTCCAGAAACTGCAAGCGGTGCTCAATGCAAACATGCTTAAAAACTTCACTGTTTGCCATAGCAGAAACAGCATTGCTGACTGTTTCCTGCAGAGGCCTTGGTATTGCTCTGCGCTTGCTTAAGATGAGTTCAGTGTATTTTTTTAGCGCGTACAAAACATGAACAAGCTCATTTGAGGGGTAGAGTAGCCCACCTCTGTCTTGGTGCCTAATCAGACTGTCATTGGGGGCTGAGGACGCTGGCTTTGTGGCAACTGAAATGCAGGAGCTGCAAGCAATCTTTTCTTGTATGACACGGGCCACGAAGCATCCCACCATAGCAAGTGCTGCTGTGTCCACAGTCGGAAGCAAGCTTGCGGGACTTCTTAGGAGGTCTTCAAGAAGCTTCCTAGCTTCTACTGGAAACTGACTTGCTTGAACTTCTTTCTGTTTGCTTGTAACTTTAAGTGCATCTGAGCCATGGCTTGATGAATCCACTACGTTACTGGTCTTTGAAGCAGAAATTATGCCAGTTTTTAAGGCCTTTTCAACACCAGACAAAACAGACCGAACGTCAGTCTGATCATTACTTCCTGCTGACCTTCTTATCCAACCGAAAAAGGATTCAATCGGGTCAGACGAGAATTTCCTCGTCAGCACAAACTTGAAGGAGACTACATCTAGTAGGTATTTGGTGCACTCAACATTAGACATCGTAGTCAGCATAAGTGCATGATACGTTTCCTTAGTGAGGAACTGCTTTGGCTGGCAGTCACGTCTCAAATCTTCAAGGTATTCGAGGAAAGATGACATGAGCCACACAAGGCGCTCATCAGAAGCAGACTCGTATTGCTTGCAGTCTGGCATATTCTTGTGTATGTATTGGACACAGTTACTCACGTCCATTAAGACAAACCATCGATGCACTGTGTCCATGAACTCAATTGTTGGGCCTGCATCAGCAAAAGTGATGTCGGACGTGTGTCCAGCTTGCTCCTGCAACACTTTCAACGCTGCTGTAACTGCAGGAGAGAAAAGTTGAACAGCTTTGTGTACGTTCATGGCTTCAATACTTGATGGAAATACATGCTTCCGTGTGAGGAATCGTACAGGTTTGATTACACTCCCCTGTTGCATCTTGTACAGGCTCTTCACATGAGAGGATGTAACTTCACCGTTTTTCCCCATGTCTCGGGCCAGGAACTGCGACCTGATATTCTTTATCAGATGGCATTGATCAAAGGCGATGAAAAACTTTCGGTCGGGATCTTGGGGATGCTTTATAGAATGCTGCAGTTTCCCACTGCAAAGCATTTCCAAAGCAAGGACATTAATTTTGTGATTGTCCGTCACAATGCGCATTACAATGAAGCCAGCTGTCTCCACTTCTTTTAGCACATATTTCATCAGCATGAACAGTTGCTGTCCAGTGCAGTTCTTGGTGAAAAAATACCCCACGGGTATTCGAATGCGCACAGAGAGCCCTGACAAAATAAAACACAACAGTGAATTTGCTAGGACTGGTTCCCCTTTTGTTGGTGTTCCACAATTCTTACCCAAGTTCACCTCTCCAATGAAGGCATCTCTCTGCTTGTTGTATTGCAGGCGTTGCCGTATTCTCATTTCGTCAACAACCAGAGAACACACTTTCGCTTACTGGGGGCTCAGATTTTCTAGTTCCTCTTTCAGACGCTCTTTCACGAGACTTGTAAATCCCACTTCGCCAGTAGTCACGCCCAGAAACCTCTGTAACGTGGCCCTGCTTGGAAGCTTCAAGAGATTTTCCCTTCTTATAAATTCACAGGCCTTTGTTGACAAATTTCTCAACACAATGCAATTACGAACAGTAACCTCGGAGTAAGTAGGTCCGATTTTGGCGGAATTGTTCACCTGGTCAACGAGGATGCAGGCTCCATCGTGCTTTTCTCGCGCAGCTTCAACTACCTTGGCAAAAGCAGTCAAACTGCAATCTTCTTTGAATTGCTTCAGTTCTTCTTTATATTTGTCAATTGTTTGACGAAGCCGTTGTATTTGCGTCTTTAAATCACGCTCCTTTCGTCTGAATTTCTGACGTTCTAAAACAGAAATACTACTGCGAACATCTACCTGGGTGGCTTCGTGCTTTGAGGTAGGTTCAGAAGGAGCATCCACCTCAACTTGTAGTGGTACGGTGAAGCACGGAACATCTGCGAGACCCGGAGAGCTAAAACTTGAGGAAAGTCCATCCGCACGCACGGTGTCTTCATCGGCTCCAACAAAAAGGCCTGTTGCAGTCCTTGTCTCGAGAGGCCGCGCAGCAGCGTTGTCAGTAGCAAGCGCTCGTTTCCTCGCAGCCACATCACTCCGCGGTTTCTTCGGCTTCGGCTGCATGTACTCCGGGTAGTCGTCGAACACGCTGGGAGTTGCACTCCTCTTGAGTTTTCGAGTTTTACATCCTTCTTTGTAGTGCGTCAGGAGAAAATGTCGGCTGCACACAACGGAGTAGCGTGATGTCGTGTTCGGCATCCAGTCTTTCCTAGCGATGGCTTTCAACCAGGCTGCTCTCGCTTCACTGTCACTAGAAATTTCATGAAACGAAATCCCCGGTACCTTACGTTTCGCATCAGATTTGCACTTTGGAACACAGCAGTAGGCCATGGAATCACGAGAACACGCACAAGTTCTTCAATCGCGGGAACACAACGCGCACGTCGACTGCGGCCTGCGGCAATCCAAGACGAACGGCCTTCACGCTCCCCAGGGCTGGTGGCGTCATCTCTTGGGGAATGGCGTCAGCCGGTGGGATAGCGCGGACGGAGGCTCTGCCTCCTTCGAGCGGGCACAAAAAATATAGGAGGCTATGACGTCACCATAACAACACCGCCATTGTGCCCAGTGTGAACGCCTCCTAGATTTCTTGTGCCTGCCGGATGAGCGCGAAACGCCCGTCATCTATAGCGGCGCTGCCTACGTAGGGGTAAGGTTCTTTGTACTTGGCTTTTGCGATCGGCAATTTTGGCGTTTGCTGCTAATTTTAGAGGATGCTTTGTTCAAAAAAAGTTGCTTGTAAATGACGGCGTCACTTACGTATGATTATTTGTAATTACGTTTACGCTTTTTCAAAACTTTTTACGTTATTTTTGTTGCATATAAAAAACGTAAAAACCTATTGAAAGACACCCATACTGAGTGGCGCCACCACCATAGTTCCGACCATAGAGTTTCCCACAATACTAACCAGAGGGAACTCTGGGGCTAGTGTCTAGGAAAGGATCTATGGCCTTGCCAAGGATCTTGCCAAGGAAAGGATCTATGATAATACTCGGGGTAGTTCTCTACTGTTTGAGGCTAGGACGGGAGTACTGCGAACCGAGACGTATCGGGCCAAATACGAAGGGGTAGACACAGTATGCAGTGCGTGTGGAGAGGAAGAAGAAACTGCCGAACGCTTGATAATGTTCTGTAAAGGGCTTCACCCTATAGTTCAGGATGATGACGCAGAGTTTTTCAAAGCACTGGGGTTTAGGGACCGGGAGGGCAAAATAGACTTTAAGCGGGTAGACTTAACTAGAAGGAGGTTATGTGATTGGTAGCTAAAGTCAAGACACGAGTGAAAATTAAACTCTTCACTGCAAAGTACGAATTCTCAAACTCACTTTTTAAGGGAAAAAAATATAATTTTTGGTTCATTAAGTATTACGGCTTGGTGGCGCTAGCCACCGCCCAATCTAAAGGGTACAGTCATATCCATTCATCCATCTAACCTATGGGAGTTGCAACACACGGCGCTTCAGCGAGCATGGGAATGATCGATAGTACACACATTTGTCTAATTTTTGTACTTCTGCCCTGCTTCTGGCTTCGTGTGTGTTTGTGTGGCTTGAGGCTGTTTTTTTACAAAAACAAAATTTAGCCAATTTTCATCGTTTGCGCTTCGAAACCTTATTATTTTAAGATAACTATTTTGAAACAAGTTTCTAAGTTCAAAAGGGTTCGTTCTTTCTTTCAAAACAAAACTGCAATCAGTAATAAACAAAGGGCAGAGACTGCTGCGGCCAAGGAGGTTATAGTATAACCTCCTTGGCTGCGGCACACAAGCCACCCCCACACAGAAACGGCTGCTGTGCCGCACGGAAGTGACGTCATGCATTTCCGGTTAGGCACTTTGTTTGAATAGTCGGGAGTATCTAGAGGTACGTCTAGACATAACGATAAAAGCAGGTAAAATTACGTCCAAACGAAAAGGTGAACAAAAATGTTAGTTAGGTTTAGCGTGACAACAATACAAAACTGGCTTGTTTGCCATGTCGAACTGATCGGCAGCTGTGGCGTTGTTCAATAAAGAAAGAAAAAAAAGGCAGCTGTGGCGTAGTTGAACTGGTGAGGTCGTTGGGTCAAGTCCCATTGTAGTTATCGATACTTTCTTTTTTTGTTCACGCATGTATTGTTTTAGCATTTGGGCCTCCTCATCAGCCCGACTTGCTGCTTGTGGTGGTCCCGTCCACAGACCCTTTAATATTGGATCTTCAATGACTCTTGCCGGATTGAGTATATTTATTATGATAAAGTGTTTTGCGAATTAGTGCTCTTAATCGGGGAGACGCAAAAAGACACAAAAAACTCGAATGCAGCTGGCTGCATTGGTTTCTTCGGCACAGGTGTCAGGAATGTTGATTTTCACGATTTATCATAGTTTTGATGACAGAAGGGTGCACTGCAACGTAGTCTCGGGCAATATTTTTAAGTCGCTCAGTGTACCATCACCCGACGAGGTAACCGGGGGCCGCTTCTTTTAGATGCGGAAGCATCTTATACTCGCGCCTTGTAGTGCGCCGTCCGCGCCGTCCGCACCGCTTCTCGAACATTCGACAGCTGACGCGCGCGCATGCGCCGTCGCGCCGTCGCCCACCATCTGTGCCGCGCGCGCTTCTCCTTCGAGAACATTCGACAGCTGACAGTGCATGCGCCGTCGTGCTGTATATATACTCAAGTCGGCGCTCGCTCGCTCAGTTGCCGCTCGTCGGTTGGTTTGTACGGCGCGTCGACGTCCAAGGTCGCGGTGAAATGAATTCCAACGAATCCACAAACACAATGATCGACGTCCCTTCGACCAGCGCCGCCCTTTCGCATACGTGTGTACGTGTTCACTCATTTAACAACCCCTCCTACAACCACGTTAACCAATTTAGGCATCGACCCAAGTAAGTCGCAATTTAACACCCCATTTCACAACCACGTTAACCAATTTAGCCATCGACCCAAGTAAGTCGCACTTTAACACCCCGTTAACCAATTATATGCTCCGCATCCTCCTCAGTGTTCCCCCGAGGGAAGCTGCGGGCAATTTTTTTTAAAATACTGACGTGCCACTGCAATGTTCTAGGTGATCAGCACTTGATAAACGATGCCCAAGGGCCAGTGCCGAAGGCGTTAGCCAATCTAACTACAAAACAGCTTGTCTGCCTTGCTGAATAATATGCACGGCCTGTGACAGCACGGGAGCATTCACGTAGCAACGGATGAGAACGGCCGTACGTGTTCGCACTTGACAAAACAGCCGGCAATGCAGTAGCTCTGGCCTTCGGAGATCACAGGCTTCGTAAGAACACTACAGTAAAGTTGTTTCCATTCGTCGTATGAACACTTCGCAGACGCACTGGGGTTTCATGCATGTGCGCCCGGTCAGTCACACGTGAACTGTGCGACAGCATTTATTTCATCGTCGACCATGCCCTTCACGACAAGCAAAACTCGACAGCAAGAACACTTTCACCTTTGACAACACCACGCTTGGCATTGCAATCTAGAAAATGCAGTACGTCCAGCAACTATAATCCGCACTTCATACTGAGAAACTTTATGGCGCCCACACTCAGATGAAGCTGCGGCGCGGTGGACGGCCACGCTAGCTCCAACCACCAGGTTCAACTAAGCACCCAGCAATCACATGAAGCAGCGACGACACAGGGCCTCCGGTCCTCCTTGAGGGCGGCCTAGGCTATGGCCACGATTTCATCGGAGTTTTTCGCCACCAACACACTTCGCAGGCAGCTACCATTTCGCAATGTTTACCTTTCGCAGCCGCAGCGCCCATGGCGCCTCCTGTATTTAAAGTGCTTGTAATATGTGTTTAGTTAAAGAACCTAGGCTGTTTAACTCGTTAGACACCTGCTTAGTAAAATTGTTCTGGGTTTAACGCATTAAACATGAATAATTCACATATTTAACTAGCTTTAAGCAATAATTTTTAAATTGACGTCACTCTCATGCGGTGCAGAAGCCACTTTTGTGTAAGGATGGCTGCTGCACCGCGGGGTGCAGAAGACGCTGCCTAAACAAGCCGCAAGTACGAAGACAAGGCTGATGTGTACTACCCATCATTTCTATGGTCGCTGAACGATCGCAGTGCCAGAGGGCCCTCTAGTTAATTTTGGGAAACTCTATGGTTCCGACGACCGCCGCTTTCCAAGTGACCGCCGATAATACGGCAGGCACGGAAAAGGCCGCGTCTGCTGCCACCGAGTGGCAGAAACCTTTTCAAGGCAAAAGCGTTCGGTTCACCCAATAGCCGCTTAAAACCGGCTTGTCTTGGCTGAAAACATATGAATAGACGGCGACAGAATCGTCGTGTTGGACATTTTTTTGGGGACATTTAGGTGGCGGGAACGAAAGGTCGAAGGTTCCAAACTAACTTGTGAGGATCTTTACCGTGCGGTGGTTATTTATCCGTGGTCTTTGCTTGGCCGGGAGCCTTATGCATTCGCGAGAACCGCCTCTGCGCATGGATACGTGGTCTCGTTCTGTAATACTGTCTATAAGCAATGTGGTAACGACTTGCCCGATCATGAACACCGTGTGTTAGGCTATTTGTGGATGTATGCCGTACGTGTATGTCTGGTAAGTACGTGTGTAGCGTAAGGATCGATGTGTCGCTTCGGTGAAGTGTATGCTTGTGCCAAAAGTTTCATTGAAGCTTCTTCTTGCGTAACTGCGTGAGACAGATACGAAATGCACAAGTTGGAAGCGATGAAATATTACCAGGCGCTCACACGACGTTATTTTCCAAGTGGCTTAAATATATTGTCGCCGATTAATAATCGGTTTTCTAAGCTATGTCTTTTCTTGTGGGTATATACAAAGAAAAAAAAAGAAATAAAGTTGAAGATATGCTGGGAGAACTATAAATATTCGCTCAAAATTGCCACCTTAAGCGTCTTCTTAAAATTAAACAGTGCCGCAAGGCAATCGTGCCTTGCGATGAAGTGCATGCTGTGTATTGCGGTAAAGCATACATATTGCGCTCGCTCGTGTTTAAATTGGAAATGTAGCACTGACATTGGGCCTCGTGTGTGCACCTAAGTTGTACACGCGCTATCCTCTGCCTCATCAGTGACGATGCGGCAGTCACTATGGTCATCATCTACAGACTTGGCCAATAGATAGTCGTTCAGGTCTATACTCCACGAATTACTTACTTCTTTTGACTTTTCTAAGCCTTTTCCTTCCCCACTAACTTGTTCATTACTTTGTGCTATTTTAGGAAGTGGTGAATCATGTTTCTTATTTCTAGGGTAAGTAACAAGATTTTGGAAAAAGTCCTCACACTCGCTCAATTTTTCGCTAAGTTCAGTTGCGCTACATTGGGCTAGTACATTAGCAGCTTCCTTTGAAAGTTCCAACAGACATGCATATGCATATTTATATCTGGACTCTGAGTTATCAAGTTTTGGCTGTACCTTTTTTATCATGCTTGTGGCTAAAATGCTTAGTTTGTCTGGTGACACTGTCTGGTCGGTCTGCACAAAATCAGATTTAAGCCAGCACTTTGACACACAACTTTCATCAAACTGTTCCATATTATCTTTTGATCTAGCTGCAATAATGTGCCTGCAGGGCAGCTGGTACTGCGCATTAAATGTGCATATGCATGTCCTCATATTATTAGTAACTTCATAAAACTCACTGTCAACAAAAACGGTTCATTTGCCATCAGAGACAACACAGTCTCCTGGATATTTCATAAACAGCCCATATTCTTTACATACCAATTTTCCAGCATATTCGGTGCATTTTGCTGACACCTCAATGCAAAACTTATCAGTCTTACTGGTGTCAATGCAAGTTCTCATTTCTTTATATTGCGTATGGCCGAGTGCTAGAGCATCGTGGGTCACATACCTTATCAGAGCTTTCACTGCTTCCACTAAGTGCATGTCACGTGTTAGATCATTTTTTAACTTTTGATTATGGCTTTCCATTCGATTGTTAGTATTATTTCCTAAACTACATGCATTTGCACGATAAGCATGAACCCACATGATCTTGCAGCTGAGCCAATTTTTGTAAAAGTACTGCAGAAGGGCTTTGTCATTTTCAAGTGCTTTTTCCAAGTCCTGCAAATGCCCTTGATATATATCTACGGTATGTGCAAAAACCAGTTTCGTAATTATATCTTTAACATACTTCTTATCTAGACTGTTTGACTTATGCTGCATCACTTTCGTGTGTAAGTACTTTACCACATGCCATGAACACAACAAGATTCTACATTTGGCCAGAAGCTGCTGAATTATATTCATTTCAGTTGAATCTTTGTCCATTACCACAATTTTGCACTTCTCCTCTATGACAGGATTCAAACAAAGGAATGTCTCTAGGAAAGACTTTAATATTTCTGATGTCTCCAGCTGAACAAAGCATAACATACAGGCTTCCCATGGCTTGTTTCATCTTCATACAGAATCGAATGCAAGATATACCCTTCTTTATTAACTTTATACATACCATCAAAGAACAACACTTCAGGGTATTTCTCTAGTAACTGGGCCATATGCTCTGATTGAAGCAATATGTACAAGAGACCATTTTCTGTATTCTTTTCAATATGAACCTTCCACCCAGAGTTTTCTGAAAACAATTCGTTGATTTTTTCTAACAGAAGGGCTCCATGATGAGCATTGTCCTGAATTTTTTTAACTGTTCTATGCTTCATGTTTATAATATCACGAGAAGTAACATGTTTTTTCGTTTTCCTCAGAATGGCATCCTTAAGGTCTTTAGGTTTCACATTACAAGAAATCAACTCCTGAAGTTGCTCTTTTTCAGAAGCACTTAATGCTCGATTATTATTGTACCATACAAAAATCTCGGGACCTATTTTATCGTTGTGCACATCCGCTAAATTTACAACTTCATAATAGGGCTGTAGAGAAACCCGCAGCGCAAGCTTAAGTTCAACGTTGCAACCTGTACCGTAGAAGCGTTGATTGGGTCGAATATTTTGTCCCCTCGGATTTGGATGCCCTGCGTGGCAACAGACAAATTTAACTCGAACATAAGGAAAGTCTGCTCTGTTTAAATCTTTCTCAGTACACAATGGGTTTTTATTTGATTTTTCAATACGCATCGGATGAAACCCTTCACTTTTCTATCCTTCAAAGCTAGCTTTAAACTCCTTATAAGTGCTGAATGTGCTCCTTACAGAAAGATTTCCTCCACCTGTGCAAATATGGCTGTGTGACAATTTTGCTGAAGTTGCTTTCTGCTCACCGCGAGGTGTGGAAGCGCTGGTGTCAGCCGCACTGCTGCCCTTACACAGAACCACACCTTCTGACTGGGGGCTCACCGTGGATGTTACGCCGCAGGCGTCGGGTGGCCCACAGTCAGAAGATGGGCTCTGCTCACAAGCAGCAGAGCACAGTGGCACGGCAGTACGCCCAGTCTTCGTCACTTTGTGGTGCACACTCACATCACTGACAAGAGCAGGAGAAACTGGTTTCTTGTTACTGTGCCATTTCCTATTTTCGACTCTAACCTCCTTTTCTACACGGGGATCATCACGAGGTGTGGAAGCGCTGGTGTCAGCCACACTGCTGCCCTTGCGCAGAACCACACCTTCTGACTGGGGGCTCACCGTGGATGTTACGCCGCAGGCGTCGGGTGGCCCACAGTCAGAAGGTGGGCTCCGCTCAAAAGCAGCAGAGCAAAGTGGCACGGCAGTACGCCCAGTCTTCTTCACTTTGTGCTGCATCCACACACCACCGACAAGTGCAGGAGCACGCACAGGGTGCTGTTTTACTTGAGCGAAAACAGTCACAGCTGGAGCCCTGGTGCATACCACTGCAGTTATTGGCAGTGAAGGGTACCCATGAGCAGTGTCTGTTTCTGCGACCTTAGGTGTCACTGACATCACACTGTGACATTGTATGGTAGCAGAATCAGGCTTCCGTGCAACGTCCGACGACATTTCTTTGCATGGAGATGCAGGGGCTACAACAAGCATAGGATCTGTGGAAAGAGCTGGGAAATTAGTTACGTTATTCCAATACTGTGCCAGCCCTTTTGACTTATCACTGTACTGGAATCGAAGCTTCTTGTGGTCCTTTTCTTTCTGGTGCTGCTGCTGTAATGCTCCATTGTGGCTTGCCTCAAGGTTCTTGCTTGCTTGCTTGATGGCTGCACGTAGCAGGCACCCCAACAGCTGAAACACAGAAGAGCACATTTACAGTTGAACCCCTCCATAACGGAAGCCCCGAAGAATGAAGTTCTCATAGCAATGAAGAAATATAACGTCCATAATGAACATTCATTGAGTACAAGGTGTTCGCTCTCTCTCAAGAGCGAAGAGATTTTAAAAGCACTCCCAAAATACATGTTAGTAATATGCGACTGTTTTAGACCCCTAAACCCAGTTGAAACAGGCGTCGACGCGGGTGCTGGAAGAACGGCTGGAAGCGGACTAGGTGTAATGTTTATTTGAGTAAACGTTTGTTTGAAACGCAACGACATGGGAGGCGGGTTGGGTTTCGAGTAAGTTTCATCGCAGATAACGAGCTAAAAAAGTGCTTCCACTCGACGTGTGGTCGAGCGTTGCGGGTGGTGGAGAGGGTGAAGTGGGAGAGATGTGTGTTATGAGCGGGTGGAGGAGCCGGCAGCTGCTGCGGGTGAGACGTCAACGCACAGCTGCGACTTGACCTACTTGGCAGAGCTCCAAAAGCTGCGGCGAGAGAAATGCGCTGCGGTGCGTCTGCACAAACGTACGTACGGCGTTAAACACGTGAGTCAGAGATGCTTCGCATCTAAAAAGCCTTACATCGGCAGCGCTGACCCGACGAATGCAAAGAAGAAATGTCGCGGTCCCATCAGGAATCGAACCCAAGCATTCTGCGCGGCACTCAAGCATATTCTACAATAAAGCCACGCCAGATCTCGGACCTACTTTTCAAATAGCTTAATACCTTAATATGGTCATGAAACGTTAATAGTGGTTGCAGTGGTGGCAATCCAGCTTTATAAACATTACATATGTACTCCTATGATGCAGCTGTGATATCGGGTTAACGTCAATTGTTGCTAGGTGCCATGCACTGAAGTTGATTTATGCAGCAGCGTCCAGGGCTACCATCCTCACTAGCACCAGCACTTCGTACCAGCTTATTGATTCTGGTGTTCCTAATGCTCAAGCTCATGTTTGCATCATTGCACAAGTGCAAACAACTGGTTATATAAACACTTGGAATTCTTCAATGTATGTCTGCGTGTGGAACATTTGGACAAATATTTGGCATAATTTCATGACGTGCCGCTATAAAGAAAATCACAACATGGTCACGCTAAGCATGCCTCCGCATGCTTCGCATATTGCCGATTCCGGAGCTATGTGGAATATGCTGAATTTTTCAGAAATATCCTTGGGCAAGACGTACTTTCGACACGAATCTTGACATAAGTATGTGTCACTTTTTACAAGAAAATGTAACTCTTAGAAATACCGATTACCAAGTTTTAATTGTATAGTCAGTGTACTTAACATTTCAGGCAGTACTCTCTTTTATATTCATACAAAACACAGCTGTAGTGTATGGCTCATAGTTGAGGAAAATGCTGGCAAAGCACAACTTGCACTTTTGCAGTTAAGACGACATAACTTAAGGGCTCACTGAACGTTTGTGTTATGCATGGTGTACTACTAAGTTATTACCGTTACTTCGTGCGATCAGGCTTACATTATGATCTGTGCATGATACAGCTCCTCAGCTGCACGATAGTGATTTGCATTGCAAAGCTGTTTTCTGGCATGATAGGCATGAGAATTTCGGGACAGGATGTGACAACGAGCATGTACGCTAAATCTGAGTACGCCATCAATTCAGTCAATCTGTGTATAGGAGCGAAAATTTAGCCAGGTAATGGTAAAAAAGTGACGCATAGGGAAAAAACGAGGAGCCCTCAAAAATGAGGGCGAGAGAAGTTTTGTGTGTTGTGTGCCTCCTTCTTTCTCTCTTTTCTTCTCTCTTTCTCTTTGAGAGCTCGCCTTTTTTTTCTTGCTCTGTTTCCTGTTTTATCTTTCCTTTTTGTTTTCTTTTCTGCCTTTGGATGATTCACTTTCTACATTCTTTCCTTTCCAGGTAAAAATACTCCACGGTTTCAGTTCACTTTAACTAAAACCATGGCTGTATACAGCTGGGACTAAGTACAAGCCAACACATTAGCAACATGTTCCAGTTGGTCCCAGCATGAACCACTCGAGACTGAAAATGAAACCAGTTGGTGTGAATTATTATTATTATTATTATTATTATTATTATTATTATTATTATTATTATTATTATTATTATTATTATTATTATTATTATTATTATTATTATTATTATTATTATTATTATTATTATTATAGTAAAGGAATGATGACAACAAGAGGGAACAGCAAGCATCATCGCAGAGTATGGCACCACGAGATCGGCGCTCGAGCTCCTCCATCTTCCTCGTCCTGTCGCCATCTCCAATCTCCCACCTGCCCGTTTGGTTCGCCCAATAAACCTCGTTACATTTGGTGGATCGTGCTGGGTAACCACATCGCCTACAAGCTGGAACTCCGATCTCGCACCCTGCCATCGACCATGCAAGTTGACGCTGCCCAACAGACAGCCCCTCTCGCGGCTCCTACTTGCCCCGGCCCGGTTCACCAGCGAGACCCCCCAATTTTTGCCGGCACCGAAGACCAGGACGTCGAGGACTGGCTGTCTTCATACGAGAAAGTCAGTGGACCCAACAGGTGGGATGACGCTGCTAAGTTAGGCACTGTCAATTTTTATCTCACCGACGTGGCCAAGCTGTGGTATACGAACCACGAAACCGAGTTCGCGAATTGGTCCGCCTTCAAGGAGGCAATACGTGCCGTTTTTGGTCGTCCTGCCTTACGGAAGCTACGCGCCGAACAACGTCTGCGCACACGGGCACAGGAGCCAGGTGAAACTTTCACATCATATATAGAAGATGTGATTGATCTCTGCCGGCGCGTCGATGCTTCCATGAGCGAGAGTGCGAAGGTACAGCACATTATGAAGGGCGTCGACGATGACGTTTTCCAGATGCTTCTCGCGAAGTCTCCAAGCACTGTGGCAGGAGTAGTGACTTTGTGTCAAAGCTATGATGAATTGCGGAGGCAACGAGCTCAGACGCGACGCTAACTCCAGACAATCCAACCAGTGACCGCACTGGACGCTATGTCTGACCAGACAAACCTTCTCGCACAAATGAAAGACTTCGTGCGAGAGGAAGTGGCTCGGCAGCTTTCTCTGCTACCTTTTGCTCAACACCAGGAGCTCTCGCACCAACAGCCAGTGCGACAACCACCACCATTTGCTCCCATGCTCCGACATGTGGTCCAAGAGCAGATTTCCGAGGCTATGCCAGTGCCCTTGCAGCAGCCCCCCGTCACCGCGCCTCTTACTTACGCTGAGGCACTAAAGCGGCAGCAGCGACACCACCCCCCGTCGTTCCAGGGACTGCCGTATACCTCAACCCCGACTCAGCCGTCCACCGCCTGGGTTCCTCCCATTGCCACCACAGCCTCGACTCACCCGTCTGCCGCATGGGCTGGTCCCCTCGTCGCCAATACTTGGAGAACGCGCGATAACCGGCCCATCTGTTTTGCGTGCGGCGGCCCTGGCCATATCGCCCGTTACTGCCGTCGTCGCGTGCCGGGATACACAGACGGCCGGACACAGAACAGCTTCATGGACCTTTCTCCATCCCGTCTGGAAAATTCTGACCCTCAGTCAAGCTCGTCTTCACGGGAATGTCCGCGTACTATGTCTGGTCGCTCACCTTCACCCCGTCGTCGCTCCCTGTCACCCATGCGTCGTCGGCCAGCTCCTGAACACGAGGGAAACTAACCGCCGCAGTTCAGGAGGCAAGAACTGCGCTGTCGAAATGCTCAAGTCCTCGGACATTGCCGTCGAATATTGTCGAAGTTTTTGTAGAAGGTACTCGAGCATATGCTCTAGTGGATACTGGTGCTGCCGTTTCCGTGATAGACGCTAAACTTTGCCGCAAGCTCCGAAAAGTGACGACGCCTCTTAATATGATGTCCTTGCAAACAGCGAATGGGGACCCGGTTCAGCCTGTAGCCGCCTGTACTGTCCGACTGATGATCGCGAAGGACCACTACACTGTTGAGTTTATTGTCCTGTCGTCGTGCTCACACGACATCATACTTGGATGGGATTTTTTATCGCGTAACCATGCCGTTATTGATTGTGCAAGGTCGGAGCTTGAACTTTTCCCGTTTTACGACCAACCAACCAGCCGCATTCAGCCCGCCGTACACAAGCTCGTCGTCAAAGAAGGCACTGAAATTCCTCCGACAGCAGCTGTGTTGCTCCCCGTGTTCTGTGACGGCATTAGGAACGAAGCTGCATTCTTTGAGCCATCAAGCCTCTTCCTTAGTCGAAGATCACTTCTTCTGCCTTATTCAACCCTCTCTATTTCTGAAGGAAACAGTGCTCTTTGCCTCATCAATCCCCTTCCGTATCCCGTTGAACTGTTTCAAGGTGAATCTCTTGGACACGTGCATGCCATTGATAAAGAACAAATTTTTATCATGCCGCCAGATTGTTCCGGTGACTACGACGCCATCAGTGCCCTCAACCCTTCCAATATGCCACCTTGCGAGCTTTTCGATTCATCGATTACCGACGGACTATCGCCATCTGAACGCTCTGAACTCCTTCAGCTGCTCTACCAGTTCCGTGAATCCTTTGACGTTGCTCAACCTACCCTTGGCCGAACTCCCAGTTTTTCCCACCGCATCGACACAGGTTCCAACGCGCCAGTACGACAGCGACCATACCGTGTTTCCGCCACGGAACGTCAGGTTATCACCGAACACGTTGACGATATGCTCAAGCGCGACGTTATCCGACCTTCCCAAAGTCCATGGGCATCACCTGTCGTTCTTGTTAAGAAGAAGGATGGTACAATTCGCTTCTGCGTTGATTACAGGCGCTTAAATAAGATCACTCGCAAAGACGTATACCCTTTGCCCAGGATTGATGACGCCCTGGATTGCTTACAAGGTGCCGAGTTTTTTTCGTCGTTAGATTTGCGTTCGGGGTATTGGCAGGTGCCCTTAGCAGATGGTGATCGTCCAAAAACAGCATTCGTGACACCGGACGGGCTATATGAGTTCAATGTCATGCCCTTCGGCCTCTGCAATGCGCCGGCCACATTTGAGCGCATGATGGATTCGGTTCTGCGGGGTTTGAAATGGAACATATGCCTCTGCTACCTCGACGATATCGTCGTCTTTGCACCCGATTTCGCAACACACCTTGTACGCCTCAAACATGTCCTCACGTGTCTGAAGAATGCGTATCTCCAACTGAACCTCAAGAAATGCCAATTCGCTGCTCGGACGCTCACCATTCTCGGTCACGTCGTATCAAAGGATGGTGTTCTTCCCGATCCGGCTAAACTACGCGCTGTTGCTGAATTCCCCAAACCAACGACTGTAAAACAGTTACGCAGCTTCGTAGGATTGTGCTCCTACTTTCGTCGGTTTGTGCGCAACTTTGCCTCCATAATTGCCCCTTTGACCCAACTTTTAAGCAGTGGCAACGACATCTCATCATGGTCTTCCGAATGTGATCACGCATTTACCACTCTTCGCCGTCTCCTGACATCACCGCCTATATTGCGCCACTATGATCCCACGGCAGCAACTGAAATCCATACAGACGCCAGCGGTGTCGGTCTCGGTGCAGTTCTCGCTCAACGCAAGCCTGGATCTCCTGAGTATGTCGTCGCCTACGCCAGCAGAACGCTCAACAAGGCTGAGGTAAACTACAGTGTTACCGAAAAAGAGTGCTTAGCCATACTTTGGGCAATTGTGAAATTTCGCCCATACTTATATGGCCGCACCTTTGCTGTAGTTACAGACCATCATGCTTTATGTTGGTTGTCGTCGCTGAAGGATCCATCTGGTCGCCTTGCTCGTTGGGCTCTGCGACTTCAAGAGTATGACATCCGCGTCGTGTACCGTTCCGGCCGCCAACATGCCGATGCTGATGCGCTCTCGCGATCACCACTGTCGACTGAGGCTGCCTCTATATCTTCTATGGAACACGCGCTGTCCGCTCTTGACATCGACACAATGACCTCTGCACAGCGCGACGATCCATGGATAACTTCGCTTCTGGACGTCTTATCTGGGGTACAGACGCTTCCCATTACTCGAGCATTGCGACACCAGGCTTCGCACTTCACCATTCGAGGTGGCCTCTTGTACCGGCGCAATTACTCACCAGACGGCAGGAAGTGGCTGCTCGTTATTCCCCGAAAGCTGCGCTCTACAATCTGTGCATCATTTCATTCCGACCCGCAATGCGCTCACGCCGGTGTCTTCAAGACCTACGAGCGTTTAAGTAAGCGGTACTACTGGCGTGGGATGTTTACTTTTGTTCGGCAGTTTATTCGCGGCTGCCACGAGTGTCAGCGACGAAAACAGCCACCGAATGCAGGGGCAGCTCCACTACAGCCGCTTGCGTGCCCTTACCGCCCATTCGATCGCGTCGGAATCGACCTTTATGGACCACTGCCATTGACCACAGCAGGTAACCGGTGGGCTATCGTTGCTGTAGATCACCTGACACGGTACGCCGAAACCGCTGCTCTTCCTACGGCGACCGCTCAGGACGTCGCATCTTTCATCCTCCATCGGTTTGTGTTGCGTCACGGCGCTCCTCGCGAGCTCCTCAGTGATCGGGGCCGTGTATTTCTATCCGACGTGATCCAAGCACTTCTCCGTCAGTGCCATATTGTACACCGGATGAGTACTGCTTACCACCCCCAGACGAATGGCCTGACTGAGCGGTTTAATCGGACCCTGGGTGACATGCTCGCGACGCATGTGGCATCTGACCAAACGAACTGGGACCTGGTTCTTCCGTTTGCGACCTACGCGTACAACACCGCTACCCAAGTCACCACCGGCTTTTCTCCATTCTACCTTCTATACGGACGTCAACCATCGCACACAATTGACACTTTGCTGCCATACGCACCAGATGTATCTGAGTGCACGACCGTGTCTGAAGCCGCCCGTCACGCCGAAGAATGCCGCCAACTAGCGAAGCAGTTTACTACGGCTGACCAGCAACGCCAGAAAAAGGCCCGCGATGACGACCACCCTCCTGCCGCCAAGTTCGCCCCTGGAACCCTTGTATGGCTGTATGTACCACCCTGTGCACCTGGTTTGTCTACCAAGCTCCTTTCAAATTACCATGGCCCATACCGCGTGGTAGAGCGCACATCGCCCGTCAATTACGTCATTGAACCGCTTACGCCACCCGATGACCATCGTCGGCGTAGACACGATATTGTTCACGTGGACCGCTTGAAGCCGTACTTCGACCCGCTCGTTCCTACTTGTTAGATCGCCAGGATGGCTTGATCTTTCTCGACGGGGGCAGTTATAGTAAAGGAATGATGACAACAAGAGGGAACAGCAAGCATCATCGCAGAGTATGGCACCACGAGATCGGCGCTCGAGCTCCTCCATCTTCCTCGTCCTGTCGCCATCTCCAATCTCCCACCTGCCCATTTGGTTCGCCCAATAAACCTCGTTACATTATTATTATTATTATTATTATTATTATTATTATTATTATTATTATTATTATTATTATCTTCCTTATGGCCATTCTCTTCATCCCAGAATAGCTGTAGTGCAAGGCAAATAAGTGATAAGGGCTCATTGCCTTCATGATGGTTTTTTTTTGTACATTTAATGCTGACAACATTTACAGCTCATTGTATTCCAGTACAAGTTTCATTTCAAAAAGGCACAGTGTATTTCAAGCAGTTCAAACAACTAAAAAACAGTTTGTGTAAAGCACAGGACATATGCACAACCAAATATTGCTGTGTGCTGCATAGAAGTTTAAACGGTCTGGCACTCCCTTACCTCCTATTGCCTAGCACCTCTCTGCCAGAGGAGGACATGGCACTGCAATTTATAGGAAGGCATAAAGCTACTCTGAAAAGGTCTAACTGCTTTGCCTCATACTGCCATCACCTGATCTTTTGGAGATAAGGTAAGGTTGCATGAAAAACAGATAGCCGTGCATCAGTCATTCCCTAATACGTACCTCCTTCAAAAATCCAAAACATCCCCGGGATGCCCTGAAATGACGGAAATATTCTTGTCCTGTAGGGTGTGCCACAAGACTGGCTAATATATCTGAGGCCATTAAATGCAGTTAAAATATGTAGGTCTTTGTAAGGACATTATAAATACTGCCTTGAACAGTGTTACAGTGAAATACAGATTTAATGAGTAAACTGCAAATCAAGTGCAATGTTATCAATGCAATAATAATAATAATAATAATGATGAATGTATTACTGACATGATTATAATAGTATTGTGGGGTTTCCACATATAAAGTAACTAATTGCGAGGATTAAAAGGGGGTGCACAGGAAGGCAATGAGGTATATTTATACCAAATTCAATCTAACGAATTATCCTACTGAGTTGCAAACGAAAGCTGGTCTATTAACACTACAAGGTAGGGCTAAAATAGCAAGACTAAAGATTTTGTTTCAATTCATAGTGATATAAACATCGAGACGTCAAAAGTAATTTTTTTCAATCGTTTTAAGTTAACACATTACAGGCACTCACAAACAAATAATAAATACACTTTTAAATCAAGTTGCTATATATATTCATACTTGCCCCAAACCATTAAAGAATGCAAACCAAATAAGTCCTTTTGGTACTGGTGCCTCATCTTTCACTGTGTCCTTAGATATGGTACAAGCATCACGCATTACCGAGAGGAGAGAAAACAGAGAAATGAAGGCAGTATTTGCCGAACAGTATAATAGACAGCGCTTTCTGAAGAATTACATAAAAACTGCAGTTGGGTAAAGATAACTAGATGGCGCTGTACCCCTACTCTCAGATTGGCTGCATTGGGGGCTGTGCCTGGATATGCATAGAACGAGTGGATCTCTCAGTCTCCTTTATAGTCATCGTACGTAGTGTATCGTTGGTGGGGCATGAACGAAGCAGAGTGGTGGGCACGTTAAAGACGCTTGCGCTCGGCTCCTTTGGCACGCGTCTCATTGGTGTTACCCATGCGTCATCTGCATTCTCGAACGCAATTGAACGCATAGACGCATGCATGGACGGACGCTTCACCCCACTCATCATCAATCACTCCATGAATATGCTGTAATTTTTTAAATTTTTTTTCTTCTGGAATGAAAAAAATTTATTATTATTTTTCCTCATTTTAACTTGCACATATGTTGTAATACCACTACTATTATTATATTCTAACAAAGCTTATTCAGCAGCTAAGTACCTCTATATCACCCTAAATTTCATACAACACTACGCAGTATAGATTTAAAACTACGCTTCAAAGTTAGACTCCACTTATTTACTCATAAATTCTGCCATTCTCTTGATGGAGTGATTCATAGACTGAATTATTTTAGAAGTTTCTAACACATTTGACAAGGTCAGTCATAAACATTTACTTTAAAATTAAGTCATCTGGACCTTGGCACTACCGAACAAAGTTTAGTACTTTGAATGCTTCGCATGAAATTGAACTCACTTTGTGCTCAGCTAAGCCCAGCTTATTTCTTATTTTAACTGCCAATGCCCCTTCCTTGCTAACATCTAAATTTCATCATGATTTGCTGATAATAGTGTTGTCATTTGTGAAATTACGAACAGAAACTATTGTACCACATGTTATAGATATATCGCTAAAAAAATAGGCTGGAATTAATCTGAAACTCCCGTACTAAATATAAAGTTAGTGCGGGATAAATACCATATTCTTTCGTCACGATCGTAAAAATGCACGTAGCGGAGGCATACTCATCGCCACTAAAATAGAACTATCATGCTCTCTAATCAACACATCTTCACAACTAGAATCATTATGGGTAATATGCCATGCCCCTCCCGAAGCAATAATACTTGGCGTATGCTATAGGCCCCCTCGAACTGACCCAGACTTCCCCCGCAAACTTAACGAAATGTTATCCCAGCTAACTAATAAACACCCTAACGCACGTGTTCTGCTTTATGGGGATTTTAACTTTCCCTCCATCAATTGGCTCAATCAGGTTTCACCAACCTCGGGAAATACTGAAGCAAGAGAATTCGTCAATGTTTGCCTCAACTGTAACCTCATCCAACAGGTAACCGAACTAACGCACGTCACTAGTGAATCCTCAAACATTTTACACTTGGTATTAACAAATAGCCCCGAAAGGTTAAAATCTATGGCATACTTACGTGAAATCAGCGATCACAAAGTCATCCATACCATATTTAACTTCACCCCGAAAATACGCTCCATTTCCCGCAAAACGATTCACTTGTATGATAAGAGTAATTATGAATTAATTAATCGTAAATTACGAGATTTCCTACCATACTTCCAACTCAATCTCGGTTCCTGTTCTCTCAATGACAGCTGGCTAATGCTTAAGGACAAGATAACTGACTTGACTAAAAAATTCATCCCCACAGTGAGCTTTACTGACAATAAAAATAAACCTTGGTTTTCCAAAAGTTTGAAAACACTTGAAAATAAAAAAAGCACCTCTTCCGAGCTGCAAAGTCTAATGGTAATGCATGCGCATGGGGCAAGTACTAAGCTGCAGAAGATGCTTATTATGTGCAAATTAGAAAAGCGAAACAGACATTCTATCACAATGATTTATCTAAAATTCTGAAATCTAACCCCAGAAAATTCTGGGAAATCATAAACCCGCAACTAACACGAGACATCACGCTTACAAACGATAAAAATGAAGACGTAAGCGACACTGTTTGTGCCAATATCTTTAACACCGCGTTCTTATCAGTGTTCACTAAAGAAGCCAACGTACCGTTTCTTACGCCACCTACTACGACAGTACCAGTGGTGGCCCATGTTGTGTTATCCGTTAGTGGCATTTCATCACTCATTGACAAATTGAAACTTTCATCATCAGCTGGCATAGACAATTTTAACTCTAAATTGTTAAAAAATACTAAGAAAATTATTGCAGTGTACTTTTCGATGATGTTCTCATTGTCACTCGAAACAGGAATTTTACCAGACGACTGGAAGGAGGGAAAGGTCATTCCAGTCCACAAATCAGGTAACAGACAGTCCCCCCTAAATTATTGACCCATCTCTCTAACAAGCGTCCCCTGCAAAATCATGGAACATATCATATATTCACACATCATGAACTTTTTTCACACCAACAATTTTTTTCATTCTTCTCAGCACGGATTTCGTAAATCATTATCCTGTGAATCCCAACTTGCTATATTTATTCATTATATACACTCTTCTCTCGACCATCACTTTCAGACCGATGCAATCTTTCTCGACTTCGCAAAAGCCTTTGATAAGGTACCGCACAAACACCTACTGTTAAAACTTTCCCAGCTGAACCTGTACCCCAACATTCTTGCATGGACCACACAATTTTTTACTAACTGCTCTCAGTTTGTCTCCATTAAAAATACCCGTTCTAGCTCCCTCCCAGTAACATCCGGCGTCCCCCAAGGATTTGTACTCGCACCCCTCTTGTTCCTTATATATATTTATGATCTTCCTGTTCATGTATCTTCCCATATCCGTTTATTTGCCGACGACTGTGTCATCTATCGCACAGTTACTAACATTTCTGATCAAACTACACTCCAACAGGATCTGGATCTCGTGCAACAGTGGTGTGATCTTTAGTTAATGAAGCTTAACCCCACTAAATGCAAACTCACCCCATTTCAACGTCAGTGTAATCCTTTATCCTTCTCATACCTAATCTCTAAATTTCACTATCGAACAAGTTCAGTCATAAATACCTAGGCGTCACCTTAACATCTGACCTTTCCTGGAACACTCACATAAACATCATATCATCCGCGAATAGACCCCTCGGTTTCCTAAAGCGTCATTTGCGTCATGCACCACTAGACATAAAACTTCTGGCTTACAAATAGCTCTTCAGACCTAAACTAGAATATGCAGCGCCCATCTGGAGCCCGCACCAGATATATCTAATAAACGAAATAGAATCTGTACAAAATCGTGCCACTAGGTTCATTCACTCTTCATATTCATACGACATAAGCATATCATCCCTAAAACATGACATTGATATTGATAATCTTTCTGTGCATTACCGCATCGCCAGCCTCTGTTTGTTTAACAAGTTCTTTCACAGTTCCCTCAATCAAGCACCTTACATTATCCCACCAACGCGCATATCTCACCGCACAACCCATCCTTATTCAATCGCATGCGCTCGCACTACTACTTTTGCTGCCTCATTTTTTCTTCACACAGCAGTGGACTGGAATGGCCTTCCCCGTGACATTGCAGCCATCATGTGTTCATCAACGTTTGCGCAAAACATAAATACATATTGTTTGTCAGAAGATCACTCTCTGTAACCTCCATTTGTTAACCCACCCCTTATGTAATACCCCCTCACCGTGGTCTTTAAGATAATAAAGTGAAGTGAAAGTTAGCTATGCTAACCACATGCTTGGCTTGTGCCAGAAATGTCGCACCACTCCTTCTTTTCTTAATGTTAACGTACAATCAAACCAAAACATGTGCACGCATGTGCCTTTAACACATTTTGTAAACAGATTTGTCCAATGCCTATGAACAAGCCTTACCAATGCCTTTTGGCCTGTTTGACACTTCAGGGCCTTCGATGCACTGTAAGGGCACAAGAAAACTTGTGGGTCTTAAAAGTGACTTGTTTCAAGACTTTGCAAGATGGTTGATCGAAAGTGATAAAATACTGAAGTTGATAAATGAGTTAGTTGTGGTGTCTTGTATAATAATATGCATACTCTGTGAAAAAGAAGCAAGCATGCAAATTACTAAATTCATAATGAAAACATAATGACATCAGTGCAAGATTGGTTGTTGTGGTAACTCACCTGCAGTTTGATCGTAATTATGGAATATGAATGTTTAACTATCTTGAGTTTTAATGAACTGGCTTTTAGTTTGTGAATAACAGTGTGCTAAAGAGCATGTACATATTCTTGTTTGGTTGTACAACAACAGCGTTAGGAAATATTTTTAAAGAATGAGTGGTAAAAAATTTGTGGCACAAGCCAAGAACATTATTAGCATTGCTCATTTTGTAGCCAGCCTGGACATTCGAGAATAATTTAACAGAAATCTGCCCAGCCAAGTATTTAAAATTACCAAGGATGTTTCAAGGGACGACTACATAATAATTGCACCTGCATGCATGAGCTCGTGTCTCTCAAGTTTCATGCATGTGCTTCGTCATGGCAGAGCATGGTGCAAATACACCCAATGGTTGTCGGTCACTGTTTGGTACACAAGTTGTGCAGCAAAACGAATTTGAAATAAAATTTAACAGAAAATGTTTCATCGCTATTTCCCAGTTGATGTATTATTTCCATTGCAATATAAAAACAAGTACATCAAATACTGGCTGTATCTCCCTTTGCAGCTATGATAAGGACTCCTAAAAATCTTAAAAGTAGGAATCGAGTATCTGGCGAAAACAACAAGCCCTTAAAGTCTACAGAAGTGTTAAGAAAGGGTAAGTGACAATTGTATAGGTAGCAAAATCACTTTCCTAGAGCGAAGCAGCCAGCTGCACTAGATAAGCTGTCATGTTAATGCGTATAACCTGCCAGGGATGAAATTTATGATACTTTTACACACTTTCTCTTTATTTCAGTGCACTTAACATTTTAAATTTTATTAATTTAGTAAAAATGTTTAGTTCTACGAATAATGGCGACTGAATCAATTAGAACAGTATTCAACTTGGTATGTGAAATCGTGGAATATTTTGCACACCCTTCGAATTTGGCAGTTGCAGAATTTCCCTGGGACACATACTTCTCCATATGGGCTTTACATGTTTTCTAGAGAACGCTTCTGGGCCATCATCGTGAAATAATTTTTTTAATTACGCTATCATAGCAAGTGTTATACTTGTAATTCATTTGTTTTTTGCAAAGCAGTTGTAGGGTTCACATATCTCTATTTTCAAGAAATATGAAGTGAATAAATTAAAGTATAGTTAGGCAGCTAACTGAATGATATAATGACCCGTATGGACTATGACCACTGGAAGGATGGAGCGTGTGTTGTTATATGTGGACTTACAGGCTGTTAAGGGTAGATAGACAAATATGGCTGATTGTGTGTAAGTATTAGGGCATGTCAGTTCAGATTAAATACCAGACAAAGATTACAGGCAGCAGTCCTGATAGATGTGAACTGTTGGAAGCAGTTCAAGCTGGAAAAGAAGTGTTGTATTTAATTATGACACATTTGTTGAAACTTTGAAAACCAGAAAAATTTCTCGAGCAGGCAATGTTAAGTGGTGTTTTTGATGACTGAAACGTTGCACACTGTCACTCTGCACATGTGCCTGTTTCCTTGTATATTTTCTACCAAAGCCACAAACAAAGATAGATGGCAGTTAACTCGCGTCCTTTGTTTCCTGTCTTATGCAAGTGTCATTCTGCACTTTATTACTTTAGAAGTACTTGTTGCTAGGCAGGTTGGCATAACATTATTAGGGAAAATTCTAGACGATGCGAATGTGTGGTGCAGTGTAAATATTTTCTGTAGTTCAGCTGCGACCGATGCTCTTTTTCTGTGCTTTTTCATTTTTCCAGTGGTGCTTAGGCATCTATAATTTTCCCCCTTAGCTTAATTACCTCCCTGAAGCTATGCATCATCTTGCCCATTAACAACCATTGTTAAACTATTGTATGTGGCATTGTTGATGCAAAATGACCTTAGAGTATATGCTAAAGCTCCTGCAGGATCACTGGCTGAGTGCGACAACCAGTTCACCATTTATAGGACCCGAAGTATTGACATTTTCAATATATCTGTTCGCACAGTGCTTCATTGGAGTCATGCAAGCTTAAAATATGGTGCTCCCACAGAGAAATTTTTCTTCCTGTGCTGTGACCAACGGGAAAACTATGTAGACAATAATGAAAAGAGATCACAACTAGGATTAGCTGTGTGATGTCTGCCTCAATAAAAATGTAATAAATTAATGCAAGTGTGCTTATATCACCATGGTGTTGCCAGTTTATTGCTACATTTGATATGAACCTCTGCTCGCTCCACCATGGTGTTCCTAAGGGTGTACACAGTCTTAACTCTGAGACAGCATTGCCAGAACTAATTTCACTGTCACAATCTTGAACAGGTGTGCAACAAGCATGCGCCAGTGCAGAGAACACAAGAGAAGTGGTCACTGCTTGCATGTTCAAAGTCGTATGCACGCACACCGGACTATGATTTTGCAGTGTCTTACATTTTGAGTGGAGTATACATCGTGAAGGCGGGAGCCATCTCTGTGGTCACCAGCTAGACTATCACAATGTGCATATTGTTGCTTCAGACAACTGTTTAGGACAAAGAAAGGGCACTGTAGAAAAAAATATCTTTAGGCTAATGTAAGGGCTTGTGGTGAGGAGACTCTCAAAAGGTATATGGTGTCATCTTGCAATAGAGAAGCAACATTTATACCTAGTTTATGTTAGTAGGAGTCTGCTAAACATCGGCCATACAAGCTTGTGGCTAGAGAAGGATGATGTCCAGGAGACACCCTCCTGAAATGTTAACCTGCACCGTCCTCCCTTGCTCTTCTTGGTGCACTGGAATTTTTGCCCTATAGGTACTAATTCCTTCAGTTGGTACTCTTGAAGGGCTTCTGAATAAGCTTACTCTTACCACCTCCTTTACCCAAGGGCAAATCCTACTGTTGGAACTTGTTTGCTTGGCAGAAATTTTTAACAGGAAAAGAAGCTTCACTCGTTACACAAATAAAGCTACAGCATTGCAAGATTACTATGATGTTATGTACACAGACCTCCCACATACAACTCACTAAAATGTCACCAATTATCTCTATGGTGAGCCTGATTATGCCTTAAGACAGCATGTAAGTTTCTTGATCCTATACTTTTTAATCAGTACATGAACCTTGAAAAAACAAGATCATCACGCGCAGTCCGTAAAACCAGTGCTTATGAACTGCAATGATGCCATCGAAAGCATCAGCGAAAGTAAATTCACCCTGCTGGAAAGCAAATTCTGCATGAAGCCTGTAAATGTACTGTTAACAAAGTCTTCTCGACAACTTCATTATGTCTATTTCTGCAATTTGCATAATCCCGTTTCATACATACCTTGCTGTTCACCCTATAATTATTGACTTCTGAGTGTTACTCAAGTGACCATGCTCATTTAACATACCTGCAAGCCACAGTGCTAACCTAATGAAATTGGAGACTTTAATAAAGTAATGCTCTCTAATGCTCACCCCTTCAAAAAAAGTTTTAGCATCCCCTGAAAACCCATTCTTTAAAAATTTGATCATCAGAGATGCGATGTATCTCCACACCTGATGACAGACATTTGTCCAATCACAGCCACATTATAACAACAAGCAGCCTTTGTAAGATGCGTGAACACGTGCCATCACCTCAGGTCAACATGTTTCCTGAAACCAGCTTGCTGTTAGTTGTGCGGCAGAATGGTTTTCATAAATTATTTTCTTGCTAAGCTCAACTTGCCCCATGACAAACTGTGTGCTTAATTTTAGACCATTCTTGGGGAGCTATTTTTCTTAATAACTAAAGAAAGCCCGATAAAGTGAAGCATGAGCTTTTAAAAGGAAATTTGCAAAACATACACAATTGTCTCCAATATCTAGCCTGAGTATATATTTCACTAATAATGATCATTTTCATTTTAGAGCACATATCTGATGGCACAAACTCTGGAGTACCAAGGAGTATGTCACAGGTATTTTTCACTTCTTTATTGGGGGCCATGCAACAATTTTAAATTATTCATGCGATATACTAGAAGTTTACTGCAGTGTGAATCACTTGCCACAATAAAAAAAATAATTAAGGGGGGAACATATGGACTCTTTACAAAGGTTGAAGTTGGTGAGGATGCTGTCTGTCGCATGACCAGTAATGAGACAAAACATGGCGCATCGCATTAGGACTAATAGCAGTGCTACGCTTCCATTTCATACACACACACGCGCATAATGTATGCTTTACTGCAATACACTGCAAGCACTTCACCCCATGACACTGCTGTATTGCGGCAATGTTAACTTTTAAAAAGACCTTTACGGGTTAGCAATTGAAGCTCGACAATGCTCCCAGCAATAAAATTTCTATTTTATTACATTTTTTTTAATTTTTATACACTTGCTTAAACTGTTACCAGCCGTCCTGAATTTTGCTGGACTGTCCAAGACTTTGCCCGCGCTGTCCCAGTCGGGACAGATGTCCCCGATTTTTTCCGGACTGTTCAGTAAACGAAAAAAAAAGAAACGTTTTGTGTTATAAAAGGCATGCCAAATAATGTGCGTCCAACTGAGCACATAGACAAAGAAATGTTGCTGTGGTTAGCTGCAAAGAACTTTAAAGACTTCAGCTGAACTTTAGCGTCAACTTTTACTAGAGCATTCTAGAGCGAGAGGAAGTGTCACGAAGAGCACATAGCAAAATTTAGTGCCACATCAAGAGACCGACGCAATGAAGAAAAGAAATAACGGATTTGTTTGGAAGGCACCGCAACAAAGAAAACTAATTTCCTCACCCACACACAACTACCTTCACTGTTGGTTACCCCAATCTAAACACACTCTGCTAAGCAAACAAATTGCCATCATCTGCGACTGCTTAATAAAGCCACTCGGACAAGAACGTTCTCTAATTCCAACTTGTGTATTCCGTACCTATCTCACGCACTTACGCAAGAACAAGCTTCAGCGAAAGCGTTGGCGCATTATATACTTCCTCCCAAGTGGCACCAGCTGTATGATCGGTCCTCAAGCAACACGCATGCACCTATCATACATCCGCGTAATACATGCGTGAGACCAACATTCACAAATCGCGTTCCAAAGGCCTTTATTTTATGCTCGTTATCATTGCTTGTAGATTTGGTGGCAAACACTTCGGGGTGGTAGGTGTTCTGTGCTTCGGGCGAATGACATTAACTACTCGATAAACACGGATAAGAAGCTCCTGAACACGGCGACATCACAGGAATTAAGAAAAGCGGCAGCGACTTGCGTATGAATCACTTTCTAACAACAGAAAGCGACCACGACCCCACGGACAGAGGCGGTTCTCACCATTTCAAACAGATTACAGTCCAATCTAACACCGACATCGGAGAAAAAAACATCACGACTAGAATACAATGAACCCGCCACAGACTGTGTGTCACAAGGTAGTGAGGAACTCTACCTGAACCACAGAATAAAGAACGCCCAAATCACCTGAAAAAATGTGTTCCAACACACCGATTCTAGCGCTATCTATTCCTGCACTTTAAGCCAAGTCAAGCCAGTTTTAAGCGGCTATTGGGTGAACCGAACGCTTTTTCCTCGAAAAGGTTCGTGCCACCGGGGGAACCGAAACACTTCCCACGGGCAGTAATGCCAACCTGAGGCAACGCTTTATCCCTAGAATGACCCCTCAAAAATCCTTAGATAGCAGACAAAATCCCCAGATTGCATTTTTTTTCTTTTCGCACGTTGGTATTCACCTTTATTAGTCTAAACGCAGCTTGCTCTTTGCCTCGTTTGCTCTGAATCTCATTAGAGTTAAGATATAGCTTACTAGCAGCAACTGCAGCTCTTTTTTTCTATATTTTCTGTGGAGCGATGTGAATTCGCTTCTTCGAGCAGACGACTCTGGTTTCACAGCAACGCCTCTTGAAATGCTCTTGCAACAGTCTCTTCTCTGTATGCGCAAATTACTGAGGCAGCCGGCCGAGGCTTGCAGGACGACGAAAATGCTGGACACCGTGACACGTAACCCTTTGAAGTCTTAATCACCATACATTTCTTTCTTCATCCACTTCAAATGCGATGGAGTGATCTGGAAGGTGTGCCCCGCCACGGTGGTCTAGTGGTTAAGGTACTCGGCTGCTGACTCGCAGGTCGCGGGATCAAATCCCGGCTGTGGCGGCTGCATTTCCGATGGAGGCGGAAATGTTGTAGGCCCGTGTACTCAGATTTGGGTGCACGTTAAAGAACCCCAGGTGGTCAAAATTTCCGGAGCCCTCCACTACGGCGTCTCTCATAATCAAATAGTGGTTTTGGGACGTTAAACCCCACAAATCAATCAATGATCTGGAAGGTGTAGCAGGAGCTGTCCGTCAAGGTTCTTTTTGCGTGCAGCAAGCCGCACAACGCGTCTGTTGACAGCCTGTTTCTTTGCTTTGTTTTCAGCAGATTTACTTGCGAAAACACACGTTCGACCGCAGCGCTGGAGTGTGGTAGGCACAAAATGTTTTTCATAAACGCTGACAACAGAGGAAACTCTTGTGATCCATCGCCTCTTCGCATCTGGGATACGGCGCGCCAAAACTGGCTCGCAGTCAAGCCAGCGTGCTCACTCAGGTCCATGTTGCGGAGGAGACGCCACTCCCTGTCCAGTTCATTCACTTCATTTTCCCTCACGATCAGGGGAAATGATACCGCAAGGGGCGCGATCGATGGAATCGTCTTTCCCATGACAACTTTCGGGTCCAGGACTCGAAGGTTCTTCAACTGGTGACTTTTCAGGGGGAACCGCAAGTATATCTGACGAGCGGCTTCAATGAAAAACTCTAAGCACCGCAGCCTAAAGTTGTGAATGTGGTCATCGTTTAGGCCGTGTGTGCCACCGGATAGCGCTGCAGTTGGCTTTGCTGCCAGATATATTTCCTCTAGTGGCAGGAACTTGGCGGGGTCTTTGTACTGCACATCGGACAACGGCGTGGCCTCCAAGTAGTCCCGCTTGATGTAGCATTCGAGTATGCATTTTAGCGTGCCCGAAACCTTTTCGTGCAGCAAGTGGATTCTGGTTTCCTCGGATTGCATTTCTTTGTTTAGGTTTGTAAAAAAAAGGCAGCACGTACTCAAGAAACTCGAGGTAAAGCTTAGTCGACGGGTTGCTAAGCTTCTCGAGAATGGCTTCTGCGGCAAGCACGCGGTCCTCAGTGGCTGCTTTTTTGAAAAATGAAATCAAGGCCGGCATCTGCTCAAGTAGGCGGGTAACAACAACTTGGAGGGACAGCCACCTGGTTTGGCTCGGGTGCAGTAGTTTATGTGGCTTCATCTCTACGAGCCTTTGGACCTCCTGGTATGCAGAGGTCTGCTTGGGAGACAAAAAGTAGTTGTACACATCGCGGGCCAGATCCTCTACTCCTCTTGGTAGTGTTTTGCACGCGTAGGAGGCACAGAGATGGAAGGAATGGCAAACGCATTTCAGAATGAAAATTCCTGGAATTTGTGCTTGCAGCATCGATGCCACGGAATGATGAGCACCCATCATCACGTTTGCTCCGTCCGCCGCGAAACCGATCAAGTTTCTTTCGTATGGAATTTCTGTGCTAGTAAAGACTGCCTTCAGACTGCTGAAGAGAGACCGGGCGGTTCCGTCGCTGACTGATACCAAGTCAAGAAACGCATCCACTACGTCGCCGTTGGCATTCATCACTCGGGCGACAAGGGACAGATGCTTCACTGTTCCCTTGTCAGTAGATTCGTCGACAAGCAGAGAGAACTTCTGTCTGCGCAAGAGTTCACAGATGTCTTGGCGACTCTGCTCTCCAAGAACATTTTTTACGATGGCAGTGCACTTCGTCCGGCCACAGCTCACATTCTTTGCAATTTGGGAATCATCGCATGCTGCTTTGACAACGTCAACTAAATGCCCCATAACATTAAATGGCAAGTTATGCTCTGTGATGAACGCTGCAAGCCTTATTTCCGCCTCTTTGACAGATTTGTCTAGCTGAGTTTGCCCACTTGCTGCAGGCATAGATGTCAGCGTGCGGGTCGATTGCAAGCTTGCAGCACTGTTCCTGTGCTTGGAGCTTGCGAGGTGGCGGTCGATTTCCGATTTTCCTCCTTTGCAATCAGCGTTGCATGACTTGCAGTAGAAGTACAGGGGCCCTTTTTTACTCGCTGCTAGCCATCCCTTGTACTTTGGTTCAGCTTCCCATCTCGTCAAATATTTTTGATCGTATGCTTTCGCTTTCTTTCTACTCGGCTCACCTTGCTCAAAGTCTCTTCGTCCAGAAGTTGCCATTTCACATGGAGCGCGCCTTCACTTTGCACAGTGAAGGTGCGCGGCGGAGGTGAATTTCGCGCGTTTTTCCGTGCACTGTAAGTCAAAATTGCACTTTCACTCGCGAAGCCAAGTAGTCACTCGTGAAGACAAGTTCGGAAAAGTTCCTCAGAGTTTCCACAGTTGCACTTCACTTGCGAAGAAAAGTTGTCACTCGCGACGACAAGTTCGGACAAGTTCCTTCGACAGCACACATCAGAGGTTGTTACTGCGAGAACCTCGCGTCATAGAAAAAGAAATTACTTTCTCAATGCTCGCGTTACAGAACCAAAGTCGCCCTTTCTCGGCTTGCACAACACCAATGCTCTTTTAAACGAAAAAAAATAGAAATAGCGAAGGAAAGTTAGAAATGAAAAATAGAAATTAGCAAAAAATTACATTCTTTGCAGTTACTTATTATTAAAAACGCGTGGTTACTCAGCAACACCAGTCATTAAGCTGCATAGCGTTTCATTTCAACACTCTAAAAAATCCCTAGATTTCACAGAAAAGACGCCAAATCTTTAAAAGAGACAAAAAACCTCTAGATCTAGGGATAAATCCCTAGGATTGGCATCACTGCCCACGGGAAATCTAGGAGGCGTTGCCAGTGTATATGGCCGCCATGATGTCATTTCCTCCACATTTTTCACGTAGCGCGCCGGCTGAGCATGCCACGGAGGTAGGTGGGGCATGCCCTCCCCAATCATTCCTTCCTCCGAATATTCTAGTACACTATATTTAGGCTGTACCACAAACAAGGAGGTTGTATATTGTCTTCTGTAGTGGAGGTGCACCCCGATAAGTGACGCCAGTTGCCGCCATATTGGAAAAAGAAAGACTCAGAAGCAGACGACAAAGTGCACTTCGTAGTTCAGTGCTTTTTTCTTCCTTTTCCTTTTTTCAAAGCCACTTCGCGCTCGCAGTGGCCTTTGGAGACTGTGACATGCTTTTGCAAAGCAGTTAAAGAACTTACAAGGCCATGATTACTTCTAGCATCGCTTATGGCTGCACAAATCAGACAAAAAAGACGCCCGGGATCACTTTTCACGTGTAAGTATTCTGGCTTCGTTCTCTGACGATCGCCTTTTTTTCGCGTATTTTGTTAAATTAGAAATAATATCAAAGGTGCACATGGGTGTAATGCATGCGTACAGCTGTATAGAAGGTAACTTGAGGCTTTATATGCTCGCTGACACGACGTCTCTGAGTTTTAAGTTTATGGACGAAGGACTTGCGGTCCGTGGCTGCACGTATCAAACATTGGAGCAACTAGGACGTCTGAATGCCCTTGGAATTCCAAGTTTTCTGGTGTTGTCTTACAAGGCACCACTCACAGCGTGCATGCATATTTTTTTTGGCGAGCGAATATCGATTTCAGCTCATGTTTATCGAGGAATTCCATGTAGAGAACAATTCCATGCCGTGGTTATCCGTGTTACAGGTTCCCGAAAGGCAGTGCGCTGTGCTCTGCCTGGGAACGTGTTGTTCGAAGAAATAGTTGGAGGGCTACGGACGTTGACCACCTCTATTCTATTCACTTTGAAGAATGCTGCTTCGACAGAACGGGGCATGCAACCAGACTGCGGCCTGGCAATGCACCTTCGATTTTACTGCTTTCCGAGCGCATCTGCAAAAACCTGTTAGTTTCTGCCTCCTTGACGTAGCTTCAATATGATGTAATCTCAAAAATGACCAATTTCGTCTAAAACAAGATGAGACACATTTGAAATCCGTTCTATCTTGCCGACGAAACCAAAACGCCAATAGACGAAGTTGTCAAAATGAGTGAGTGGCTTTATATGAAACTTCAAGCTACCTCGTTTTTAGGCTCTGAAGACTGTGCTTGCCATGAAAACACACATTGCCTACGGAAGTTGATAAAGGTTATGCGTAACTAACTGCAATCGTTCTTATAAACGGTTCATTTGGGGCAAGTTTTCTGGAGTTTGTTGGTTGTACGTGACATCGGTGCTTCGGTTTTGGTTCCGCCTTTAAATTGGTTAGAATTCGATAACTGTAGAAGAATTACTGCTGACTCCCAGTTTGTTTAATTACCTCTCTTTTTTAACTTTAGCTTTAATTATATAAACCTTCTTATATATTTTCTCTGGTTCTCTGCCGACACACACACAAGCACATATGTGAAAGAGACGAGCAAATGTCGCGTTCCCTTTGATATTGAGTATCTGCAGGCACATTTCTTAAAAGACCCAATATATACTACAACCCATTTGTACCGCAAAAGTGCGCCAGCAGGCTCGATATGCGAAGCATATCCCTCGACAACAGATTGATCTGAAAGCGTGCAGCTGACAATGGGTGCATGAAATAATTTGTTTCATAAACAATAAAAGGCATTTATTCGTCGGTGTAACCCAAAAGTGGTTTCCATCTCATTTTTTTATCGTAGAATTGCAAACCGACGCGCGTATTCCATTGCGGTCTATGGCGGTTCCGCCCTGTTTTTCTTCTAGCAATATGGCCGCCGCGGTTTCACTTGCTACTGTTGGCGGTGGCCAGGACTGCCACTCCGGAGGTTCTACAGAACCTCCTTGACCACAAAACACCTACCACTTTAGAGAGATAGATAGATTGATATGGTTTTAACTTTTAGATTGAGTGACGGCTAACGCCGCCTAGCCATAATACTTAGTGAACCAACATCTAGGTTTATCTTTTTTTTTCTTTAAATAGGGAAGTTGAGGACTGTTACATTGCAATGAAGAATTTATCTTCACTCGTACCTTGATTTTAGCCACCAATCAGATCACCTCCTTTCAGTTATTTCTACCCTCTTCAAGTCTATTTCGCCCTCACTGTCCCTAAAGCCCAGTGCTTCGAAAAACTGCGCCATCAAAGCCCTTTACAGAACATTATCAGGTCTTCGGCAGTTTACTCATCCTCTTTACACGCACTGCATACCCTGTCTACCCATTCGTATTTGGCCCGATAAGTCTTGGTTTGCAATACTCCAGTCCTGGCTTCAAACAGTAGAACTACCCCGAGTTTTATCATAGATGCTTTTCTTGGCAATGTCCTGCTTAAAAGTTGCATGCTGATGGTCGCTTTTTTCCAAGCTCACCGTGTACTCGCTCTTCAGCGATACGGTGGTCATTTAATTCTTCTAAATTTCGAGTTGTAAATCACTAAAGCTACAAAGTAAAGGCATTTATTGTTGTTTAGAGTTAAATAGGCTGCAGAAAGTATAGATTCACTTTCAAAATGAAAGTGCAGGACAGTGAAACATGAGCAATTGTTTTCACCATGCACGTACTCGAAGAAATCAACGCTAAAAAATATTCCCGCTATTTTAAATGAGTCTGAATTCATCACAACTTGGCATATACTACGCGAATAAACATTTGTGTTGAAGTATTACAAATGAAATTAGGACGTTCTCAGTATACTCGCAGAATTGCGAGTTAACCTGCAAGTTATGTCTGCCTCTGCAAATAACGTAGCTCATTAGACAGAAATCCGCCTTTGAGGCAGGAAACTTTAGATGGATCTGTCTTTCATACACGATCACTTATTGTAGTGAGAAAAAAAGTAACGCTGCAAACCACAGAATGGTTTCCGGAACCCTGATCTCATGTACAGATTTCTTCTCATCAGTCGTCATGCAGGATTACGTAGCCGCATACACTAATTTACACGAACAGTTGACTAAATGTACCACCACGTCACTTCACGTAGGAGCACTGCTGATAGCAATCGTTCGCAATTAAAACAAACGCCAGAAAGTCGAAATGAACTGTTTTGATGGTGACGTTTTTTTTTTTGCAGGTCGAACCTTGGACTGTTTCGCCCACGTGACCATTTTGCTGACGTCACCAAAAAGTAACGACTGTCGCGGCGCTCTTTTTTCATTCGCTGTTCGTTTCGAGCACGACCTTCTGTATAAACTATAAGTTTATATAGAAGGTCGTGGTTTCGAGTTGAGACGGGGAACACCGTCGAGACAAGCCGGCGCGTGGTGAAAAAAACTGGGATCATGGCTGAAGAAGTGGCATGAAGTGTCTGAAAAAGCCTTGAATGTCAAGATTCCTTCCTCCGTGGAACATACTAAAGTCGGAAAAAAAACACGTTTCGGGTCGCGTGTTTGACAACCGTATGCTGGAGTACGCGCGCAAGGGAGACGCCCATGTCGTCTGCTACAACGCTCATTGGCAGCGGCTACCATAAACGTCATTTCCGCTTAGAAGTGTGGCAGCTTGGGCCAAAGCCTCCTAGATTTCCCGTGCGTGCCGGATTATCGGTGGTCGCTTGGGAAGCGGTGGTCATCGGAACAACGGGGGTGGCGCCTCTCAAGTAGGTGCGTCCTTCAACTAGGTTTTTTTACTTTTTTGAAGCTTATATGCAACAAAAATAACTTCAAAGGTTTTAAAATGGCGTAAACGTAATTATACTTAACCCTACGTAAGTGACGCCGTCATTCAACAAGCAAATATTTTTTTACAAGGCATCCTCTGAAATTAGTCGCAAACGCCAAAATTGCCAATCTTAAAGGCCAAGTACAAAGACCCTTACCTCTACGTAGGCAACGCTGTCATAGATGACTGGCGTTTCGCGCTCATCCGGCAGGCACAGAAAATCTAGAAGGCGTTGCTTGAGGTATTTGGTAAGGCATGACGATAGAAGGACACGTGTCCTTGTCTCTGTGTCGTCGTTTTGTTCTCGCGCTAGAACTATTGTCATTTCCGCGTTCAGTTATAATTTTTGCTGTTTCTTGTCGTTGCCGCGCCCGCAGCCAAGGCCGCCGCGGACTCGCCGGTATTGAGAGCAGTTGTGAGCAATCAGCCGCAGGAAAAAATTAGTCATCAGGTAGCTATCTCAATTGGTACTTAAAATCGTCACAACACAGTTGCAAGGATGTTGCACGTAGACACTACCTGAAATTAGTAGCATTTTATGCAATTAACCTCAACTTGGTTTCCTAGTGAAACGGCCGGAGTACCGAAATTATTACAAAAAAAAACCATGAAGCTAAATAATGTGATTAAATATGAGCAACTACACACAAGAAGATCTAACGCGCGACGGTATAATCGGGCAAGCGCAAACAAACTGTAACAAAGGCAGTGGGCATGGAGCTCGAATATAAAAAAGGAAGAAGACTTGCTGTGATCGCAGGCTTGTGTTCAGTTAGCCCTTGCGCTCAATAAAGCTTTCGTTCGCCGAGTCAACTCCTGCTGGTTCAACACACCGTTTCAAGTGATGGAGGTGCTGGGTACATCTTGTGCTCACCCTGGAACTTCGTAGCCGCACACTCCAACCACCTTCTGCAATGACTGATCCGGGACCGTCTCAGGCCGCCACTCCAGGTCTCGCACCCATACCTGTCTTCTGCGCTGGCGCTCTCCAGCAGCGCGACCCCCCCCCATATTTAGTGGCACAGAGGACTAAGATGTGGACAACTGGATTGCCGAGTATGAACTGGTGAGCGCGTACAATAAGTGGAACGCAGCCGATAAGCTCACAAATGTGAATTTTTACCTGACCGACGTGGCGAAATTATGGTACAGGAATCATCAAAGTGATTTCAGTACCTCGTCGGAATTGGCAAAAACCCTCTCGGAAGTCTTTGGACGTCCTGCTGTCCGCCGCCTTCGTGCTGAACAGTGCTTGCGTGGCAGAGTACAGAGAACAGATGAGACTTTCGCGAGCTACATCGAAGATGTGCTCTTCCTCTTCCAGCTCGTCAACCCGCCTCTGGATGAGACAGGCAAGATAAAAAACATAATGAAAGGAATCGACGACGGTGCATTCCAAATGCTTGCTGCGAAGTGTCCCCAGACGGTCGCCGAGGTGATTCAGCTCTGCGAAAGTTATGATGAGCTGCGTAGGCAACGTGCTTCCACACGCTGCGCTGCTCAAGACACCGCGGACCTCTCATCCCTCGACTATCGCCATGACACTGCCGACCACTCTGCTTTATGCCACTCATAAAGCAATTCATACGCGAGGAGGTCGCCCGGCAGCTATCTATAATCACCAGAACTACTGAGCCGATGGCACCATTATCGCCTTCGCTTCGCCAGGTCATTGAATCGCAAGTTGCCGAAGCATTGCCGCCAGCTCAGGCTCCACCATCTGTTACCGCACCACTAACATAAGCAGCCGCTGTTGCTCGCCCACGCGCTCCATCGTCTCCGGCTATCTATGAAGCAACTCGCCACGTTTATTCGTCGACGCCACCTGCCCGCCCGTTGACTGTCCCGTCTCCGGCTGTATACAAAACAACTCGGAACGTTTATGTGAAGCCGCTGCCTGCACGACCGTTTCCGGTACCTTATTCAGCGACAAGTGCCCCTACCGTCAGCCAATGGCGTACCCCGGATAATCGGCCAATATGTTTTTCATGTGGCATCCCAGGCCACATAGCTCGTCACTGCCGCCGTCGCAGCTTCTCTTCTCATGACATTGCAGGGGCCTCACACTACCCACTCAGCCGCGATATCCCGTTCCTGCCGATCCACCTCTAGACGTACGTACCGGTCGCCGTCCATCCGGCGCAAGCCGTTCGCCTTCTCCTCGTCGCGGATCTATTTCTCCAATGTTACGTCGCAACAGCCCACCGCGAGGGGAAAACTGACGGGTGCAGTTCCGGAGCTAAGAACTGCGTTGGCAGCAAAAATTTCAAGACCTAACTGCTGTCCCCCGAACGAAATCGAACTCTATATTGATGGCATTAAGGTGCACGGACTTGTTGACACTGGAGCTGCCGTATCTGTAATTAGCGAGAAACTGTGCCGAAACTTGAAGAAAATGACCACGCAACTTACCGACCTATCTTTGCAGACAGCTACGTCCCATCACATTCAGCCTTCAGCTTTGTGCACTGCATGAGTCGTCATTCAAGGTGCGATGTACGTCGTCTCATTTCTAGTTTTATTTCGTTCTTCGCATGACGTTATCCTTGGATGGGACTTTCTTTCGTCAAATTCTGCTTTGGTCGACTGTGCTCGTTCCGAACTCGCATTATCTGTGCCGTGCTATGAACCCGACGACGGCGCTTCGTGTAGAGTGTTTGCTGCTTCTGACGTTGACATTGCGCCTTTCTCAGCTGCTGTTGTCTCGGTGTCGTGTGCCTCCACCCCGAAATCGCCTGTGTTGTTTATGCCATCGGACCAATCTGCGTGCCGTCGAAATATCATGCTTCCGTTTGCCGTCGTCGTTTTTCGCAACAGTCACGCTGCCATTTATGTGTGCAATCCCTCGGACAGCCCGTCATCCCTACTACGTGGAGAATGCCTGGGAAGCTACGAACCTTACGAGTGCATTCTTTCGGCTACTATACCTGATTCTACGGTTTCGCTCTCAATTTTTGCTGTCACTCCTACCAACACGCCTAATGATGTTCTCGACGTATTCTCGGATGCCATCGACTCTGAGCTCGCACCAACTCAGCGCGAAGAGATTATAAATCTTCTACTCCACTTTCGCTCTTCATTCAATCGTGACCAGTCAGGCTTAGGTCGAACCTCTGCGGTCGTTCACCGTATTGACACCGGTCAACAAGCCCCGCTAAGACAGCGTCCGTACCGTGTGTCATCTGCTGAACGCCGTGTCATCAACGAACAAGTGAACGACATGTTGAAACGTGGCATCATTGAGCCCTACAACAGTCTTTGGGCTTCACCGGTTGTTCTAGTCAAGAAAAAAGACGGATCCATCCGGTTCTGCGTTGACTACCGCCGACTCAACAAGATAACGCGCAAAGACGTATACCCTCTGCCGCGCATCGATGATGCTCTGGACTGCCTACAAGGTGCAGAGTTCTTTTCTTCGTTAGATTTACGCTCCGGCTACTGGCAGGTGCCCATGGCAGAGGGTGACCGCCCGAAGACAGCGTTTGTAACACCGGATGGACTATATGAATTCACCGTTATGCCCTTTGGCCTCTGCAATGCGCCTGCCACTTTCGAAAGGATGATGGATACCATCTTGCGAGGTCTGAAATGGAAAACGTGCCTCTGTTATTTGGACGACATTGTGGTATTTTCAAGTGACTTTGCGACCCACCTCAGCCGCCTCGAGCAAGTTCTTACGTGCCTTTCCACGGCGGGACTTCAACTTAACTTGAAGAAATGCCACTTCGGCGCTCACAAGCTTGTAATTCTCGACCATGTAGTTTCTAAGGACGGCATTCTCTCGGACCCTACGAAACTTAATGCAGTCGCGGCGTTCCCAAAGCCAGCCACCATCAAATAGCTTCGAAGCTTCATCGGCCTATGTTCTTACTTCCGGCGCTACGTCCGCAATTTCGCCTCCATTATCGCCCCCTTGACCAATCTTCTTGCCGGAAGTTCTGATTTGTCAGCTTGGTCGCAGGCGTGTGATGATGCATTTCTGGAACTCCAACGGCTCCTCATCACGCCTCCCATACTCCGACATTTCGATCCGTCTGCTCCAACGGAGCTTCATACAGACGCTAGTGGTGTCGGGCAAGGGGCCATACTGGCCCAACGCAAGGATGGCTTTGACGAGTACGTCGTTGCCTATGCCAGCCGCACCCTCAGTAAAGCCGAGAAGAATTACAGTGCAACTGAAAAGAAGTGCCTTGCCATTATTTGGGCAATCGGAAAATATCGGCCTTATTTATATGGACGTCCGTTTTATATTGTAACAGACCACCGTGCGCTTTGCTGGTTATCTTCACTAAAAAAACCTAATGGTCGGCTCGCTCGTCGGGCATTGCGGTTACAGGAGTTCGACATCCGTGTTATCTACCGTTCTGGCCGTAAGCATTCCGACGCCGATGCCCAGTCACGTTCGCCATTGGCTTCAGAGCCTGTCGGCTCGCCTATCTCCACCAGTGCTGCCTTGGCCATCAGCATTTCGGACATGCCTTCCGAGCAACACAAAGATGCTTGGATTTCTTCTCTTTTGGATTTGCTCTCAAACCGGACGCCCGCTCCAGTTTCCAGGACGCTTCGCCGTCAAGCAGGACACTTCGCTATTCGGGATAACCTGCTTTACCGCCGAAACTACAGCTAGATGGGTCGTAAGTGGTTGCTCGTGATTCCCCGACATCTGCGCTCTGACATCTGTGCCACGTTCCACGATGATCCGCAATGTGGCCACGCTGGTGTGTTAAAAACATACACTCGCTTGCAGCTGCGGTACTACTGGCGCGGTATGTACCGTTTCGTTCGCCGTTACGTAAGGTCTTGCCTTACGTGCCAGCGACGCAAAATGCCCACTCAGCATGGCACAGCTAGGTCCCTTGCAGCCGTTGCCATGTCCAGCACGAGCTTTCGATCGTGTCGGAACCGACCTTTACGGTCCGCTTCCCTATACTTCGAGTAGCAACCGCTGGGTCATTGTCGCTATCGACCACCTAACGCGGTACGCTGAAACAGCTGCGTTACCTTCTGCTACCGCAAAAGACGTTGCACGTTTTATACTGCAAAACCTGGTTTTAAGGCATGGAGCACCTTGAGAGTTACTAAGCGACCGCGGCCGCGTTTTTCTCTCCGATGCCATCAAAGCGTTGTTGAGCGAGTGTCGCATCATACACCGCACTATCACAGCCTATCATCCGCAAACTAATGGGATGACAGAGCGTTTTAATCGTACACTTGGGGATATGCTGGCCAAGTACGCTTCATCCGACCAGTCAAATTGGGATAGCATACTGCCTTTTGTGACATATTGACGCGCGTATGTGCCAGTGGTGAGGACAACGAAGCAGCGCGAGTGTCCTTGGCCGAGGGCAAAAGACGAAGAAGTCGTTGCAGTCTGTTCCCTGCGATCGATAAATCGTATTTCTTTGAGGCGCTTTGTGTGCTCGTCAAACTCGCGTCGCACTGGTCGAGGTGCTGGGTACGTCTTCATGCTTGGCACCCCTTCGCGGACCCGAAATTCAAGCCCGGAATCACTACCACCCGTCGACACACCAGTCCACCGTTCCAGCCGCCGTCTGCGAGGCCTAGCTCCCGAGCTCAATCCCTTTCTAGAAACTGCCAGCAATCGCTTGCCTCTTTCAACCACCATGGCCACTGCAGCTACATCGCACATGACGCTTCAGAATCCCATGATTCCTGACTGCTTTCATGGTGAGACCTATGAAGATGCACAAGACTGGCTGGACCAGTTCGAACGCTGCGCAAACTACAACCAGTGGACCACCCCAGAAGACAAGCTCGCGAATGTGTACTTCTACCTGAAAGACAACGCCCAGACGTGGTACATCAACAGGGAAAGAAGCATGGCTACGTGGGATGACTTCCGCAACCAGCTGATTGACACCTTTAGTAGTCTTGACAGAAAGGAAAATGCGCAACGTCTCTTGGAAGCTCGAATCCAAAAACCTAACGAGAGCGTCGCTATGTTCGCCGAGGAGATGACCCGTCTTTTCGGCAGGGCGGATCCCGAGATGCCGGAAGACAGGAAGCTGCGGTATCTAATGCGAGGCGTGAAGGAGCAACTGTTCGCTGGACTTGTGAGAAATCCGCCAACAACAGTAGCGGAGTTCACGAAAGAAGCCACAGCTGTTGAACGGGCCCTACAGCAACGGTACCGCCAGCAGAACCCGGTCAACGTTCGAGCGAGTAGCCTTGTTACGATTGCGGCGAGCCTCTGCGACAACGACAGGCCTCTGCGGGAAGTCATCCGGGAGATATTGAGGGAGGAGCTTCGGCAGCTTGGTTTAATTCCAGCAACTGAACCGACGCCGGCATTGTCTTTTGTCGCTGATGTTGTCCGGGATGAGGTCCGCCAGGCTCTCTCCTCATCCGGCTATAATGGTGTGCGACCACGTTTTACTTATGCTGATGCCGTCCGACGCCCCGTCGTCGCTCCTTCAGCGCAGCAGACCCCAATGACTGGACCACCACCAACCCTGCAAACACAGCCACTGTCTGCACCGACCACTTTCGCAACCTCACCGATTCCTCCGACAAGACGAATGCCGTATAACCAACATGCCCCACAACGTAGCCCCACAACGTGGCCCAATAGTGAGTCTCCACTTACCTACCAGCGTCGGAAAACCGATTTGTGGCGTACCGCTGACCGTCGACCGGTATGCTTTCATTGTGGCGAAGCTGGGCACGTCTACAGAGTTTGCCGTTATCGCGACGCTCAGTACAAGAGATTTCCTCGCTACCCTGATTACATTGCGTACGACGATCAACGCATGTACAACTACGCCCCTGTGAACACACCGCCGCAGAATCCAGTAATGCCCAGATCACGTTCTCCATCTCCTGCGCGGCCCAGTTCACCTAATCGTCGCAGTTTTGCCGACGTCACCAGGGGCAGGTACCCTAGCCCGCGACGGGGAAACTAGACGCAGCGACCTCGGGGGGGGTGGGGTTGCCAATATTCGAAATTCCGAACAGCCCCCATTGCAGACAAGTGACAGCTCGAAGCCATCAAAACCGAAGAAGACGACAGCAACGACTAATTCGACGAATGAGACAACTGCCGACGTAACCGACGTTATCAGCGCTGACCTCGTCGTTCACATTGACGGCCACCAAGTGACGGCGCTTGTGGACACTGGCTCCCACTTTTCTATAATAAGCCTACAGCTAGCCGAAAGGCTAAGGAAGGTGAAAATGCCATGGCAGGGACCCAATATAAGAACTGCAGGAGGTCAGTTGATGACACCGGTTGGAAAGTGCACGGCCCGACTCTTCATAGCTGGTTCCACCTTTGTCGCCACCCTCGTCATTCTCCACGAGTGCTGTAAACAGCTCATATTGGGAATGGATTTCTTGCGCGAATACGGGGCTGTGATTGACATTCGTGACAGAAGCGTAACGTTCACTGTAAGCTCGGAGACTGCTACGGATAAGGAACACCAGCCACCTCGCTTCCGTATTGCCGATGACGACGTCATACTGCCGCCACGAAGTTGTTCTCTCGTATCCGTGCACTGTGACAAATTACAAAATGCTACTGGCATCGCTGAACACATCAAGGAGCTCGTATTCACTAGAGGCATTTCTGTTGCCAGGGCTGTCATCACTGTTACTGGCGGATGCGCTGAACTGCTAGTGACAAATTTCAGCAGAGAACACCGACACATAGTTAAAGGCACGGCTATTGCCTATTTTGACGAACTCTCGCAAACAGAAGATTGTCATTTAGTGGAGGAAGCAGCAGCGTCTACTATCACTACACCGACACCTGTAGACGTTGGTCCAATGTTATCTCCCATTGAGCGAGACCGCCTTCTCACGCTGATCAACAAGTTCCACGGCTGCTTCTCATCCACATCAAGAGTTGGTCAAACGGCACTGACGAAACACCGCATCATCACGGATTCCGATGCCAGACCCATCCGGCAAAATCCTTATTGAGTCGCCCCAAAGGAGCGTGAGGCAATTCAAAAACAGGTGAAAACGATGCTAGAAGATGGTGTTATTCGGCCGTCTAACAGTCCTTGGGCATCACCTGTAGTACTCGTCAAAAAGAAGGATGGTAGCTTACGTTTCTGCGTTGACTATCGTAAGCTTAATCAGATCACAAAGAAGGACGTCTACCCTCTGCCGCGTATTGATGATTCATTGGATAGACTACGAAACGCACGCTACTTTTCGTCTATGGACTTAAGAAGCGGCTACTGGTAAATTGAAGTGGATGAGAGAGATCGTGAGAAGACCGCCTTTGTTACGCCCGACGGACTTTATGAATTTCAGGTTCTTCCTTTCGGTTTGTGTTCGGCGCCAGCAACATTTCAGCGTCTCATGGACACAGTTCTGCCGGGACTTAAGTGGCAAACCTGCTTGGTGTACCTCGACGACGTGATTGTCTTTTCAGCGACTTTCGAGGAACACTTACGAAGGCTCGAAGCAGTTTTTGAAGCAATACGCTTGGCCGGTCTTACTCTCAAACCAGAAAAGTGCCACTTCGGCTTCCACGAACTTCGATTTCTTGGTCACGTCGTGAGCAGCCAAGGGATCCGACCCGACCCGGATAAAATTGCCGCCGTGGCAAACTTCCCGACGCCATCAGACAAAAAATCAGTGCGACGTTTTTTAGGACTCTGTGCCTATTACCGGCGGTTTATTGCTAATTTTTCGCGCATCGCATGGCCATTGACACAGCTTACTCGGGAAGATACCACCTTCAGGTGGTGCGAAGACCAACAGCAGGCATTTCACGAGCTTCGTCAGCGAATGCAAACACCCCTCGTGCTGGTCCACTTCGATGAAGACGCGCCGACAACACTTCATACAGACGCTAGTAATGTGGGTCTTGGAGCAGTGCTCGTACAGTCGAAGGACAACAACGAAAACGTGATCGCCTACGCCAGCAGGACGCTGTCCCGAGCTGAAGCTAATTACACTACGACGGAAAAAGAATGTCTTGCAATGGTATGGGCAGTCCTGAAGTTTCGTTCTTATTTGTACGGCCGCCCATTCACCGTTATCAGCGATCACCACTCTCTCTGTTGGTTAGTCAACTTAAAAGATCCGCCTGGCCGCCTTGCACGATGGAGTCTTCGGCTCCAAGAATTTGACTTCACTGTTGCCTACAAGTCGGGAAAACGACACACCGATGCCGACTGTCTTTCTCGGTCTCCTGTTGAGACGGCATCCCCGGACAACGACGATGACGACACGGCCTTTCTCGGAATTGTGGACACTGCCACCTTTTCTCAACAGCAGCGTGGTGATGCTGAGCTGTTACCACTTATAGACTACCTACAAGGGCGAGTGAATAGCGTTCCGAGGTTATTTGCGAAAGGGCTGCCGTCGCACTGCTTGCGAAATGACGTTCTTTATAAGAGGAACTTTTCACCCACCGGCAGCAGCTACTTGCTCGTCGTTCCTTCTTCGCTTCGCCGTGAGGTACTGCAAGCCTGTCACGACGAACCTACCGCTGGTCATTTGGGTTACGCAAGAACATTGGCAAGGATAAGGCAGAACTATTACTGGCCAAGACTTGCCGATGTTGTCAAAACTTACGTGCAGGCATGTCTAGATTGCCAGCGCCGCAAGCCACCATCCATCAAACCAGCTGGCCTGCTGCAGCCTTTTCGAGTGCCGGCGACACCGTTAGCACAAATTGGCATGGATTTTCTGGGCCCCTTCCCAAAGTCTGCCACTGGAAACAGGTGGATAATCGTCGCCACGGATTACCTGACGCGATACGCGGAGACAGGCGCTCTGCCACGAGCAACGGGAGTCGAAGCGGCGCAATTTTTCATTGAAACCATTGTCTTAAGACACGGTGCTCCCGCAATAGTCATCACCGACAGAGGTACTGCGTTCATGACCGAGCTTTTGGACACCATTTTTCGACTAAGTGGTACAGCTCACAGGAAGACAACGGCGTATCATCCCCAGACCAACGGGGTCACCGAACGCCTCAACAAGACCCTGGCTGACATGATAAGCATGTACGTAGATGTAGAGCACAAGAACTGGGACATCATTTTGCCCTACGTCACGTTCGCGTACAACACGGCTCGTCAAGAGACCACTCGGAAGACACCCTTTAGTCTCCTTTACGGACGCGAGGTTACAACAACGTTAGACGCAATGCGTCCTCATGAAAATGATGGCAATGAGATGGACGCCGAAGAGTTTACCCAGCTAGCAGAACAAGCCAGACAACTTGCCAGGTTGCGAATCACCAAACAGCAAGACGACGATGCCAAGTATTACAACCTCCGGCACAGACCCGTCATATACAACGTGAACGACAAAGTATGGGTCTGGACACCTGTTCGTCAGCGTGGGCTTTCCGAAAAGCTGTTGCGAAGATACTTCGGACCCTACAAGGTTCTGCGATGCATTAGTCACGTCAACTACGAGGTTGTTCCGGATGGCGTGCAGTGTTCAAAACGGCGCAGACATTCGCCAGAAATTGTCAACGTGCTTCGGATGAAGCCTTACTTTCAGTGACTGACTGTGCAGTTTTGGTTTTGCCTTGCTTCTCAAACGTTTAACATCGGGACGATGTTTTTTTTAAAGGGGGAATAATGACGCGCGTATGTGCCAGTGGTGAGGACAACGAAGCAGCGCGAGTGTCCTTGGCCGAGGGCAAAAGACGAAGAAGTCGTTGCAGTCTGTTCCCTGCGATCGATAAATCGTATTTCTTTGAGGCGCTTTGTGTGCTCGTCAATCTCGCGTCGTCACAATATGCTTACAACACTGCAACGCAAAGCACCACTGGATTTTCGCCTTTCTTTCTTCTTTATGGACGCCAGCCATCATCAACAATGGATACTATTCTTCCTTATCGACCGGACCCTTCAGAAATGACTACCGTTTTTCGAGTAGCAGCACACGCTGAAGAATATCGGAAGCTTGCTCGTGCCTTCACGTCACATGACCAGACGCGCCGAAAACATCACCACGACGCGTCAACCACGCCTATGAGCTTTGCTTTGAACTCACTATTGTGGTTATGGATTCCTTCTACTCCTCCAGGCCTCTCCCACAAGCTTTCGTCCAGGTACCATGGCCTTTATCGAGTTGTACGCCAAACATCCTCTGTCAACTACCTGGTCGAGCCACTGGATGCATCTCCGGACAAGCGCCGTCGAGGACAAGAAATCATACACATCTCTCGGCTCAAGCCATACCATGACCCTTCTGTGTACACCTGTCCTTAGGTGACCAGGATGGCTCCCTCATCGCCCGGGGGTGATTGTAACGAAGGCAGTGGGCATGGAGCTCGAATATAAAAAACGAAGAAGACTTGCTGTGACCGCAGGCTTGCGTTCAGTTAGCCTTTGCGCTCAATAAAGCTTTCGTTCGCCGAGTCAACTCCTGCTGGTTCAACACCCCGTTAAAAAAACAAAAAAACCATGGCAGTAGCTTTAACATTGATGTGTCTGATACAGATACCAAGTGTGGAAGCGATACAATTAAATATTTTTAAAGGAATCGCCCATAAAAAGCGCAAACTGAAATGCAAGTACGCTGACGCATGTATACGTATAAAAACGCGACAATATTGCGAGGCACACTCCTTGTATTTTTTTTATTGTGCGGCTGCCGTGACCGATAATCAAACCCATCTTCGAGGTAAGCAGCGGGACGCCATAACAAATCTCATAAGCGTGTACGCTGGAGCACTATAGGCACTGTTCCCGGCTGCGGCGGCTGCATTTCCGATGGAGGCGGAAATGTTGTAGGCCCGTGTGCTCAGATTTGGGTGCACGTTAAAGAACCCCAGGTGGTCGAAATTTCCGGAGCCCTCCACTACGGCGTCTCTCATAATCATATGGTGGTTTTGGGACGTTAAACCCCACAAATCAATCAATATAGGCACTGTTGGTGATTCTACCAAAAAAAAAACATTTAGTTTTTCGCTGTTACACTGAAAACATCAATAATGCTGCTTTAGTCATTTATTTTAAGCGTGGATCAAGCAAAAAAGTGAACGCTGGCAGCGCAACGGCCATCGAAGTCAGCGCGTGTCATGTATACGCGCGCCACATCAAGATTCAGAGTCCGTGCCATGACGTCATACAAGCCTCCCACCAGGTGGCGCAGCTCTAACTTCAAAGGTGAGAGAAAATTTTCAACAAAGAAGTGCCTTATTCACCGCAATAGACAAGGATGAAGCAAGTGGCGCGATGGCTCCATTTTCACAACTAGAGTGGAAAAGGGCTGCGAAGAGGGTTCTTAGTAGTACATCAACAGGCCCAGATGGCATTTCAATTATGCTGATAAAGACATTGGGTCCGAAGTCTAAGCAGACTTTGAGAGAGGCAGTGAGCAAAATAATAATCGATGAAGTCCTCTATGGATGGAAACTTAGCAGAATGAGCATGATCTATAAAGGAAAGTGGACAAGGCTGACATAAACAAATACCGTCCTATAACAGTGACATCAGTGGTCTACTACAGGCTGGCGATGCAGGTTATAAAAGAAAGACTGCAGGCATGGATAGAGGATGAGGGGGTGCTGGGGGAACTACAGAATGGGGTTTGGAAACCCAGGAGGTTGAAACACAATCTGTTCTCACTGACGCAGTGCATCGAATTTCCAGAAAAGGAACACAGGCCCCTGCGGCTAGCATTTTTGGATATCAAGGGAGCATACGATAGTGTACTTCAAGAGGACTTGTGGGGAATACTGGACACACTAGGTGTGGAAGGTGGAGTCACTATTCTTTTAAAGAAAATCTATAAAAGTAACAAGGTAGTTATAAAGTGGGAAAAACAGATATCCAAGCCCACAGAGGTGAAACGGGGGCTCAGGCAGGGGTTTCCTCTGTCACCCTTGTTATTCATAATGTACCTACAAGGATTAGAGGCCAAATTAGAGGAAAGTGGACTTGGCTTCAACCTCTCTTTTGTCAAACAAGGAAAACTCATTGATCAGGCACTACCAGCATTGATGCACGCAGATGATATATTGCTAACGGCCGACAACAAGAAATATTTGCAGAGATTGATGGATATCTGTGGTGATATGAGGGAGATAGGTTAGATTTCAGATTCAGTAAGCAAAATTCAGCAGTTATGATTTTTAATGATAATGAAGGTAGTGAGCTTAGAATACAGGAGGTCACGCTAGAGATAACAAATAAATACAAATATCTGGACGTATGGATAAGCAATCGGTCCGAGTACCTAAGGGAACACGAAATCTATACGTGACGTCTAAAGGTAACAGGAATGCAGCAGTGATAAAAAACAGGGCACTGTGGAATTACAACTGGTATGATGTTGTGAGAGGAAAGGGGTCATGGTTCCTGGTTTGACGTTCGGCAATGCGGTCTTGTGCATAAGATCAGAAGTTCACGCAAGATTAGAAATTAAGCAACGTGGAATAGGTAGGCTTGCCTTAGGAGCTCACGGGAATACACCAAATCAAGGAGTACAAGGTGATATGGGATGGACATCATTTTAGGCCAGGGAAGCTAGCAGCAAGATAAAATTTGAGAAGCGATTGAGAGAAATGGGGGGGGGGGAGCGTTGGGCTAGGTAGGTATTCAGCTACTTGTACATTGTCGTGGACGCAGCTACAAGGAGGTGGTGCTATGCGTACCGCATCACGGGGACGTGCGGGACGATTCGGCGCGGCAGATCGCTGGCGCGAGTGTGTGAAACCGTGTCTGTCGAGCTAACATGTAGCCGCGCTAGCACGCATGGTTTAATCCAATCCTTTGACCAATAAACAGTTGTCGTTATCCATCGGCTCGTTCATGTTCTCAGTTCCCGACCACGACATGGTGGCAGTTGTGGGTTGCGTGGAAGACACGACAAGGCTGTGAAGAGGGCACCGGACAAGTAGGCCTAACAAACGCCGGCATCGAACACGGAACTTTGCAGCACCCATGGCAACGCCTACAGTGCCCACAGCTCAGCCTGCAACCCCGCTCAACCCTTTCGTCGTCGAACTGCCGGAAAAGCTCGAATTTCGGCGACCCGAGGAGTGGAAGCGGTGGTTTACACGATGGGAAAGGTACCGCGTCATCTCAGGTTTGAAGAAACAAGACGACGAAACCTAGGTGAACACATTCATTTACGCGATGGGCCGTGAAGAAGAAGATGTCCTGGCATCGCTCAAACTTTCTGACGCTGAGAAACTCAACTACGACGCGGTAACACGAGCGTTCGCGAAACATTTCGTGCCGTGGACGAACGTGATATACGAGTGGGCGAAGCTCAACAGCTGGAAGCAAGAAGCGCATGAGTCAGTCGACGCGTTCGTAACCGAACTCTACCGACTGGCTGAAACCTGCGAGTGGAGATCTCAAAGAAGAATTGATTCGCGACCGACTCGCGGTTGGCCTTGCAGACACGCAGCTAAGCGAGAAGCTGCAACTTAACGCCGAGCTGACTCTTGAAGCCGCCGTCACCGCTGCACGCAACTCTGAAACGATCAAGCTGCAGCAAAAAGATCTACGGCTGCAGCAACAGGTGCCTGCGGCTGTTGACGCCATGCGTGGATGTTCGAAGAGCAAAGGAAAGCCAAATCAGCGCTCTCAAAAACACCACGCGACCAAACTGTGCCGGCGTGCAAGTGGTGTGGCTCAACAACGCACCCACCATCACGCACTATGTGCCCGGCAAACGGAAAAATATGCAGTGCCTGCGGCAAAAAGGGACACTTTGCCGCCGTGTGCTTATCTGTCTCTGCGAGGAAGAAAAAGAGCACCCACCAAGCTGTTTTGGAAGAGGTTTACTTGGGTCAATTGACCGATCAACGGGACTCTGGACCGTGGAGGACTGGCGTTACAGTAAATGGCTTGCCAATGAAGTTCAAAGTAGACACCGGTGCAGATGTTACCGCTATACCTACAAGTCTCTACAACGAACAAGTCATGGGCAACCTGAAGCAGGCCAAGAAACCGCTGCTGGGACCCGGCCGGACCAAAATCGCAACAATAGGTCTGTTTAGCGCAACTTTGTGCTGGAATGGCCGAGAGTGTCAAGAAGAAATTTACGTGATCAACAAGTTACACGATGCACTTCTCGGACGTCCAGCAATCAAATCATTGGATATCTTTCCAAGCCTCCTCGAAGTCACAGCGTCAACAAGCAAGGTCAATGACCCTGCTAACATTCTCTGCCACTACCCCAACTTCACTACAGGCCTGGGCCTTCTCAAGACAGAATACAAGATAATATTACTCCCCGATGCCAAACCGAGTGCTATTACGTATCCACGGCGAGTACCCCTACCCATGCTGTCAAGTGTCAAACGTGAGTTGGAGAGAATGGAGAACCTCGGCGTCATCAGGAAGGTCGACGAGGCCACAGAGTGGTGCGCACCTATGGTAGTCGCGAAAAAGAGAGGAGGCGAGCTTCGAATCTGTGTTGACTTCGGAGGGTTAAACAAGAACATTCTGCGGGAACGAGTCGTAATGCCCACTGTCGACGATTGTTTGGCCAGACTTGCCAGAGCTACATGGTTCAGCAAGCTTGATGCAAGGGCTGGTTATTGGCAAGCTCCGCTAGCACCCGAGTCCCAGAAGTACACTACATTTCTGACACCATTCGGCAGGTTTCAGTTCCTCCGATTGTCCTTTGGAATTTAGACAGCACCCGAGTTTTTCCAGAGAGAAATGCTAAGAGTTCTAGAAGGCATCGAAGGCCAAGCATGTCTACAAGACGACATTATAGTGTTTGGCCCTTCAAGGGAAGAACATGACGCACGACTGCACAAAGTACTGCAGCGCCTGCAAGAAGCTGGTGTCACCTTGAACGCAGAAAAATGCGTACTACATCAGCAGTCTGTGAGATTCCTGGGATACATCGTGTCGGCGAATGGTATCGGTGCCGACCCCGAAAAGGTCAACGCACTGTGTCACCTAGCAGAGCCTACAGATGTAACAGAGGTGAGGTCCTTCTTGGGAATGGCCAACCACTTGGCCAAGTTTCTCCCGGGGCTTTCGCAGCTCACAAAACCGACTTGCTTCACAGCGACGCCGAATGGTGCTGGGACAAGCCACAGCAAGAAAGTTTCAACGCTGTCAAGAAAGCATTGACAAGGACTCCAGTGCTTACTCACTACGACCCTTGTAGTCATCACACTGTGTCGGTGGATGCATCGTCGTACGGCCTTGGAGCAGTCCTCCTTCAAGAGACAGCGAGTCGGAGGCTTCCAGTTGCCTATGCCTCAAGATCCCTCTCTGACACGGAGACGCGATATGCGCAAATAGAGAAAGCACTGGCAGTAACATGGGCCTGCGAGCATTTCCGCTCTTATCTGCTTGGTCTGCAGTTTCACATGGAAACTGATCACAAGCCACTGGTGCCACTGCTGTCATCAAGCCGCCTGGACGAACTTAGTCCCCGTCTGCAACGGTTCCGTATGAGACTCCTCGAGTTCGATTACACCATTGCCCACATCCCAGGCAAGGAAATGCATACAGCCGATGTGCTCTCAAGGAAACCGCAGAAGGAAACGGACAACAGCAGCCCAAGGAGCCTCAGCAAGGTCATCGTAGAACATGAAATTCTCGCAATGGAACTTCTGCCAGCTTCCCCCGATATGCTTGAAAATATAAAGGCAGCACAAGAGAATGATCCTGTTCTAACAAGAGTTAGGGAATACTGCACGACGTCGTGGCCCAAAGAAGTGGCACTACCTCCGGACGTGCAGAAGTATTCAGAATTTGCCCATGAACTGACACAAGTGGATGGAATTTCGCTCAAAGGCAACCGCATTGTAATCCCACCAAGCATGCAAAGTGGTGTGCTAGAGCACTTGCATGCCGGTCAACAGGGCGTTGGGAGATGTAGGGCTCGAGCCACTCAATCGGTGTGGTGGCCAGGCATTAACCAGCAAAGTTGTGGAACCTTAGATGAATAGTTCGGCCAGCCGGCTTTACAAAATTCGCAAAAACCTATGAAGACTGCATCGTCTTCTTTTTGTTTGAGAAGTGTATCAGCAGTCATCGCTGCAGATTCAGTGATTTCCACGACTGTGACCTCTCCATCCAAAGCTCGAAAGTCTTGGTTTTTCTTGGGACGATCAGCTGGAGCACGTGACAGGGTATATGCAGTGGCCAAGTGCTTTCCTGGCACATGGAAAACATTGTACTGGTAACGCATGAGCCTCATGTGAAATTTTTGAATGCGCGGTGGCATCACGTCGAGCTCCGCTTTACCCAGCAACATAAACAGTGGCCTATGATCAGTCTCTATGACGCAGACTATACAACCTTGACGAACTGATCAAATCTTTCCACAGCCACGTTACTGCGAGAGCTTCTTTCTCAGTCTGGCTGTACCTTGTCTCAGAAGGTGATAGCGATCTGGAAATGTAGGGGATAGCAAATCTTTCGTCCGTGGGTTGATCTTGCAACAGCACTGCACCTACACAATATGAGCTGGCATAGGCTGATACCGTAGTGTGAAACATGGTGCGTGGAAGCTTGGGCAAGTTGGTAGGACATAACAAAGAAGGTGGCTTTGCTGTTTTGCCTTCGCTTCTGTTTAAGGACAAAGCCACCATGGCTATAAACTCTGTTTTTAAACCCAGCCACTCTTCTATAGCAAAAGCTAAACTGAAAGCGAAAAGGCTTTGCAGCTCTCTCGGCCTAGTTAAAGTTGCAAAATCAATCGAGAAATCAAAGAAGCTAAGTCTTGACATCTTTTTTACCGTTAAGATGCACAAGATTGACTGCCCACTGCGGGTAATAGTTTCTGAAAACGGGACCTGGCAAAAACAGGTCGCCTTGTTTTTACAAGAACAGCTTGACCTTTTAACTATTGACGATCCTTTCCTAGTAAGAGACTCTGAGGCGGTTATTAAGTTTCCAAGGTCTAATGACAAAGGACTGAAGGCTTTCTCGATAGACGTGAAAGATCTATATTATTCACTTCCACATAACGCACTGCTCCAGTGCTTAGAATAATGCATTGATTCGTTCGGGTCGATAAACTTCCGGAATGCGTCAGGTATGCCAGTTCATGGTTTTCTGGAATTGCTTTCATTTTATTTAAAGTCAACGGTTGCGTCTTGGAATGAGCAACATTTAATTCAAAAAAGCAGCGTTTGCATTGGTTCCTGTTTGGCACCAGTCCTGAGTGATATCTTTCTCGCGCATAAGGATCGCCACATTCAAAAACATCTCGACTTGTCTCTCGTTGTGAAGGTCTGTAGGTTTGTTGATGATTTCATTGTATTTATTGATTGTTTGGATACTGTTTTTGAAGTTGTTGTCCTTAGTCTTCTAGATTTGTTTAAGAAGCACTTGTATCCTTTTGAACTTACTCATGAGTTACCGTCTGGAAATTCAATTAGGTTCTTAGACCTAACACTCTGTCTCAGAAGTAATCATTTGCGCTGGCTGTTTTCACCGAGAAGAGGTAAACTCCTTTTACTTTTCCACTCAGCTCATTCAAAATTGGTGAAAAGGGGTATAATTAAAGGTTGCCTGGTAAAAACGCTCTCAAGAGGTCATGCCCGCACTCGATGCAATGCAGTTTCAAAGCACAGGTACAGCGCCTCTTAAGCGCTGGTTACTCGAGCGCCCCGATTTCTGCTGTTGCGGAAAAACTTTTGAAGCAAATTAAAAATCAAGGAGGGCGATCTCAGCCTCAAAGCGCGTCTGTTCCCATGAAATGTGTTGCAGTTCCTTATCTGCATAACTTGTCGCATCGGCTGAAAAAAATCGGTAAACGCGCTGGTGTCACTGTTGTTTTTTCCGCCCCAGGAAAGCTTGCAAAGCTTTGTAAGCTGGTGAGTAATCCAGCTGCTATTAGAGGAAGATGCACTGTGAAACACAGAACGCGCTTTGTACCTTGTGTTAGTGGTGTCGTACATCTCATTCCGCTTTCGTGCGGAATGGCATAAATAGGGCAAACCGGAAGGTGCCTTAATGACCGTTTAAGAGAGCACAATAACAATGTACACAACGTAGTTCAAGGACACCTCGGAATCCACTGCCGAGACTGCGGCTGCGCGCCAGTTTTTGAGCATTGCGAGGTATTAATCAAGCACAACTCGCAGGCCACGCGTGAGATAATTGAAGCTTATCAAATAAACAAGTTTGACGGTAAATGTGTAAGTTGCCCATCGGTTGCGTTGTTGCAAAAAGAGATTGCGCATCTCGATCTTTTTTTAAGTTACATATGTATTTGTTTTCAGCCCATTCAACAAGAGTTTTGCTGACATTGTATCACAGTGGTTGTTTCTGCACTCTTCTACGCGTGCCCAATTTTCTCATTTTTCGCCTATATATGTACACCACTCCGATATTAAATCTTTGTTGAAAGTCGGCGCTCTTTTCTGTCCTTGTTTCTTTCGCTTCCGTAGTTACGAAGTAACTACTTCTAGGTTGCGCTGTTCCTGCATTCAGTTGTGAAACATGGGATCGTACCTTGAAATAGCAGTAATGTTAGTAAGTGCATCTTTCATAATCCGAAAAGCCTTTTGCTGATCTGGGTCCCAAAATAATGTGCTGGCCTTAGTGAGAAGCCGACGTATTGATGCCGTAATCTCAAAAAGATTTCGTAGGAAGCGTCCCACGTGATTAACCATTACAAGGAGCCTTCTCATCTCATTGACATCTGAGGGTGCCTGTAAAATTTTACGAGCACCGATCTTGTCAGGGCCTCGCGAGATTCCATCGCTGCCCACTATACTACACCCAAAAACTTTACTGTGGGTAGAGAAAACACACGCTTTGCCTTATCCAGCTTTACACCAGCCCTTTGTGGGCGTTGAATGGACTCTTTTAGTCTTTGATAATGCTCCCCCTTTTGTTCGCACAAAGATCAGGATATCATCTATCATATTTACCACACTGTCCATTCCTTCCATAACATGACTGATCGGCGTTAGCAGCACTCTGGTGCAGAGCAAATGCCGAATGGAAAGCAATGAAAACAGTACCTGCTGAAGGGAGTGATGAAGGCAGTCAATTCTTGAGTTCTGCTAATTTCACTTGGCAGAATCCCGCAGTGGCATCAAGTATAGAGAATTCTGTGCCTTGACTGATACACCCCAAGATGCTTTCCACTGATGGTAGCACGTGTCATTCGCGTAGCCCTGATTCATTAAGTTTTGTCAAGTCCATGCAGATAAGGTATAGCCACATAACGGCTTGGGAATGACCACGATGCCAGCACACCATTCAGTCAGAGAGTCTATCCAGCGAATTATACTTTTTTTCTCCATCTTCTGCAGCTCCTCCTTTATGGCGGCATGAAGAGGTAGTGGTATTCTAAGCACGCTGAGTGAAAAAGGTTGTGTCTGTGGACGCAACCTGATGGTATATACATCGTGGAATTCTCCGAGACCTTGGAAGGTGTCCCCTGTCGGAAGAGCAGGCTTTCCCACTGAAACGGGGTCTACAAACGTGGCAATTCCGAGAGCTATAATTGATGAAAAGCCAAATAACAGAGGCTGTTGCTGTGGCAACACTTGAATTGGCAGGACAGTATTTTTCTCTTCCCATTTCAGAGTTGCCTGTAACACCACCAGGACATCCAACCGTACATTACCGGGTCCCGTAAGGACTTAATCAGGCTTGTGCAGTTTCTTGGGAACACCTGGAAACTCCTTTAAAACGGCGGTAAAAGCTGCCCCAGTGTCCACCTTGAAAAGTCCACCACGTCCACTCAGCACCACGTGAACGAACTTCGCTACGCTAGTGTTCTTGGTAGACGAAACAGGATGTAGTTCCGCTGCGTCGAGATTCCGCTTCTTTTAGCAAACATTTCCGAAATGTCCTTTGCCATTGCAGTTGTAGCATTTGGCCTGATGAGCTGGACATTCGAATCGTGGATGTGTCGGATTACCACAATACCGACAAGTTGGTTTTGTTTGAAGCGTCGCGTCACACTTTCCGGAAAGTCTATTTTTTGCCCCCTTTTTCGAAACACGAGGTCGAAACTGTCGGCGTTGATCAAAATTTCCAGCACAGTGCTGTTTCCTGCGAAATACAGGCCAGTCCCCTTGAACGCATCTGCACGGGCCTTGATTGCATCTTCATGAATACGGGCCTGCAGAACGGCGTCTTTAAGTGTCGATATAGTACTGCGGCACAGCTTGTCAGAAATCGAGGGATCACTGAATCCGACGACAAAGTGGTCATGCACCAAGCGGTGTTCAACCTTTTTCGATGCATAATTGCACTTATTTACAAGTTCTTGTAGGGCAGTTACAAAGTTATCCACGGTTTCACCTTCTTCTTGTACTCAGTGGTGGAATTTGATGCTTTCATAAACCTCATTGTGCAGATATACGAACTTGTACTTGTCTTTTACAGTATCAAAGAAAGCCCAATCTAATGTCGTGAGGCCTAATGTCTCAAGTATGTGTCTCGATTCTTGTGAGCCCATGGTGTACAACAACGTTCTGACTTTTACCTCATCAGTAACTTGGTGTCCAGGCACAAAACTGTAGCCCTCAAGCCGAAGAATCCATCGTGGCCACTCCCCTGAGTTTTCACAGTTAACCCAGAAGAAGGCGGCAGGCTTATGGGCGTCTGGAGTGCAGCCATAGGTCCAGCATTCTCGTCTGCCATTGTTTGAATCTCCACAACGCCGACCACCAAAAGATGAACGCGTCCCACCGAGTCAGTAGTGCCTCTTTCGTGGCAGTTCAGCGAGTACTAGCCATCTGGCAACAGTTACTGGTATCCCATTTCTGACACAATGTCGGATGCGTCAGCACTGCAGCACGCAAGCGATAACTTATGCCAGTATTGCACAACCGCACACGTCAGCAGTAAGCAACCAAAAGCCAAGTTTATTCACACTGGCTTGAAACCCTACTGAAGACTCCAGTTCACACCTGAACAGTTACTTGGTAGCTAAGCAACAAGATGCTGTACTCTGCGGCTGACAAATCGATATTCTGAAGGCTGCTGTCTCGTTGCAGTGGTTTTCTGCTATTCTGCAACGTGACTTTTACTATTATGCTATTGTGCTCAGGAAGAGTTATCTTACAATTTCATCTACAAAATTTTCTGTGTATATGCAAGTACACTATTTGTCTAATAAAACACCCTTGCTTTCACAATATTTATTAATGGTCTTCCTTTCCTCTGGTGCACGCGGTGTGCAGCATACGTGATTACGCATTTGATTTTATTGTTGGTGCCACATTATAAAGACCGAGGTTAGGTCCTCTATAACCCTGCGTGTGGCAGTGAGTGAAAAAAAATTCCGCCATATCCACGAAGTGAATGATGATGAGTGGGCGAAGCTCCGGAGGTAAACCTGGTAAACCATGAATCCTCTGTACATTTTGCCCACTCGATTTTATTACATCGCTCCCCCTAGCGTACGTCGCCGCACTAAATCGAACGATTGCCTTCAACCAATGACACGCGCCATATGTGACATCATTCCTATTTTATAAGATCTCGCGTCTTTCATCAACTACAAGTACCGCTTTCTAGTTTATAACATCTTGCATCTTTTTCATCATCAGCTACAAGTACCACCATCTAGTAAACACTACAAGAACTAAACGAGAGGTGGCTACATACAGGAGACGGTACCGCCATGTAGTGAACACTGCAAGAACTAAACTAGAGGTGGCTACATACCAAGGAGGTTATACTAAAACTTCTGGAGTGGCGGTCCCACATACCTACCAATGTATCGAAGTGAAGCCGCGGCGGCCATATTGCTCAGGTCAGAAGGGGGTGGCGCCTGTTTTGTAGCGCCGCAATGCTGTGGTCACTGGCAGCCGTGCGTTTCGTTATAGCTACTAAAGCACCGGTTTGTTATTCTTAGGCAGTGAGGGAACGTGGGAGTGACTCTAATGCACATATGCTTTAATTTTTCTTTGACGCTTAGCGTTTTAGGCTCGTTAAAAAAAAAGCCAGGCATGCACGGAAAGCGCACCACAGTCGCACCTAAAGCTAGAACAGCGGTTTTTCAGAGCATTTTCTAAATACTCTTTGGGATGCCAGAAGCACACTGATGTGTACCCACAGTGCCATAAATAATAACACATTTTGTGTAGTAGGCCAGCATTCACTATGCTATCTTTCGTAATTATTTGGAGAAGCGTACGCGGTATCCGCTACACACTTGTTGGAAAGTTTGTGCAGTTTTTTTTATGCAGTGGCTGATGACGATGAAGAGATATGCGTGAAGTGGGTATGCGACACAGTTAAAGGGTGGTAAAGAACAAGTTTTCCAATGGGTTGGAGCATTAGATGACCCAGTCGTTGAGCAATTCGTATTGTGTGACACCTGGCTGTTTCTTCGACGTTATAAAACGCTTTCTTATTTCTTTCCCGACATCAAGTCTGCCTATGGCCAGTTTAGAAACAAGTTACAAGCACTGTCATGGCTCAGTGGTAGAATACTGGAAAGGCACGCAGCGGACCTGGGTTGGAATCCCATTGCGTTATTGATGTTTTTTATTTACCGAGTTTTCTTTTTCCTCCATACTGGTTAGGGGCGGTGGCAAATGATTGCAAGTTTTCCAAGCATCGTTTTCCTTGTATATCCAGGAGCTTCACAAATGAGTACGTGAAAAGGTAAAAGACACCCCTCCCCACCCCCCTAATAAAAAGAGTTTGCACTCACGCTGCACTGTTGTTCGCCAAGGGCTTATGGTTGCGTGCGAGTGAAACTTATACTTTCCTTGCATCTGCTAACTGGTCACTTCTGCTGTGAGGCAACTGTGTAAACATATATTGCGCATTGATATCCTTAAGTACTAATTTTTTTTTACAGCGACAGTTGTTATGAAGTCAGAACACAGGTCCCTTGCGACGCCGTAGAAAAGCACCAAGCATAACTTCATAACAACTGTCGCTGTAAAAAAAATTAGTACTTAAGGATATCAATGCGCAATATATGTTTACACAGTTGCCTCACAGCAGAAGTGACCAGTTAGCAGACGCAAGGAAAGTGTAAGTTTCACTCGCACGCAACCATAAGCCCTTGGCGAACAACAGTGCAGCGTGAGTGCAAACTCTTTTTATTAGGGGGGTGGGGAGGGGTGTCTTTTACCTTTTCACGTACTAGTTTGTGAAGCTCCTGGATATACAGGGAAAACGATGCTTGGAAAACTTACCATCGTTCCTCTGATGATACGTTTTGCTCCATTATCTGGTCAATGAAATTCCCAGAAGCATCAAAACATTTTAAAAGGTCCCATCGGTGCTGCTGCGTACGATGTCGTAACCTTTTTTTTTTCAGCTGTTAATCGCACCTTGTTTGTGATTTTTTAGTTTTTGTTTTATTTTTGTTTTTCGCCTGTACCATTCTTTTGAGGGTGAAGTTCAGGGGTGGCGGGATTTTGACAGCTCCATCAATTAGAGGCGCTTTAGGCGAAAGTGTACTTCCCTGAATGCTCAAAGAAGCTTGTTTCCTTTTTCTCCTACATAAACAGAAGCATATCGCAACGTATCAGAAATTTTGAGACTGGGAGTGTAGTGCTTATGCAGATATAAGAAGCTCCAAATCCCAGAAATGCAGGGCCGATGCTACATTAGCTACCTTTCGAAAGCGAAGTGCACACTTCTGTTAGGCACACTCGCGTACTGGCTTTTGTAAGTGCGCCTTAAAACGATGCAAACACGGTAGTAATTTTATAAGCCCGACGTCTCGTTATTTACCTTGTCTCATCGAAGCAGCATGCTTTAACATGTGTACTAAACAAAAGTCGTCATTATTATTCTTTTTGACGCTTAACCTTCTTCCCTCATAGCGTACTCTCATTTGTCGCGCATTACGACGTCTTCTGAGCCCTGAAACGTACAAAAACTATTCAAAATATCTCTGTGCATCCGGACGCCAAAAGAAAGTACATGTAGTCGGGAATGCAGTCGTAGTCATGAAAATATGCGAGGAAAAGCAAGCGGGTGAAGCGTGCCTACGTGCACATCAAAAGTTGTGCCCGGTGTCCGCTTCACATGATTCGCGCTGCCAAATGCTACTCAAGAGCCCACCATCGTCGTTTTTTAAAGTCATCACAGACGTGTTGAAAACCACCTTGTTCAATTAGAGGCATCACAAGGAACATTACTGGCACTAAAACAACGTGAAAGCCACGTACGCTACAATGCGCCCATCCACTTTCTGCCCTGAGCAATGTGGCGGCGGTGAGCTTCAGCCACGGAGCCCTTCCGCCACTCCAGAAGTTTTAGTATAACCTCCTTGCTACATACAGGGGACGGTACTGCCATCTAGTGAACACTGCAAGAACTAAACTAGAGGTGGCTACATAAAGGGACGCACAGCCCACGCCCTAAGGAGCTTCGCCCCTAAAAACAAGGAACCCGTTCAGGCCTATGGCAGGAGAAGAACTGAGCTTCATTCTGTTCTAACCGCAGAGCACGCTGCATGCAGAACAAAGTGCAGGGGCGAGTACATGCACCTGAGTGCCCCATAATTAATAGGCGGTCGATGGTGATGAGGCCGCAGTTTTGGGAATGTCCGCTGGCTAAACCGGAATCTGGTGATAGGCCTTTACCAAGTCTATTTTGCTGAATATCATTGCTCCCGCAAGGTTGGCAGAGAAGTCCTGAATGTGAGAAAGGGGAGAGCGATGAGGGACGGTGCGTGTGCTGAGAGCACGGTAGACGCCACACGGGTGCCATGCCAATTTCCTGGGCTTTGTTTCCATGCGCAGAGCTGACGACCAACTGCTCGACGAAGGACGAATGATGCCCGGACGAAGGACAGGTGATTGGCCATGGCAAGGTGGTCTTCTGCGAGGTGTCTTGGTCGGCAAACTACCGAAGGGCCAGTAGTGACATTATAATGCGTGACATTGTGGCGGACTGGCAGCTCAAGGTTGAAAGATTTCGCGATGGCTGGAAAGTCCGACAGAGTTGAGGCGAACATAGATAACGGTATTTGTTGTGATGTTCTAATGGTAGTGTTGGAGGTGCGAGAACGCCCTGTATGAACGTAGTAGTCTTTCTTTCGACGGTTGACATTCGCGGCGGTCAACACTAAGGGTGAAATGGGTCAGAATATTAGCACCCATTATGGCCATGCATACGTCTGCAACAACGAACACATATCGGAAGGTGTGTCAGAGACCCAAATCGATGGCAAGAGAGCGCAGACCATGTATGTTTATGGGAGAGTTGTTGGCTGCTCGGAGGGGGGCAGTTTTTGGAGAGCGTTGCCAGTCTAGTCGTGCTGCAGGAACTGCACTGACCTCTGCACCTTGTGGGAATTGAGGCTGACCCACTGCCTTTGCACGGGCTTTGCCGCCTTCTCTGCCCGACATGTCTGCCCTCCTTTGCTGTCTGCCGCGCTGGGAAGGGCGGAGAGACGTTTAACTCCCACACCCGGTAGCGGATGTTGACTGAGGCGCTGCGCGTGGGGCCTCCCGAGAGGTTTTCGCGCGCTGCGCCAGGGGCAGGCAGTACTCTCCGGGACAGCAAACGGTGAGCCACGCGATCTTTTCCGTCCGTCGTCTCCCGTCGCTCGGGGGCTCGTCGGACTTCGCTGACGGCGCCTCGCGCCCGAGGCGAACGCTCACCTTTCGTTGCCCCACTGCGTACTCACGGCCGAAGGGCGGTACGGTGTCCTAGTGCGTGGCCTAGCTACGCCGACCCGTCTCCCTCCGAAGCCAACGCGAGCGCCTTTGCCCTCGCTCGAGCAACCGGGCTTTGGTCCCGGTGTCTCCGTGGATCACCTTTATCGCGGAGACGTGCTCGTGGCACCCTGTGTAGTACTTTGTGCCCGTGGCGTGGATAAGCCTATTTGCTTTCCCGCCGCGCCTTTTGCAACTGGCTGTACTGCGTTTGGTGTTGCCACAATAAAGTGTTGCGACTTTGAGCAGTATCGTGTTTCCCGCCACGGCGACGTTTAACGCGTGCCCTGCGGCTCGCTAAGACCGGACCCACGCTGGTGGCCGTACTCCTTCGGGATACGTGTACACCACAACCTTTGTCGACGAGAAATCGATGTCCGGCAATCCTGTCAGCGACGCATAACAAGCGGCTTGTCGTATGGCAAGAGTCACTGGCCGCCACCAGTGGCTCCGCGGTATGTTTTCCTGTGAGCTACAAGGAGATCGACATTGATGTGCGTTGGCACCAAAGGTGCTGTGATACCAGCAGTATACGGATTGACGAAGACCTGAATGCGAGTGAGATTTCGGAGAAGATCTGGGACGGCAATCGCAGCCTCGTCAATGAGGGTGGGATGGTGGCCGTAGTGCATTAACCGTCGCAGCAAGATGGTCGACTAATTGCTCGAGGCGAGACTGCTGGTCTTCGAGTTGTGGCAGCAGAATGGTAGATGTCGTTGGCACAGTACCTCTTGCTGAATAGTCAATGATGTGATCGGCCAGCTCCGCCAGCTTGTTGAGGGACAGGTCATTTGGTACGGTAGCCAAGGCAATAACCACGTTCTGCCGCAGATGCTGAAGGAACAGATCTCGCAGCAGCAGGCTTTTTTACGTCCAACCGACAGTCACTGAGAAGCTGCTGCATTTTACGCAGAAGTTCTGACGGTCACCGGTTACCGAGCTACTCCTCGTTGAGAGGCTGCTGAAGACACCTGCTGAGAGGCATAGACATGTGTTGAAGCACCATTGCCTGAAAGTAGTCACAAAGATCAGCTTTGGGGGACGCACCCACAAGGTTATAGAACTCTTCAACCGCATCCGTTGAGAGTGCGGAGGCATCGTGCTGGTACTTAGCTTGCTGCGAAGTCAGCATGAATATGGCCTCAATGTGCGTAAACAGGAATCTGTGACCAGGCTGCAGGAATCTGTGACCAAAACGACGGCAGGTGAATCTGCATCGTGGCGACGCTTTCCGTGCCGATCATTGGTCTGTCGTTCACGGTCTCATTCACGACGCAGTGCTCGCCTTGAGGTACTCACATCTGGGTAACCACGTTATAGGGACCGAGGTTAGCTTCTCTATAACCATGCAAGTGGCGGTGAGCAAAAACACAAGGAACTTGTTAAGGCCAATAGCATGAGCAGAACTGAGCTTTATTCTGTATTCTAAGCACTTCCTGGGCACTAAAGTAACACTACGAGGTTTCTGAACTGCTATTTCAACAATCAACGTTCACTTACTAGTTATCTTTGGTGTCCCTTTAAAACTTCCAGATAGAGAGTGATTGTGTCGTGCACTTTCTTAAATTTCTTGTCCTATCTGCGCCGACCATCATGAGTATGTACCAGCTAGCCCGATTCGCTACATATTAAACAGCATTCCAGTGAAGAAGGTACTAGGAAACAAAGTGGAAAACATAAAAAGAAAACAAATACATTTTCAATAGCGAGAACAGCAGAATCTCAATAACTGAGGTGTTCTCATTTCTTTATTTCTGTATTGTATTGACAATTACTGCAGCCTTGCGAATGACAGTGCAGAAAGGGCACTGTGTAAGTGCACGATCTCAAAGACATTTATAATATTTCTTAAAGTTTAATGTCCTCAAATCACAAAGTCAATGCGATGCTCTGCACTAACTGCGCACATGGCAAAATAGAGCCTGAGTAGCTGCCAGATATCCGAGCTCATCATGTATTTGTGCCCACAGCTGCTTATATCCCAGACAAGCAGTGATGGATGCCGTCGTTACGTGCTGGTGCAACCTTTGCTTCGTAGCCCAGGCATACAAAGAGGAACTCGTGCACATGCCACTAAAGCCACACCCTCCACCAATAGCTCCCTTCATTGCTTGTTCACCTACCTCCAGTAACCGTGCTTCGCAGACCAGCCCAGACCACACACTCATCACTGTGACAACAGTCACAGTACAAAGGCAAGTGTCCCGATAAAATGCCAACTACGTCATTTGTTCTGTCAAGGCCCCAGATAAGTAAACACCGCCACCACAAAATCGTTCGACTCCATTTACTGTTCAATCATTGTATTCTGCTTTCTCTTCGCTGTGAGCTGTTTTCCCTAATGGGCTCCAGATGGTATATCCACCTTTAACTTCATTGACAATAAATGCTTCTTCTACAGGTAGCAAAGAAGAGGAGAGACAACCTCATGTGCGTGTTAGTTACTCACTTTCCATGACTGCTTTCACGTTTGATAATCACACATATGGTGAAGTATTACGAGTGTCTGCTTCAAATCAAGACTAGTGGAACCTATACTGGCCAGAAAATAGACACGAGGACCATTGATAAAAATGAACAATGAACCCGCATGTTCCCACCAAAGCAACCATTTAAAGGGGGGGGGGGGCACTTCCTTGTATCAAGAAGGTGCCTCCACCCCCCGAAAAAAATTTCTGGCTACGCACTTGCATCAAAGCAAGGCGATTTGGTTTTTACATTGTTAACACTAGTTCACACTAAGCCTTGTTGATACTGAAAAATGAACGGAGAAGCACTCAGCCTCTCTGTGCTTTGAATGATGACAACATGCATGGACGTGGAAGGACGTTGGTATCATTACGCATAATTGTGTGCACCATTGTCCCATTTGTTAGAGATTAGAGCTTATAAGCCAGAAATTCTTGAAACAAGCGATCACAGAAGGAACTGCTGATCCGATACGATTCCCACGGGAGCTCTGTAGCCGACTTTCTTGCGAATTGTGTGAAGAGAGTTAGTGGAAAGCTGGAAGACTTCAGTGTTAACATCGATATCTCTCAGAAAGTGGCAGCTCTACTTTGTTTGGGCTCTGTAGACAGTGGGAGCTAGAATGTTTTGCACCTCCTGAAAATTCGTGCCCTAGGAAACATCCTTCTGTGCCATGTTGTTGGGTTGGGCGAAAATCTTAGACATATTTTACCCCATTGCGATGTTCAAGTATATTGCCTGTGCTAACAAAGAAGTTGAGACATTCCCTTATCAGGAAGGAAAAAAAGTGTAAATTTAAAAACTCCTTTTCTTTGTTCGACACAATATTATTGAGAACAAATGCACAATGATTCATCATTATCTATTAGTGCGCAATAATTTTGTCCCCTGTGAATGTAAACTGCCAGAAATAAATTTCAAGACATTGTGTACAGCATCCCGCATGCAAACTTGTGGAAGATACATAAGCAATACAGGCAACTTTCAGGAAAGATTCAAGCCCCACATGTATGTCATAAGAAAAAAGGTTTCATCAAAAGCGTTGGCTGATTACGCAGAAGCAAACTGACTTTTAAATGGTGTGCAATAAAGAAAAGATAACAGAAAAAAAGGACCAAATTTTTAGGCTTTATCTTGAATCTCTGAAAAACAAGACAAAAGCATGCACTTAATCTTAAATGCTAATTCTGGCGATTCTTCGCGGTCAGTAGATCTCAATGAAATTCACTGGGTACATTCATTTGCACTGCCCCCATTTTAGCCAAACTTGAGGCTTGAGAGCTTAGTGGATTCTTTTCTAATAAATTTTATAGCTTGCCTCCAAACACTCGGCCCACTTGCCAGGATTAATGTCAACATTGTGCGTGGCATTCTGTGCGACGTTGATTTTTGCATGGCGGAAGTGACGGAACTGATGTGACACTGCAGCATTTGTTTGTCTGCCATGAGTTGTGTGGGTTTGGTTGGTGTTTTCTTGGTTAAGTTTTGTGGGAATTGAGGCTAGCCCACCTGTTTTGTGCAGGCTTTACCACCTCTTTCTACATTCTCATGAATGTCCTGACTTGACTCACCTTTCCTCTGGAGTCTGTCACCCTGGGAGAGCGACGTTTAACTCCTCTCACCCGGTAGTGAATGTCGACTGTGGTGCTGCGCACAAAGTCTCTCGGGACGTTTTGAGCGCGCACGTTGGGAGTGAGAGAAAACTTTTCCGGGACAACATGGGGTAAGCATGCATTTCTTTTCGTCCATCAACTGTTTTTTTAGGGCTCGTTCGGTCTTCGCCAACGGCGCCTTGCACCCACGGCGAACGCTTACTCTTTGTTGCCGCCTCCCCCCCCCCCTTTGAATGCTAGGCCGAAGAGCAGTGCGGTATCCCAGTGCGTGGTCATACTACCCCGACCCGTACTTCTCGGAAGCCAATGGGGGCGGAGTTTTCGCCCTCGCTTGAGCAACCGGGCCCTTTGTCCCGGTGTCATTGTGAATCACTTTTGCCCAGAGACGTGCTCTCGGCACCCTATGTAGTACTTCTTGCCTGGGACGTGAATAAGCCCACTTGTTTTCCCGCTGCATCTTTTGCAACGGGCTCTGTGCTGCGTTGTGGTGCTGCCGCAGACAATAAAGTGTTCTCGCCACGGCGACAATTAACGCGTGCCCTGCCGCTCACTAACACACCGGACCCACGATAGTGGTTGTATTCCTTCGGGATACGTATACACTACAGCAAGCAATTACTTTTTCCGTGTTGGTGAGCATGAGATAGCTGGCGAGTGATGTTGCATTGTACACTACACACGATTCGCCATATATTCACCATAACAGCGAAAGCATTTTACCATATCGCCGCAGGCACAAACTTGGACGGCCTGGACAAGTAGTGCCATCTGGCGGGATTATGCGCAACCAGGCAGGTTTGGGCAAAGCATAACGTCATACACAGAAGCGTACTCAGTTGAGTTAGGTATTAAGGTATTTTTGCTAATAAAAATATTTTTGAATTTGTTGAGCATTTCAGCTATCGGGCACGTGACAAGGGTGACTTAGGAACATAGAAGCAACATTACCCACACATAATTAAAAAATTTATGGAGTTGCCTTTAATGATAGTGACGACAACTTCCTTAACACGTATGCACGCTGTCTACGTCATATTATAGAACATGCATAAACTGACCATTTGCACATTACTTCTTAGTGAGAAATATTCTGCCTGGGGCCAAAACATATCGCTTTTATTTGAAACTTTGTGGTCGGTGTCTACTTTATCATTTTCAGAGGATCTGCTTTGAATTTGGGGTGACTGGAGTATGGCTGCCAGTGCCTCTGGCCGCAAATCGATTTTTCAGAGACAGAGTGAACACTAGCTGGCGTTCGCTGGTGCGAATACTTAAGCTGAAGCAGTTTCAAATAAAAAGGCACATAATGTGGCAACCTATGATGCAGCATGTTCATTGTTGTAGCCTAAGGCGTAACGGGAGTGAAAGAAGTTAGGAAAAAGAATCCACCTACCCGATAAATGAGTGCCCACAACGCCGAGCACCGGACAGCCATACTTTCTGTACCCATCGCAAAAACTTAAGCAGTGTGTATAGAGCCCAAGACCTCCGAGGAACTTGTCTCTCTATGCTACTTTTTTTCGATTGATCCATGACCTTCCCCAACATCGTGGCATTCTCCCTGGATAGAATGTTGAACTAAGCATCTAAATACAGCAAACCTTTACCTGGAAGCATAGCACTAGTGAACACACCGAAGTGCTTCCGTCAGTGTGCCCATGTGCCTACCTTTAGTACGTGTCCACTAGCGCTACACTTTCAAGTATGAATTTCCAACTCACCCAAGAAACAGAAACTTGGCCTATTATGGTCGGCACCTAGCAAGAGCCAAAGCTGTAGCGCAGCATTATGGGGACAAACATGGCATTTTCAATGGGGCACCTCCAGCCCACATCAAGGCAGATGGTACACGGTTGTGGTCATCCTTCAAAACACTTCTATAAATGGACTAACTTTCAAAACACGTGCAGAGAAGTGGCCATCGCACTTGCAGCCGCTCACCAGGATTGGAGAGGCACCATCACTGACTCACAAAGAGCCTCCAAAAGCATAAAAAAAGGAATACCCCGTACTGCGCTTATAAAATGTTACAGGACAGAGACTACACTGGAGAACCTATGCCTCGTCCGATAGTACTGACCCCTGCACACATGGATATCGAGAGTAATGAAGCGCCAAACGCCGCGGCCTGTGGACTTACTTACCCGCCCACGCCTTTGCCCTACTCAGATGTGGACTCCGATTTTAATCTAATCTCTACATTTAAAGAAATCACCAAATACTATCAATTGAAGCATATACAACTTTTTGTCAGCCCTCCGAGGGGCTCACAAAAGGGGATGAATGTTTACTTCTCTGCCTGTACACTATAACCATGCTGTGCCCGACAGGTCAGAAACATTTCAACCTTGCGTGTTCAGGGAAGTGCATATACTGTGGGGAAGGTCCTCAGACATTTTCAACATGGTGTGGGCATGTCCAACAATACTAGATACTTTCAGTTGTTAAACTCCGCCGTGGCGCCTGACCCCTTTCCGCTATTCTCGCAAAGCGGCACGCACAGCGTTGTTGGCTCGAGGGCAAGCAGTGCTGATAGAAATGAGCAGGAGCACCTGTGCACGCACTATTTTTCGCTTTTGTTGGTTACCTATTCACCAGGGTAATGTTGTTTGCCGTGCGAGCAAACATTACACCGTATCCCTCTAAGGTGGACGGGTGGGCTTCGTCATGGGCACGGCGGCTTGTCCTTTTCTCTATATTTTGGTGCCGTGAAACCCGGGAAGAAGGACTTTTGGAGGTGGGGCAAAGCGGACTTCACCAATTTAGACTGCCGTCGTAGCATCGAGGACTTTTGTGAAGCGGCCGTGGGTAAAGCTGATGTGCGAGGCCTAACTACCGCTGAGACCTTGGAGCACGACTCCGGTTGCAACTGAGACCACTAGGAGCACCCATGGACTGACGTGAGTACAGGCATCGTCTGGAGGTTTGCGAGACAGGAGCCCTTACGTCTACTTCGGCTCTGTCCTGACTCCTTCTTCACGACGACGGCCCGATATTCACAAGTCAAGGCAGTCTAAAGGTCAACGTCGTACATCTTGACAGCACAGCCTCGTGAGTGCAGGCATCCTCTGGAGGCTCACGAGACGGTAGCCCTCACATATTTTCCGGCTCAGTAATGACTAGCCCTTCACGACGATGGCCTTATATGCACATGATCATGAAGAACGACAGCTCAACAAGTGACGGATATTCATTGTGCGAACCTTCTGCGATAGATGTGTTGACTCCGACTTCGCCTCCCGACACAGCCAGCCAGTGACTTCTCACGTTTCCGACACTGGACCGAATCATGGAGGCCCTTTATGAAAGGCGAAGTCAAACATGCAAAACCGCCCTGCAGGTCATCGCAGACGTCGAACATCTTCGGCAATGGGATCGCCCACCACTCTGTGAGTTACGACGTATTCACCGAGTTTTGATTGAGCAGTATGACTAACTCAAAAGAATCAACAAGGAAGTAGAGCACACAGTTGACATCGATCATTTGGAAGCAGAAATGGAAGAAGCCGAAGTTTATGAACGCCAGATTATTCTAGCGAAAGTCATAACTGAATATAAAATTGTTGACGCATTCAAGGCACGGCAGGCTCATTTGGAGACAACAAGACTACAGATTAAAATGGAAGCAGAAAGAAAGATGCTCTTTGAGTCACCACCATCCAGCCAAGGCATATTGTACAACAACCTTGTAGCACAGATGCCAGTCGAGTCAGCCTCAGGACATATTCTTGAGCGTGGTGGAAGCCAATCGATCAGGACCATGACTGAAGTAACGACCATCGAAGGAGCCTGCAAAGAACAACAGCTACTTACAAGGAGCTGGCCTCCTGGTCCCCGCTTGTAGAACTGTCGTCAGCTTGCAATACCCATGAACCTGTTGTAAGGACACCTAGAACAACTCTGGTGTTCGATGTGGAAAGCATTTTTATGATTGACAAGGGGGAAAACTTTGTAGACACAAAGGGCCACCCACTAGACATTGAAGATGCGTCCAAGCCAAGGCTGGCAGACTTAAACAATATAGAATCCTCATCGCCCTGCGTACAAGTGCCCGATGGAGGAAAATCAAGGTCGATTCTCAAAGCATGAAGAAACAGAAGAAACAAAAGGCCACGACGACACAAGAGCCAGCCAGCCCCTTGCACTGCTGAAAGCTTAAGTTCTTCGAGAAAGTTACAGAATTCAATATTAAAGAGAGTGTGAATGGCACATCTTATTTCCACAAAGTTGATAAATGCCGACACAGCGCAACAGCGGCGAATGAGAGAGACCAGTTGAAAGCGGAAGCAGAAGGGTTACAAGGTAAATGCAGCAATAAACAGAAAGAAAAAAAAGATCCTCAAGTATAGATACACGAGATATTCCTAAAAAAGTCATCTGCGAACCTTCATGCCAAGAAAACTTTCTCTGCGACAACGCAGGTTCATCAAGGTCAACGCATTCAGAAGCACAAGTGTGTAATAAGCAAGGAAAGCACCGCTTGAAAAGCAGGCACAGTTGGATATCACAGATTTGCCCACATGGACTGACCTGGACTTATACAAGTACTGTTAAACAGCGTGTGCTTCGAACGCAGGTGTGTTAGTGTTCTACATCAACACGTGTGATTGCGGGGGTGTGGAAGATATTAAATATTGTGTAAATGACGAAGAACCTCTCTATTGTCACTAAGGGAGAATCAGTGTGTTTGGAATAAAGAGGAGGTCAGCGAGTGGGCTTCGCCATGGGCACGGAGGCTCATCCTTTCTTCAACAGGCACCATGGGATGATACGACGCAGGACGAGGATGCACACCGCGTTTGCACCCGTTTGACTAGGTGACTAGGTGTTTTTGTTATTTTAGCGCATTTAGTGTTCTTGTCGTGTTTAGTTTCATTAAGTGGCATCGGCACCGTTCAAGCTCCGGCATTGAAGTTGTATATCGAGGCATTCTGCATAGGCGCTGGACTCACTTCATCTGTCTGCAGCCAACATGTAAGCTCGACGCTGATGCTTCGACATTGGCATTGCATACATCGTGGATTGCTTGCTGACGCTGCCTTTGCGTTTGGACAGGTCGATCCTGCACTTCATTTGTAGCAGCTTCTCGCCAACATTGTCGTTAGCACTGGTCTTCCCTAAACAGGAGCTCAGAGTCCGCTTGCCGACCTTTACATTGCGCTACGGCGCGTCGAACCTTGCGCTGCTTTATCCGCTGATCCGTGATCTCGCCAGGCATTTAATGATGAGAGAGTGTAAGGGGGAGTGGCCACCGGCTATCACACATCTACTTATACAGACCCAATCGCTTTAGCACGTTCTAGCGCATTCTGACTTCATCGCACGTCTGTAGTATCTTGTTCCCGACATCATCATATGTTTGCTGAAAGAGTGTAAGAGGGTGAGACAACCACGTCTTATCTAGCCCCTTATACAGGGTGACATGTGCTAGTGTGTGAGCGCGTTGTGGCAGTGCTTGGGGCAACTCTTGCGCATGTGTAGCAAAGATGGTCATAAAGAACACCGGATTTAGCCCCATTCTAAGATGCTTCGCATCTAATATGCCTAGATGTTTTGTGTCAAGCTGTAGGAGCGGCTGCTCCGCCGTGGTGGCGTTGTGGCTAAGGTACATAACTGCTGACCTGCATGTTGCAGGATCAAATCCCGGCTGTAGTGCCTGCATTTTCGATGGGGGCAAAAATGCTGTAGGCCCGTGTGCTCAGATTTTGGTGCACGTTAAAGAACCCCAAATCATTCAAATTTCTGGAACCCTACACTACATCTCTCATATTCATGCAGTGGTTTTGGGACCTTAAACCACACATATGAAATAATGCAGGAGTGGCCAGGACTCAGTGCGATCTTAGAGTGAGAAGAGATACTTTTTCAGGCCGCCGAAGCCTGCTTCCTGTTTTTGCGAATGAGACCACGCCATACCGAAGCTCAACGAAGAACCTACTAGCTCTTGTGTCGTGCGTGACCTGCACTTCCATTCAGAAGACCTCGTAAACGATTTCATCCACAGTGTTAATGATGAAGTGATAACTATACCATGTCATAAGTATACTCTAAAAGAAAAACCAATATCATGTCTCGTTCTCAATTGCCCGAAATATTTATCAATGTCCTCAAAAAAGAGCTGCTTCCCACTGTGTGGCCGGCAGTTGACATTAAGCACTAAAAAATGAGAACAAGGAAAACACAGTGCGCAATGATTCTAACAATGGTGAACAAGTGTGCTCCACAAACGACACGGTTGCCGTCGAAGGCCTTGCATCGGTCTTCAACGAGCTTGCGACAATCACTAGAGCGAGCGAAAGAGTGCAAGACAGAAAGAGTGCAAAGACATATTCTTGAAGGTTTTAGATGATCTAGAGGGGTGTTGCTTCCCTCTTCATGGCTGCACAGACCATACGTTTGCACTCATGCGGAAAGTGAATTTTTTCATTGTTATGGAGATGCAATTTTATACCAAGGATACGAATTGTCGACATTAAAACTGTCACAAGGTAGCTGTATTAAGCAAAAAAGTGCGTGTTTTGTGAATATTGCCAACTGGGCTTCTGTATTCTTATGTCACAGGCTTGTTATACACGTACATATTATACGTACTTCGCATATTATACGTACCTCAAAAAGACTCAGTGCCTTATTCGTTCTCCCATTAGCTATTTGTTAAAGAGTGCACAGAGTAAAAAGGATATTTCTTGAATACTTGGTGCTAAGGAAAGGAGCACAAGCAGAGAATGAGATAAAAAGAAGCGACATTCAGTTGCCGGCACGCTGTCGCCTTGCGAAGCTTCAGTAATAACCGGGTCGATCATGGCAGCAGCGCCACCTCTCGAGAGGAGATGGCAGTGGGCCACTTTTTCGCACCGCTCCTAGACGCAGTTTGACAACTGACAGGATCTAGTAACGTTGGGCATGTCAGCTAACACTGCACCTCTCTCCCCCCTACCACATCCCACATAAAAGGAGTGGGAGGTGGCTCTGCTTGACTGCTCAGACTTGGCCAGTAAAAAAATCCTGGTCGATTGCGCTCAGGTATAGCGGCTAATGCCAATGGGCTCTTGTAAGGAGGAGCCCACCTAACCATCACCCTTACCTGGGAAGCCTCCACCTTTTACCTAAATGAAGTATTACTCGTCCTCCTCTAATCAACAAGCTTTCCATCCCTACCACGTCTACCTTCCTTTCAATACCAGTACACCCCTCACATTTACGACTTGTTTCCACCATGTAAACAGGACATGTGGTCTCTGAGGTGGTGTTTTCATAAGATGTATTGAAGTGGACACTGGCAAAGGGATGCTCTCCCGTGTGAGCATGGACGTGTTTCACTAGGCTGGTTCTAGGCAAAAAGGATGCCTTGGAATGGACACATCAGAGGGGATTCTGACACAGGTAAAACGACGCTCTTCTGTGTGACCACAGATGCTGCATCAAGAAGTTCCTCTCTCCTTGAAAAGGGTGCATTACAATGGGCACTGGAGAAGGAGCAGTCTCCTGTGCGACAATGCATGTGCTGACCGTGGTAGTGTTGCACCGCAAACTGCGTTGCATGTACACAGAGAAAGGGACACTACCTGGTGTGAGTGCGGAGGTGTTTCACGAGGTGCCATTTTTGCTTAAACGCGGCATCGCAGTGGACACAGGAAAAGGGCCGCTCTCCTGTGTGAATGCGGATGTGTTTCACGAGGTGCCCTTGTTGCTTAAAGGATGCTTTGCAGTGTACACAAGAAAAGGGACGGTCTCCTGTGTGAGTGCGTGTATGGTCAATGAGACGGCGTTTAGTCATAAACGATCTATTGCAGTGGACACACCGAAAGGGACGCTCTCCTGTATGTGTGCGGATGTGTTCTACGAGCTGGCTTTTCATTCTAAATGATGCATTGCAGTGGGCACATGAAAAAGGACGCTTTCCTGTGTGGGTGCCGATGTGCCTCACAAGGTAGTATTTTCGTGCAAAGGATGCATCGCAGTGGGCACAAGAGAAGGGAAGATCTCCTGTGTGAGAGTGCATATGCGCCTTAAGCTCGTATTTGCGAGAAAACGATGCGTTACAGTCTAAACAAGAAAAGGGACGCTCTCCTGTGTGAGTGCGGATGTGATTCATGAGGTGGCCTTTCTGCTTAAAGGATGCTTTACAGTCTACACAGGAAAAGGCACGCTCTCCTGCGTGAGTGCAGATGTGTTTTACGAGGTCCTCTTCCTGCTGAAAGGATGCTTTGCACTGTGCACAAGAGAATGGACGCTCTCTTGTGTGAGTGCCCACATGCAATACCAGCTTGGAACTGCAAATGAATGCAGCTGGACACAAGTGGCACTGGAAGGCAGGCTCGCCCATATGTTTCTGAAGGTGCCTATTCATAGCTGACTTGTCCAGGGTCACATAGGTGCACTGTGAGCAGGAATGCGGTCGACTTCGTACATCCACCAATGAAGAAGACTCCTGCAGGGCCGTAGAAGACAAGGGTCCTGCAACGAATGAAGAAAACAAAAAGCTATGCAAATTGTGTGTTGTACACTACATGGACCTGAACTGAAGCAGCACAGAATACACAGCTGATGGTTTCTCTGCTTGTAAGTGAAGCAGATGGTCACTTTGTGTCACCAAAAGCAAAGCTACTCTCATTACCACAATACGTCACATTTCACGAAAATTTTAGTTTTGCAGCACATGAATGGTGAGCTAGGTACCAAATAGTAAAATCTCATTTAGATGCCATTCTAATGCTAAATCTAAAGGAACAAATGGCTTTGAAGAGACTCGTCTACACTGAGCATTCTGGACGGCAAAAGCACGCCGAATCTGATTTGACGGAGGCGAGCTCCACCAAAAGGGCCCTCTAAGCGCCGATCACTCTTGGGCCAACTTTCGCGACGTCTGCCGCCAAATCAGCTTGCTGCGAACCCATAGGAGCGCTAGTCGAGGAATTTGAAAAAAGAATGGCCTGGTTTGACCCGCTCGTTATGCCACAATCAAATAAAGTGTACTTAGCAGAAATGCTCATTGAAGTGGTGTACAACCACCCCGTCCTATACGACAAACACCACCTTAAGCGCAAAAACAGCTTGCTAAAGGACGACTTGTGGAATAAAATAGAAAACAAGCTTGGACTGACTGGTAAGTATGAGTTTCTGTGGTTATGTTGCTTTGCTCGTTGAATCGCAAGTATTTTGTGACGCAGTTGCCTTTCTTGTCAGAGTTGCAACAAGCGTTGAAACGCACAAAACAAAAAGATCTACGGGGACACTGAAGTTGCGAGCCACCGGCAAGATCCACGAAATAGCGCATTCATGCCGTGTCAATGCCTCCTTTACTAGATGCCCGCGGCATTGCTTGCTTTCCTATTGCCGCGGTGGTAATACTTAAGTTCGTGCAGTTTGCCAGAAATCACTAAGGGTGCTTGTGGCAGCAGAAATGCGGCGCGTGGGCGGGGTGCTCACTAGCACAGTGGTGAAACAAAGCGTTTGCATGTGTGTACTTCGTGGAGTGTGTTCGTTGTGCTTTGGTAGCCATTGGAATGATCGATGCAAAATTGTGTTTAAATGTCCTGCAGAGGTGAGATCTGCTGTTTATTGCGATCTGTGTGTGTATCTACTTGTACTTGAACTGAAAGACCCCTGTTCTTTAAAAATAAGTAAACGAGGTTATCTTGAATGGGAAACACGATTGGATATCCCTCTGAATTACTTATCAGAGACGAGTATAGGGTCGATACGGATGGCGCCGTCGCTCTATTCGCCATCTTACTTTTCAGCTTGTGATGGGAAGAACTTCACCACTGCACCGCATAAAAATTCTAGAGCTGGTTGAGTTCCTGACCCCGCGGGGCGCCGACGCAGAGTGCCATCCTTTGGCTACCGCACTGATTCTGACGTCTGGTGCGAGTCACACGCGCGCTAGTTAGAACAGCCAGTTGTTTCTAGATAGAGTGCAGTGGGAGTACATAAACAAGGTGAAGCTTTTGATCACAGCACCTTGAAGATGTTGGGGGATAAATATGGCCAGGCTTAATGAACTCAATCATCTTTGTGAGAATTGAGCACTATGACTTTTGATAATGCTAATATATATTGCCCAAGAATTATTCAGTGGCTGAACGAATGGACATCCGAGGCTACATTTTTAGAACTTTTCGTGAAACAGGATTTTGCTGCAGCAGCTTGACAGTGGCATGTCTGTCAGTTGTGACAAGTGCATAATTCCTGTAAAGGGGATTGATGAACTTCGTAGCTATCAGTAGCAAAAGTTTCCTGCGGTGATCGATGTCTGTGCTGCTACATCTCAGAAGGGCTCAGAAGTGGTAGTTCAACAAGAAGTTCGACGGTTTTATCTACACACACCTACAGTGGTCTTGTGAAGCATTTCCTGTACGGGAGCACGGTCTCGACAAACCTCCTGAAGCATATCAGGTGTTTGATGAGCCCTAAGCTTGGACACATGAGCCCGCCATGATCTTGTTGGGTGATAAGGCCAAGCAGGGGAGAGTTCTTCTTGGTTCCTTGAAGCAATGCAGCACCTTTGGCACGAGAGATATTTTCGGTTGCCGCTCTCACAATGAACTCTCCGACCATTGAAACGCTAGGGACATCAGAATTCGATGCATATGGCGTGTCTGAAAGACATTGTTCTTTAAGCCTGTGTACAGCAGCGTTCAAAGGGCTGTCATCAGTGCTTGGAGGCCTAGGGCACTGTCAAGTGAGCTGGCAGAAGCTGTGCCGAGGAAAACGATGTCGAACTTTTCATGTTGCTTTGGGCGGAGGAAGCGAAGATCCCGGTTTTGAGCATCTCTTCCATTGCTCAAACTATGCTTTTCACGTGCAAAACATCGTTGCATCGCCACATCTACATTTCTGCCTCTGAGTGGTCTATGGGCCCTTTATTGGTGACTCCGGCTGTGCAGATTTGTGCCGGCGTAACTAGGTGACCTCCAGATGTACGAATTTCAAGGTCTTCCCAAGCTGTCTTAACTTTTTCAACTTAGCGGTGAACGTCCCAGTGATGACGGAATAGTCGGCACCAGAGTCGACAAGAACTGAAACGCTGTGGCTGTTAAAAAGAACGTTGAGGTCGCTGGTTCCTCGCTTCGCGTTTCTGTTGGGTCGTAGCGTCGGATCACGGGTACGATGATTTGTACCGCTGCTTCGACGCTGCATCATCAAGTTGTCTTCTGGTCTTGACCTTTTGACATCGAGATTACGTTGACGTTGTGGCGGGTTCTCGAGGTTTCATCGCGTCGTCATAATCAGCAGCAAAGGATCTTTGGCAGTTCGTCGTACAGCAACCGTACCTCCATCAGTTGCTGCCTTTAGTTTTCCGAGTACGGGGCTAGGCGACCAGCCGCAGGTTGGGCCAGTGTATGACTGCCAGTGAGGCAACATGTAGCGGCCAGGTGATGGTGAACGAGAAAAGCCTCGGGGCGTCCATTGGGCTGCTGCGAGCCCACGATGTCGCGTGGTCTTTCACCCCGCTATGAACGCGGCGCGTCGATGGCGAAACCACGCAGTCCTACTTGGCGGTACTGACAGCAGCAGTAGGTGCGGCCAGCTTCTCCGCAGTGGTAGTACAGAGGTCGGTGGTCGGGGGCACGCCGCATGTTGGTTTTCCTCGAAAAGTTTCGCTAGTTGGCGGGTGGACAGTATGATGCTGGCGGTGGTGTCTGGGGATGAAAATGCGGCCGTGCGGCCTCCTGTGTGGACGCGGCGGGGGAACATTGCATCTGACTACATCAGCGTAAGCTATGGCTTGTGGCTCAGGCATTGCTGGTTCGTGTGTCCGGAGAAATTGCTGGATTTCCTGGCGTACGAAGTCGGCAATCGGGTCCTGTGGATGCTGTGAGGCTTGCAATAATTTATGCAGCTCTTCCTGTCTGATCACTTGTATCATTTCACGAAGGTTGTCAGAGCCAAGAGCATGATGAGCTGGGCTGTTTTTCATCGTTCGCCGATTATACTGACAGATTCGTATTTCCAGTGTCTTTGTGATTAATGTACCTTCCGACAGGAATTCCTGAATGAACTTCAGAGGGTTTCCTATCAGTTCAGCGAAGAGCTTTTGCTTGACCGTTCACATGAGAAAACGAACTTTTTTGCCTCAAGCATTTCGGGGTGAGAGTGGTGGAACAGTCGCATCACTTTTTCCAAGAAGATTGCCACATTTTTATTCGGGAGTTGCACCCTCGTCTCCAGCAATATTGCAGCTCTTTCCTTGCGGGTGATGCTCCTGAATGTGTCCGAGAATGTGCTGCGGAAGAAATCCCATTTTTGAAGGGCAGACTTCCGATTCTCGAATTAGGTTTTTTGCCGGTCTTCCAGATAAAAGTAGACAAAGCTTCTCTTTCATGTCCCAGTGGTTCAGGGTGGCCACTTGGTTGTAGGTCTCCAGCCAGGTCTCTGGGTCTTCAAACGATTACCCACGGAAAATCGGTAGCTCCCTTGGCTCCTGCATCATGATTTCGAGCTGTGGCATAGCAATTGTCATCATAGCCGCAGTCGAGGTCATGGCTTTGGTCTTCCGAGCCTTGTCTTGTAGAGGCCTGTACTCCGGTGATAGACCCAGCTGCCTGCAGCTTGTTCGGTGCTCGTGGCTGGCGTCATTGTTTTATTCGCGACGTGGGCTGGATTCACGGCTTCACAGAGTTGTCCGGTACATTAACGAAGCAGCACCTCCACCAGACGTCAAGGGGTCGTGACGTGAACGCAGGGAGCAGACTTCAGGTCACAGATGAAACTTTTAATTTAGGCCAAACTTGTGGCCAGGGAAAAAAAAATGTCAGATTATGGCAAGACACTGGCACTGATAGCGGCGAGCAGAGTGTCGGCCATCGATCAATGGACAAGCGGCGAAGCGTGTCGGTATTCATGTACTTGCCATCGAATATTCTAGCGTTATCGCTAGCAGCGATGTTGACATAGAGTAGGCACAGAAAATAGAGTAGGCGATGTAGGCACAGAGAATTCCAGGAGTGGTCACTCAAGCCAAAAAACAGCAGTGCTACACAGCTCCCTCCACCTCCCTGCCGTAAAAGGGCAGCACCTTGCTTATTGCATTCAAAGAAACGTGTGTATGTACTAGTTATCTACTACGGCACCTTTTCTAGTGCATTATATATCTACGTGTCTTTGCGACAGTGATTGTCAACGAATAGGCTGACATGTCAGCCATGACGGATGCAATGGCGTGATCATGGTGTAATGACGTGATGCGTGATAAACATATGTGATTTGGGATGCATTGCGTGATCTTGATGGCGTGATCGACGAAATAATCATGTAAAAGCAACGCTACAAAATACGGGTCATATTGTGCAATGTCGTCATTGCTGGATTCGTCTGCCGGAACGTCTGTCTGCTTGGCTGCTGCTTGGTAAGAAGCCCTTCATGAAGATTTTCTGTCAATTGCTCTGCACTGTATTTGTCACTAGCTGGTATTTATCACACTGTTTCTCAGTTCGTGTATTATGTCCTAGATTGCTTGAAGTTAAATGAGAAACAGCAAGTTTGCATGATGCACTGCACATTTGCGAGAAACTTTTTTTTTGCTTGAAGAAACGAGTCACCACTTGCGCGGTTAGGTTTTTCTTTGTACATGCAATCCCAGTATACTTAGTTCGACTTCAGTGCATGGGTGTGTCGACGTGTGAAAGGGTGCAGTTGTGTTTATAATCATTATTTACATTATTCTCAGATTGTTTGAAGCCTTCGTTAAAGTAAACAGAACTTTAGAAGACATTTTGTTAGCTCCGGCTACGCCATTTTATCAATACACACTTTTGCTTCAGAGTTATATGTGCATGATACCGAAGTTTTTCTTTTCAGCAGTGGCAACTGTGCGTAGGGATAAGTTTGTAGGAGGGAAACATGACCAACGTTTCTTGTTTATTCAGGTCATGCCGCCTGAGCATGGGGCTTTGTTCTTCAGGATTTCGCGAGACAACAGGTAGCCCTTCACACGTTTCCAATATGTAATTTTGAAGTTATAATTGTTATTAGCCAACTATCAAAGTGACATCAGTTTCTTTCACAATGTTTTCGCGCTTAGATAGAGTGGTCGGATGCCCATGCATACTTTTCCTTCATTCTCTCCTAATTACAAGTGCATGCTCTTTATTGTTTGAATGTTGCGTCCTTTTTTTTTCTGTTCACGTAGTTGTGTTTGTTTGTGCCTGCTCCACATAGGTAGTGGGGCTTCTCAATTTCTACAATGCAGGAGGAACCTGGCTTGTATTAGCAAAGTACATATAAGAAAGAAAAGACACAGGCGTGAAGAAAGACAGGCGATAAACTTTACAACTGTTTATTTCATGCCCTTCACATTCACCGTATACATGGGCAAAACAACTCATCTTGCACGTGATCTCATTCCACAATACGACATTTCTGTCGGTGCAATTGATGGCGAACTCTCGAAAGTTTTCTACATTAGCTATATCTTCGGCTTCTTTAATTTCATGTGTCAGCTGATTCTGAGACTGACCAAGAAGCAGTTGGAAGTTTAGCGCCTACCTTTCTTCACATCTGCTTCATCTTTTGCTTCTTATATGTACTGCGCTAATACAAGGTGAGTTTATGGATGACCAACTCGCCCAAGCAACACTTCAGGAGTTGCGATTAATGGAGCACAAGATAGTGATAGCGTAAAAGTGTAAAGAGATTAAAGAGAGAGCATGCCAGTGCATGGTGTGTTTTTTTTACGATGTAGCAAAAGTTACTGACATTGATTGATTGATATGTGAAGTTTAACCTCCCAAAACCACCATATGATTATGAAAGACGCCGTAGTGGAAGGCTCCGGAAATTTCGACCACCTGGGGTTCTTTAACGTGCAACCAAATATGAGCACATGGGCCTACAGCATTTTCACCTCCATGGAAAATGCAGCTGCCGCAGCCGGGATTCAATCCCGTGACCTGCGGTTTAACAGCCGAGTACATTAGCCACTAGACCACCGCGGCAGGACAAGAGTTACTGACATTAACCAAGATATTGTTATGATTTTTCACTCAGTTGACTTGAAGCTGTCTGATCACTAAAAGTTATCAGGCAGGGCTGGTATTCAGTTGGCTTTCGTGTTTTCAATTATGAGTGCATTTCGGTGTTTGATTTCCCTTCTAAGCAGAACTCTCCCAACACTTCCAGGGCAAAGATCTAGTTGCAATATGCTGGTCGTCATGACCTGCTTTCTCAGCCAATCTCAAAGCTGTATGCTAACTACCACCTGTTCAGTGAGCACTTTCAGCTGCATTGCCCCCCCCCCACTGACATGCTGGCAGATGATGATGGCGCAGGGTAACCTGCTTAAACATGTCTTTGCACATAACTGTCCAAAGTTGTCTTTCTTAGCGACACTTGAAGTTCATACACTGCACCCTAACTTATTTAGTTGACCCAGAGGCCGTCTTCTCTGAAAACGCTGTCACTAAGCCCCATGGTATGTGTTCTTCTGCGTGCTTTGCTGCATTTATTTCTTGTTCTACGTGTTTTGCTATGTATTGCCTTCTGTGATCGTCTGGTGACAACCTTGTCATTACCCAGCTACGAACCATCTCGTTATATTTTAGATACACTTTCATTTCGTACGTTATTCAGACCATGTAAGCATATAGACATGGTTGCAGAATGTTATGTGCTGTATTGTACATTGCTGGCATTTATTCTGCTTTGCTCTGCCTACCAACTCATCTGTGGCAGGCAAGAGATTTAGTGACATGAGGCCTTCGGTCTTGAAAAATCTTCATTCTTGACTGCAGCAAACCTTTTCCACTCCATGGTTTGCTGTATCAAGGTAACATTGCTTGTTCTCGGTTGTTAGCTCTCAAGTTGTGTAGCAATCATCCAACTTGTTCATAAGTGCATGTGGTGATTTGTCTATTTTGTGCCAAACACATTTGCCCTCTGTTGTTTGTGTGAGCTTTCTGAAAACGAGCCCACTATGTCTACACTCCTTTACTATTCTGCCAGTGAGTCAGTAGGTGTGGTTTGCTGCACACATTTAATGCGATTGCGTAATAACTATGGAAAGAAGCCACTGTTTCAGAGCTTCTCATAACTCTGCTCTCTAATAATTCACGTCTGGATGGCAGCTGCCCTTATGTGTTTTGTGTATAAGCACAAAAATCGTTTTGGGTCTAAATTCTGATTGATAGAATACTTGCCCTAACACGAAGTTTATTTTGTTTAGGGGCCACCAAAGCAACTCTGAGGAAAATATCCACATCTGAAGGTATGGACAACTTTCTTGCTTTTCTTTTTTTTGTGTAGCAGCTGCGCTGTGGAGACAGCAATTTTCTCTCAGCATCAACTCTTACATATTTTGGTTGCAGACATTAAGACACCAAGTTTGCAAACGAGTGATGCAGTGTGTCCCACTGTCAAGTTCGGTTGTCTTCAAGCCCTACTGTATGGTGAGGTGCACTTTATTGGCCCCATTTGCTTAGTATCTTATTGATGTTCTTCAATAATGGCATTGCAGAGCGAAGTCCAGAGGGTGGTGATCAGATGGAGAGTGTAAAAGACAGCACCTATTCTTGGGAAGTACCTCAGAAGTAATCTATCATTTCCTTCTGTGTTGTTGCTGACATTATAGATCACTAAGAAAAAGGATAGAGGAAAAAATATTACTGTTTAATGAGGGTTTTCAATTTTGCGTGTTGCATTGCAGAAGGGGCCCCATTCGACAGCGACAAACAACCTTAGAAGGTGGCCATGGAGTCACCACTCTTTATTGCCCATGATGATGTGTGCTTTTTCTGGCATGATTTGCTTGTTATCTTATAGGCGTGCTTTGATGACAACATAGCAGAACAATGCCCCTTCAATGGCAGCGAGAGTGTAAATAAGACACCTGCTCTTGGGAACCACCTTGAAGTGATCTGTTTTGAACTTCTGTGTCTTTTAGGCAGTTATTTCTGGCATTATCCGATGCCAAGAAAACGGGATAGAGAAAACGTGTTTCTAACTCGTCACAAACAGCACACAAAAAGGATTTCAAACTGCTCTGTGTTTTTGCAGAAGGGGCTCTATCCGACAGCCATGAAGCGTGGAGTCAGTGGAGACTCCACGCTCTACTGTCAATGATGAGACGCACTTCATTGGCACCACTTGCTTAGTATCTTACTGCTCTTCTTCTTATTGAAGAGTCGGGTCCAACTAGCAGTGACGAAAGTGACAGCGAACAGAAGAGTGCTTGCAACTCGGTAACCCCTTGTAAGTGATTTATTTCTTTCTATGGTGTTGTTCGGCAGCCAGCTCTAACATAGTTTTCCCCACAGATATAGACTAAGCAGCTATATGAAAAAAACATGGCATCCTTCACAAACATATTGTAGTTTTAAGACGTAAACTTCCAGCACCTGTTATTTAAAGGCTGAAAGGCATATATTTCGGAGTGCTTAGCCTTGCCACTTATTCAGCACACAAAGCAGCAGAAACCTAGGGTAACTAATATGATTGTGATCGACACAAATATATTCACAATCAACACTGTAAGTGCAAGTGCCAGAGAGTTATGAGAATGGCTTACGAAAGCACTATCAATCTTACAGCCCAATGTGCATATGATCACAAATGACTTAATAATCGTGACTTTTGCTACAGCGGCGAACAAAGTATTGTACATACAGTTTTTTTTAATAAAGAGTGAGTCATTCAACGTGCGATATACATTGCTGCTCTCTTCAATGGTTTCACTGTAAACTTCAATTATTACAAAGACGGAAATGCCCTACAATACAGATACATGAGATGTAGTGCTTATGTCTGTTTTTATACTGAGACTCAGTCTTTTCAATGTGTGATGATACTTGGCACCTTTAGTAACCCACTATACATCACAAATACACCTTGAGCATATACGCTTGCTGCGCAGGGACCTGTCCTATGTGGCTTTGCAGCAAATGGGAGTCCCTTTTAGAGGAAAGGGTAGTTTAAAACAATGGGTGTTTATAGCCACACCAAACCTCTTTTTTTATGTGTTTAACTGAACAATTTCGTACTGATGTTTTCCTTATCTGTTAAAGATGAGCATCAGTCTTCCTCTGCCACACTATAAGGTTTAGTTTTTAATATATTGTACTAATTTCTTTTTCTTTATAGCTTGTGCAGGCATGTCATTCATCCTTGCAGCAAAATGCACTCAGTGGCCAAAAGACATCATAAGGTGGCTACAAGAGCAGGTGTGCAAGTACAGGAAGACAATTGAACGACTATGGAAACAGCAGGTGCCCGGCACAAGCGAAGCATTTGATGTTATCAAAACTTTTGCAACTGATGAAATGTTTGAACTCTTAAGAAGTCATGTGAAACTCGGAGAAAAAGGCAAAGGTAAACAATTTGCTCGGTGGATGAACCAATTTGCACTGCAGTTGCATTTCTGTGGTGCAAGAGCATTTTTGTCGTTCCTAACACTGCCCAGTGAGCATTCTTAAGGAGATGGCTCTCGAATGCAGAAATGCTGCTAGGAATTCTTCCAGAAATAATCCAATCAATAGTGTTGTCAACTAAGTCGTGGAGTAAAGTTAAACATTCTTATAACGAACCTCTATATAACGAATTCTTTGATATAACAAAGTTTTTCTATTCCCCGCCGCTGCTCCATAGAAGCACATGTATTTGCGACCTCTATGTAACAAAGTAACAGCAGGAAACAACCTTGATATAACGAATTTTCCTCACGGACAATCTAGGAATTTCGCTCTGTATTTTGGCATTTCGGTACGAGCATGCATTTTCCGTGGCTGCCCCGCCTCCACTGAAACGGTGACGGTGGTGCGCACGGCGCACCAGGCAAAGAGCGCAAGGCGGGCAGGCGGGCCTTCACCCCGCGAGCCGGCGTTGCCGCCTTTCTCGCCGCCGCGAGCGCATGCGCGGGTGTGCACCCTCCCTTCCCTCTGAACAAACAAATAAAAAAAAACTACTGTTGCGCATTGGCAGTGCCATGCTTTTAGTTAGTGTCACATAGCCGCGCTGCATATGGAGGGTGCTTTACCTAAAAGTTTTCCATGGTATCCATGTCTATGTCGTTTGCTCTTCGTTTTCAACGCCGTGCAGGCGTGCATAGTTTTACTGCGCGCGCATGGTGTGGCCCCCGACGACGTTCAGAGTTGCTTTTTTAAATTACGATAGCAATTGTCTGGACAGTCGCAGCTGGTTTTTTTCCGTAGATGCCGCCATTCATTGCATACGTATACGTATATGTATATATTATATATGTGTGTGTGTGAAAGCTCAAGAAAGAAAAAAAAGCCGCCTGCGCTTGCCGCTCGTCACGATGCGCCAACGCGCACTTATCTCCCATGCGTATTTTGCCCCATGAAAGGGAGCGGGATGTTCCGGTGGCGAGAATTGCGCGTCTTCGACTTTTACCGGGATGGTTGCATGTAGTTGCCGCGTGCACAAAGATCACTTCGCTGGCTGGACAGGCGCTGTTTGCGAAAAGAGTGCACTTTTCAAACTCAGCAAAGTAACAACTGGGGCACTTGTTAGTTTGCACTCATATCTGTACCCGTGATTACGTTTCGCGCCTCGCTTTTGTTTAAACAGTGCTTCAAGTGTCGAGCAGTAAACGATGTTAGTTCAATGTTGTCCTTGTGCGTCATTTGTGCTTGAGCAGCGCTCTGCACGTTTCCATCTGCTTGCCATTCTCAGCGATACATTTCAAGTTGTTGCTATCGCATTCAATACTTCACCCTTGCGGCAAAACTGTGACTTAGCTTAATTTTGAACAACTGTATAATCGACACCGAGGGGATGTCAGACTAGGCGCTAATGGAAACTCCGAGACCATGTTGATGACGGATCTTCAAAGCTCGACTTGTCACACCCTTTCGTCTTGTGCCGCGAGTTCGCAGGCTAGTAGCTTTCGCGATGAGCCAATTAGTTCTGGCAACACGACGTATGCGTTGAATGCAATGCAACGAACGTGAGAGCAAAAAATTGCAATCTTAAGAAGTAAGGCTGGCAGCCAATATCGCGGATCCAATATCGCTAAAATCCTGTAAAACGATAATGTGAGCAAATACAGCCGCTCCAGAGAGAAGTGCTTTTTTCACACAGTCCCTTCGCGTTGAAACTGCAATGATACTCACCGAGATAGCAAGTGCGCCAGCGATCCTGACCATTCTTAAAATCAAAGTTCATTATTGCTACTTGTGCGATCCCCTCCCCACGTTGTTTCAGGCTGGTTCAAAACGGGTGGTTTACTTTCTGTTTGAGCATTTCACAGCAGTTCTAACACACGGGAGCTGTTATCTTATGCACTCTCCAGGCGATAGGGATAGACTGATCCTGCTTCAGTAGCGCTCGCACACTTTTACCGCTCGTGAAAGTTGCGATGCGCAGGGGTATGTTATCAATTCGGAATTGTCAGGGAACATGGAGGCGACGGCAAAAGCCCGCCTAGGGTGTCCATATAATTGCTATCGCAATAATAACCCAAATTTTGTACTGTAAAATAAGCGTTTTCGGTTAGCTCTTCCTTCGGCTTTCCCTTTGTTTAATTTCCATGTTTACGTAATTTCATACCGAATTTGCATATAATGAAACCCTTTTTATAAGGAATTTTCCGAGAATTTATCAATTTCGTTATATAGAGGTTTAACTGTACTTTGATTTTTGATGAGATGGTGCTTAAAAAAAATTTGGCTTATGATGCGACACAAGATGTTGTGCAGGGATTCACAGACAATGGTGTTGAGCGAACTTCAACTATTGCAGACTTGGCGATGATGGTCCTGCTTTCAGGAATTTCCAAGCGATGGGTTCAGCCGGTAGCCTAAACAGTAGGTCGTGCCTCGTCATCATTGTCACACCTATATGACCTGTTGATGTTGCTGATTAAGCGATTGCAAGAAGTCTGAATATCGATAAAAGTTCTAATATGTGCCCAGGGAGCATCAAATATTGGCTTGTCAAGGCAGCTGGGAGTACCTGTGGGGAAGCCATTTTTCACTGTGGATGAAAACCACAGTTTTTCATTTACGATGTACCACACCTAGTGAAAACGATGCGGAAGAACCTGCAGATGCATAAACTTCATATTGAAGAGGAGGTTGTAGACTGGCATATATTACTAAGTTGTATCATTCAACACATGAGCTTAGGCTTTGCTTAGAACCAAAATTATCAGACAGGCATATCTATCAGAAACCATTCAGCAATATGAAATTGAAGCGGGCTATGCAGGTTTTAGTGCATCTGCTTTTATTGTTATTATTTTATTATTTATATTGTCGCGGTTCAACGTAAGCAGTGCACCGAGACATTGAGTCCGAGAACTGACGGCGTGTGTTTTTATGCAGGAGCCAAAAGCAGGTGAGCAAAACAAAAGCACGTCGTCTTCTTCAGTCCCCCTTTTCACGAGGCTGTTGGCGCGCACATCGTCTTCGTTCTTTGTTTCGGGCGCGGCATTTGCCTCCCCTTAAAAGAGCATCGCCCCGATGCTATAGCTGAGACAGTAATTTGCACAAAAAGTCAATTTGTAGAAGCGACGGTGCCTCGCAGAGTCACTCGCTGACGTATGGCTTAATGCGCACTACGTGCACAAGCTCAGGTCGGTGCTGGCGACGCTTTGAACAGTTTGGGCTATCCGGGACGACTTTATAGGTAACGTCACTTAGTCGTCGCAGCACTCGATAAGGTCCGAAGTACCTTCTGAGCAATTTTTCGGATAGTCCCCGTCTTCGTACAGGCGTCCACACCCATACCCTGTCCCCGGTTTCGTACGTTACAGAAGTATGACGTTGGTTATAGCGGCCTGCGTCGTACTTTTGCTGTTGGTATATTCGCAGACGTGCGAGCTGCCTGGCTTCCTCTGCGCGTTGAGTAAACGCGTCAGCACTCATTTCATTGTCATCGCGTCTAACATCGTTCTTACTTCTTGTCCGTGAACAAGGCTGAATGGGGTCATCCATGTGGTTTCTTGTTTCGCAGTATTGTATGCGAACGTTATGTAAGGGAGAATCTCATCCCAGTTTTTGTGTTCGAAGTCCACATACATTGAAAGCATGTCTTCCAGAGTTTTGTTAAGTCGCTCGGTCAGCCCGTTGGTTTGTGGATGGTAAGCTGTCGACTTGCGATGAATAGTACCGCTGAGGACCAACACACGATCTGAAAGCGCGGCCGTGAATGCGGTTCCGCGATCTGTTATAACAATCGATGGCGCACCGTGTCTCAGCACAATGTTCTCTATGAAGAACCGGGCTACCTCCTCTGCTGTGCCTCTCTGGATGGCTTTTGTCTCGGCGTAGCGAGTAAGGTAGTCGGTCGCCACTATAACCCAGCGGTTACCAACACTAGAGGTGGGAAGTGGGCCCAAAAGGTCCATTCCAATCTGGTCAAATGGCGTTGTCGGGATCTGGACAGGGTGTAGCAAACCGGCTTGTTTCGTTGGAGGTGACTTGCGCCGCTGGCAATCGAGGCATGTCCGAACATGATGCTTCACAGTAGCGGTGAGTCTAGGCCAGTAATATCTCCCTCGAACTCTGCTCAGTGTGCGCGTGTAGCCTAAATGTCCAGATGTTACCGCGTTGTGGCACGCTTGCAACACCTGAGAACGAAGAGTGGTAGGGACGACAAGCAGGTAGGTGGACCCGTCTGACGAGAAATTCAGTTTGTAAAGGACATTGTTTCGCAGACAGAACGACGATAGTCCTCTTGTAAAGGCTTTGGGTGCATTCTGGCTTCGTCCTTCTAAATAATTAATCAAGCCAAGTAGCTCAGGATCGTCATGCTGGTGATCTGCGATGGTTGACGTGTCGAGGATTCCGAGGAACGCTGTCTCTTCATCAAAAGCAGCAGCCGACTCTATTGGTGATCGAGAGGCAGCCAACGTCCGTGTGTCGTTTTCCCGACTTATACACTATCGTTATATCAAACTCTTGTAGTCTAAGACTCCAGCGTGCCAATCGCCCTGAAGGATCTTTCGGACTTGTTAACCAACACAACGAATGGTGGTCACTGATAACCTTGAATGGGCGGCCGTACAGGTATGGGCGAAATTTCATAACTGCCCACACCACGGCGAGGCATTCCTTTTCAGTGGTCGAGTAATTTGCTTCTGTGCGTGACAGAGTTCTGCTTGCGTAAGCGATCACTCTTTCCTCGTCATCCTGGCGCTGTACAAGCACAGCTTCGAGGCCAACATTGCTGGCGTCAGTATGGAGCACCGTAGGGGCTGTGTCATCAAAATGGGCAAGCACGGGGGTCGTCTGTAGACGTTGCCGCAAGTCATTGAAAGCATCTTCCTGTTCGACGCCCCAAACAAATGCAACGTCATCCCTCGTGAGACGAGTTAAAGGTGACGCAATGCGCGCAAAATCTGGAATAAATCGCCGATAATATGCACAGAGACCCAGAAAACGCCTCACTGCCTTTTTACCTGATGGTGTTGGAAATTGTGCGACGGCGGCAACTTTTTCGGGGTCTGGACGAACTCCTGCGTAACTGACGACATGGCCAAGAAACTGCAGTTCCTCAAAGCAGAAGTGACATTTCTCCGGCTTGAGCGTCAGGCCTGCGGCCCCGTATGGCCTGCAAGACCACTTGCAATCGTTCAAGGTGTTCGTCAAACGTTGTAGAAAACACAACGACGTCGTCAAGGTATACTAGGCAGGTTCTTCATTTAAGGCCAGAGAGAACGGTATCCATGAGACGCTGGAAAGTAGCAGGAGCGGAGCACAAGCCAAATGGTAAAACCTTAAATTCGTACAGTCCGTCTGGCGTCACGAAAGCGTTTTTTTTCACGATCCCTGGAGTCTACTTCAATTTGCCAATATCCGCTCTTTAAGTCCATGGAAGAGAAGTAACGTGCGTTTCGAAGCCTGTCAATCGAATCATCTATGCGGGGAAGCGGGTACACGTCCTTTTTTTGTAACCTGATTTAGCTTTCAATAGTCCACACAGAAACGCAGGCTGCCGTCCTTCTTTATCACTAGAACAACAGGTGATGCCCAGGGGCTTTTCGACGGTTGAATGACGTCGTCTTCAAGCATTTTTGTTACCTGCTGTTCTATCGCTTCTCGCTCTTTTGAAGCCACACGGTACGTATTTTGATGGATTGGTCTAGCCGTGTCCTCTGTGATGATTCGGTGCTTGGTCAAGGACGTCCGGCCAACTTTCGAGGTCGACGCAAAACAGTCGTGGAACTCGTCTAGCAGCACAAGCAGGCGTTCCCGCTGTTGCTGGGTTAAAGTAGGGCTGACGTCAAGGTTAGGTGCTAGGTTATGTGGGCCTTGTGCAGGTGTTGCTTCGAGTGCTGAAAAGCAGTCACAAACATCTATGATCTCGTCGAAATGTGCCAATGTTGTGCTTTTTGGAAGGTGCCGTCCCTCGGCAGTGAAATTGGTCAACAGCAAGTTCGTTTGGCCGTCGGTGACATTGACTATTCCTCGTGCTACGGAAATCTCGTGAGTGAAAAGCAGCGAGGTTAGTTGGTCGGCGACTCCTTCACCGTCGAACGGTACGTCACATGCTACTGAAACGAGGATACATGATCAAGGCGGCATGACTATATTGTGGTCTTTGAGACGAAAGGATTTGTGCTCTGGTGATGTAGGATCAGTCAGACGAGCACTCTCGTAAAATGAAACCACGCGGTCCGGGATGTTGATTATTGCGCCGTGGTCCCTGAGAAAGTCCATTCCTATAATTAAATCTTTGCAGCACACTGGAAGAAAATGAAAGTAGCGACGAAAGAAGAATCTCCTATGCTGATTCTTGCTGTGCATCTTTCTGTAGGAAGCAGTAATCGACCACCCGCTGTTCTTATATGTGGTCCTGTCCATGGCGTCTTTACTTTTCTAAGATGATCAGCCAGCTTGTGACTCATTATGGAAAAATCAGCACCCGTATCGACTAAAGCCGTGTAACTTGCTCTTTGTCAATAATTACATTGAGGTCGGTGCTCACCATTTCGTCGTTGTTAATATTCGTCGGCGTCAAGTCGTTCTGTCGCGGCAGTACTGGGGACTTTTTATCGTCTTGTGGTCGGGCTGCGACCTTACCCCGAGAGGTCGCCGCCTTTAGTTTCCCCGGTAAGGGCTGGGCGACCTTGTTCCCCGAAGGTCAGCAAAAGTACCTCGATTCGGTGATGATGTCTGAGCAGGGGATGGAGAGCGTGACCTGTGGGCGGAATTGGGCTAGCGATGAGGAGGCGACTCGTGATAGGGAGATCACGTTGTTGAAGGTCCTCGAAAACCAGGGTCGTCATGGCAAACAATGTAGTCGTCATTGGCACGGCGACCGTCGTACCCTGGTTGAGACGGGCAAAGCGATGTGTCGCGGTACCAACAATAGCGAGCTATATGGCCGGCACCACCACAGTTGAAGCAGAGAGGGCGCCGATCGACGGTGCACCAAGCGTCTGTTGTGCGAAATTGTGGGCGTCTTATGTCCTCTCGTGGTGGTGAGTAAGGCGCGGCAAGTGGTGGCTGGTGGCATGGAAACATCGGAGACATGGGCTGACGTCTGAAAGCCTCCTGCAATGGTTGCGACGAAGGTGCGGCTGTAGGTGGCTGGTAGTATGATGTAATAGGCGGGACGGGTGGTGGTCGGCGGACAGCGTCAACGTAACTCAGTTGACACTGATCGCGACCGAGATCAGCTGCTGAAAAAACGTGCCTAAGTTCGTCACGAACGACTGCGGCAACGGCGGTCACTGGTGCATCCACTGGAGGAGTCCAAAGCTTCTGAATTTCTTCGCGGATGATATCTCTGATAAGGTCACGTAGGGAGCCCTAATTGTCCAGAGTCACTGAAGCGGCGTTGATTGGGGTGGTAGTGGACGAGCGATCATATTGGCTCGATCTTTGGTGCAGAACGCGCTCAATGGCAGTGGCTTGTCTTATAAAATCGGCCATGGTAGTTGGGGCATTGCGCACAAGTCCAGCGAACAGTTGTTCTTTCACGCCGCGCATAAGGTAGTGCAACTTCTTCTCCTCGGACATGTTGGGATCAGCCCGACGACAGAGGCGCGTCACGTCTTCAGCAAACATTGCCACAGTTTCGTTAGGTTTTTGAAGCCTTAACTCGAGCAACTGCTGAGCCCGCTCTCGACGGTCGACGCTAGCAAAGGTGTCAATCAGCTGCTGACGAAAGTCATCCCATGTGGATATACGGCCTTCTCGATTCTCAAGCCACGTGTGAGCGCCGTCATCGAGAGTGAAATACGTGCGGGCGAGCATTCCACTGGTTGATATCGGCAACGCGTTCGTAATGCTCAAGTCAATCTTCAACATCTTCGTGTGGGGCACCACTGAAGCGATCAGGCACAAGTGGCTGAAGAAGTGTTACCTGGGCTGGATTGGAAACGGGACTGCCTTGTATCCCTTGGACCAACTGTGGCTGGCTAGCGCAGGCCATTGGTAGAGGTACGTAATGACTGGTAGAATGTTCGTCGAAGGAGGTCAGCTCAGGAGATAGGCCTAGCAACCGCCGACTGAAGCGGTGCACTGGTGTCGTAACAGGTGGCTGCGTGTCGGGACTTGATGAACGGCTCCCAGATGGGGTGTTGAGCATCGGCAGGCTTGCTACCCAGCACCTCCACCAGTGTCGCGGTTCAACTTAAGCAGTGCACCGAGACGTTGAGTCCGAGAACCGACGGCGTGTGTTTTTATGCAGGAGCCAAGAGCAGGCGAGCAAAACAAAAGCACGTCGTCTTCTTCAGTCCCCCTTTTCACGAGGCTGTTGGCGTGCACATCGTCTTCGTTCTTTGTTTCGGGCGCGGCAATATGTAGGGTTTAATGTCCCAAAACCACCATATGATTATGAGAGACGCCCTAGTGGAGGACACCGGAAATTTCAACCACCTGGGGTTCTTTAACGTGCACCCAAATCCGAGCACATGGGCCTACAACATTTCCGCCTCCATCGGAAATGCAGCCGCTGCAGCCGAGATTCGATTCTGCGACCTGCGGGTCAGCAGCCGAGTACCTTAGCCACTGGACCACCGCAGCGGGGCTTCCATTGCTATTACTTTACTTGCATTTGTTAAAGAACTGCCGGACGCTGCGTTGTGCACGGCTAACTTTTGTGACAGGACGAACAAACTTTTCAATGCATTAAACAGTTCAAGCGCAAAGAAGAACGCTTAGGAGTTGAGGTATGCTATTCTCAAAGGGCAATCTGAAGTGTATGACTTCCTTGAGGCAGCTGTTTCATGGATTGCTACTAGGAACGTTGAAGGCAGGCGGCAGCCGCATACTCTTATAGGATGGCAGGTGACCATAAAAGCAATCCCGATGCTTTGGGAAGAGCCTTCAAATAAGAAAAGCTTCAGCTTTCTCCTTAGCTGGCGACTTCAGCAGGACCCTATAAAAAAACATGTTTGGAAGTATTAGACAAAGGGGAGGGCATGCCACTTAAACCCAACTGTTCCCAATTTCATATGTGGTCTAAAGCACATAACGATCCTAAAAATAATGAAACCTTTAGATAAAGAAAATGTTGAGGAGGACAAATGTGTACTTCTTCAAGAGCTCTCGCCATTTTCACTGCACAAGCTGTCGCTTGCAGATCATTTTCAGCTGCCTTGCTCAGACGACTTCCCTTCACTTGAGAGTATCAGCTTGCTAGCTTTACTGAAGCAGTTGCATCCTGTCGATAATGCAGCACCCTATTATGCCGCGGGGTTTCTGATTAAGAAGTTTCTTGAGAAGTGTCCAGGGGACTGCCATTGTTCGGCATTTCTGAAGGATGATCAAAACCAATTACAGCAAAACTACCAGCATTTCACTATGTTGAAAGCTTATCATGTGCTAGAGAGCTGTATGCAAATTGGACTGCTCTATCTGTCAGTGCATTTCAGATGTTCCACGAAATGGAATCTGCCTTTTTTTTCAACTGTTGAAAGGGTGGCTAATTGTCATGGTGTCTGCTCAACCTTGTCCGATAAACTGTCACTCATGAGTTTTCAACTTTGTTCAGTGGATTGCCGTGACAGGTTCCTGAAAATTTATTGTACAATACGCTTGTGCTGGCATGTCAGGTATGTTAACCGCAACTTGGACAAAGTCAGATTTCAATCCTCGGTTTCTGCTTTGCAGCTCGACAAGCTTAAAGCATAGATATGGTGCTTCATGTGAAAAAAAAACGAAACGTAAAGGATGCGAAAACCTCCCAGCATTACGTTAGTGTGAGATGATAAAATTGCCAGGTTACTGTGCAAAAGATTGATTAAAATGTGGGGTTTAACGTCCTAAAACTACCATATGAATACGAAAGGCGTTCTAGCAGAGGGCTTTGGAAATTTCGATTTTCTGGGGTTCTTTAACGTACATCGTGATCTCAGAACATGAGCCTACAGCATTTTCGCCACCATCGAAACTGCAGCCGCCGAAGCCTGGATCCCATCCCGCGACCTGTGGGTCAGCAGCCAAGTACCTTAGCAACTAGACCACCACGGCGGGAACTATTATTTTAAGGGAGAGGGGAAATATGATCTGCTTTGAACTCTGCTTGATCACTACTTGTACGTGGCGGAAATAGAGCTGCCAGGCTGAAGCAGTGATAAATGTTGTAACTAATGAAATGTCAGTGCGTAAACTAAAGTTGCTGTGCTTTGATAAAAGTTCCAAGTGAAAGGCCCGGGTCTTGTGTTGTTTCTATGATGACACTATCAATGTGGCTGGGACACTTCTGTTAAACTGGGTTATAGATGCGTATTGAAGCATAGCTGTGGCTTGCTTCTTGCATTGTATGTGTAGCTGTGTTTGGCTGACAACTGTAGTAAGCAGCTTTTATTTCTGTTCGCTATGCATCCCTAAAGTAATACCTAATGAGAAAGACTAGCCTTCAAAAGACTACTGTTGTATTCCTCTTCAAATACTGTCTTCTGCACTTTTACTGTTTTGCAGAATTTTTCTTAATATTGCCCATTTATTTGTTTACACTGTAGAACTTATTTTAAACATATTGTAGCACTTGTCGCCATTCTATGTATTGTGTCGTGCACTGATAATTTGCTTGCGCTCATAGGCATCCGACACTGGACCAGAGGGTGCGACGGAGCTCTTTTGGGCAGCATCAACGTTGTTACCAACCGCCAGGAATATTATGAAAATAAAACTCTCACTGAACACATCGAAATGCTGGTGTTAGTGCTCTTTTTGGCACGTTTTCAAAGAACGCTTCCTGGGCGCTTCCATAATCGCGCCTGACCCCTTGTTGACAACTAAAAAAGAAATGTATCCTGGCAAGTCCGCTTTTGCTGCGTCTAATCCCTAGGCTATGCAATGGCGGGCCCAGTTTTGCTGTGTCTACTCGCTAAGCTGTGTGTTCTGGTGCTACCATCGTTTCTTGCAAACTGCTTCGCCTGGTGCCTATTGAGAACGTGACTATGCGTGACTTGACAAAAAAAAAAAACTTTCGTCTCTTCTTATGCTTGTCTTGTTTATACAAAACGTCTGCATTAACACAAAGTAGTTGTAGCTCTGGAGGCTATACACAAAGCTGCTCGCTGCATGCAAGCAGCGAGTTAAAAAAAACAAAAAACTTATCGTCTTCGAGACAACCACATGCACTGATGTAGTCTCGAATGCCGTGTAATTTTTCTAATCGCTATAAAATGGCTTTCGAGACGGTCCTTTTTGCGATCTGCCATCTCTGAGGCTCTGAAGGCTTCCAACATTTGTTTGGAGCGCTGCGAACCCAATTCAGTAACAGGAGCCTGTAGAAGTGTCCTCTCTTAACCTTTTATATTACTGTGACGTAGGCTTGAGAATATTCCGGGATGTTTACGATGTGGGCGTAATCTTAACAAAATGATCTACAATAATTGTCAACCTTCTAGAACAGTAAGGCGCAGTTTGCGCTGAGCATTCCAGACAGGCTTTGTGTGCGAAAACCAAATGAAACATAAGTGTAAATAAGAAAAGCACGTGGCAATATTAAATCCGATAAGGAATAACAGCTTCGGCACTCGCATTTCGCCGCATATTGGCACGGTCCACTGTACGTGCACGCATTATGCAGAAACATCAGCTGTTCATGAATTTCACTGCTCAGAGTGCAGCGTTGTTCACGCAGTCAGCATTGCACTTCAGAACGGGCAAGAAGCATATGATAAATGAGTGTGTTACCACTATAAAAATAAAAAAAATGGAAGGAAGCTACACAAGTGCTGCTCTTTGCTACAGTGGTGACATGTGCTTTGTAGTGCGCTGCAAGCTTGCACATGGGTAGTTTTGCTCATATGTTGCGCTTCTGTTCGCAATACCTTCGTTTTTTTTTTTTAATTCTGGCCAGCGCTACAGTGATGGTGTGTTAAAATACTAGCCTTATACTAGCTGCGTTAGAAGCATCTGACTGTTCTGTAGAGTACCTGATTTCGATGCTGCGTAGTGATATCTGTGTACACGTGTTTTCATCATGGTGCTCATGTATATGCACTGCGTTCAAATGGGGAAAGTGGAGAATACACACAAAACATAACGTACCTGAACGTTCATGCTTGGATACTATTTTGCAGTCCCACATTTCTTTTTTTGACACGGAAGTTCTTATACCAAGGTCCACCACAGCTTCGTTGACCTATTCCCGTCACGGATATGACATTGTGAAATCTATAATAACAGACTGCAAAGAAAAAAAAAACGAAAGAGAAACGTTCTGTCGTGGGGTGCCAAACCAGGGACTTCTCCTACCACAGCTGACAGCGCCAACAACTAGGCCACACAGCAGAGCGTACTGTGTAGAGTATTAACCGCAAACCATTTATAGTCGCAACTCCAGAAAACGCTGCGTGAGTGGGCAACACTGATTGAAAAAACAAAGGTGGCTACGCTGAACGCTGTCAACGCGGCCCTTTCGCTTGGTGCTGTACGTAAGTTTGTTGATTGTGGTGTCGGATGGCGTCATTTTATTCTCGTTCGCATTGACCGCATCATTCTCATCGGCATAAAGGATTTCACTGGCGATCTCGCCGCGGTGGTCTAGTGGCTAAGATACTCAGCTGCTGACCCGCAGGTTGCGAGATAAAATCCCAGCTGCGGCGACTGCTTTTTCGATGGAGGTGAAAATGCTGTCGGCCCGTGTGCTCAAATTTTGGTGCACAAAAAAGAAACACAAGTGTTCAAAATTTCCGGAGCCCTTCACAACGACGTCTCTCGAAATCATAAGGTGGTTTTAAAACTTTAAACTCCACATATCAAATGAAATCGATATTACTGGTGAAACAGCGGAAATATTTGTGCTTTGCACGCAGACATTGAACTTCTTGAGCGAACTGAATCAGATTTACCTCAAGTTAAAGAGCCTGCCTAGCGAGCCCTAGGTTGAAAAAGGCAAATGTTCATGAGTAGCGAGCTTCTCCGAATGGTGCTAGCACTTTTGCCCCGCATTGTTACACTGCTACAGGCAAGGTCTTGACAGCAACTACGCTGCAATTTGCGCTGCGGATTGCATGTATTTCATTGAGTTCTGTTGTCCCATCGAAAGCTGAATACGCATGCTGTTCAGTGAATCACAAAACGGAGCTAAGCCTGAACCAGTGTATCTTGAGCTAAGGCAAATCGTAGTTTAAATTGTGATAGTAGTGCTCCTTTCTTTTTGTTTGCCAATCTATCTAATTAGATTTCTAATGAATAAGGTCATGTGGTCCCCAACATTCACTTGTCAAACAAGTGTAGGCAGTAGTTGATAATCAAAGAAGATATATGCACGCACACTACCGACGCTACGAATGCATGGACCTGATAAAAATATGCACGAACATACATGCACGCGACCATCGCACGTGCATTTCTGTGCATGTATGTACACACCCATGCCAAATAAAAAAATGACTGCAGCCTAATTTCAAAATGGGTAGCACTACGATTTGCAGAGAAAAGAAGCATATGCGAAAAATACACTCGCACACATAACTCAACAAGTTTTAATTGATTGATATGTGGCGTTTAACGTCCCAAAACCACTACATGATTATGAGAGACGCCGTAGTGGAGGGCTCCGGAAATTTAGACCACCTGGGGTTCTTTAACGTGCACCCAAATTTGAGTACACGGGCCTACAACATTTCCGCCTCCATCAGAAATGCAGCCGCCGCAGCCGGGGTTCGAACCCGCGCCCTGCGGGTCAGCAGCCGAGTACCATAGCCACTAGACCACCGCGGCGGGGCACTCAACAAGTTTTCTAAAGCACTTGTTTATATAAACAAACTATGCTCCGTGCTTAGAGAAGCCCGAATATTGATAAGAATGTACACGCGCTACATAATGGTGTACCAACTGAAGAGAATTAGGTTATCGTGGGCAAATTAATTAGAAAAAACTACCGTAGTGTCCAGCATCTCCTTTGCAATGCACCATTCTCCATCGTACGTTGTCTGCAACTTTCGAAAAGTGATAGAATGATATGTTGCCATTTTGCCACCGCAATGCCAAGCATTGCAGCATACTTCAATGGCCTTTCGACATCGCTTCCTTCTTTTTCGGGCTCTCGAGTGCAGCATGCTGAAAAATGGCAGTGGCTTAGCTCAGCTATACCAGGATATACGTAGCGTTAGCAAAGGTTCAGCTGATTATTCTTAGCTTTTCAGATATCATGGTTACAGCTGTTCCAATGACACACACACGGTATACGTATTATGTGGCACTTGTATATTTATTTTGCCGGGCAACTACTTCGGGATTTGATGAGCTAAGCTTCTCCGCTCTACTGCACCGTTGAGCAGCATTTGCACTCTCCTTCTTCATGGTTATACCACAGTGGCAAACCCCAGTCAGAGGCGCTATCAAGTAGCTCCAGCGCAGTGTCAGATGGCGACTGCACTGGAAAGGCACGCACGTCGGCGTCCATATGTCTACTAAGGCTATGACGGCCCTCTTCTGGAAAGTGCACACCGGCGGGGGCGAGTCGCGCGTGGCCAAGTGCGAGGGGGGTGCCGGCTCCAGTGCGTGACACCACTGATCGTCTGCGCAGCGCATCGTATTGCGCGCAATTGGAGGCGAGCCGCGCGCGACGGCAGTGGCGGAGTATCATTGCGCATGCGCAGACCAGTGCCACGCGAAATTGGCTCAGCGAGGCCAGTGTAGCTAACGCTACAAAATAAAGGAACTATGCTGCCACATCTCTGCGTGCGCAACATGGTGACAGGTCCTTTCAAGGTTGACGCTGTTAGTGCCGTTTCCAGGCGCGGCCGCCAGGTGGCTAGCGTTTAGTAGGAGTTGTGAATACACCACAGACCCTTTGGCGGTCCTCGGAGCTTCGACATTTCTGCGCGTTTTCATCATCAGTAGAGAGATGGCACCAAGGGCGCGCGTTGGGCTCGCTCTGAAAGTCGTCCTTTTTTACGTTTAGAATAGCGCCACCTCCACGGAACATTGTCTCTCCTGCGCTCACTTATCAAACTCGTGATTGGGGAGAGCACAAAGGTCACTCAGTTGCTGGCGCATTTGTCAAAGGATAAGGATAAAAACATTTCATTATGAAATTTCAAAGAAAACGGGGCGGGTGCCTATTCCAAGACACTTATGGTAACCTCTGCGACAGCTCAAGCTCTCAGATTGAGTGCCCGGCAGACCTCGGGGGTGCTGTCGAAAAGGGTGCCTTCTCACTGTTCTGGGGTGCGGGTGGACCAATGAATTGAAGGGAGGGGACGCTAGAAAGGGACTGACAAAGCGGAAGCTTTAGCACAACAAGCAGTATGTGTGACATAAAACATGTCATGAAATACTGCGTGTGTAACACATGTGTGGTGTACGTGATTCTCTTAAGTTGTGACAGGTTTTACGTTGGACAATCTGGTCGATGCGTCAATGTTCAGCTGAAGGAGCACGAAAACCTTCTACCCTCGGGCACTGGCGGTAACTTGCTGTTCCACTGCAAGTCGTGTGGTTGTACGCCCCTTTTTGATAAGGTGGCAATTTTAGGTAAGGCTATGACACAGTGTGAATGGGAGATTATTGAGGCATTCCATATCTGGAAGCCAGGTCCTAACAAATGTGTTAGCGCAGCTTCAGTTTATCTCACCAGGAAAGAATGTTTGTTTCTAGCAAACAGGTGATTTGCCTAGATTAGCTTGCTTGGTGTGTTGATTTGTTATCTGCGCATGCATTGTACAGACTTGGGAGGAAAGTTTTTTCCGAAATAAACGTTAGTTGTTAGTGTCACACCTCTGCTCTTCGTCTCTGTTCCTGCTGCACTGCTTTTTCCAATTTCGGCATTTTGTGGCTTTTGCTGTTTACTAAGTATGTACCAACTTGCCCAATAAATAACTCTCCTGTTCCGCTTTGTTAGCGCAAGTGTAACTGTTTGTATGTTTGCGTAGCACTGTCTACATAAGCATTTGGCCTTGACTGGCTGTATATACACAGCAATAAGATCAGGTTGGGCACTTTCCAAGAGTTCTGTGTACCGTTCTCATAGCCTTCGTTTACCACAAATCGGTGTAGGTGCAGCTTTGTAGTTGAAGTACATCGTAATGAGCACTTGGCATCCTCCCAAGCATAAGGATAATTATACATTCTGTTGATGCAGCCTCTTAGCAACTCAGTAATAAACGAAGTTTTGCCTTGTTGTTTTATGTTTAGCTGCTATTGCTTATCGATTATAGGACAATCCTTAAATGTGCTTGAGATACCCATTTATAGCATGGTCCTCATCTCACTATAGCAAAATATTTGTCTAATATATTCTGACACATCGGTATTTAAATTGTCCCTTCAAATAAACAGAAAATGGAATGACATGTTGTTGCTTACAACTTGAGTCACCATGCATAATTTTAATATTGAGTGAAATTTATGCAGGCACCCGTGGGCTAAGATTACGGTTCTGGACGGTCATAATGAATCCAGACGGCAAGCCTCAATAATTTTTATTTACACGAATATGGCGTTGATGTCGTATAATTTCACGCAAAATGACATCCTTTTTTTTTGTCTACATTAAATTGAGCATTTTTGGGGCGTTGTTATAGACTAACGGAAAGAGCGGACATCATTCGCATAAAAAAAAAAAACTTATCCTTTCGAATAACCCAACCTTGGTTGCATCACTAATGCGGATAATCAATCAAAGAAAGCTGCGCGCTTAGCAGTTACCTTTTTATGCCGTAATTGGAGTACAAGTGAGTGCCTCTGAGCATTTGTGAATAAACTTGTCAACTGTACATTCATTTCATAAAGAACTGAAAGAGAAAAAAAATTTAGATGCTTATTAGCGGTTATATTATTTAATTACCCAAGAATATGAGATTCCTTGCTTTTTCTCGACCAGCATCCATGAAGGAAAGAATGAATACAGTCGTTCTGCAGCAGTGCGAATATATTTCGAAAAGTTGATTCGAGCGCGAAAACTTGACACGATCACACACACGCACACACCCATGCATCAAACACACCTAGCGCTCACTTCCAAGTAATTTATTCATAGCTCGAAGGCTTGAATATAATGATATGTGGGGTTTAACCTCCCAAAACCACTTCATGATTATGGGCTTGAATATATACAGGACATATTGTGCGCACACACACCATAGAAGGCCAACAGCATACATTATCAATACGTACACTTAACCAATGGCATAGCCTCAGAGCGATAAACTGAAGTTCGCTTGGTAACAACGAAATTGAAGGCGCTTACACAGTGGTCTTTATTTTTTTCAATGAAAAGGCCTCTAACACTTCACGTGCAGTTTTACTTGCGCTTCTGCCGAGAATCTTCGTCTCAGAAAATCGTGCGTCACAGCCACACGAGATGACATGCGCAACCAGGTGCGCATACTTGTCATCTCTTTTTGTTAATTTTTGGGCGTGTTCCCTTAATTGGTCATTAATACACCGTTCGCTTTGGCCAATGTTTGCAGGATAAGGGTATGGAGTACACAACCGCCATGGAACACTTAACAAAGGCCCTCTCATGTTTCCCCTGGCAGCCGCGCTTCTTCCTATCGCACACACGTTGGCACAGTCTTCTAATTTTTTCTGGTGTGGAAAACACCATCGGTATGCCGTGCCTGGCTGCGACTTTCTTGCGGTTGTGCGAGACCATATGAATATATGGCACAACTTGTGGCCTAGTTTTTAAGGACTGGGTAGTAGTCATCGCTTTCCGTGTTCCACGTTTAAACTTCTGCAGAAGTGATTCAGCAACGGCCGTAATGACCGATCGAGGGAACCCAGCAGCCTCTAGTCGGCTCACCTGATTGAGGAAACTAAGTTTCATGCTGTGTGGGCACGACCTCTTTAGCGCTGATTCCAAGCAAAGAGGCGCAACGCCCCTCTTCACAATCTTTGAATGGGCAGAATCGTACGGCAACAGCTGCTTCTCAGCACAAGGATAATAAGATCAGCAAAGATGCTCATTGTTCCACGTGAGGCTTAAGTCTAAAAACTGCAGACAAGCTTCTTGAGGCAATTCAACAGTAAAGGAAAGCCCTCGTCCTAGTCTTATAAAAACGTTTAAAATAAAATCAGGGGACGTAAGGTCGCCCTGCTTATCTAAAAGAATTAAAACATCGTCAACGTACCTAAAAACCTTTAAAACCTCCCCCCTCCCCCTTAAAAGCATTGTCCAAGTCCCTATCTACATCCGCTAAAAAATATCGCAAAGGGCCGGTGCGACACAGGAACCAATGCAGATTCCTCGCCGCTGAAGAAAGGGCTTTTCGTCAAACATAATAAAAGTTGCATTGAGACAAAATTCTAAGAGCAATAAAAACTTGTCTACATTAACGCCCGCGTCATTGATAAAATCGACGTCATCATTCTCTTCTATGCAGGATTTTACAGAGGCTAGAAGCTTGTCATGCGGCACGGAATAATACAAATCTACGACATCCACTGAAAAGGCGTTGCCTGTAGTAACGCGAGACCACAAAAAGTCTCACACATCATTTGAGCCCTTTGTACAGAAAGGGTCATTCACCACGAGATTCTTTAGCTTGCTCTGAAGAAATCCGCTAACGTTAATCTGCCAAGACCCTCCTTCACTAACAATAGTGCGAAAAGGTACATCCGGTTTGTGTGTCTTGGCTGAGAAAAAAACGTTGATGTTGCTCCCTGTGCTGTTCTTTAAATCCTTAGCTAACATTGTAAGTCCCGAATTCTTGCAAACATCAGCGAACTTAGACCTAACTCGAGTCACTCCCAACTTAACTGGGCGGAAGTTCTTCTTGATAGCCGCTAAGCCTTTTCTTTGTATACTCCCTCAGGCATGACCACAAACCAATTTTCTTTGTCGGCTAGCATTAACGTTAATTTGTGGTTTTTAAAGAACGACACGATGTTATTCAAGCCTTTAACATTAGGTCTACCTTGATTCTGCGGTGCACATTTCGACAAACAGTTCATACCAACTTGTAGGTTTCTGTCCCGGTCTTGTTTGGCCTTCACAGACAAGTCCCTGTTTAGTCCGACAAGTTAATGGGCAGAAATGCGAGGCGGAACGGCAAACTTTGGTCCCTTCCGAAGCCATCTCTCGATTTCTGCCGGAATGTATGCGTCCTGTAGCACCATAATGCGCTTCTGTTCTTCCTTTCTTTGCTTATCAAACACCTTGAGCAGTGGGTTCAGCACCTGCTTCCACCTCACTTCCGTGAGTACGCCCAGTTGCTGCCTCAGCCATCGAAGGTGTTGAGCAGCCTGCCATTGCGCAAGAAGACTGTAGTGGACCACGTAGAGCCAGTCATGAAACAAACGCACCTGACACCGAAGTTCCGCCTTGAGAATCTTGCAGACCCTTTTGACATGTCTCCAGGGTGGTTGAACACCTCCAAATAAGGCACGAACTTCCTCAGGAGGGAAACCGTTGCGTATGCAGAAGGCACACTTCCTTGCTTGGCATGTGGCCTCGATGATGTTGCGCACAAGTCCATCAATTATTGACACAAGGTCTAATGGGTTAAAAGACAGGCCCACTGTACTAGAAATGTATTGTAAAAGAATGTGTGGTTGGGCTAGTTGGTAGAGCATTTGGAAAAGTTAATAGCGAATATAGTAGGCGGTGTTAGAAACGAACTTGCACATGTTTTAAGACAGCTGTGAGTGAGTCTGCCAAAAGGTGTTACACTTAGACGGAATGGCTTTGAGAAAGATGATGAAGCTAAGCCAGGTGACAGCTTGTCTAGCGGGGGAAGCTGTTCATTCAAGCTATAGTGTTTAGATAGTTTCGGGGGTGATGTTGTTTGATATCCTTAATGTTCCGTCTCGAGATACGGTGCCCTTGCTTCTCTACATGGCACTGCTGGTCACGTTAACACGATGCCGAAACTCACACTGGTGGCTTTTGCACTTCTTGCGTAGATTCTTGTAGTAGGACGAGAATAGTATGACTTTAGATTGCTCTTGTAGACTCGGAAGGCTTCCTGACAATCAGCGTTATCCTTGGGTTGTTGACGTTTCATATCAAGCCTCTGCAGGTGCTGCACGAATATGCTCCCCTTGACCACTTCAAGTGTCAGGTAGTCCTGAGCGTGTGCCTGGCCAATGACCTGGCTCGCAGGTGCTTCAGACTTGAATGAAGATTCCAAGGCCGACGACGGTACTTTGTACGACGAGGACGACGATGCCACAGGATTTTGGTTACGCCGGGCTATGACATCGCCAGGGGCAGGAATCTCGCCCACGTTCAGAGGCAGTGGAGGTTCGTTTACGTGCTCTCTGACCATTCCCGGATTGTCGGCGTCAATCTCAGCATCGCAAATGATGGCGAACATCAACCTGACGTTTTCGGGTGTATGAGCCTGGCGCATGATGCCGTTTCTCGAGACATCACTGCAGCAGTCTCCAGACGACTGGTTGATCATGGCGTATCTCACTTGGCCAAAGTCCTCGTTTGCGCCGGATCCCTGCATGGTGCTGCAGCTGTGAAGTGTGGCACTCACACATCCAGCACTGGTCTCTGGCATCAGGCGCTATTTTCTTGTGGTATTTGGCGGCGTAATAGATGGTCGTGGGGTCCATGTACTTGGTTGAGTGAAGCATGTAGCAGTGCTGCATGCACGCACTTCCGATCGTCGACTTGCTTGGGGGGCAGATGAACCGGATACCTTACCGCCAGGGTCGGGCTTGAAGAACATGTGGAACCAGTAGTAGGGCTTCACGTGCTATTGCTTCTCACTTGCTGCCCTGCAGGTACAGGGCACAGCGTGACGGGTAGTACATGCATTCACCCTCTTGACCTAGGAAGTAGGACTGCCTTAGCAAGCTGTGGTTCAGGTACAGTGTACTAGAAAGGGCAGTGAAGCGGGCGGAGAGAGCGACCCATAGGACCGGTTGACGCCGCCGCTGGCGAACGAAGCAGCGGCGCTGTAGTCGTCCAATCTTGAAGGCGGCTGCTTCGTATTGCCGTCGTTGCCGGTTCCTTGGCTGGAACGCGCTTGTTTGGAAGTGATTCTCCTGCTTTTCTCTCATGCTATAACGTTCGAATGGCTTCTAAAAAACAACGCTTGAACGATTGCTTCGCTCCTGGATGCAGCACAGGGTACTCTCGAATGAAACAAACGGCGAAGCTTTCGTTGTTTAAAGCGCCCGCAGACCGTGAGCGAAGAAGCGTTTGGGAACGTTATTTGCACAGAGGCGACAAGAGACTAACACCGGACTCTGCAGTGTGTGAGCTACATTTTGAGCAGCGTTTCATCGTTAGGGACTATGTGCACATCATCAACGGCACGGAGGTACGGATTCCTCGCGGGACGCCAACGCTAACACCCGACGCTGTTCCCAACATCCTGCCTAACGTTGCCCCGCACTTGAGCAAGCGCTTGGCTCCAGAGAGAAACGTAAGGAAGAGATCCGAAGAGGATGATGTGCCACGAAAAAGGCGACGGCTGTCCACTACGGACGAGCCAGCTGTGCAAAACAGGTCTACTTCAAGCGTATCTGATGTCCTCAACGAGCCCACGGCGAACGACGACGCCCTTGCAACGATTGCAGCTTTGAGGGATGTGAAACTCCCCAACAGGTACTGGACATTTCACAAACTTCGGGAGGTTGACGGTGCGTGCGTTACGTCTTGTTCACTGAATGCTTCCACGGGTGAAGTGAAAGTAGAAAAGGCCATGTTTTTTACTGTGAACGCCGACGGTGGTATCCACTTGAGAACTTTTGTTCAAGGGAAATCCGTAGCAGAGGCTGCTGTTTTTACGATGCTGGACGCAGAAGCGGTATTGGACCAAGCATCTCTACTGCATTTGTGCAAGGGTGCGGGAACGCAAGGTGATTCTTTGACAGCTAACATAACTGTGAATTTGCAACGCCAGCTTGAGTTGAAGTCGGGAGCAGTTTTTAGTGTCAAGTGCCTTGGAAGCACCAAGAAAGACGGAACGCCCTGCTTCAGCTGTAAGTACTTGAGAAAGGCCCTCATCACAAGGCAGTCGCGGATCAGGAAACGACACAAGACATCAAGGGCCTGCAGTAGTACTGTGAAAAAGCTGAAGGTGTACGCCTGCAGGAACAAAAGGCTCGTGGTGAGGCTGGGGAACCTAGCAAAAGATGTTCATAGGTTGAAGGATGAATCTGCTGCGACTGCTGAAGAAGTAATAGCAGCAAAGATAACCTTGCTGTCACCAAAACAACAACTTGCCGTCAGACAGTGCTTCGAATCAGCAAAAAGAAAGAGCCCTTGCGGGATGCAGTATGATAAAGAATGGATGCTGGAGTGTATTCTGCTCAAGATAAGAAGCCCGAAGTTGTACCAATATATGAGAAAGCAAAACATTCTTGCTCTGCCAAATGAGACAACCATCCGAAAATACACAGCTCAATACAGAACTGGCTATGGTTTTAATGAAAAGATGTTAAGTGCGCTGAAAAAAAAAGTGGCTGAATTTGACAGCTTCGATCGACATGGAGGTATTGTCGTAGATTAGATGAAATTGTCAGAAAACCTGTCAGTAAGTGCAGATGTCAAAGTTGAAGGCTTTGTGGATTTGGCGCAGTACACTCCTGAAGAACAGCACTCACTCCTACACAATCACGGGCTTGTCGTAATGTTCGTGCCACTTGTGGGTAGCTGGACACAGGCGCTTGGAACATTTGCAAGTCACGAAAATGTCAAAGGCGACCTTTTAGCTAAGATTGTGCTCGAGGCGACAGTGCTGGCGGAGAAAGCAGGTTTGTTTGTAGACTTCCTGACCTGTGATGCGGCATCATGGAACAGGGCGATGTGGAGAAAATTCAATATACATGCTTCTTCAAAGGAAGTTGTCTGCAAGGCTGTGCATCCTGTTGACAGCAACCGCTTTATTCACTTTTTCTCCGATTTCCCGCACCTTGTAAAGAATGTGCGCAACCGACTTTTGAACACCACATTTAAAACACCTGAGGGACAAGTTTCACTGCAGTTTGTTAAAGAAGCGTTCAAACTTGACAGTGATTCTGTCACCCTGAAAGCGATGCCAAGTATTACTGCTGTTCACTTAATGCCCAATAATTTCGAGAAAATGAGGGCAAGTTATGCTTTTCAAATATTTGGAGACGGTCCACTTTGGGCCTTTTTCATTTATCGTACACATCTGCAGAGACGCTTTTGGAACATCGATGCCACGGAAAGTTTTTTAAAAGGATGAAAGCTCTGATTGCTGTTATGACTGGCAGATATATTGCAGAAGCCGTCCAGCCAAACTCTCCTAGTGTAGGAGTCATAAAGAAAATGCTTGAGTTCCTAAACAAGTGGGAGGACCACACAGACAAAAAGCAGTTCCTCAGCCAATCCACAGCAGAAGGGTTAAGAGTAACCCTTACCAGCACTCTTGAGCTCCTCGACTACCTACACAAGAAAGTGGGATACACGTACCTGATGACATCTCGACTCAGCCAAGACAAAGTTGAGAACTTTTTTGGAATTGTAAGGATGTCTTCAGGCTGCAATACACACCCGACCCCGCAGCAGTTTCTCCTCACAGTGAACTGCCTGTCGTTTTATAACCTTGCCCGTAGCGTAACAGGTGGAAATTCAACAGCAGATACAATTAGCTCCCTCCTCAGCATTGAAGACAATGAATTGAAAGGCAAGAAGAAACTGATGAACACAGTGAATTTGTACTTGAACAAGCAAGCTCCTGCCAACGAGTCAACGTTAGGAAATTCTGCAGAACATCCATACAATGTCAGAAGAAGCGACTCGAGGCTGATATGTCACATTGCCGGCTACCTTGCCAAGAGGTGCGTCTTACCAAGCAGTTGCCCTGCTTGTACTGACTGCCTTCTTTCAGCACAAGATGGGCGTCGCATGCCTGCAGCAGAATTCATCAAGCACATCAACCTGGGTGGCCTGCATTACCCCTCACTTGGAACTGCTGAAGTTCATCTCACGTCTTGAAGATGTGTTTACAAACTGCTTCAGTGGACGCAAACTTCATAGCGAGAGTGTTAAGGATGTGTTGCACATGATTCATCATGCTTCCCCATTGCAGGTTGGCTGCGAAATTCATGCCAAGAGCCTAAGAGCACGCATTGTTGGGTTTTACGTTACTATGCGACTGCACTTTTTTGTGAAAGACGAGAATAAGTCAAATCTGCTGAGGAAACGTAATTCAGCCAAGCACCTCAAACTAAGCAGGCTAAACTAGGTGCATGGCAACTCTCTTAACATGCATTATGCTTTTGCCTGCCTCACTTGCTGTTATTTTCTGAGATTTACCTTGCCAGCTGTGAGGATTTGCTGAAGCAAAGCAAGCGGCTTCCCTTTTGTATAGTAGTTCAGTTATTTTTCTACCCATTACAGGGTAATGTTCTCATTGCATTAGTGTGAAAAACAATTTCATATATCAATGCCCTGCGCCCTACTGCCTCATGTGTGTGTTCTCAAATTGTGTGATGTATTGTCACTATTAAATCACAAATTACAGAGACCATGACCGTGTGTCCATTTTGTGAAATGCTGTAGCTCGTCTAACTGCTCGCCGCAGCGTGCACGGTCACTATAAATACAATCGGCTGCTCTGCCAGTTTAAAGAAGTTCCCACTTGGCTTTCTGCATCAGTGGTGTGCTAGTCTTCTCTTTCAGCTTGCTTGACTTGCGTTTGGGGCACGACTTCTATTGGTAAATTTCAGTGCGCTTTTCAAAATAAATTGTTGTTGTGGGCATATATGGCTGTTCAAATTTGTGCACGAATGTTTTATTATAGCTGTTTCAGCAACAAGTACAGCTGATTCTGCGTCACGTTCATTTTCGCGATCAATAAAAAAAAAATTTTTTTCAGGCCTTGCATACTATGCTGTTGACAGGGGTTGCAAGAGAATGAGCGCGTTTCATAGTTGTGGCGACTAGCTACATTTATGCTCCTCTCACACGGCATCCCTATTACGATTACCCAATATCCGAATTTACTCGCTCTCAGATTCGTCTGCGCTTTCAAATTCTGTGGGCTAAACAAACTCGATCCTGATTGTTAAAACGGTTCAAAAATGTTCTAATGGGGCTCAACTGCGATGGAAAGTGTCCGTGTTTTCGAGAGAGTGGCTCTATTCAAGCCCCCAGTACTTTCCCAAAATGCGTTTGCATCTGTGGGAAAACCAATCTGTAGAGTAGTTTCTGGTCCTTAGCAGATAACACAGACTAAATAAGTGAAGTGCTTACGCGCAAACATCTGAAGCACAGCTACAGCGCGCGTCGAGCACACGCGAGCGTCGCAGTGGATGCTACGTTTCGCGTGCTCCTCTTCAAGATTGGTCGATCGCAGCGCCGCCTCCGGAGTCACGCGGAAGCTGCCACCCGCTTCACTGCCCCTTCTAGTACACTTTAGTTCAGGGCATGAGAAACAAGGCCCTTGTTGTCAACCCGCATGGTGAATCTGCCGTTTTCCTTGACAATCGAACTCTCCACAGCGCACCTTCCAGACAAGCACTTGCATTGAAGCGTGGTGAATTGCATGGAAAGCAACAGGTCTTTCTGCGGGTACCTAAAACTCGCTAGACTTGTACTTGATGGAGTCGGGAGACCAAGCAAAGGCGAAGTCGCTGCCTGCTGTAGTGTCGATGGAAGAAAAGTTGTGAGGTCGGCCGAAAGTAATGTCGTGGCCTGCTGAGACATTGATGTGAGGTGAGTCATGATGTCAATCAAAAGTGATGCTGTGGCCCGTTGCGATGTAGGGGTGAGAGGGGTCGAGAAGCTGGTAGTAAGCAATGTCGCAGCCGGCTCCGACGTCCCAGTGAGTGGGGTTGAGAGGCCGTTCGTCGGCGAAGTCGTCGATGACTCAAGCAGCATCAAAGTTGATGCAATGGTCCATCTTTTCGCTGTGTTCTGTGAAAGGGCTTCATGCAGCTTTGAAGCTACTCACGTCATTTCGGTGTTGCCGTATCCTTTCCGGAAAGCGTCTCACCGATGTAAACGGCATGGCTATTAGTGCATGAAACTTTGAGACTAACCTGGCAAATTGTCTTGGCAGCTGGTCTTTTTGGCTACGGCATGAGTTGCCAATTCTAATTTTTCATGCCCACCTAGATACCCTCCTTCCCAAACACCCTTGGCCAGTTGCTCGCAGATTCCCGGAATGTATAAAACCGCGAACCGGGATGGTTGCTTGGGTGAGGTTTCACTGTTAGTGCCACTTTTTGTAGAAGAGGGCATGTGGGGATTACTTTTCTGGTCTTCACATCGCTGGCATACTCAGTGAATAAAGCTGGTGTACCCATTGTTCAGGAAGTCGGTGCCGATCCCTTTTCTTTTTTTTGTTTTTATTTGGAGCTGGAGACAGCCTAGCGTGCCTCAACAGCGTCTTGACAACTGATGCCAGTGTAAGGTGGGGTAGTTAAACCTGAAATGTAGATACTGCCCGGAGTGCACTGGTTTTCCATAAACCAAGAAGCTCAAACATTGTTTCACCTCCACTCTCCTTTTTTTCCCCGTTTTACAAAGCACATCCAGAAAAGAAGGAACGTGGTTCTTTTATCTTCCACGGTGAACAGAGTCACCGGCTCGGTTGAATTTAGGTGAGCTAGAAAACTGTCAATATTAGACTTCTTGGTATTGTAGAAGACGTCATACACATATTTGAAAAACGTTTTTGGGGGTGCAACAAATGTTTCCATGGCTTATTTTTCGATGTGCTTCATCGTCATGTTTGCTGCTGTGGCTGAAATGGCAGCACCCATAGCAGTACCATTAGCTTGTTTGCAGAATTCACCTGTGCCAGAGAAATATGTATCATTGTGGCACAACTCCATCAGCCGACACAGTTCGTCCGTGCTGAGGTTCTTGTTTTATTGCAAGGTGGTTCGAGCAACTAAAGCCCGCAGTCGTACGGGCGCACTCGTGAACAGAGAAATGACATAGAATGACATGAGGCTCCCGTCACTGCAGATAGGTTGGTTGACCCTTTTAACCTGGCGCAACCCACCATGGGCGACCAGCCAAGAATCGAGTGGTGCCTTGCTATATAAAATAGCTTGATTGTAATCTCAAAATTTTTGACCTACGATTAACAAAATGGACGAGTTTCTCGCAGGGGTAAGCATTTCTCACAAAGGAAAGCTACAGCGGCGAAGCTTCTGCACATGTGCTACTATGCGAAGTAGACCGCTATGTCATGCTTTCCATGCCGTAATGAAAAAGTGATGGCTGTTCGCGACAAACGTTTCAAAGTGATGCAGACGGCACTAGGCATTCGTGATACGCGTAAAAGGCGCAGCTTTCACACGCATTCAACAGCGTGAAGTGACAAAGAATAAATTTAAATAAATACGAATATGTTAATGATGTGAGCTGTGTTACGTGTCAGAGAGCTACATGCAAAATCTGAAGACAGTATTTTAGGAGAGAAGCTCCTCTTAGTCTAACCTTGTCCTGCGTCAGGCGTAACCGAGAGAAGAGACGAGAAAGAAAACAGTATCTTCCGAACAGTACAATAGACGGCGGTGTGTCATTGAAGTACATACAAACTAAATTCTAAAGCGCGCTGTACCGCTACTCTCGGATTGGCTGCTATGTGGGTTGTGCCCGGGTGCGCAAAGGAGTGCCTCTCTCAGTCTCCAGAATCGTTGCCGTACATAGCGGACCATTGGTGGGGCGTAGATGAAGCAGAGTGACGGGTGCAAAGCGCCGCAGCGCCTCTGCTTCATTGGTGCCTTGCTAGTGGGGCATGGACAAAGCTAAGTGGAGAGCCTAGCCGGCTCGTGCTCGTTGCCAGACAGGCAAACAGACAGACGGACGGACGAACAGACACACGGCAGACCGACGGACGCTTCCCCCCACTCATCATCACTCACTTCATCGATAAGCTATTTTTTTCTTTTCTCACGTAGGAAAGAAGCACACAATTGTACGACTACAATTGATAGCAGTAGGATACGTGCGATTTGGCTCTGTAGCCTTCACTGCAATGCCGAGAAAAGTTGTCTGCAACTATAGTGGCGACACGATCCTGTGTCCGAATAGCATGCGAAGTGTCCATTTTCTGAAGCATCTTTGAACGTTTGGAAGGCCATAGTATCCCACCGCAGAACCGTTTCTGCTTATGAGGCGCAGGTAGAGCCGTCTTGACTCTGGGTGATTTTTGAAATTTCCAGCTTTTAAAAACAAAACAGAAGAACATTATGCATCTCATGTAGTGCAAGGAGTCTCCTTAACACATCATTTATTGCATGGCAGAAGCGTAGGATCATGCCAGGCGTCAAAAATGTCAAATAAGCAACGAGTGAGTGCTTTAAAGGCCCGGGTGCTTTAAAGACAAAAAACACATCAACAGTGAACAGCTGCATAAGTCTGCGTGTTGCCCAACGGACTCGCAGTGGGCCTTTCGCCGATTTGCAAAATGAACAACTACGGCATAGTGTGCACTGAACTGCGCTGACAGAAGGCATTCAATTATACAGTGAAACGACCAATGTTATGTGCACAATCATTCACTTTCTTACATCACGGTTGAGGTATGCACCAAGTACCAAAGCAGGCTAGCAATTTAGGGGATGTGGACAAGGCTTGATTATGCTATCGCGCTCTGCTCTTTGAAAGAAAACCTCAAGAGTCGCTTTTTTTTTTGTTTTTCGATGAATCCACCAAACACACAAGCAGAGTAGTAGTAGGCCTTGGAATGCATGGAATGTTATTTTTCATTATAGGTAGCTTGAGTAATAAGATTATTGTACCTGGGACTCATGGCGTCGTCAGGCTCATTCCAAAATGTCCCCCTCATGGCGCACAGTTGCTGATAACACCGACATTTTTTACATTTTCATAATTAACCTTTCAGTCGGACTGAAAATGTTATTTGCATTAGGGTCCCTTTAAAACGATGTTGGCTGTAACGCCTTACAGGTAACAGCGTTACCATGGTGACTTGTTGCTTTTTTTCAGTAGCCTAACATACTCCCTGCCACATCTGAATTATAATGAGTAATGTACTTACTTTACAGTTCTTCAGTAGCGTTAGGTGTCAGGTAACTTTTTTTTTTTTCAAGGATGCCGGGAGTTTCACAAAAAGCTCCTTTGCTGCATAGGTGCCTCTATTGCAGAGCTCGTTCGTACATTCTTTTTTCGCAGTGGCAGAGTGCAGCCATCGTTACCATCCAAAGCGCCCGTCGGGAGCCTATTTAGCGTATCTGCAGAAGCACTCGTTAAAAGGCGAGGCAATTTTTCCTATGGCAACTTCGAAATGCACCGTTTTCTAAATTCTGCCTTAAAATCCTTGAAATAATCAAGCACTAGTATAAACTTTCTTTTCAATGTTGTTTGAGTCTTTCCATTAGCCTCTGTGAGTACGTGTTTCAATAGTTACTCAATTTTTCCACGAACGAGGCTGACCTTGAACACTTTTACACAAGTATCTTAACTTTTTCGGCAAATACACAGCCTAAAGGAAAAACCATACGTACACAAGTATCGTTCCCCAGAACTAAATGGTTTAGGCATAATTTTTTGTATGTTTTAACATCTGCCTTTAAAGGCACATCGTGACTTCTGAATTTGTTGGGTTGCCATGTTTTTTTTTATTCAAGAAGAGCCCTGTTGTTGAAATCTGAAAATTGATTTTTTTTAATGTTACACTGAAGAAAATGCATTTATCATGTGCCAGACTTAGAAGCTATTCCATGCAACCTAAAAGCAACCTTAAATCCCTAAGCTATAGCGCCAAGCTCGGACACATTCGTGCAACTTCTGGTTAAATCAGTATTTCACGTAAAGTTGTTGCTTCAGCTATAAAATCTATATTTCAAATACTGATATCAACTTTACTAGACTATTAATTAGAATGCGAAATTGCTATTTAAGATTTATGCTGCCAAAATGCAGAGATTAAATATTTTTTACCACGGAGTAACAGCTGAAGTAACGGGACATTACTTTTTTTAGTAAATATAACACCAAACGTGCTACCTTTTTCAGAGGTAACATAGGGCAGTGACGTTATTTTTTGTTGGAATAACAAGTAATGCATTCAGTTACCTTTTTAATTCAATTCAATTTCTATTTTTTCAGTTAATACATGATGGATGGTTTCGTTGAGTTAAAAGGTACACAATCAGCTTCACAAGACCCAACGACCAGACTATACAAAATGATACAGTATTCGGCAACACCTACAACACTGCTTTAAACAACAAACTCTCACTCTCACTTTTATTCAACAAACTCTGCTCTCTCGGCTACACTTCCTCTTCGAAGCCTATAGGCTCCTCACAATTGTAGCTTTTGGATTTTATGCACGCGGGAAATGTGGGCCATGAAGTGGTTCCTTCGTGAAAAGGTTCGATTGCAGTAAACACAGGAGTAGGGACGCTCTCCTGTGTGAGTGCGGATGTGGAGCACGAGGGTATGTTTGATGGGAAAGGACGCATTGCAGTAAACACAAGAGAAGGGACGCTCTCCTGTGTGAGTGCGCATGTGCGACAATAAGTTCGGTTTCCGTATAAAGGATGCATTGCATTGAACACAGGAGTAGGGACGCTCTCCTGTGTGAATCCGGATATGCTCAGTGAGGGAATACTTAGTCACAAAGCGCGCACTGCAGTGGACACAGGAAAAACAACCCTGTCCTGTGTGCTTGCGAACGTGTCTCAAAAGATTCTTCTTCTGTTTAAAGGATGCATTGCAGTGAATGCAGGAGAAGGGACGCTCGCTCGTATGAGAGCGCATGTGCTGATTGAGATCGTATCTAGTCACAAACGCCGCACTACATTGCACACAGGAAAAGCAACGCTCCGCTGTGTGGAGGCGGACGTGTCTCAATAAAGAACTTTTACGCTTAAAGGATGCATCGCAGTGGACACAGGAAAATTGACATTCTTCTGTGTGAATGCGCTTGTGTGCCACGAAGTCGGTTTCCATCACAAACGATGCATTGCATTGGATACAGGGAAAGGAACGCTCTCCTTTGTGGCGGGTGAGGATGTGTTTCACGAGGCTCTTTTTCTGCACGAAGGATGCATTGCAGTGGACACATGAAAATGGGCGCTTCCCAGAGCCAATGCGCACGAGGACATCGACGGCATCTTTCCGTGAGCAGGATTGACTGTCGTGAACACAGGAAAGGGGACACTTTTCAGAGTGAGTGCGCATGTGAGCCTCTAGCTTGGAGTCTTCAGCGAATGAACTAGGGCACATGTGGCACTGGAAGGGGTGTTTGCCTACGTGTCTCCGAAGGTGTCTGGCCATAGTTGACTTATCATGTGTTACATAGAAGCAGTGTTCGCACGAATGCAGTCGACGTCGCACAGGCGCCGATGAAGAGGACTGTTCCAGATATGCAAGAGACAAGAAACCTGCAAAACCACCGAGAAAAAACAAAGGTAATAAAAATTGTGTCATGAGCTACATGAAACTCTACTACCACACAAGGTTGCCAACCACAGGCTAATTAGCCTACTTCTAGGGTATTTTTATAATTTTTCTGGCATTGTGGGATAGTAGTGTGATAATACAATGTTTTTCTCAGGTGTAGGGCAATTTGTACTTTTCACTGATCAGTATCAGCAAACTAAGCAGACAATCGACAAGACATCCTCAAGAATATTATTCTTAATTACATGCAAAAGCTAAATCTTTCTTTGAGCAAAAACTTAAACCGTCTTAATTCACATCACAGTAGCAAACGGTAGTCACGAAAGATAATATGTCAATCTTTCGAGGGTGTGCAATAAATACGATCAAGAGACCCGACGAAAAAGGAGGTAGCTATCGCCCCTGTGTGTTACAAGAGTGCGAAAGTTTTCTTGATGACAGTAAAAAGAGTGTCTCCTCTTTAAAAACAGGTAGATAATTGTGCTTAGCAAAAATCAAGATTATATTATTATTATTGCTAACATTATACCATTAAGGACTAAACTTAGGTGAATTGACATTGTCTTTCTATAAAAACCTTATAAATTAATAGCCCCAATCTCTGTGCCTTAGTGCTAGATAACCTTACTTTGACTTTTTTTTTGATACCAAAATATACTTCACCACTATCTTTCCAACGTTGTCTCCAAAACTCTATGCTTCATGTAGACTAGTACCTTGAGATGAACACAAGTCAATGCCCTCACAGTCATTTAAACAGGTACCATCGTTTTCTTACCTTTCCCCCACATGAGCCTTTCTCTTCTGTACTTAATCTTGTTTTACAGCTATGCATGCCAAGGCAACCCGAGCTTGTAAAACAGCTAATTGCTTCTATTTCCTTGAATGATCGTAAAGTGTATCCTTGCTCCTTTTTCCCATTTGGTAGTTGCCTAGGACCCCTTTTCTCCCATTGCTGATATCCTATTAACTTTTCCACTTCCATGTTTAGTAATTTGCTTAACACTATTTGTCACCATATCGCTAACACTGCGCGCCGCATACTGGCCGAGAAGTCTCCCAGTTCTCTTTATCAACCGAGCCAACGATCTTATCGTACAAATACTGGAACGATGCCCCTTTTCCGCTACTTTCTTTCACCTTGGTTAAACTTTCTTCCAAATTATTCTTCAGATTAGTTTTCAGAGCACCAACCAACTTCAGCACCATGACTTGTCTACATGTGGTACACTGAAGCGTACAATGAAGGGTAGTCTGTACTGTTAAAACTTTCAACGTTGTCAGGGCTTTCCAGGCGGCTGCAGGATGACAAGGATGCAGTGCTGCATTCTTGAAGAAAAAAATGCCCGTGCCGTGCCTTCAACCGAGCTCGATCCGAGGCCAAAACAGGTTCCGAGCGAGAGGGGCAGGTTACTCTCCTAATCACCAGGGTATAATAAAATGTAGCCCAAAGCTTTTCCTCTGCCATTGTTCATAGGACATGCAAGGGTGCAACGTGCACTTGGTCTGCAAACGACCAGTGTCCCTTTTTTTTCCGCTCGTCAACCCCTCCCCCATTCTTCCATTTCTCCGTTGGGCTAGCTGTGAAAGAAGGACACTCTTAAAATAGTTACCTTCACCAAAAGCATATTCGAGGCCAAGCCAAGGTCCTCACCCAAAAACGTGATTGTGCTACGAAGTTTGGTGTTGTGTGGGAGATCTGTTTGGGAACTTTCCTTCTCTCCAGTGCATTATGAAATGTGTCGTGCCGCTTTCATGGGTAGGATGACAAATTATTGAGCATCACAGTGCCTGAAATAGGGGATGATTCTAGTGTGGCAACTCCAGCATCACCTTGGCTGAAAAAGCGGACAATGCGCCCAGGGTTGGCCATGCTGCTATTATAAGCAAGGGACGTGTGTCTTTCAGAGTTTATCGGTTCGTTCCAAGTTCGTCAGTCTTCTATATCACACTGCAAAGCTTCATCATAGTTCCTGGGGGTGCTTTTTTTCTAGCAGCTGCTGGCTTTAACATCTCTAGAATTTTGAGCTTGGTACCAGCAGCTATCGACAAATCTTTCTTTGAACACCCTGTTACGTCGAAGGAAGAGAAAAGGACCGAAATGCAATGGAAGAGGGTGCCGCAGTGGCGCCTGGCCGGTGCCTGCGACAATTCCATTGGGCAAGGCACTCCTTTAACACGTGTGTTATCTCCATGGCTGTTGACTTATAATTTTAGATGCGGAGCAACTCTTGCTTGGGTTTATGTACTGCTACGTCATGCAAGCGTGTCGCCAACCATGTCATGACGTCATCGCCATCGACGAGCACATAAAAGCGAGACACGCAAAATAAACCTTCCTTGTTCTTGCTTGGTTACTGAGCCGTTCACTTGCGATGTAACAGTGGCGACGAGGCACGAATCGACGCGGTGGGAGGAGGCTTTGAAGCGCGGCTGCTGAAACAGGCAGCGATGGCGCCGCGACAGGCGCCTGCATTCACGGAAGAAGAAGGAGGCTGGTCCGCCTACAAGGTACGCTTCGAAGCATACTTTCAAGCACAGGAAATCACAGACGAGGCAAAACAACGAGCCCTGCTGGTGGCGGCTCTGTCCAATGGCGCTGTCAAAGTACTTCAGGGACGATGCCACCCCAAAAGCGTGAACGACCTCACCTACAGCGATGTCATCAAGCATCTGCAGAGCCACTACGAGCCGCAGGTCAACGAAACAGCAGCCAGCTGCCGATTCTTCACGCGCACACAGGCAGAAGGTAAGTGAGTGCGGGATTTTGTAGCCACCCTTTGCCGTATGGCCGAAGACTGCAATTTCGGCGACATGTTGCACCGCATGCTGCGGGACCGCATTGTATGTGGTGTTCGAGACGACGACGTAAGACGTCTGTTGTTGACCCGCGGTTCCCCGACTTTGAAGGAAGCAGAAGACTTCGTAATGGCTGCTGAGGCTGCTGCGGAAAACGCGCAGCACATGCAGCCACTGCCCTCCCCGGTAGCCGACACAACGAATTTTGTCCGGCTGGGCCTCTCACGTTCGAAGTCGAAGAAAGCAAGTGGGCTATCTCGCGATGAGCATCGGCCTTGCACCCGCTGTGGTGCATCCTCGCACCAAGCGGATGATTGTCGTCATCACCGAACAGTGTGCCATCGATGCCGGAAACGCGGCCACTTGGCACGAGTGTGTAGAGCGTCGGACGAAGGCGCTAATCGGAGGCAACAAGCGAACGCCCTTTCGCAAGACCCACAAGAGAGTTCGGACGACTGCGAAGCTTTATACACGCTGACTGCGCATCAAGTGACAAACAGCGCGCACGTAAAGCCTATTTTGCGCCAGATAAGTTGAAACGGAGTGCCGCTGTTATGACCGCCATCGGTAGGCGCCATGCTGTCGCTGAGAAGCGCAGCCGGGCCGCGTTCCCACGCCTGGAACCCAGGTTTTCTTGGAACCAGCGTCGAGAGCTGACGGGGGAGCGGCGCTCTTTTAATCCTCAAACAAGTAGCCGACTCGCCGAATGCCTATGCCCGCCAGGTATTGTCCCTGCTAGCCGGCGGATGAGACGTCATGTCGCCACGAAGCTGTAAGCCGTTCCAGAGGGGACAACAAAGACAGCGTATTCCTTTGAAGAAACGGCGACCGCCGCCACAAAGTGCCCTGCTAATTGAGCGGACAGATTGGCGGACCGTTTGATGTCTGCTGTCCGAAGCTTGGGACCCCTCGACCAGCGACATACACGACGAGCAAGAGCCTCTCTGGCGCCACCTTTAAGTGCAGTGATCTTGACTCGAAATTGGATGTTCACGTGCGCCGTGCATGCTCGTACTCCTCACCTGTTGTGTGTGTGTGTGTGATTGGTGTTCCACTGAAGAAGGAGAAGCCCGACAGGGCTTATAACGGCGGCGCAGAGTGCAGGACGTCGCTCTGGACCAAGTAAAGGTTCAACCACCACGTTCGTAGTTTGTGAAGGCTCTGAACCAAGTAAAGGTTCAACCACCACGTTCGTGGTTTGTGAACTCCTAACCTTTCATGCTGTAAATATTTGTAAATAGTGCCATAAACCTGTTTGTTTTTTCATATCCCCATCTTGTAAGCGCTCGTTTCCTCAACCCGAAGCTACACCACGCTACCACAAGAGACCGGGTTTTGTTTTCGTATCCTCCGGCGACCTTCCTTCCGACCCGCAACAACTGGTTGGCAAAGGTGGGATACGACCACAGCGCCCCGGGATCACAACACCGCTCACGACGTTGGTAGATACGGGTTCACCTGTGAGTGTTATTCCGCAGTCAGTGTTCGAGCGACACCGAGGCAAATGGCCGTTTGCAAGCCACAACAATGAAGCTGTCGTGTTTCAAGGGCCCACATTTTATCAACGGAAAATTGCAACTCAATGCGACCATGAGTGGCGCGACCATTCAGGCCGAACTTTTCGTCATCGACTGTCCGGGACCGATGCTTTGCGGCCGTGACACTATCCGCAGCTTCAATACGGCAGGCGTGCCAGTACTCACTGGAAACGAGGTGGCGTGTGTGCAGGCGGAAAATGCGGGCAGTATGGTGGAAACCATGCTATCAAAGTACAGTGATGTCTTTGCTTCGGGGTTGGGTTTGCTCCGAGGGCCACTGGTACACCTGACCGTCAAAAAAGGCGCAAGACCCCGGTTTTGTAAGGCGCGGACGGTGCCGTATGCGCTCAAACAAATGGTATCAGCGGAGTTAGATCGGCTGGTAAACGAAGGGGTGTTATCACCGGTAACATCGGCCAAATGGGCCACACCCGTGGTGCCCGTAGTCAAGAAGGATGGACAGGTGCGATTATGCGGCGACTTCCGGCTTACGGTGAACGCAGCTACCATAATGGAGCAATATCCGCTGCCGCGGGTTGACGATATCTTTGCGATTCTCAACGGCGGAAAAGTTTTCAGCACATTGGACTTGAGAAACGCCTATAATCAGCTGCCCCTTAACGAGGACTTGAAGAGGCTAGTCGTTTTTAACACGCACAAGGGTCTCTACTGTTTCAACAGGCTGCCGTTCGGAGTGTCGTCAGCGCCAGCAATCTTCCAGCGGCGCATGGAGGCCGTGCTCAGCGGGATTCCCGGCATGCAGGTATATCTGGACGACATAATTGTATCGGAAAAGGCAAACGACTGCAGGATCCTGGAGCAAGTGCTACAGCGCCTGAGGGAACACGGCCTGCGCCTACGACGGGAGAAATGCAGGTTCAGGCAAGAGCAAGTCACCTTTCTCGGACACTGCATCGACAGACACGGCATACGCCCCAAAAGCGACAACATCACGGCACTGCTCGACGCCCCCCAGCCCACTTCGGTAAGAGACCTGAAAACTTTTTAGGTCTGTTAAATTACTACGGCAAGCTTTTGTCGAATGTGTCGACCTTACTAGCGCCCTTATACGCATTGTTGGCAAAAGGCGTAAAATGGGTCTGGGGCAGACAACAGCAGAATGCTTTCGAGGCAGCTAAACAAGCAGTGAAGAATGCAAAACTTTCGGTGCATTTTGACCCAAGCAAGCCCATTCGCCTAGAGTGTGACGCGTCAGCAGTAGGCCTGGGAGCAGTGTTGTCGCATCGAGTCGGAGGAATTGACTACCCTATCGGATTCAGGTCACGAACATTAACAAAAGCAGAGAAAAATTATTCCCAGTTGGAAAAGGAGGCCCTCGCCCTCGTATTTGGCGTGACCAGGTTCAGAGACTATCTGTATGGGACCCACTTCGAACTAGTAACCGACCACAAACCGTTAACCGGACTGTTCAGTCTAGACAAGGGAATTCCGCCGATGGCCGCTGCCCGCATTCAGCGTTGGGCCCTGCTGTTGGGTGGATATCGGTACAGCCTAACTAATCGTAAAGGATCTGAAAACGTAAACGCAGATGCCTTCAGCCGACTCCCTGTTCCTCGGGGGCAGCCCGATAATGTAAAAGACGACGCTCCCGAGTATGTATTATACGCTGAAGCTGTGAACGCGGCACCCATCAGTGCCAAAGAGCTGGCGGTTCTAACCATTCATGATGCTATGTTACAGCAGGTGCGAAAGTGGATCATGCAGGGCTGGCCGCAGTACCTAACAGAGTCCGAGGAGCGATTCCGGCCGTTCTTCCAGAAAAAGGATGAGCTGACGGTGAATCAGGACCTCATTTATTGGGGACATAGTAGTGCCATCAGCGGCTGCGGGGAGTCTTTTGAGGCTCCTACATGAAACACATCCAGGGATGGCGGCAATGAAAAACCTTGCTCGAACCATTTTTTGGTATCCAGGGCTGGATGGCGACATGGAAAGGATGGTACGCGAATGTGAGAGGTGTGCTCAAACCAGTGCAATGCCTCCTGCGCAGGTTCCGGCGCCATGGCCAGAAACGGGCCGGAAATGGTCTCGAGTGCACATCGACTACACAAGCCCCGTCGAAGGACACATGCTACTGGTGGTCGTAGATACTGAAACAAAGTGGCTGGAGGCCATATTGAGGCGGAGTACGACATCAGAAGCCACCGTGGAAGCGTTGAGGCCCATATTTGCCAGGTTCGGACTGCCACATACACTTGTTTCAGATAATGGGCCACAGTTCGTCTCAGCCGAGTTTCAGAAGTTCGTAAGAATGAACGGGACCAACCACGTGACGACGGCGCCTTACCACCCGCAGTCAAATGGCCTGGCGGAACGCGCTGTTCGCACGATCAAAAAAGGCCTTTGAAAAAGCCAAAGGGGTGGCACATTCATTAAACGTCTCAGTCAGTTTTTATGCCGATACCGACGGACACCGGTAAAGACTGAGAAGTCTCCGTCCGAACTACTGCTGGGTTATCAGCTACGGACCAGGCTAGACTGTTGCCTCCCGAGTGCAGGCAGGGAACCGCGTCTTGAAGAGCGCTCCTCCACCATGTTGTTCTGTGCAGGACAGCCGGTGTGGCTGAGAAGTTTCCACAGCCGGCCAAAATGGTTGCCGGGAGTGGTCACCAGTACCCAAGGGGCTCGGATGGCGACTGTGTCTACGCCAGACGGCGAGCAACGTCGTCATGCGAACTAACTGCGGCTGCGCACCCCGAAGGACTCGAACATGGCGCAGCCAGGGGGTGCTACAACATCCACCACCACCGCTAACGAAACCTCGCCGATGCCAGCCGGCATGGCTGACCCCACGCCGGCGGCGTCGCCGCCCTCTAGGCAACCTGAGGCACCGCCGCCGCTTCGCCGGTCCAACAGGCTACGGCGACCACCTCAAAGGTTCAACTAATAAAAGGGGGAGATGTGCTACGTCATGCACGCGTGTCGCCAATCATGTCATGACGTCATCGCCATCGCCGAGCACATAAAAGCGAGGCACGCAAAATAAACCTTCCTTGCTCTTGCTTGGTTACTGAGCCGTTCACTCGCGACGTAACATGTACCGTGGCATTGGCGTCCACGTTCACACTTCGCATGCACAACTCTCCTCTTAACTCTCCAACAGCTGCATATTACTCTCTGAACTTCTTTCATACCACCTGCTTGCGCTTTCGCATTCTTGCTTCTGGTCTCGAGGCGCGTACGCTACGCTCCTCCTCTAGTATACGTTCCTTCAAGTGTGAATTCTAAGCGGGTAGAGCGCTGTGCACGTTCAGTGCACTGCTTGCTTCGGTTCTCCTATGCTCCCCGCTTTCTCGCATCGCAAAGCCAACACAGACAGCGTCTGCTTGCTCCCCCCTCTCTCCTCGAGGCATCCCTCCCCGCTGCGTTTACTACACCATTGTGCATACGCGTTCCCTCCCTCTTTCTAGTCTCCTACACTTGAAAAAAAGAGACTGCTCGTGCTGCAGAACTGTTCACTGGCCACCGCGCTTATATAGGCACCAGACTTTGACCTCCAAGGTAATGCCAATGGGAGGTTTCTCCTGTGCGCTGAACAATAAAAATTTGCAGCGTGCGCATCAACTACAATCTCAGTCTTCTGTCTTTCACTGCCCATTAGCAGCGATTGGCATGTTCCAGTAGGAAACACCGATCTATCACTGCGTGCTTTGTGCCTCCCCGGAATTCTCTCCTGCGCGACGCCACTATGAGCGCCATAGTCAACGCTGCCGCCAGTGTAAGCGGTAGCACCTGCTGCTTCGCATCTACACATGGTTCCCTTAAGGGGGACGCGGGTTTGAGAACAATCAAAAATGGTAAAAAAAGATCGATTTTTTTGCAAAGCTCTATCGGGAAACGCGATAAAATCAACCTTCAATGCACCCCGGTGGCATTCAAATGCCCCAAAAAGAACGAAATTTGTTCTAACTTCCCACACGCGCCATGTGTTTTGGGACACACAGAGTGCCACCGCCTTAGGCTTGATATAAAGCTGTTTTCTTTGTGCACATTTTGCGCCATCTCAAAATGGCATAGCTCAAGCAGAATGGCTGCCGTCGCGGGTTTCCTGAAGGTCGTTTCCACATTGCTGATTGGCCTTCACGCGGCCTGCTTTTCCGAGTCTCTCATTGATTAGGGTGACCAACGCATCATTTTTAAAAAAATTTTATATGTGTTGCGTCCGCTGTGGCTGTACATTTGTGTGAATCTGCTCTAACGATCGTGCGTGTTTCTCAACGCACCGTGTTTTCGCTTTGCATTCGTACTTTTTAATTGCGATCGAGATGCCTGGAGACTCTAATCTGAAAACATCGATGCGACGGGCTTTCAAAAGCCGTAGAAAAATGGCCTTGTAACAAGAAGGCACCGGCCACAAGTGCCCTTTGGCAGCTCGTTGCAGTCGCGGCCGGACCCATCGAATCCGGCAGAAACTTTACGGACGCTGTCTACTGACGATGCCGTGGGACCAAATTTAACGAACGATGCACTTCGGATTAATGCTGCGTACTACTCAATGGCGGAGCAGGCGCAGCGAGTTGGGAAATAGGCGCAAACAAAAAGCGTTTTGTTGAGAAAGTCAGCTACACAAAGTTCGCCTTTCTTGGAGTCAGCGCTTATAGCTTTCGCCATCCGATTTTTGCCAGCGCCTACACAGCCAATGAGCTCGGAGTTGGCACGAGCACCGATGACAATGTCATCGGTTAACAGGGACAGCATGAAGTGTAGCTGAAACTGAAGCAGACATAATCGCGGGCAAGCGGAATGTCGTGCAAAAGAAAATACGAGACCCTTTTCAGCCACATCGATATTTTTCTGGATAAACAGCTGTTTTCAGAGCCACCGAAATGATGCATTTACAAGACAACAAGAAGAATTTTGTACTACAGTCGTGACCCTCTGCATCAGCTAAAAATACCTATAAAAGGGGCACTTTTCTGGGCATTCGTTTTTCCGGACAGATGCCCAATTTTCCAGACATTTTCATGGTCCCTTGAGGGTTCCCTAACAGCTAGGAGTTTGAGCCTCATACCCCACAACTTTTCAGAACCCCTCAACAGCTTGTCGCGGTGGGGTTCTGATAATGCTTTCCACACTGGAAAAATTTTTTAGAAATGATTCCAAGGGTAAAATAAGGCACATAGTTTTTGTTTTGCGTGGTAACAGTTGGATAACGTGTATAAAATTTGTGGTAAAAGTCCATTATAGAAAACTTTTCAGTGCATGTTGAAACTTCAAATGCCATTTTCTCAGCTTCACATTTTATGCCAACCTGACCAGCCTTACGGAACTTTAATTGATGATTTTGTGAAGCAATTTTTTAAACTTTTATACCATTTACCTCAAGAAACAGGACTGTGGAGCTATGCTATTTTTCTTAAGAGTGTCATATGAAATGTTATGAACAATATTCTGAGCTCATTCAAATTTGAAATTTTGTAGCATCAATGCAAATGAGAATTTTGATATGATGATGTATATCAGTGACAATATAAATAGCTTAGCTCCACATGGCAGGTCTTTGGCTACAGCTGCAGTTTAAACAAAACCTAAAAATATTGACGGAAAGTGCCTTAAAGGGCCCGAAAAATACCCAAAGGTCAAAAGTTAGTTGCTGTGGGGAAATTTCGCACAAGTGTACGACGAACACGAAGCTGTGATAATTTTTTGAAACGGTGCAGTAACAGTGAAGTTAGACGCATTTGATTATCAAAACCGCGATAACTACACCTTTCGCTCTCCCCTGCCCTTTCCTCCACTGGTATCCTTTTCCACGCTGCTTTGCCTTCTCGCCGAGCACCCCTCCCAATCTCATGTGGGGTACGTCATCGCTGACTCGCTCCTTGAAACACTGTCTACATACGGTTGCCGCAACCCCAATTGTCGACTCCATCAGTTGCGTGCTTGTTGGCGAACCGTGGCTGCCGTAATCGCACCGGTATAAAACCTGCATTGCGCGCATACCTTCAAAGGATTGCCAACGTGATGGACCCATACAAGGACATGAAGTGCCCCGCACATGTTACACGCACGCAGGCAACACGACGAAAAACAAGCAGCGCGGACAGCTGCTGGCAGACTGACCGGAAGTCGTAGGCTCTTGCTCCACAGCATATTTGGCATATTTGACTCGGTGCGCCAGATATGGCACGGCGCATTACGCGGTGGCCCGAAAAGCCCAAAAGGGAGGATGAATTGTTTGTTGAAATTTTTGGTGCGCCGGCGACTCGTAGCGCTGCCACGTGCAGAATCGTTGATCGCGGCATTCTGCACACGATGCCTGTACTTACTTGAAATGCTTGAAAAAATATTGGAGGTGATTTACGGGCACTTTAACAACCCATAAGGAATTACACAATTCGACTTCACTTATGCTCTCACAATTTTTTAACCAGTTGGTTTATAATAAAACTAATTATATTTTTGAAAAGAGGAGGAAGAAATACATATACACACCTAATTTAATTATAGTATCTCCTAAAATATAGGTTTTCATTTCAAGACCAGCCTCTCCCCTTAACGAACCACTCACCAGGCCCTATACCAAATTTTATTTAGTCAATGGAAGTTGTTGCGTGTCTAATGAGGAACATTATGTCACAAAAATTTTTTCAGGCGGTCCAATATGAGCTGAGAAAACAATTTTTCTTAAGTTGCACGAAATGAGGATGAGAGGAGGTGAGTTCGAAACCCTTGCTACCCCCCGTAGTAGCCTTCGCAGGTCAAATCTTTTCCCTACCCTCTCTGGCACCCGACTAAAAGGTCACGCGCGCATGAGGGGCCCGAACGAGCCCCAACCCTGAACACGCGAGCGGCATTGTTTTGTTGACCAGCGTTAAGTTATGCTCTAGTGACTATTTCTGCGGGATGGTTTGGAAACGCTGGCTTTGACGCGGTAGAATAGATGAGCACAATGAGTGTGCAAACGTGTAGGAGCGCTACTTTCGCTTCCACGGCTATCGTCTGCTCAATGCGCTGACCATGGTGACACGAACGCATGCGAAACGCCAGCAAATTAGCCCCGCATCTCGCTGCAATTCAAGGAAAAAAATAGAAAAAAGACGTGCACATTCCCTTATTACGTCTCATTAATTATCTGAAGTTTTATTCCCCTCTTTAAGAAAGAAATTGCATAAACTACACATGTTGTGTTAAATAATTTTCGCCATGTGACGTGCCATCGTGACCATCGTCAGAGCACAGTAGTCTACTCAGAGTACCAACGTCACTGCACTTTCGTGTACGTAAGGCAGTTCATACATGCACATCATGCCCTCATTCTGTTAGCACACACCCGCGAAAGGATAGGGAAGCAATTAACCAATTTCCGTGGAATGTAGCAGTGCAAATTTTGGCAGATGTGATCGTTAATGCCCCACCTTCACAATGCACGTGTTAGCTCAGAATTGTCAAACCTGTTGAGTGGCCCTTCAAGTACGAGCAGTTGAAGTTTTTTAATTATAGTTCAATTCAACAGCCATAGCACCGGTAACGACTGTCATTCAGTAAGCAATAGGCGTACATTCAGAGCTACATTCTTGTTGCACCTGCTGAGCCTGCAGTCACTCATTTGACCTCGGTCGACATTGTTCCTTTTTTGTGTATGACAGCGTACCCCCTTCTGCTTGAGGGAATAGCTCTTCAACATTACCAATAAAGTGCCGACGACAAAACAGGCTTGTTTGTTGATTATCAACACCGAGAGGCAACACTTGCTAAGTGGGAACGAGAGACTACACTGTGAATATCTATCCTAAACATTATTTTCTACTCACACTGCAATATTAAATCAGCACTCGTTAAGCACCTATGTATGGTTCTTTTTGGTGCAGTTTCATGTGAATATGTTTATATTGGTGCGTGTGTGGCAATTTCCATATGTAGAAAACTCTAAGCATGCTCGAGCCGCGCCTTTAAAAATAGAACCCTGTAGCGTAATCGGGACCCGTGCGCATCGTCGAATCAGTAAACTTGACTTTGGTTCTCGGTGAATGCCAAAACTGTACAAGCAAACAAATGTTTCCACATGTCACGTTGTCCATTTGAAACTACTATGGAATGCCTACTGAAGTACAGTTTCAAAGTGCCCGCTATGCCCAATTTCTTCCTTCGGCTAATCAGGGAGGAGTCCACCACGCGTATGTAAGACAAACGTGAACCTACACAGCTGTTGACTTGGTTGATGCTTTTAATGCTGATAGGGGCTTTAATATGCTTGAGCACTTTGTAATGAGTGGGCGTTTAAAACATCCCTTCATTGCGTGTTCCTCATGTGCTGAGGTCTATCGCAATTCTACGCTTCTGCCATGCAACACTATATGCCTTAAGATAGGTCCTCTAAATACAGGACACTTTTCTTTCTAAAGCAGTTTGAAGCAATGACTTGACTCTGGTATAAAACATGCTTGCTGCAAGGAAGGCCCGAAGTCGATTTGCACTTAAATCATTTGGTATCATTAATAGCTATCTCGACTTTTTCACTCACAGACAGCACTGATTTTTCACTCACCACAAGCAACGCAGACATTAATTTATGTGAAACATTCTCTTAACGTTATTGCGCTCTAATACCTGAAGCGTAGTATTCTGACTGCGTATTTCGAAAAGAGACGCGGAAAAAGTGCTATGTGTGGCACTTGCGGTAGACGAGCTCAAAAGTTGCAGTTTCACGAATCTGTAGTATGGCTGGAATGGGTGAAAAAGTTCGTGTAGAAGCGTTTCTTTGGAATCGTTTCTTTACACTCCTTCGATTTACATATAACCAGCTGCCGCCAATGTTAAATTCATACAACATGAGTAGGGTAAAGTGAGCTTCAAACTTATTACTTGCTTTCACCTCAAATATATCTAGAGCAATAGTTTGATCAAGCATTCAAATCTAATGATGCATTCAAACTTTCAAAATGTAACTGGAATGAGTTCCTCTCACATTGAGGGAACTTGGAACGGAAACTCGTTCCAAGATTGGGAAGGAAGGAGGAACGGACTTTCGTTCCTGTTCTGGAGGAACGTGTACAACACTGGTTAACCAGCATGTAAATGAAGCAGATGATCTTCAGGTCAAGGCAAAACCAAACTTTGTTATCGCTACAGAGCAGCAACTCGGTAACTTCACCTAATCTCTTCTTGCACCACACGAGTTCTATGCTATATACATGCGGACACCATGAGGCAATTCCTTCCATCTTGCATAGACATATCCACAAGGTGCACAGAGAAAGGATTATTACAAATTATAACACATGAAGTTTGTGACATTGTAAATGATGAATGCAAGTTTCATAAACTAACTAAAAAACTATGAATCAAGGAATAAAAAAAATCATTTGTAAAAGTTACAATGGTGTCACGATTTTCGACTGTTAGGAGTTCAGAGATATAAGGACATTTAGAGTACATCAGACAGAAAACTCCTTCGTTATATTGATGTCAGACTTTACAGATTTCCCACAAATGTCTCTGTACTGCTTCACAAAGAGTGAGATTATACCAGGCTATGCAATGTCACCGGTTCACCAGATAATGCTTCAGCCTGTTAAACAGTCAAGCATTATTTTTTACATTTTCAAATGTCAAATGGATGTGCTACTATCATGCATTGTGCCAGCTTATCTGCAAAACTGTTTCTAGAAGCACAGACTGACATGTCAGAACAAAAGTATATGGATTAATAAATAGCTAGTCTGAACGAGTGCTTTGCGAGCCAAGGTCATCTTCACGCTAACCATTGAAATGTAAATGTCGTAATATTATTCGCTATTTTCTCTCCTATTTGAAAAGACCAACGATGAAAAAGTGAATAGCCTATTTCATACGTTTTTATATGACGAAATTAAAACAGAAGTTTTGACACATGTTCCGCCGCGGTGGTACAGTGGCTGAGGCACTTGGCTGATACCCGCAGGTCGCGGGATCGAATCCCGGCTGTGGCGGCTGCATAACGATGGAGGTGGAAATGGTGTAGAGCCGCCAGCAACTAGCTACTTGCTTCTAATGAGGTATGCATGGGTAAGGGAATGCAAGCATACAAACACGCACAACACCAAACTAACGATCAACACCCGGGGTGGCATGCGGCCACCGTCTGCCCGATGCCCCCGGCGAAGATGCTAAGATGCACCCCGGCCTCTGCTTGCACCGCACAAAGCTCTCCCATAAAAAGTTACGGCGCAGCTTCATGACCAGTAAAAGTATTGAATGACTCTGGCGATACTGTAAAAAGTTGAAATTTGCATTAGGAGTGCAGTTAGGATTACATGAGATGCTTACTTCAAGCACACACAAGCGAGAATGGCACGAACTTGTGCAAGGAAACGGGACTAGTTGAAGAGGAAGTAATATAATGTGGCAAGCTTCTGGGTGGTTCTGGGTTCTATTTCCAGTGCCAGAGCTTTACTAATGCACAGAGACAGTGCTATTAAGCTTGTGTCATGAGTATACATTTATCTTGATAGGGTTGATTCTTCTTTTCCGTAACTTCTGTCCCTCCCATTTTATTGTTTTTTTTACCAGCAACTCCTCAGAGCCGTGCTCCCTTAGACTGCAGAAACATGTGTGTTTGCTATGTTAAACTACTACTATATGAACTTATACACTAATGAGGGCCAGCACGAGATGACTGTCCGTCATAAAAACTCGTACAAGGCTGCCACAGGCCCCAGGAATCATGTTCTGCGCCTCCTGAACTCAAAGAGGACCCTTTGACATTTGGCATGCTGTGATTAGGTGAATGCAGAGGAGGAAGGTAAGCATCCAGTTCAGATTAGAGTAGAATAGAGTAGAGCCTTGTATCTATAACAGACACATGCGGGAGGGATGGGCCAAGAACCAGGATAGTTCTAAAATAAAGTCTTAAATTTTGTTAGATTATGTCGGTTGAAATGCTGACAGTGATGAAAGAAAAAAAATACTAAGAATTAATGAATCGGAACTACGGATATATAAAATGGAGCAGATATTTTGAAGTAAAAGTAAAGCGATTTGAAAAACCACGAATTTGGGAATAATGATTAATTCTACAGTCAAAATCTCTCTGAACTTTTTATAAAACTGCTTCAAGGCATCGCAGATGAAAATTCCTCTCCTCTTTTTCGTTAGCTGTAGGAGGAGCGCTTACTGTGAATGAAGTAGTTCGTGCAAGCGCCTTTTGTAGCTCGTAAGTAAAAACAGTTGCCATTGAAGGGAACTGAGCAAGGCATTGGTTCGGGCTAATTGGTAATCCTTAGCTACAAGCTTGATAGCACGAAACTTCTTGCACGAAAGACAAAAAAGACATGGAAGGCACAAGCACTTGCTTTCAAGTAACTTTTAACTTCTTTTATCCCAAGTAAAATACGGTTTTTCGATGGTTGCTGGTGAAAGTGCCATGTAATGCACGCGTGTTGCTTTGATCAGGTGATTCAATGCCCCTTTTCTTCTTTCACTGCATTGATATTTCCAAGCTCTAATATTAAAAGTTATTTGAAAGTAAACCTGTGAGCCTGTCATGTCTCTTTGTCTATTATACAAGAAGTTCTATGCTATAAAGCTTGAAGGGGAGATAGTTTAAAACAGTTGAATAATAAATGGATTAGAGCCATTTTGTGGTTGGTATGTTCAAGTATCATGGGCCTTCACAAAACAAGTGGTGTAGGTCGAATTTGATCATCAAAGTTCCCCAGGTGCACTTTGGCTTCTGTGTAGAGTTCTGCTTACTACGTTGTCAAAAATAAGCAGCCCAATAGGCTACTTAGGAGGAGGGCTTGCCATACTTCCTCAGGACAAGTCTTAGCAACCGATGATGCAACCTGACCCTACCGTAATTGTGCCAGCGCCTGATGATGATGATGATATGTGGGGTTTATTGTCCCAAAACCACCATATGATTATGAGAGACGCCATAGTGGAGGGCTCCGGAAATTTCGACTACTTGGTGTTCTTTAACATGCACCCAAATCTGAGCACACGGGCCTACAACATTTCCGCCTCCATCAGAAATGCAGCCGCCGCAGCCGGGATTCGATTCCGCGACCTGTGGGTCAGCAGCCGAGTACCTTAGCCACTAGACCACCGCGGCGGGGCAATTGTGCCAGCGCCTGGTGCACCACTTGTGGTTGTTCTACCTAAGGCGTCCTCCATTTCGGTGACCCTGAAAGGCTGCGTTTAAGCGTTATCCCTGACACAGATTGCATTTCTAGCAAAGTTTGTCTCAGAAAGGCAAATTCTGCTACTTTCTTTTTTTTAGACTTCTGCTCTGCTTATGCCTTCCTTCAGCACAACATGTCTTGCACCACCAGATGTCCTGCATCAGCCCAAAAGGAATCTTAGCATACCCTACGCTTCGCTTTAGGTGTTGGTCCATTAATCTGTTCCCAAATTTGCACCTGCTGCTTGGAGACTAGCTCCCCAGAACACTTCTAAATTTTTTTTTTCGTGGTGAACGCAGTTACCCATGTAGTCACCCATTCCAGTCTCTGCGGCGGCATCTTTGGTTTTAAGCGAAAAAGCAGTGCTCCTTGTGCACGAAAATTCGAGCAATAGATACAAATGAAAATATCAGCTCTGCAATTTAACTTTCCTAGCGGCACAATTTACGTCTCCACCGAGAATCGAACGCAGACTAGCGATTGGGAAGGCGATAGTGTGCATGCATGCCGACATTGCATTCGACTTTTAACCATAAAAATTAGGGGCTCTAACTTCTAGCTTATTTACTACTACCATTTTCACTAAGGCTGTTTTCTAGTTGCTGATTGCGATATTTATTCCTATGCATACTCATGCATTCTCCCCTATTAGATGTGCTGTGGCATGAGATACATTTCGTTTTGTACGCATGTAATGGCAATATAAAAATCGCCACATCCCAGAAGGTCCACACAAAGCTTTCAGTAACAGGGTCTAGGCTTTGAGGATATTGCTAAGTCAGGTGTTATGTGCTTTTGCTGTCCTATTCTCTCACAAAAAGTATAGCATGTGGTTCGAGGATGTTAGGTCTTTTCACAGGAATAAGCGGCAGCATTGGTACGTGCCTGTCTTCAAGTGTATCGTCCTTGATGCGACTCATCATGGATGAGTCGGAGTTACAAGGCACACTGACTAAAGTTCCTGAAAAATTACGATTAGCACAATCCATGCTAACCTCCATATCAAAACCAGCTGAACACATATAGTACAACAGCTCACTCGCCTTCTTGAAAGGAATCGGCTCCTCAGGACAATACATCGCAACAGGTGCCTTTGGGCCGTGCGTGACATCCTCTTTTCCTACAAGCTATGTTGCGCCCGAGGATTCGCTCGTCGCGGCAGATGCTCTCAGGCCTTCACGAGGGGTTGACGTGCTGCTCAGCAGGCAGCTTCTCGTTCGTGCGTTTGACTTCGGCCCTTGTGCGGGAGTCGTCGTGCCGTAGGCAAGCATACTTGCTCGGTCTTACAAAGTTCATTACACGGCCTGCAAGCCCGTGAGTGTCGCACTGTTCTGCATCTTGGGTTAATAAACCCGTCGTTGTTGTTATCCTGCCTCGTGCGTGGTTTCTGCGCCCTGTCGGAGAAAACGACGAACCCTGCTGCAGCGTCATCACACGCAGCGTCACTGGAGGACGTCGCATCCCTACACGGTTGCGCATAGTAAGTAAGCCTAGTGCAAACCTATCTCCACAAACTACCGCAGTGCCCAACTGGCTCTAGTGGTAATTTCATAACAGCTTTCACTGTAAAACAACTTCAACATTGGTGTTTAGTAAAATGAGGCCAAAACGAATCTCAAAGGTGTCAGCTGTTATCCTAAAATAGTATTCCTATTTGTTACTGTAGCATTCACTCCTTTGCTCTTGCAGCAAACACTGACTTTATGTTACGGAAAATGCAAAGAAATACCTGAAGACACAGCTTGGGGCTCTGTTTGTGTGGCACTTGTTGACAGAATTTTCTCTTCATTTGCTTGTGATGCTTCGTGGTGTGTTATCAGTCCAACTTGAACAGACTTATCTATGACTTGATGCTGCTCACACACTAGCTGAGGTGGTGTCTCTAGTGCTTGTCCAGACTCATAAGCCAGACTCTGTCCTGCTTTGTACACTGGCTCTGCAGCAATGTCATCCTGAAATAAACCGGCTTCTGTTGTTACTAGTGATGACGCTAAATATTATTTCCCAGAGAAGTGAAAGCCCACTTACGTAATCTCTTTCACCAGAATCACTGGGTCTTGACGCTTGCTCAATGCTGTTGTCTACAGCAAGCAGCTCTCGAATAACCTGCAACAGTATATATGAATAGATGGGTTACTGACACATGCAGAATAAAAGGAGTACTTAGGGCATGCATTCAAATGAATACTCTCGATATGTGTTTGGAGTGAGATAGTGAAACCACTTATACTTTTGCATAATCGTCTAGTGAAACCACTTATACTTTTGCATAATCGTCTAGTGTCCCGTTTTTCTAGCACTGATTTCAGCTTCGTCTTTTTGTTATCAACATCAATGTTGTTCAGACAAGTCAAACCTATTATACCTTTAATTATGCAGTTTGATTTGGGAAGTATGACAGAATAATACCAGATACCGAACGACATTTATGCAATTCTACAGTACTGAAGTTGAAGATGACCTAAATTCTGTGAATAAGCCTCCGCAGAGCTGTAAATTATTGAAATAATTGATTGATTTGTGAGGTTTAACGTCCCAAAACCACCATATGATTATGAGAGATGTTGTAGTGGAGGACTCCGGAAATTTCGACCACCTGGGGTTCTTTAACGTGCGCCCAAATCTGAGCACACGGGCCTACAACATTTCTGCCTCCATCGGAAATGCAGCCGCCGCAGCCGGGATTTGAACCCGCGACCTGCGGGTCAGCAGCCGAGTACCTTAGCCACTAGACCACCACGGCGGGGCGTAAATTATTGAAATAATTGTAGTAAAGAGGAGGAAGAAGGCATCTGCTGCTCGGAGCTTTATCTGCATTTTCATTCAGCTGGCGCTACATCTACTCTGCAAGCCGTCAGCGGTACGTAATAAATCGCAAAACGACATCTAACAGAAGTATGGATTGCTTGTGTAGAGTACAATATGATTACGAAATCACACCTGCTGTGTTCGTCTCGTCGAGAATGCCGCCCTCGGAGCCTGCCCACCATTACTCGTGGACAAAGATGGATGGCACAACACGACATACAGGATGCAGACTTCACTGGCATTCCCATTAGATAGGATGGCGATAAACCCTGATAGTGGTGCCTGTCGCAACAATGTTTTGAGCAGAGAACACTGGTTCAAGAAAGCTCAAATTCACTTCCTTTCACAGTAGCAATCAGCTCATTTATCTGTTTTCGTTTTCTTTGAAGCAAGAAGTTGCAAAGCCCTACTTACATCGTCTCGGCCGTCGGTGCTCAAACAGCCATGCGCAAAGCAAAAGGAAGGCATGGCAAGACTACGAGACAAAAATTTTTGTCTGGCACATCAATTTTGAAGCCTAAATCATAAACATAGGTTCTGGATGTTGATGATTTAGGACAAGAAAGGCGACTGATGCGCAAAACCTACACAAGGTGACAGTGACGGTGCCCGGGATGTATCTTTTTCACAGCGGCTGTGCTTCAATGTATCACCAAAGAACATCTATATTACTCTACTAAAGGATTGTGGTAATTTTGGTGCGAATACAGACATGCTGCCGTTCGGCCAAATTATAGCAGGAATCGTGTCCCCGAATCTGCACAGAAAAATTTTTCAAAGATGAGAGCGAAATTCTCAGTACAAATACCCTCGATTTAGCGAAGAAAAAGAAGCACTCCGACCGCACACTTCAGTAAGTGTCTACATTGACGTTTCTTTGCGCCCTCTTTCTCTGGCTGCCTGGCAACTTTGAAAGCTATCTCACTGACCGACGCGTCTGACTTCTTTTCGCTGGCGTCGCCGTCGGCTTCCGTGGTAGTGCTTCCTCTGCGGTTCATCGCAGCACTGAGCCGACGCTGCCACTTTTCCGGCAAGGAATCACACCTGTTTGCAATGCTGAAGAAAAGGACATCATGGAGGAGTCTGCCGATTCTCAAGACATTCTTCTGCTGTCAGATCCGGCCATAATGCGATTTCCTGTACTTCGACGATACCTGCTTTGACAGGGCATGTTGCAATAATCCATGTTTCACTGGCTCGCATTCCAACTGCCCGTGCCCCTGCTTTGTTACCGATGTTGTGTGGCACAGCATTCACATATGTTCCCACTTGGACAAGAGTCATGCCAGACCTTACAAAACAGAATGACGACTCCTGCCCTGGCGATGCCTGCTCAGGTCGGTTCTGTTGCTATGGCTTATGCTGCACCTACTTGTTTTCCGACGGCACATTTTTCTGCTGTTCCTGCTACAGCCATCATACCTACTAATGTGTATACTCCTGCTGCGAGGCTATAAAGTGTGGGTGGTATTACAGAGATTCCTACTGGTCTTCGTGCCCCCAGAGGCACATTCACATGCTGCCCCAGCCTCAACTCTGCCTGTCGGTGTGCTACAAGTTCACTGCAGAGGCCAGAGGAAGAACACTCCTACCGGAAAGTTTTTCTGGCTAGTAGGTTTGGCAGCGGATGGTCGTGTTTTGTGAGGGCTCTGGGCCGACTGCGCAGATGTCTTTTTGCATGCTTTGAGTTTGCTTTTATTAATTATTAAGGCAGTAGTATGAACCTTTATTGGCCGTGAGATTGAGCAAAGTTGCCACCTGGCGGCAACTAGCCGAAGAGGGGAAGTGTGGATTGCTCCGTGCGTCATCTGCTAGCGACGCCGTGTTTCTGTGTGCGTGTACGTCATGCACGTTCTCAAAGTGTGGTTTGTTCAGTCATGTCCATGCAAGTGTAACAGCTTTTACGTGTGCCTGAAACGACATACGAAAGCATTTGGTCTTGCTCGGCTGCTAATGCATTGTAATAAGATCGGCGAGTGCAACTTCCTAAAGTGCTGTTTATTAATGCGATAGCGTTAGAGAGCTTGTGTCGCAGAAATCCCGCCGTCGGCAGCGTTGGTTGTGAGGGAAAAATCGAGAAAGAAGAAAATAAAATAAAGAAGAAAATATTCAGTCCCGTTGAAGATCGAACCCGGGTCGTTTGCGTGGCAAGCAGGTGTTCTACCACAAAGCCCCGATGTTCCTTGCAAGTGCTTTGGACAAAAACACTACATAAATGCGATGCAGAGGAGTCTCCTTAACGCATTTTGTTCGACAGCTGTCAGGATGAAAACTAGCCTATTCGGCGATTTGTAGGCGCATTTGGGAGGCCATAAAACTATGTCCAAAAAGGCCGGGATAATGCAGCCATCGCAGCTAAAACACACAGGAACTTTCAAACAGCTCTAGAAATGGACAACTATGTACATCTAGCGGAAAACATGTCATGCCTTTCCAGAGGCGTTGATCAAGCAAACAGCAAGCGCTAGATAATGTGCCGCCATCTGTGAGGCATTGTGAGACTCTTTATGCCCCTTCAAGGAAATGCCATTTTAATAAACCACATCGCTTGCATAGATTTAGCTTTTTATTCTCATGACACCATAAAAGAAGTGAAGAACTGCAGTTGCCATTTCACTGATCATAAGGGGATGCTTGTTGCGGTTGGCCGGAAGGGGTCTCCAGAAGAACAAGTCGAACAATTGCCAGATAACTAACGCAAGACGAACGACAGAATGTGATCATTTAAAAATACAGGTGTCACGTCTACGCGCAGTTCATAATACAGGACATGTGACTACGTATATCACTGTATAAAGTTGTTATAAAAGTGCTGTTAAATAGATCAAAAACCTGCACTTATTATAGATACGTCGTGCTTGGATGCATTTGTGTGTGTAACCAAACATAATAAGTATGAACTTAGTGGTTAAAGGGCACACTGGGGCCGGATTTCTCTATCGTGTTCAACACTTAAAGGCGAAGCTTTAAGGGTCCCCTAATTTTTGTCGTCGTACCCTCCATCCACCAAAATAACTTCAGAGTGGGTGCCCCTTTGTTTCAAGCACATCGCAAAATGCTTTTGGCAGCCTCCCAAGCACGAGGACCATTAAATGGTGTGTGAATGCAGATAGATAGATTTGTGGGGTTTAACGTCCCAAAACCACCATATGATTATGAGAGACGCCGCAGTGGAGGGCTCCGGAAATTTTGACCACCTGGGGTTCTTTAACGTGCACCCAAATCTGAGTACACGGGCCTACAACATTTCCGCCTCCATCGGAAATGCAGCCGCCGCAGCCGGGATTTGAACCCGCGACCTGCGGGTCAGGGTGTGTGAATGCAGCATTTTATAGCTACAGAGTTGTAAAAAAAAAAAAAAGAAACACAGGCTCTAGGCCATGCACTTGCGCACTGTTAGTAGGTGAATAACTACGGCACTGTAGTTTATCGATCATGCGAGGAGCCTTAGTTGCGTTTATCTGGCCGTGGTACCATTACACAAAAATATTACTATCACATAAACTGTGACACATCGGTACATAAACTGTACTTAAAACAGAGTTACCCTGTGCAGCCGAGTCCTTATTTTAAAAAACACGTTAGAGAGCCCAGACATTGAAAATTAACTCGTAAGGCATACCTTATATACAATGTCGTATATTTCATTGAAAATTTCAACTTTTTTACATTGGCTTCGGCATTTGTGCAGCATTGATAGTGACGGACGGAAGGCAGTGGTCAGTTTTTGTCTGTAAAAAAAAACATGTTTGTCCATTACCCAGGCTTTTTATTTTATAGCACACGTATACATCTATGAAAGCTTTCTTCTGAACTATTAAGATTGTTATATTTTTACTGGTGCAAAAAAATTTGTGTACACACGGTAAACACAGTGTAGCGCAAACCACAGTCAGCCACTAAGCTTTCCTGACTAGACTTATCGACTGTGCTAAGCTTTCCTGACTAGACTTATCGACTGTCCCACATTGCATGATGAACAGAATCAGAGAAAAAAATCACATGTGTATTAGGTGCGAACAATGGTACTGCACTAGTCGCACAGATATGCGGGCTTTTTACTATCTTTCTCTCTGTTGTAGTATGCAGATGATAAAGATTACATAGGTAGTTCAGTCATGCTACAGCAGTGCATAGCAGGCAGAATACAAGCTAAACACCTACAAACAGCACAAAAGGCTTGTTTAGTGCAGAGGCGTGAAGAGAGTCACCCGAGGCGAGCACCCTACGAAAGGCAGAATGCACTTTACTCGCGGGTAATGTTAACAATGCATAGGCGTTGTGTACTGATTCAGTAAAGAAGTGTAGATATTAACAATAAACTGTAGTCAACGCATTTTATCCGCCGACAATCGGCTCAGATCGCATGCAAATCGACAATCAGCTCATATCGCACGCGTGTATTTGTATACGTGCCGTTGACCACCTATCCACACTTGCGCTGGGAGGGTGCTGCCACTTATAGCCCGATCTCGCCGCAAACAGCATGTATTACATTATACGGCTGTTGGAGGGGGCGGGTCAGTCACTTAGTATTTTTCGTTTTGTTTTTTCTCCTGCCACCATGTGGCGGGGGGTGCATGTACACCGACCACGTCAATTTTGGTAGTAGAGCTTACTTTTTTACTTCGAAGAGTGTTCGTTGTAAGCCACATCCTGTAATTATCGAGTGGGACAATTCAGCTACACGTGGACACTGGTGAATTGGTGTCAAGAAAACAAGGTTAAAAAGACAAAAATGTTCAGAATGCGGGGAGGGATTGAAAATGAAGGCTAGTGCAGATGTAAATGCCAAGAAGGCTGACACCAGGTGTAGGCAACGGGAGGTCAAGAAAAAATGGGGAAGACACTTGCCCAGAGTGAACTGATGATGAGAATTGTTGAGCTGGAGACTGCGTTGGTGATAGAGCAAGAGAAAACAAGGGCTATGGGAGATAGGCATAGGTCAGCCGAGGAGGCGCTAGTGAAGGTGAACAAAGGAGCGGGAAATGTAGAAAACAGTAGGGCACTGGCACCCAGAATGGTGGAGAACAAAAGGGAAACATGTTAGAAAAAAACGGGTTCGATAGGTTCCATGGTCACAAGACCCAGCTTACGCAAAGTACTGGTGAGGGTGGGAGGGGACAAAGCAGTTGGCGTTACAAGCACAAGTAACCTCCATGTGCGGGACACTCTAGCAAAGAAGTCACGGCATGTGATAATCTCCGAGGACTTGAATGTAAATCGATCTCCAGAAGCAATCAAAGAGAGGGTGAGAGGCGACAAGAGAGTTTCAATAGGGACTTTCCCAGAACATAAGCTTGAAGCAGTGATGCAGAAAACGAGTGCAAAACTCAACACTAAAGCTAACAGACGAAACCTCGTGGTAATTGCAGGAAGTCTAAACAATGTCTTTAATGAAGAATCGGTTGGACTAGGGACTATATTGGCAAAAGGGGTCGATAACATGCTCGCCATTCCCCCTCAGTGGTATGTACGATACCAGAGGAACCTATACTTGATGGCAACCAGCAAAGAGCAGTAGTCGAAGCAAACAAAGATATGGCGGATGAGTCAAGATAAAGGTTTTGAAATAGTGGGAATAAACAGAGAAGCGTATAGGTGGGGTTGTTCTCCACAAGACAGAATTCAATTCAATAGGAGACTAGTTCTTGAGATGGATTGGTGACTTGCAGGATGCGCAATAGCTTTTTTGGGGAGCAGACTGCAGCTCGAATATGAAATTGTTTATTTGGGCTGAGCTTATGGCCACATAAAACTAAAGTCACAATACAGCAAGACACTGGCACTCATAACGGCGAGCAGAGCGTCGGCCGTCAATCAACTGACAAGCGGCGAAGCGTGTCGGCATTTATACAATTGCTATCAAATATTCTAGGGTTATCGCTAGCACGACGTAGGTTCCAGAATAAACAGTAATGTTCACGAAGTGGGCGTAATCTTAAAAAAATGATTTGCTGCAGTCCTGAAGCTCCTTGAATACTGTAGGCACGGTTTACACTGGGAATTACCGACAGTGAAACGGGGTGATAACAAAACTTGAGGAGGGCATGTGGTAATATTGTCCTATTTGCAGACAGTCAAGACGATATACAGCGACTGCAAGATATATGCAAAAGGGAAGCCAAGGCTCTAGGCCAAGGATTTCGTGCAACAAAATGTGGATTGATGGTATTCAATGATCATGAACACCAGGCAGTCTCAATACAGGTCCAAAAAATACTGAGAGTAAGCGAGTACAAGTACCTTGGAGTATGGGTAAATCAGGGAGATAGATATATCAAGGTGCAAGAAAAAACATTGGCAGCAACGAGAAAGAGGAATGCTGCAATAATGAAGCACAGAGCATTATGGGGATAGAATGGGTACAAAGTGCTTCGAGGTCTGTATAATGGTTCCAGGGCTTACATTTGGGAACTCAGTAGTGTGCATGAAGTCAGAGGGGCAATCAGGTATGGATGTAAATCAAAGGACTGTGGGAGGCCTTGTGTTGGGTGCTCAAAAGAAGACAACGAATGAGGCTGTAAAGGGGGTTATGGGATGGACAGGCTTTGAAGTAAGGGAAGCATAGAACAAAATTTGATTTGAAGAGAAGCTTAGCAAAATGAAAGAGAGTAGGTGGGCAGGGTATGTATTCAGGTATTTGTACACGAAGAGCATGGACATAAAGTGCAGAAAAAAAAACTAGGAGGCTCATCACTAAATATACAGCTGGCAAGTGGGCAATATGGCAAGGAGCATTACGCGCAAAGACAGAGGCGCGGAGAGGATGTATTGGACGGCAGCGATGAAAAAGAAGCTGGCACTCAGTCACTACAGAAAGGGCAAAAACGATATAATGCGGGAGAGTTTTTATGATAATTCAAGGGGAAGCGCTTTACTGTTCAAAGCGAGATCAGGTTGCCTTGGAAAGCGTAGTCATAAAGCGAGACTCAATAAATAAGAACAATGTACATACTGTGGACAAGCTAAGGAAACGAGAGAACATGTCCTGATTGAATGAGGGGATATCCATCCAGCTATTCATGTGAGTACAAGCCTACATGAGGCTTTGAGTTTTAGGGGAAAACACGGAAAGCTGAACACATTCGCGATAGAAGCAAGTAAGAGACGGTTCGAGCATTGGTGGCAGAAAAGTAGAGATGAAGGACATAAATAGTGGGAAAATGAGGTCATTCTGCCTGAAGAGGCTGGAGAGGAAACATATTTCTTTGCTATATTAAGATTGAGTGAATTGAAGTAGATATGGCAGTAGGCCAACATAAAAATAAAGCTTTCTTTTCATTTTTTTTTCTTGGGATCCTGGTGGCACACATGTCACCACCCCGTTATAAAGGGGACGCTTATAGCATATATCTGTACACAAACAGTTTCCGCCCCGGTCTCGGCCTTGTGACTTCTTGGCCGCCGCTTGGGACGCCGGCCCTTTTGTTCTCTGTGCGTCACGTCCGACGCACGATACAACATTCGGAAAAACAATCGGCATTGAATTCATAGGTCTAAGCGCACAAGCAACGACAACTGGCGCGAACAAAGAGGAGAGAAATTTGCCACGTCGTGTGAATATAAGTGCGTCTTGGTACAAGGAGTACAGGTGCTGGTGTACCAAGCGATAGCGGCAAGGTTCTGTTTGACGTTACATATCTCAGTTGCTAGACTTTAAGGTGGCTGTTGCAAGACTGCCACTGCATTCGGCAGAGAAACGTGCTCCTGTAGTTGTGATTTCTCCGCGAGTTCTTTGTGTCGTCCGCAGTGGATATCGCCCGCCGTGGATATCGCCCGCCGTGAATTTCGTGAGTGCGTGTGCAGTGAACTTGTTTGTATGTGCAACACTGGCCGTTTTAATTACCAGAATGAAGGACGTGTTGCAGAAGGGTGCGTTCTATTGCTGTGTGCACAACTGTGCAATTAAGACATCGTGTGTCTGTATTAGGGACGACGCGTATGAATGCTTAAGGGGAAGTGAATTTGTGAGCAGCGTTTGAATATACGTTGGACTCGTGTCGTCGAAGCACGGAATATCTCCGTAGCTGTGCGTACCTAGTCAACTGCGCACACCGACACGTTTTCTGGAGAAACTGAATAGAGTGGTAGCAGGCCGTGTGATTCTCTCTTCTGATCGTGTCCGAAGATCATATCTCAGAAGTAGGCTCTCTGCACAGCTGATCGTGCCGCGTCGACCACGTGTGACGACGGAGGCGCTACACTTCCCCTAGCTGTGTCAGCAATAGACATATTGTGGGACCCTATTCAGCTTTCCCAGAAAATGCGTCGTTGTGCGCAGTCAACTAGATACGCACAGCTACGGAGATATTCCGTGCTTCGGCAATGCGGCTCACAAATTCACTTCCCCGTATTCATACGCGTCATCCCTAATAATGATCGAGACACGATCTCTGAATTGCGCAGCTGCGCACACAGCAAAAAAATGCGTCCTCTCTTCTGCAACGCGCGGTTTATACTCTTAATTAAAACAGCCAACCTCGCACACGCACTCGCAAGCAAGTTCATCGCACACACACTCGCGAATTGCAAGGAGGACGACGCATCGATGTTTCATTAACTCTGAAACACGATCTCTTATTTGCACAGCTGCGCACACAGAGAGAGAAGACGTCCCTACTTCTGAAATGCATGTTTTACGTTCATCCTGTTAATTAAAATGGCCATAGTCGCTCACGCACTCGTGAAAAGCACCACGGACGACACAAAACCCTCAAGGGTAAGTCACAGCTACAGGGGCAAATTTCTCCGCCAAATTTAGCAGCGGTCTGGCAACACTAACCCCCCAAGTCTGGCTACAGCTTATGCAACCCCAAAATGTAGTGTACTAAAATATGGGTTAGTGTGTTCAGGGAGGAGCCGTGGCCGCCGCAGTTGGTATCGACAGCCGCGAGGTGGCGCCACCTTAGCATGGAGATACAAAATGGAGTAAGCGAACCAGAAAATTGACTGGTAAATACTTAGGAAAACAGCAGGGGGCCAAACCAAAAAGAATTACCGGTTAAGAAGAATGTGAAGGAAGCTGAGACCGATATGTGGAGAATTGGCATGATTAAGAAGTTCGCACTAGAGATCTATCGAACTTTTAAGAAGGAAAGTGCCAAGGAAAAGATCTATGATAATATTCGGGGTAGTTCTCTGCTGTTTGAGGCCAGAAAGGGAGTATTGCGAACCAAGACATATCGGCCCAAGTACGAAGTGGTTGACGCGGTATGCAGTGCGTGTGGAGAGGAGGAGGAAACTGCCCAATACTTGATAATGCTGTGTAAAGGGCTTTACCCTTAAGTTCAGAATGATGATGCAGACTTTTTCAAAGCACTGGGGCTTAGGGACAGGGAGGGCAAAATAGACTTTAAGCGGGTAAAATTAACTACGAGGAGGTTATCTGGTTGGTGGCTAAAGTCAAGGCATGAGTGAAAAACCCTTCGCTGCAAAGTACAAGTCCTCAACCTCACTATTCAAAGGGAAAAAAAAAATCTAACTTTTGGTTCACTAAGTATTATGGCTTGGTGGCATTAGCCACCGCTCCATCTTCCATATCAATACAGCCATATCAATCCATCCATACATCCTGTCACCTCACACATTTACCCTTATGCACTTCTGTGCTTTGATATTAGTAACAGCAGGAATTTAACATCCCAAAACCATCATATGATTATGAGAGACGCCATAGAGGAGTGCTCGGGAAATTTGACCCCCTGGGGTGCTTTAACGTGCACTTAAATCTAGGTACACGCACCTCAGTATTTACGCCTCCGCTAAAAATGCAGCCGCCGCGGCCGGGATTCGATCCTGTGACATGCGCTTGCATACATCACGCTTAATAATCTGTGTTTAATTGCCGACACATTCGCGAAAAGCTTTCTGAATGATTGTGTTCATACTGCATTCAAAACAAAACAAAATGTCAAAGCTGCAATGCACGGTCCGAATGCAGGTATTAACAAACGACGGCGAAGCAGTCATCCCTGGGGAAACAGCCGGCAGTTTTTAAAGCTCAGTTGGTGAACGAATAAAAGATTAGGAAGATTAAATCGAGGTATCGAAGGAACATTTATAAACGCGAAAGTTTCTTGTTATATTACTGCTATATCACATTGTAGTCTGCACACTGCGACAGCATCGACTTCCTTCGTTACGGGCGCGGCACAGTTCTTATCGATAGTTGTATCATGCAATTGTAATTATGCAGCTAAGGTGACAAATCTGCCATTTGATTGAGAGGCACGCCAATGCTGAACACTTGGGAATAATTTTGACAATCTTGGGTCCTTAAACGATTACGCGCCTGCCGAAATACTGCTGCTGTGGCCAGGATATTGCACTGTAGGGTCAAAAGGAAACATATCTTGGCACTACTGTCCGACTGTAAGAAGAAACCCTTCATTTACGAGCGCACATACTGAAGTGAACAGTAACACCGATCAAATTCGACGCCATTCCGTGGAATTATCAGTTCACCATCACTTCATCACGGTGGCACCTTTATGAACACTGACTGATTTTCGCGAGCCGTTTTTTTTTTTTTTTCGTTTTGCCTATCGAGACTGGTTGATACCCTTTACAAAAAAATGAAGTCGTGACAGCACGTAATTTACCACTCTTTTTGACACGAGATGCAGAGTGATCAAGCTCGTATAGATTGAAGGTAAACAAAGCTTGAGTAAGTATTCGAGCGAAGCTGCAGTCCCTGTAGTCTGAGCCACCTCGGGTTCGTAGTCAGCAGGAAGGTTCATCGATGAACCTGAATTAGTGGCCTCACTGTCAACACAGGGTGCTGCAGTTTTCTTGAAGATGGTAGATTCGACCGCGTAGTTCTTCCGCTTTCTCGGAGGTCCTGGATGCGGTGCTTTCTTCGAAAAGTAGCTTGGAGCGTTGGGCAGTAACATCGGCACGGCGTCCGGCGTTAGCTTAGGGTCTCCTATGTGGTACGTGAACTTCTTCGCCGTTTATAACGTGCATGTAGTCTCCGTGAACACATGAAGGCTCGAAGTGTAGCTCACATACAGAGCAGCTTTCGTTCAAGGTCCCATCCTTTCGATGTAAATACTCTTCCCAAACCTTCTTCCGTGCTTCTTCTTTGGGTGCAGAGAAAAGCGACAGCTTCTCACCATTTTTCCAATGGCACACCCTGTTTCGCACCTAGGTGCAAAGCAGTGTTGTTGCAGCCGATGACACGGCATTGCCTCACTGTCACGTGACCAGCAAAAACATTGTTAGAAGAACTTTCGTTAGGCGGGCGCGAACACGAGCATTAGGTCACTGAACAGCACCCGAGAAAGCAGAGTGGCGCGAAGCTGACTATTCTGCGAGCCACGGAGGAAGGAAAGGTAGGAGAGGGCATGCCTAGCCGGCGCGCTATGTGAAAAGTGTGGAAGAAATGACATCATGGGGGCCATATTCACTGGGCACAATGGTGGCGTTGCTATGGTTACGTGTTGCACAGTGGAGCTGGTCTGACAGTGAGCGGCCACGGCTAGCAGCGGCATGTGTTCCTCCCCACGTCTCGTGCTGAGCCGTGGGGGACAATATCCGTGCTCTGCACTGCATTATTAGTTACGCAGTGTTCTCCTGGCAGTCACTGTACTCTTAGCAACGTTTACAAATTCTTTTTTCCATCATGGTGTTTCAACAGGGCGTAGAACGAGTGCATATCCATGTGTCGTGCGGCAGATGAAGCAATTAGTTTTCAACGAAATTGCATTGGGCACCATGACGAAGCGGAACGACGACGAACGCCTTGCAGGTCAGTGACAGTTGGGCAGTGCTCCTGCTTGCGGCAACGCACGAAACTGTTGTGCCCCGGAAGCCGCAATGATGACCATGTGCACATACGTAGTTTCGTGTTGTGTGTGTACAGTGACAACTTTCATGTGCGTGTTACCTTTTCTGTTCCGCTTCGTATACTCTCCCCCAGCATTGCATGTAGTCTCAACGTAACAGCAACCGCGTTCAAGTGTCACTTGCACCGTGCTCAAAGTCATCATGGTCGCAGAATGCTGACGCCGGTGAGTTTCACACAGAACACGGACACAGGGGCTGGACGCTGCGTCAGCCGCGTGACGGAATGCAACCGTAAAAAGTGCACGACCGATCGTGTTGTCTGTACAGTTTCTGAATTAATGTCGTGAAAACACTTGCCGCTGTCAGTGCATCTAGCGCACGTTCTCTTGTACTTGCTTCGTTGTCGGTGAGCTGTTACCCGCTGTTAATACTGGGACGAAATGATTTCACAGAAGGTGTTGTGCTGGCCCAGTGTTGAGCCCCCGTTTCATTAGTTTCGATCGTCACGACACGTGCGCTGCGCAGCTCCCGTGCTTTCCGAGCCGGAGAGAGAGTGACACACTGCATGTGTCAGCGTAGTGTTCCTGGAGTTTATTTACAGCTTTTGGTGACATTTCTTGAACACAATAAAACGCAGCACAATTAACCACGATGCTGACAAAATGGCACAGCTAGCGCCAGAGTTTCTTCTTTCGTTCGCTTTGTATGCGTCGTGATATCATTCGTGTTTCCATTGATTAATGACGTGTTAATGATGGCAGCGAATTTGGGTACATTTATAATTGCTTTCGTGAAGGTTTCCCAAAGAACCCCATCGAAGAAGGCTCAGAGTCGAAGTCATTAGACCCCACCAAATGCAATTGGGAACCAACGAAATGGTCTTTTGTAAGCTCAAAACACTTCCTACCGGAGCACTTCAAACAGACGCGCCAGTGGCAGTTCACCTTCGCAAGGATGCCGTTCCTGCTGCCATGAGAAACCGCAACGATGCGCGTGCTGCAGATTTAAATGCTCAACCTTTATAGGAGACACATGTAAATTGACTGCATATTTATACGTGCGTATATTGCCCAGGCGAGTGTAAAGGAAATAGAACAAAGTTTTATTGAGTGCAAGTGTTGCTATTGAGCTTTTCAAATAAGCTGCCAGTTACGTGCTTGAAGCCTATTGAGTTGAATGAAAAAAAATAAACTGTGCAACTCGGTAGGGTAATCGCCGTGAACTTTTTTTTTTTTCAGGTGAACCGGTAAGTGAAGGGCACGCGACATAATTTAACAGTGCCATCTGCATTGGCCTTTCCCCATAGAAGCATGTTTCACCTTTTACATTATCCTTTGTATCTGTGCGTCATAACATTCGCACCATAGAGTTTCATACAATCACACCAACGTGGCGGCACTTCAGTCAAGCTACAGTGGGGCGGGGCGGACGTTAGGGTACGACCGCTTCGAAGAGAACTTCGGCCCATATAAAACCACCTCCACTAAGACGTAATGGAATCTGAACACGACAAGCAGCTTCTCAAATCGCCTTCTCGTGTCAAACACAATTGGGTTAGGCACGTCGTTTCTACGCTTGATGATGCAGCGTTCAGTGAGAGCACCAGGCCAATGCTTTCCAATCGTCACCATCGCGCACGGAAACGGGTCACCACTGTCTCTAACATTAAGAGCCACCGGAGGTGTCGTTCTGTTATCGGAAATGTATCCTTTCATCGCTTAGGTGTGCACCAGCACGGTGTCGATGGCAAACAGCGAAGTTGCAGCGCGAAGGCTTCTCGGAGACGCTGTCGTGGGCTTCGAAACCCCTCGCGGTGGCACGCTGAATGCTGCGCATGCAACCGTGACGACATACATTCACTGTAGGATGAACTTCTAGAACCTTACGTCATCCGCGAACACAACTCTCATAAAAATGCAGAATCACAGACAACAAGTCGATCAAAGGTGTGCTTTGCCGACGACGCGAGATGACGGGGCCATGACGGGGCATCAACATCGTGTCTACATTGCCATAGCAACCATTTCGAAAAAGCACGTGACTTCCGCCACACTTTTTTTATGCTGCCGCTTGGATAGCAAGGGTACAGTGGCTAGAATAGGGAAGTGTGATGAATGCGCCGGCTAGAACGCCTTGGGAGGAAACCACCAGATGGCGCTGGCACAGGCTTGCACGTCACCTAAGGCGGCGCTGCGCAGAGACGGCAATCTACCACGCGCGGGGGGCAATGCGAAACATTTAAAATATATTTTCTTGCTCGTGGATGGCCTCAAAAGGCGACCGAGAAAATATGTTAATTAGCTTCTGAAAAACAGGATGCCTATGCGGGTGCACGACTGATCTGAAATATCGTCAGGTCGACAGGATGCCGAAAGTGAGCGCGTAACGGTACTGAAACATTTTATCGATGAGAAGTGGTAGAAGAGTGGTACGATGAGCTCAGTTGTGAGCCATTGCTCGCAACACTTTTCACGGCGAACCACCATTTTCTCAAGCACTAATCTGTGAATAATTGATTGATGATTGATTGATATGTGGGGTTTAACGTCCCAAAACCACCGTATAATTATGAGAGACGCCGTAGTGGAGGGCTCCGGAAATTCCGACCAACTGGGTTTTTTTAACGCGCACCAAAATCTGAAACCTGTAAATATAACCTCATCAATCAAAGCGTCATAATCATGAGGCGAAAACCACGAGCGGTGTCTGAATGAAATCCTTTAATTTCTGCACACAGGTGATAGAACACATTTCCGAGTAGTGACTCACTATCTGTTTACAACAATGCATTCTTAATAATTTGTTGCACGTCCTTTTTTTATCCCCAAGAAAAAAGTTTATTAGTTCACAAGCGCCCCACAGAACATTGGGTTGCAAGCCTAGGTTATGTGCCTGAGCTTCAGGCACTTCCTCTTTTCACAAGATGCTCGTGTTTTGTGGAGTACCTTTGTGTAAAAACGCAAATGGGTGAGCAAAAAAACTTGTTTGCATGATTGGTGAAGCTCGGAACTTGTTGTGTGCAGCCCAGTGTGACATTTTTTTTTTTTTTCAAGCAGGAAACAAGCTCTTCCAAGCTGTCACTGTGAAGCTCGTTGTAGCTAAAGCACTTTGAAAAAGTGATTTCAAAGGCGTCGACAAATGCGAAGAGCTTCTCCTAAAGTCCTACCCATAGGCGTCCACACGAGGGAGGCAAAGGGGGCTGGCCACCTGGGACGGGGGCGCTAAATCTGTTCTATCTAGATGGGTGGCGTAAAATCTGCCTCATACACTGATTTAGTATAAAGGAGACGCCTTGCAATAAACATCCCCCCCCCCCCTTCCTTGAACGGCAAGCCCATGGGTGTACCCCTTTCAATGCGGACAGTTTCGCCCATCTAAGTGTGCTCGAAGTGCCGGGAGATGTACCTCTCGCTGAAGTGCAGCTCGCACACAGCCGAGTTATTTTGAAGCAGCTTGTCAGCGCGCGGGATCGCTCTAGGCCACTGCGCTAACAGAGCTTCGTCTTTTGGAACGCCGAACAACGCATGCTTCTTTTCAGCTGACTAATAGCCTGTAGTGAACCCGGGGGACGAAGCAATAACTTTGTTTTCGCGCCATCAGAGTGCATACAGAAGCACTGGTGTCAGAGTGCCACCGCAATTAAAAAAAAAAAAACGAGGACGAACGCGCCCGACGAAACTGTCGGAAACGTGCAAACGACGTTTAAACGAGTGCGCGCTCTCCCACGCGGCTCCTCCTCGGAGGCTTCAGTGCGCTCCGTAGGCGCCGCTTACCGCTCGTCACACTTTCCTATTCTAGCCACTGTAGCGAGGGCCTCTCCTCAGTTCTCCTTCCTCCATGCGGCTTCACAACGAGTGCCGTCAGGGCCTCTCCTACATTTCCTTTCTCCGTGCTGCCAGGCGTTGTGCCAGACCATGCTATGGCAGCGCCGCACGCCGCATTGACAACCGATGTTTTGTCCACGTGCGCCGCTTCACGCGATGCATGGCGAGAGAAGGTGCCTGAACACACTACCCCATATTCTAGTACACTATGGCCAAACAGAACCTTGCTTCAATTATTACATGTGAGGCTGGTGAAATCGTTTCTAGAAATCAGCACTATATACTCACGGGGAGGTGAAGCGTCGGCACAGCTTTCTGCCTCAGCATTGATTTGAAGTTTATCGACTCCACCCGCCGAAGGTAAATGGTGTAATCTTCGGGAGCGAAGTGTCGACCACAAACGTACAGGTTCCCGTTGTGCGTCACCGGATGGCCGATTCTCTCCAGCCACGCAGTGCGTAGGGCCCCACCGCGAGGCGCTTGGTGCCGACGCGGCTCCGTTGTCCAGTCACTCGGTCTGCATCCAACGACTGAACATCGCTGCCTCCGCAGGTCCCTCATGTCGAAGGAACGAAGAGCATGCGACCGCTGCTACAGCACAGAACACCTACATACACCTACCATGCTGCCACAAAACAACACTTGGAGAACGGAAACTGTACCTTTGACCATAGCCTCCTATATACTTTTTGTGCCTGCTCGATCCCCGCGCTTTCCATTCTATTGCACCGTCGCGTCTAGTTCGAGCCAACAGGGGGCGCCGGCAGCCCTGGAGATTCGGTAGCAGCCATCGGCGGCGGCGGTCGGACGTGTTTTTGGAGAGCTCCGGAATGACAGCTACATTCGGTAGCAGCCATCGGCGGCGACGGTCGGACGTGTTTTTGGAGAGCTCCGGAATGACAGATACAGATAAGTGTTTTTGCATGTTTCCAGCTTGCCTCTGTCTGTAGCGTTATGAGAACGTAAGGCGCTAGCGTAAAGCTTGATTAGGTCTATTACGGTGTACGTTTTTTTTTAGTATTTTGTACTGTGTCTTTTTTTTTCTCCAGCCACCACGTGGCTGAGGTCTGCGCGTAGACCGACCACGTGCATGCGCAGGTGCTGTGAAGTGTAGCGTATTTATTTATTAGTGTGGTTCTTTTTGGCTTAGACCAGTGTATTTTAGTACAGTTTTCTAACACGTGGGCATCGGTAAACTGAGCTAGCCATGGTCAAAAAGACCGTAAAGTGTTCAGAGTGCGGGGTAGGTTGGAAGGTGGAAGTTAGTGCGGAGGAGAAAGCAGAAGATGACGCCAAGTGTAGACAGTGCGAGTTCGAGGAGAAAATGAAAAATATGATGGCGGTCCAGAGTGGGCTCATAGAGAAAATCGCAGAGCTGGAGAATGCATTGGCGAAGGAGCGAGAGAAAACGTCAGCCATGGAAGAAAGGCTCCGGTCAGCCGAGAAGGGCCTATCGAAGGTCGTGAAAGGGAACGAAGACGCAGGTGACGGCGGAAGCATTATGGCGACGACCCCCCGGGCGGGAGAGATGAAGGAAACAGGCATGACAAAGGCAGATACATTGGTCACAGGGCCCAGCTACCGGGAAGTAGTTTTGAGGGAGGGAGGGAGCAAACCAGCAGCCGTGACTCACGCTAGTCACCTAGTCAGCAGCCAGGTGCAGGTTTCAGAAGAATGTCTGAACAGGTCATCATCGCCGGTGACTCAAATTTAGTCCGATGCGCAGCGGCAATCAAAGAAAGGGTGAAAGGCGACAAGAGAGTTGCGATAGGGACGTTCCCAGGACAAACGCTGGGGACAGTAATGAGTCAAGCGGGTGAACAACTCGCAGCTAAAGCTAACAATCGTAACCTCGTTGTAATTGCGGGAGGGCTAAATGACGTCCTGAAAAAAGAATCGTCAGGACTAGCGACGACCTTGGCGAAAGGGGTGGATGACATGCGCGCCGTGTCCCCCCAGGTGCAAATTGTAGTATGCACAGTACCGGAAGTACCAGTGCGCAACGTCAACCTGCAAAGAGCGGTTGTCGACGCAAACAAAGAGATATGGCGAATTAGTCGAGAGAAGGGTTTCGAGGTAGTGGATTTAAACAGGGAAGTGCACAGGTGGGGTGGATTCCAAAGAGACAAGATTCATTTCGATAAGAGGCTTGGACATGAGGTGGGCTGGCGACTGGCAGGACGCGCAGTAGCTTTTTTGGGGGGCTCACGGGCCCTTCGGAGTCCGGGGTAGCTCGTAACAGGGAAAACAACCAGGAGGACGCTTTGACAGGTAGAATTGCGAAAAACCAGAAAAAAGGTAAAAGAAAAACGAAAAAGGCGCGTGTTGCAATTAGTTACATAAACATGCAGGGTGGCAGAAAGAAGGCAAAATGTAAACCGGTATTTGTATGTTGAATTCTTTTCTTTTTCCTTTTCTATGTCACTTGAGTGCCTAACATGTACTTACTACTTGTACCGTGCCCACCTGCTTGGACCTGTGAAGGTCTGCAGTATGCATTAAATAAATAAAATAAATAAATAAATAAATGGTTAGAGATTGAGGAGCAGTTAAACAAAGAACAGATAGGCGTGTATGCGGTTACAGAAACACACCTTAGAGACTTGGAAGAGCCACCACATATTGAAAATTATGTTTGGGAAGGGTGTAACAGGACCATATCGGAAAGGAAAGGTGGGGGTGTAGGAATGCTAATTCATCGCGGAGCCAAATGGGTTAGAGTGAAACAGACGTGTTCAGAGCACCTCTGGGTTCTGGGCACAGTAGGTGGAAAGGAAACGTGGCTAGGGGTAGCCTACTTGTGGACGGGGAATAACTGCAGAGAAAAGAATCAGGAGATAGTGGATTGCATGAGTGCGGATATTAAGGAATTTGGTAATGGGGCCGAAATCATCCTTCTAGGGGACATGAATGCCCACATACATGACCTTGACGGATATTCAGACACCAATGGGAAGTTATTACTAGATCTTTGCGAGCAACATAGTCTGGAGATAGTTAACACGGGGCCTAAATGTGACGGCCAGATCACATGGGAAGTCGGAAACAAGCAATCAAGTATTGATTATTGTCTCATGACTGAAGGAATTTACCACAAACTGACAGAAATGAGGATAGACGAGGAAGGCATTAACAGCTTGGGTAGTGATCATAAACGAATAACATTACAGATGGGATACGAAACTGAAAATATGAGCATGGAATCAAAGTCTGGCAGCTCGTATTTAAATGACAAACAAATAATAAATATAGCCGCAAGAGCCGAGGAAGAAGTAGGCGAAATACCAGGCAAGGACTGGGAGTATAGTGAGCTGTTACATCTAATGACGAAGGAGATAGGGAAAGAGAAGAAAACTGTTTGCTGGAAAGGAAAAAGGAAGCCAAAAAGTTGGTGGAACAAGGAAATCCGGGAGGCGATCGAGAAGCGACGCGAAGCATCACGGGAGCATAGAAAGGCAAAAAAGGAGAAGCGGCCGCAGGACGAAGTCAAAAAAATATGGGAAATATATTTAGAGAAAAAATCCCTTGTACAGAAATTGGTAGAGGCAAAAATTAAAGGTGAAAGTGAACGCTGGATGACAGAGATACACGAAAAAAAGGAGGCCGCGCCTAGGATTTTTTGGAGCCACATAAAGGCGCTAGGTAGGAAGTCTGTCACAACGCAACAACATATTCTAGATGAAGGAGGAAATCAATTGGAAGGGTACGAAGCGCTAGGTTACATCCAAAAGGTAACAGCCGATTCGTTTAAAAAGAGCGTCCAGGGGATCTCCCCGGTGAGTAAAAGTGTGGCGGAGAAAGCAACAGAGGAAGAGCTAGTACTTGATAATTTCAACTGGAAAAAGGCCGAAGGAAAAATTCCAAAGCGCACTGCCGCGGGTTTAGATGGGATTCCCGTTAGCCTCATTAACGAACTAGGACATAACACTAAAGAAGCATTGTTAAAAGCAGTAGAAAAAAGCTTAAAGGACGGACAAATACCGGACAGTTGGCGACAAAGTAGAATGAACTTAATCTATAAAGGCAAGGGAGAAAAGGACAAGATTCGCTCGTATAGACCACTAACCATTACATCGGTACTATACAGGTTGGCGATGCAAGCAGTAAAAATGAAAATAGAAACATGGGCCGAACATAACGATATTTTGGGAGAACTTCAGAACGGATTTCGAGTCGACAGGCGGTTAGACGATAACCTGTTTGTTCTCACTCAGTGTATAGAAATATCTAAAATAGAGAATAGGCCCTTGTACGTGGCTTTTCTAGACATCACTGGGGCATACGACAACGTTAATCAGGAAATTTTGTGGGATATATTGAAAGGAATGGGCATGGGCGACGACTGTATACAGCTTTTGAGGGAGATATACCGAGAAAATACAGTTTGCATAGAGTGGGAAGGAATGCGTAGCAAAGAGAACGTTGAGGTTAGCAAGGGTCTGAGACAGGGATGTCCTTTGTCCCCGCTGTTATTCATGCTGTACATGGTGAGTATGGAAAAAGCGCTAGAAGGTAGCAACATTGGTTTTAATCTGTCACACAAACAGGGCGGCATGATGATTGAGCAGAAGCTTCCAGGTTTATTTTATGCGGACGATATCGTCTTATTTGCGGACAGTCGAGATGATATACAGCAGCTGGCGAATATATGCGGAAGGGAAGGTGAAGCTCTTGGACTAGGATTCAGTGTAACGAAGTGTGGATTGATGGTATTCAATGATCCCTGTGATCAGACGGTGTCCATACAAGGCCAAGAAATACCGAGGGTAAGTGAATACAAGTACCTTGGAGTATGGGTAAATGAGAGTGATAGATACATGGAGGTACAGGAAAAAGCCTCGGCAGCAAAAGGAAAGAGGAATGCGGCAATAATGAAGCACAGAGCGTTGTGGGGATACAATAGGTATGAGGTGCTTCGAGGTCTGTGGAAGGGTGTAATGGTTCCAGGGCTTACTTTTGGGAACTCAGTGGTGTGCATGAGGGCAGAGGTGCAATCGGGAATGGTTGTAAATCAAAGGACTGTGGGACGCCTCGCGTTGGGTGCTCACGGGAAGACGACAAACGAGGCTGTAAGGGGCGATATGGGGTGGGCAGGTTTTGAGGCGAGGGAAGCGCAGAGCAAAATAAGGTTCGAAGAAAGGCTAAGAAATATGAAGGAGAGTAGATGGGCAGAGAAGGTGTTCCGTTATTTGTATAGGAAGAGCGTGGACACACAGTGGAGAAAAAGAACTAGAAGACTCACTAGTAAATATACGGCTGGTATTGTAAGCCATATGTCAACAAAGAGCGTTAAGGGAAAAGTCAGGGAGGCGGAGAGGATTTACTGGATGGCAGCTATGGAGAAAAAACCGGCTTTGAGTAACTACCGAAAGGGCAAAAATGAAATAAGGAGGGAGGCATTTTACGATAATTCAAGGGGAAGCGCTTTACTGTTTGAGGCGAGATCGGGTTGCCTTAGAACGCGTAGTTATAAAGCAAGATTCAGTAAAGAAGAAGAACAATGCACATGCTGCGGGAAAGATAAGGAAACGGCGGAGCATGTTCTGATTGAATGTGGAGATATCCACCCAGGTGTACGTTTGGGCACGAGCCTACAGGAAGCCTTGGGTTTTAGGGACAACAATGGAAAGCTGAACACACCCGCGATTGAAATAAGTAGGAGACGGTTAGAGTATTGGTGGCAGAAAATTAGAAAGAAAGGACAAAAATAAATATTGGAAAAATAAAATATGGACAGTGTGCCGTAAATGGCAGAGAACTTAAGCTGAAAATTTACCTTTTTTTCCATTAAGATATAATTTATCGAAGTAGAGGCATTAGGCCAACATCAAAAAAGAAAAAAGATTTTTTTTTGTCGAGCCTGGTGGCATACTTGTCACCACCCCGTTATAAAGGGGACGCTCATAGCATCCATCCATCCATCCATCCAGTGCAGACGATGCGTATTCCCTCTGCTTACTCAGTGAGCATCCCAGAAAGCATAAATATCTTCGACGCAAATGTAAAAACGCACTATTATATTCATCCTGGACAACTTTACCATCGTCAGCAAGCATTAGCGTTAGTAGAAATGCATCATACAAGTAAACATAAGCGTATGTATGCGGATTGCGTATCACGTTCTCTGTGCACGCGCTGCGTCGTGTTCACGATAAACTGATGCGCTAAACTCATACTTGTCCCCAAGGATATTAAGTCCCCGGAAGCCAAGAGGTTCATAGGTGAATCCACAATACTTGTAGCTGGCTCGCCGCTTTAAAAATATATAAGAAAGCGACATGACAGCACCAATTGACGGCTCCTTACTTTAGGGGGATTACGTTGCGAAGCACAAAGCTGCGGGTTGGTTTCGCAGCCTCAAAGTCGCATTTTGAGGAATATGAAATGCAAATATTCTGCGTACGGTGCGTTAAAACATGGCCTTTTTACGTGTGCGTTAAACATGGCCTCAAGACTGCGCGCTGGCAGGTTTCCTGCCAGCGCGCAGTCTTGACGGCCACGGTGAAGAGGCGCATCTGATCAAAATTAATCCATAGTCCTATATTACGGCATGCCTCGCATTTTCATTGCGGTTTTGCAGTAAAACCCGGAACTCAAGTGACAACACTTGTTACTTTGTTCTGGACATCAACTTTTATTTCGTTGGTATTCTGAAGATGCATATGTTGCATAGGAAATTCCTAACATCAATGAAAGAAAAATAGTACAGTCAGTCACAGCAGCTGCAAAAACACAATTCACAGTTTTAGAACTTTTCTCGACAAGGGCTTGTGGTGAAGTGCCTTCCTCACATCGTGTTTGTCAGTCACGCCCAGGGCGTAGTTCATGAACACAGGCTTGCAAAATTTCATGCAAACAAGCTGCAGAAACTGCAAGCGGTGCTCAATGCAAACATGCTTAAAAAAATTACCCGCAGCTTCCCTCGGGGGAACACTGAGGAGGATGCGGAGCATATAATTGGTTAACGGGGTGTTAAAGTGCGACTTACTTGGGTCGATGGCTAAATTGGTTAACGTGGTTGTGAAATGGGGTGTTAAATTGCGACTTACTTGGGTCGATGGCTAAATTGGTTAACGTGGTTGTAGGAGGGGGTGTTAAATGAGTGAACACGTACACACGTATGCGAAAGGACGGCGCTGGTCGAAGGGACGTCGATCATTGTGTTTGTGGATTCGTTGGAATTCATTTCACCGCGACCTTGGACGTCGACGCGCCGTACAAACCAACCGACGAGCGGCAACTGAGCGAGCGAGCGAGCGCCGACCTTGAGTATATATACAGCGCGACGGCGCATGCACTGTCAGCTGTTGAATGTTCTCGAAGGAGAAGCGCGCGCGCGGCACAGATGGCGACGGCGCATGCGCTGTCAGCTGTCGAATGTTCTCGAAGGAGAAGCGCGCGCGGCACAGATGGTGGGCGACGGCGCGACGGCGCATGCGCGCGCGTCAGCGGTCGAATGTTCGAGAAGCGGTGTGGACGACGCGGACGGCGCACTACAAGGCGCGAGTATAAGATGCTTCCGCATCTAAAACTTAACTGTTTGCCACAGCAGAAACAGCATTGCTGACTGTTTCCTGCAGAGGCCTTGGTATTGCTCTGCGCTTGCTTAAAATGAGTTCAGTGTACTTTTTTAGCGCGTACAAAACATGAACAAGCTCACTTGAGGGGTACAGTAGCCCACCTCTGTCTTGTTGCCTAATCAGACTGTCAATGGGGGCTGAGGACGCTGGCTTTGTGACAACTGAAATGCAGGAGCTGCAAGCAATATTTTCTTGTATGACACGGGCCACGAAGCCTCCCACCATAGCAAGTGCCTGGGTGGCTTCGTGCTTTGAGGTAGGTTCAGAAGGAGCATCCACCTAAACTTGTAGTGGTACGGTGAAGCACGGAACTTATGCGAGACCCGGAGAGCTAAAACTTGAAGGAAGTCCATCCGCGGGCACGGTGTCTTCATCGGCTCCAACAAAAAGGCCTGTTGCAGTCCTTGTCTCGAGAGGCCGCGCAGCAGCGTTGTCAGTAGCAAGCGCTCGTTTCCTCGCAGCCGCATCACTCCGCGGTTTCTTCGGCTGCATGTACTCCGGGTAGTCAAAGAACACGCTGGGAGTTGCACTCCTCTTGAATTTTCGAGTTTTACATCCTTCTTTGTAGTCCGTCAGGAGAAAATGTCGGCACACAACGGAGTAGCGTGATGTCGTGCTCGGCATCCAGTCTTTTCTAGCGATGGCTTTCAACCAGGCTGCCCTCGCTTCACTGTTACTAGAAATTTCATGAAACGAAATGCGCGGTACCTTACGTTTCGCATCAGATTTTCACTTTGTAACACAGCAGTAGGCCATGGCATCACGAGAACACGCACAAGTTCTTCAATCGCGGGAACACAACGCGCACATCGACTGCGGCCTGCGGCGATTCAAAACAAACTGCCTTCACGCTCCTCAGGGCTGGTAGCGCCATCTCTTGGGCAACGGCGTCAGCCGGTGGGAGAGCGTGGACGGAGGCTCTGTCTCCTTCGAGCGGGCACAGAAAGTATATAGGAGGCTATGCTTTGACGATGCAACGAAAAAGAGAGTAGCGGTGGCGTTGAGAACTAACTTATTCGACCTAGAGAGGGCGCTGGTAGACCTAATCAACTAGGGAGCCTACATGAACGGCCGTTTTAGGGTGGAGACATCTTAATAAGTGCCTTCAAGAAACTCAGCCACAACCAGCGGGCAACGGGCACGCTGTTGCCAGCTTCCACCAAATTCAGCATAGTTTTCTGTGCGCCGCCATTTTGGAGCCAGCCGCCGCTCCCTCCAGCACGTCAACACAGTGTCGACCACTCATCTGGCATCTGACTGCAGATGCATTTGCGACAAACAGCTAGAATTTAATTCAGCTGGACTATTCAGCATTATTGTAGGGAGGCGACCGAGCATGTATACCTACGTACGGCGTCGGTGCCCAGCCCTTGTAACAACACACAACACCTGGGCTTTTGACAGCGGTGGTTCTCAGGGTCGTGTAAGCGACCCAGTTCTCAAAGTGAGCGCACGAAGAAATTCGCAGCCCACACACAAACACTTGCGACATAATACTGTAGTTACGCTGACACGAACGCAAGCGTGGCAACAGCTCAGACTAGCGAGCGCGTCTCCGTACGAACGCGCGGACGCGTCCCGTTTGTGGGCTTCCTACTCGCAATGCGTGGACACAGCAATGACAACTTCGATTATCTACTCATTCGCGAACACCGCGAAACACATATACGTGTGCCGCAGGAAAAAACAGTGAAAGAAATACGCAGTACTCACAGAGCAAATACGAGACGCACTGGTGGGCTCCCAGCCGTCTCGCTTCACTTGAGCCAGCCATAGTTGTCGTCGGCCAGGGCTCGCTGGGAAGCGGAACATTCGCACCCCCTTTCTGTTGTGGTTAGTGCAGAGCGGTACGCAGCATGCAGGCATTCTAAGGCTTCACCGGCAGCGTTTAACACGCTACCGCAACGTTCGACGCCGTATTATTGAGAACTAAACGCAACCGGGCGTAGACGCAGTGCGGGCACCAAGATGGGGCGACAGCGCGGCGTTGCTGCCTGGCAACATTGTGTTTTGGCGGGCGGCGGTGCGTTGGCGGCATGTAGTGGGTCAAAGGCTGACATCACCCTAAAAACGGCCGTTCATGTAGGCTCCCTATAATCAACGGGTATCCTATTCAACAGGTAGACCTATTCAACAGGGAAAAACAGGTATCCAAGCCTGCAGAAGTAAAATGGGGGCTTAGGCAGGGGTGTCCCCTGTCATCCTTATTATTAATTATGTACCTACAAGGATTAGAGGCCAAATTACAGGGAAGTGGACTGGGATTCAATCTCTCTTTAGTCAAACAAGGAAAACTTATTGATCAGGCACTACCAGCATTAATGTACGCAGATGATATAGTGCTAATGGCCAACAACAAGGAAGATTTGCAGAGATTGATGGGCATCTGCGGTGATGAGGAAGATAGGTTAGATTTTAGATTCAGTAAGGAAAAATCAGCAGTCATGATTTTCAATGACAACGAAGGTTGTGAGCTTAGAATACAGGAGGTCACGCTAGAGATAACAGATAAATACAAATATCTGGGCGTATGTGTAAGCAGTGGGACCGAGTACCTGAGGGAACACGAAATATACGTGACGACTAAAGGTAACAGGAATGCAGCAGTGATGAAAAATAGGGCACTGTGGAATTACAATAGGTATGATGTTGTGAGAGGAATATGGAAAGGTGTCATGGTTCCTGGTCTCACGTTCGTCAATGCGGTCTTGTGCATGAGATCAGAAGTTCAAGCAAGATTAGAAATTAAGCAACGTGGAATAGGTAAGCTTGCTTTAGGAGCTCACGGGAATACACCAAATCAGGGAGTACAAGGTGATATGGGATGGACATCATTTGAGGGCAGGGAAGCTAGCAGCAAGGTAAAATTTGAGAAGCGATTGAGAGAAATGGAGGAGGAGCGTTGGGCTAGGAAGGTTTTCACCTACTTGTACATTTCACCTACTTGTACATATAGTTCAGGATGATGGCGCAGAGTTTTTCAACGCACTGGGGTTTAGGGACAGGGAGGGCAAATAGACTTTAAGCGGGTAGAGTTAACTAGAAGGAGGTTACCTGATTGGTGGCTAAAGTCAAGGCACGAGTGAAAATAAACTTTTCACTGCAAAGTACGAATTCTCAACCACACTATTTAAGGGAAAAAAAATATAGTGTTTGATTCATTAGGTATTACTGCTTGGTGGCGCCAGCCACCGCTAGCACTATAGGTACAGCCATATCAATCCCTCCATTTATCCAACGCCTCCTCTAAAAAGATGCCTGAGGAATGGTTCGCGCTCCCAGGGGAGTTGGCCTGCCTTCAGTTTTAAACGAACTCTGTGCGGTGGCGCTCGCGACAGACACTTGTCAAGGCTCGCGACAAAAAATAAATTTTTTAGTGCAAAGTACAAATCTTCAACCTTAATAATTAAAAGAAAAAAAAGATAAATCTAGTTTTTGGTTCATTGAGTATTACGGCTTGATGACGCTAGCCACCGCCCAATCTAAAGGGTACAGTCATATCCATTCAACTACATATTCATCTATCTATTTATCATCACGGCGGTGGGCGGGGCTATAGTGCTTAGAATATACTGGCTAGTGTGCGGAGCGCGCGCATTCCGTACGAGAGAGGGTGGCCCCGCACGTGATGACTGCGCGCAGTGGCCGCAAGTGGCGCTGCCAGTCGAGTGGGTGCATGAGAGCCGCCAAGCTCCTGTCGTCCCATGCTTTGCTCAGCGTTTGTTGACTCCGTGACCTGTGACGGGGCCAGCTGGAATCGCAGCATGTGGCAGATCTTTGGCATACATGGTGAGCAAATTAATAATTTCACTCACTTAGCATTGTCGGCCTGTGTGTAGGCATAATGGGCATCTGGAAAGCAATGTTTTAGCTACTTGAAATTTTCATGTGGTCATTTAAGAAGCTCTCTTCATCTATTGTGTAATTAGAAGCTCTTAAAATGTGTATAAATAATAGGTAAAAACAAATTCATAACAGAGAATTGCGTATATTCAGATTTCTTGCCAATATATTCAAAAGCTTAAAGTTAGAGGTCCTGCACTCCTGCTACCGTGATTAAGATTTCTAAAATGTGCTGCTCTAATAAACTCAATTAAAATTCTGTAAGTGAAGCCTACATTGTGTCTTTCTCACGCTGGCTTTCAAAAGTCTTGTTCTCGCATCATTTCATACTTGACTAATGCACAAAATATGTTTTTATAGGTTCTGCTATTCACCTGAGGAGCAGCACGAAAAAAAAAGCTTTGAAGCCTGGTAATCCAGATAAAAAGTTCCTGGAAGTTCCTGGGCAGACAAAAGGCTGAATCCGAAGGCTGTCGTGTGAGAAAAGCATTCTGAGAGTGACTCCATCGAAATACTTTTCGGATTAGGGTGAACGGTGTCGGGAATGAAATCGCCGTTTAGGCAAAATTTCAAATATTATTTATCTAAAAAATTGAAAATACCCTTTCGAATTTCATTCACACAGTTTTTCTCCCATGTCAACGTCGGACTCCCTTTCCAACAACGTTTTGAGTATCATATGCGGTGAGTGTCAGACTATTCATTGGCATGTTATCATTCTTTGTTTTCACTCGAATCCTAATGGCATGCAGGCTAAGAGGTAAAGATTTTAGGGTCTTCTGTGATAATTCTTGCTCTCAAGAACAAAGCACATTTTAAAAAATAACTCTGGTGGTTGCACTGTCAATGGGTTTTAAAATAAATTTCTTTGCGTACTGCAACCACTTTGAGCATCTATCTATCTATCTATCTATTTATCTATTTATCGAATCGCCTACGTCCGGGTGCCCTCACGATCACCCCCTTAACTTAGGGTCTTCGAAATACTTTGCAAGAAGAGCCGAATGTTCGTGAAACGCCAATGCTGGTTCCAGTGTTCACTATCCAATTTCTTGCATATATTTAGCGCCACTTCATAATGTTTCACCTAATATAAAATTGTCTACTGTCTGATCGTACCGGCTTAAAGCCGGTACGCACCGATGATCTCACCAGAGAAGGATTGGCCACCCTGGTGCAGTATCTGGCCACCCCCTCCCGTAGGCATTCGTCAATTAACTCACGGCCCTCAGTCCCCACCAGCTGCGGAGCAACTGACCACGGCGGCGGTCAGATCTGCAAAGCAGCAGAGGGTGCTAGGAATCTCTGGATATGGACAGGCCACCATTGGAACTTGAACTTAGCAACGTTTAACGTTAGAACGTTATCTAGTGAGGGAAGTCTAGCTGTATTATTCGAGGAGCTAGAAGGCATTAAATGGGATATAATAGGGCTGAGTGAGGTTAGGAGGACAGATGAGGCCTATACTGTGCTACAGAATGGGCACGTCATTTGCTATCGGGGCTTGGCAGACAGAAGAGAACTGGGAGTAGGGTTCCTAATTCACAGAAACATAGCTGGCAACATAGAGGATTACTATAGCATTAATGAAAGGGTGGTAGGCATTGTAATTAAACTGAATAAAAGATACAAAATGAAGGTAGTACAGGCTTACGCGCCTACATCCAGCCATGATGACGCTTCAGTTGAAAGCTTCTATGAAGACGTGGAATCGGCAATGAGTAAGGTGAAAACACAGTATACTATAGTAATGGGCGACTTTAATGCAAAGGTAGGGAAGAAGCAGGCTGGAGGCCAGGCAGTAGGAGATTATGGCATCGGCACTAGAAACGCCAGAGGAGAGCTACTAGTAGAATTCGCAGAACGCAATAATCTGCGTATTTTGAATACCTTCTACCGAAAACGAGAAAACCGCAAGTGGACATGGAGGAGCCCGAATGGCGTAAATAAGAACGAAATAGACTTTATAATGACTGCACACCCAGGAGTCGTGCAGGATGTGGAAGTGGTTGGCAAGGTAAGATGCAGTGACCATAGAATGGTACGGGCTTGAATCCGCCTAGACTTGAAGAAGGAACGACAGAAACTGATACGCAAGAAGCAAATCAATGAGCTAGCACTGAGAGGGAAAGTACAGGAATTCACAGTGTCACTGCAGAACAGGTACTCTGCTCTTAGCGAGGAAACCAACCTTAGCGTAGATACAATGAATGATAATCTGACGAGTATCATCACGGAGTGTGCAGTGGAAGTTGGAGGCAGGGTAGCTAGACAGGACACCGGCAAGCTTTCCCAGGAAACGAAGAACCTAATTAAGAAGCGTCAAATCATGAAAGTGTCAAGTACAACAGACAAAATAGAACTGGCAGAGCTTTCGAAGCTGATTAATAGACGTAAAGTATGCGATGTAAGAAGGTATAACATGGAGAGAATTGAGCACGCTCTGAAAAACGGAGGAAGCGTCAAAGCAGTGAAGAGGAAACTTGGGATAGGCAAAAGGCGGATGTATGCACTAAGGGACAAAGAAGGCAAATTAACTACCAATATGGATAGGATAGTTAAAATAGCGGAGGAGTTTTACAGAGATCTGTACAGTAGCCGAGACAACCACGACCTTAATACTATAAGAACTAGCAGTAACCCAGACGACACCCCACCGGTAATGATAGAAGAAGTCAGAAAAGCTTTGGAGAGCATGCACAGAGGCAAAGCTGCTGGTGAGGATCAAGTAACATCAGATCTGCTGAAAGATGGAGGACAGATTGTGTTAGAAAAACTAGCCACTCTATTTACGAGGTGTCTCCTGACGGGAAAAGTACCAGAGTCTTGGAAGAACGCTAACATCATCTTAATACATAAGAAAGGAGATGACAAGGACTTGAAGAATTACAGGCCGATCAGCTTGCTCTCTGTAGTATACAAGCTATTTACAAAGGTAATTGCTAGCAGAGTAAAGAAAACATTAGAATTCAATCAACCAAAGGAACGAGCAGGATTTAGAACAGGCCACTCAACAATCGACCACATTCATACTATCAATCAGGTAATAGAGAAATGCTCAGAGTATAACCAACCACTATACATAGCCTTCATAGATTACGAGAAGGCGTTTGATTCAGTAGAAATATCAGCCGTCATGCAGACACTGCGGAATCAGGGCGTAGATGAAATATATATAAACATTCTGGAAGAAATCTACAGGGGATCAACTGCTACCATAGTGCTTCATAAAAAAGCAACAGAATACCAATTAAGAAGGGTGTAAGGCAGGGGGACACAATCTCCCCAATGCTATTCACTGCGTGCTTACAGGGCGTTTTCAGAAGCCTAGAATGGGAACAGTTAGGGATAAGAGTTAATGGAGAGTACCTCAGTAACCTGCGCTTCGCCGATGACATTGCATTGCTGAGTAACTCAGGGGACGAATTGCAACTCATGATTACGGAGTTAGACAAGGAGAGCAGAAAGGTGGGTCTTAAAATTAATCTGCAGAAAACGAAAGTAATGTACAACAACCTCGGCAAGGAGCAGCGCTTCGAGATAGGTAATAGTGCACTTGAAGTTGTAAAAGACTATGTCTACTTAGGGCAGGTAATAACCGCAGAGCCGAACCACGTGATTGAAGTAACTAGAAGAATAAGAATGGGGTGGAGCACATTCGGCAAGCACTCTCAAATTATGACAGGTAGATTGCCACTATCCCTCAAGAGGAAGGTATATAACAGTTGTATCTTGCCGGTACTTAGCTACGGAGCAGAAACCTGGAGACTTACAAAGAGGGTTCAGCTTAAATTGAGGACGACGCAGCGAGCAATGGAAAGAAAAATGGTAGGTGCAACCTTAAGAGACAAGAAGAGAGCAGAGTGGATTAGGGAACAAACGGGGGTTAAGGATATCATAGCTGAAATCAAGAAGAAGAAATGGACATGGGCAGGGCATGTAGCGCGTAGACAGGATAACCGCTGGTCATTAAGGGTAACTGACTGGATTCGCAGAGAAGGGAAGTGGGTTAGGGGGAGACAGAAGGTTAGGTGGGCAGATGAGATTAAGAAGTTTGCGGGTATAAATTGGCAGCAGCAAGCACAGGACCGGGTTAACTGGCGGAACATGGGAGAGGCCTTTGTCCTGCAGTGGACGTAGTCAGGCTCATGATGATGATGACGATGAATATAAAATTACAAGAGTCACCTTGCGTAGCATTGATTCCCAAGTTACGTGGGATCTGCGTCTCTATTTTTTTGCGGGCAAGTAGCAGATGGCGAAATGTATGCCACGAAATGATCTTCATTTTGGTATTGCAAAACGCCAGTACTGTGAAAGCAATAGAGTAGTTCTTATACAATAAAGCATTATGTAAAAAAACACTCCGAAAATGCAGCAAAATAATAGTTGGCCTCGCGCGGCTCGGCCTCCTGCACGCTTCGCAGCGCTTGCGGAGCGCAATTGAACGCAAATGCACCCACTCGCACAGCAGCGCACCATGCGGGCGCTGCCGGCAGTCATCAGCTGCGGGGCCATCTCCTAGCCCGCGCTCAGCACACTAGCCAGTATATTTCTAGACACTGTAGCGAGGCGGCCTATGGCGGGCGGTAGCTAAGCGTTTTTCATCTGCGGCCCATAGGAGCGCGTCAGTCGAGAAATGTTTGAGACCTGCAACTGTGTACTGCTGTTTCGGAGGCTATGCAAAGTGTTGAGTTGTTGCATCTTCCGCCACGGGTGACGCTAGCGACCGAAAACATTTTTGAGAAGCGATTGAGAGAAATGAGGGAAAAGCGTTGGGCTAAGAAGGTTTTAAGCAACTTGTACATGAAGAATGTTGATTCATAATGAAGGAAGCGAACCAGGAAATTGACGGGTAAATACTTAGAAAACAGCAGGTGGCCAAACCAAAAAGAACTATCGGTTAAGAAGAAAGTGGAGGAAACGGAGACTGACATGTGGAGAATTGGCATGATTAAGAAGTCCGCACTAGAGAGCTATCAAACTTTTAAGCAGGAAATCGCCAAAAAAAGGATCTATGATAATACTCGGGGTAGTTCTCTACTGTTTGAGGCCAGGATGGGAGTGTTGCGAACCAAGACATATCGGGCCAAATACGAAGAGGTAGACACGGTATGCCACGGAGGAAGGAAAAAGGTAAGGAGAGGCCCTGACGTCACTCGTTGTGAAGCCGAGATGAAGCCGAAGGTCGGCCATATTGACTAGGCAAATTCTCCTCTCTTGTTTACTATTGAATGCGAAGCAGAAGGCGCGACTCCCTCTCCGGCTCGGAAAGCACGTGGGCTGCGCAGCGCGTGTGTCGTGACGATCCGAAACTAATAAAACAGGGCTCATAACTCTGAGCCAGCGGGACACCTTCAGCGAAATCGCTTCGTCCGAGTAATAACAGGGAGTAACAGCTCGCCGACAACGAAGCAACTACGAGAGATCGCGCGCTAGATGCACTGACAACGGCGAGTGTTTTCACGTCATTAATTCAGCAACTGTACAGACAACACGATCGGCCGTGCGCCTTCTACGGTTGCATTCCGCCACGCGGCCGACGCAGCGTCCTGCCACTGTGTCCGAGTTCCGCGTGAAACTCACCGGCGTCAGCATTCTGCGACCGTGGTGACTTTGAGCACGGTGCTAGTGGCAGTTCAACGTGGTTGCTGTTACGTTGAGATTACATGCAATGCTGGTGGAGAGTGTACCAAGCGGAACAAAAAAGGTGTTTTAATACGCACATGCAAGTTGTTACTGAACATACACAACACGAAACTACCTATGTACACATGGTCCTCACGGCGTCTTGCTGGGCTCAACAGCGTCGTCCGTTGTCACAAGCAGGAGCACTGCTCAACCGTCACTGACCTGCAAGGCGTTCGTCGTCATTCAGCTTCGTCATGGTGCCCAACCCAATTTCGCTGAACACTAACTGCTTCATCCACGTCATCCGCCGCACGACACATGGATATGCACTTGTTCTACGCACTGTTGGAACCCCGTGATGGACAAAGGGATTTGTAAACGTTGCTAAGAGTAATATAACAGCCAGGAGAACACTGCGTAACCAATAACGCGGCGCAGAGCACAGATATTGTCCGCCACGGCTCAGCACGAGACCTGGGGAGGCACACATTCCGCCGCCAGCCGCGGCCGCTCACTGCTAGACCAGCTCCACTGCGCAACACGTAACCATAGTAACGCCGCCATTGTGCCTAGTGAATATGGCCGCCATGATGTCATTTTCGCCACATTTTTTACGCCCTGCGCCGGCTGGGCATGCCCTCTCCTTACCTTTCCTTCCTCCGTGCGGTATGCAGTGCGTGTATAGAGGAAGAGGAAACTGCCGAACACTTGATAATGTTCTGTAAAGGGCTTCACCCTATAGTTCGGAATGATGGCGCAGAGTTTTTCAAAGCACTGGGGTTTTGGGACCGGGAGGGCAAAATAGACTTTAAGGGGGTAGAAATAACTAGAAGTAGGTTATCTGATTGGTGCCCAAAGTCAAGGCACGAATGAAAATTAAACCCTTCACTGCAAAGTACCTGTCCAATTTTACTATTTAAAGGAAAAAAAAGATAAATCTAGTGGTTGGTTCACTAAATAGATTGGCTAGATGGCGTTAGCCTCCGCCCGATCTAAAGAGTACAGTCACATTCACCCATTCATTTATGTTTTCTAAAATGAAAAAGAAAAAGAGTGTGTGACCGCTGTTTTACTTCTCATGTGGCAGCCATATAATTAGTATAGGCGTTGAATCGATTTGCAGTTGTGGCGTAGTTGGTTCGTGCAACACATTAACTTTGAGTGAGGTCGGTGGTTGAAGCTCCATTGCAGTCATGTAAATTTTCATTTTTTTTGTTCGCGCATGTACTGTGTTCTAATATTTGCGCCTTCTCATCGGCCTCCCGTCAGCCCAACTTGCTGCTGGTGGTCCTGTCTACAAGCCCTATAATATTGGATGTTTAATGACTCTCGCAGACTTGGCTATATTTGTTATGATAAAGTGTTTTGAGAATTAATGTCGAGACGCAAAAGGACACGAAAAATTCTATTGCAGCTGGCTGCATTGGTTTCTCTGGCACATGCGTCAGGAATAGCGATTTCCACGGTTTATCAATGTTTCGATGACAGAAAGGCACACTGCAACATAGTTACAGGAAACTTTTTTAATGTCGCTCAGTGTACCATCACCTGACAAGGTAACCGGCAGGCCGCTTCAAAATACTCACGTGTCACCGCAATGCTCTAGGTGGTTAGCACTAGATAAACGATGCCAAAGGGCAAGTGCCGACGGCGTTAGCCCATCTACCTGCAAAACAGCTTGTGTGCCTTGCTGAATAACATGCACGGCCTGTGACAGCACGGCATCATTTACGTAGCAGCGAATCAGAACGGCCGTACGAGTTCGAACTTAACTAAACAGCCGGCAATGCAGTAGCTTTGGCCTTCAGAGATCACAGGCTTCGTAAGAACACTATAATAAAGTTGTTTCCATCTATCGTAAGAAAACTTTCCAGACGCACTGGGGTTTCATGCATGCACATCCGGTCAGTCACACGTGAACTGTGCAAAGGCATTTATTTCATCATCGACCTTGTCCTTCGCGGAAAACAAAACTTGGCAGCAAGGACACTTTCACTTTTGACAACACCACGCTGGCATCACAATCTAGAAAATGCAGTACGTCCAACAACAATAATCCGCACTTTACACAGAGAAACTTTATGGCGCACACACTCAGATGAAGCTGCGGTGCGGTGGACGGCCGTGCTAGCTCCAACCTTCAGGTTCGACTCGGAATCCAGCAATCCCATGAAGCAGCGACGACACATGTCTCCGGTCCTCCTTGGGGGCGGCCTAGGCCCAGGCCTCGATTTTGCTGGAGTTTTCAATAAGGTTGTCACCACCAACACACATCGCAGGCAGCTACAATGGTGCCGTCGTCAGATAAGAAGGAGACGCGGCACGAAAGCGCTTTGTCCCAGAGTCTCACGTAACTCACTAATCCATCATCATCCCTACGTCTGTCTTGGCACCTCCTCCCCCCCAGGGTCGTGTCAGGGGGACATTTTGTTTCGAGCAGACGGCCGTGCCCTGGCAAGGGGGCCACCACTAGGCGCCAGGCGCCAAACAGACGCGACCTGCCTGCCGGTGTACAAGGCAGGGACACCCGACAAAGAGACTACCCTTCGGCGAAGCAACTTCGGTCACGACGCACAAAGTAAACATACCCTGGTAAGGTGGGCTATCGCAGCGCGTGGGGTGCGCTGCGGTCATGGCCCGTCTTCTGGCCTCTAGGGCCCAGCGAGACTCGACACAGGGGCTACCCTTCGGCACGGTTACTCTCGGCACCGCACGCAAAGCGGACATTCCCAAACACTTGGCAGTGGGACTGCTCTTGGGCGCGGTAACTTCAGTCACCACAATCAAAGTGCACGTGCCCTCACACTGTCGTGTGGCTGAAAGCCTGCGACGATGTCCCCTCCGGACGGATGGGCTATCGCTCGACGCAAGGCGCTTTGCGGTCACGGCCTGTCTCCTCACCATTAGGGCGCAGTGAGACACAGTTCGTCCCGTGGGGTCTACGGGACTACTATTTGGTGCAGAGGCCAATGTCTCTGCACGCAAACCAAACGAACCCGAGAAACCAGCACGGCTGAAAGCCAGCTTAGTCCTTCGCGAAGAAGGGACCCATGCTCCGCTTTGGCGAGTAGAGTCGCTGGGCACGGAGGAGGGGCCAACACGGACCTTGCGGGTAAAGCCCAACAAGGCGACAGGATCACCTTAGTGCATGCAAAGCTCGGGCGAGCAACCACACAAACTGAACTCAGGGGGGGGGGAGGGGGGCTACCGGCTCACTAGGCCTAGTCGTGAAAACTTAGAGAACGCCATGATTAATAGTTATCTGGCCTCCTGACTCACTAAAAACCACTGCAGGACGGTGTCACATCTCGTAAAACTTCCTTGCACCTAGGCGCTGCCACTCTCGGTAGAAAATGAGCCAGATTTCCTTCCGTACTTTTGCGAGCACTTCGTGAAGCTCGGGTCGCTTCCTATCAAAGACGGCACAGCACCGTGCTACCCACATTTGGTAGGAGCACTCAACAAGCAGAAGCACGTACTGCTTAGCCACTTATCCCGACAGGGGTTGCAGAAAATGAATGGTGTTGAATGGAGCACCGGGGTGGCCAAACAAGCTGGTTATCCTTCGATGGAGGGCGGCTGGTAGTGCGCACTAGGAGAACACGTGAAGCAGGTCCTCCATACTGCCACAAAAAGAGCGCGTTCCTCGTTGATGACAATAAATGTCATCGCATGTCGAAGGTTTAACGTTGACTTTGTTTATTTTCCACAGAACCTCAACTTCGTGACCCCCCGCTGACGGGTCGTTTTTTTTTCTGGGAAAGGTGTCAATCTGAGCTGGACGTTTGTGAAGCACAGCAGCTTATGTGGTTCACAGCGTCTTGACATGTTCGCTTTGTCGTAGCGGCCCGCAAAGTCTGACACACAAGCTCGCGTTCATGTATCAAAGCTGAATTGAAACGAAGCTTCGCAATGCCGATCGACTAAAAGACCGCAGACAATTTGAACAAATTAACCGACAAAAACACAATCTACGCGAATGGGCTGCTGCTTTTTGAGCGTCAGGATAATCTCAATACTTGAAATAAAACAATCACCACTCTTGTATTATTAGTATAAGTGATACAAAAATATTTTATTCAACATTTTATGAAAAGCGACGTACCTAGTAAAATATTCTTATATCGTTAATTTGGTACATCCTGAAATAAAAATTTTAGCCGCATTGAGTGCCCCTAGCAGGGAAAATGCACACCAACTTATCCAACCACTTGGCACCTATGAGGCTAATAGAAATGTGGACATTGCTTTAATGAGCTTGGGCTTTATAAGTTCATGTTCAACTACATGTTTGGTGACTTGGTTCATTAATTAGCCCTACCAGTTTGCTGTATATCACTCGTAATAATTGATATCAGCTAGTAACTAGACAGTACAGATTTCTGGTTTGCAACTGTATTAGGCTAATAGAAATACTGTGCTCTTTAATGAGCTAGGACATTAAGTAAAAGTCAAACCACAAAATTAGCGACATAAGGATAACCCCTCAGCAACTGACATGTTTATGGTGGTGCATGTCAGGCATGTATTGATTCTGAAAAAAAGATTTTCTTATGCAGTACATATCTTAAAATATTGCATGTTTGATGTACTAGTAAAAAAGCAAGCATAGGCTTGTTAAACATATTGACCACGCTTAAAGCTTTAATAATGTATTCTAATACAATCAAAAATGTATTTAACAGGTCCTCAGTCACTTTAATTGCCAAATGCTTAATGAACAACCCTGCCTTACTTTAGCAACACTAGCTTTTTGAGTGGTTTTATTGAAGTTTGCTATTTTTCTGAAACTGATTTTTGTTTAGTAGTACAATGAATAAATAAAGCAGGTCGAATTTTCGCCTTACATATTCTTATCAGAAAACAGGCCATAAATGGATTCTATTATACAGAAACACAACATTCTGGTTGTATTACCCATTGTTTCTGAACAACATTGAAAATAGCCCATTACAGCAAGAACGTGAGTGTGCAAGCGTAAGGACAGCTGGCAACTGCCACCATCATAAACCTATACATATCCGTAAACGATGGTCTGACAGTAGCTCACATATATTAAGTTGTGGAAAATTTCATATATTGTGTCAGTTTAATTATAGTACCAATGAAAAAATTCAACTAATAAAAAAATTACATTTAAAATACTGTTATTTTCATTATTACAACACCCATGATGAACTAAAAAAATCAACACATATATCATAAAATGACAGCATACAGCAGTGCATGAAAAACTTGAACATTGCACAAGCACTCCCAAGTTAACAGCATACAATACAACCATTAGGGTTACTATTGAAAAGTACAGATGAACACAGGCATAAGCATAGTAAATATGTACAACACAAAGTGTTAAGGTTTCTTTGCAATTTATACAACAGTCGCGATCTGGGTTATTCACAACAGGAGCTTGCTACAAATCACACGATGCACACATGTATAACGTGGTAAACCACGACAAATTAAGATTTGGGTCTAACCAATATAACAACCAGTGACAGGGAAGAACATGTTGATATACACTCCATCCTAAAAATTGAGAAATTGAAACAGAAATTTACCAAAATGTGGACCGCCAAACCACCCATATTGCAGTATGGTGATGTGCACTTTTTATCTCAATAATGCATTTTTTCTCCTTTCATGCCATGAGCATAATCTTCACTTCCAAGAATATCAGCATCATAAGTATCTCATTGGTACTGCTGGACACAATGTGCACCAGCAAATCTGTTTTATTAACTGATTTTGCTTTTCGTACTCTCTTTCAAGCACTTTTGTTAATCAGCCACTTTTTTCCGAGCAGCTCGCCTTTCAATTGAGAGTTGCTTCAAGGAATGAACCACCCTCCAATAATAATGGCCCAGACAAAGCTAGTGAAATACAAATTTGGTGGAGGCAAAAATGGTTGAGGCCCGTATACTGTGTGACATCAATGCAAATTGAAGAACATCAGATGGTGAAAATTTTCAGAGCCCTCCACAGTGGCATCCCTCATAAATCATATTGTGGTTTTTGGACGTTAAGTACCTAGATAATATTCTTATTATGCTAGTGTTTTAGTCTTTCTCAAGAAAGTTAGGCAGGTCTGCAACATTGTACCTAATGACATTAATACAGAATTGATTTATTTGTGAGATTTGACGACCCAAAACCACGATTTGATTATGAGAGACGCCTTAGTGGAGGGCTCCGGAAATTTCGACCACCTGGGATTCTTTAACGTGCACCCAAATCTGAGCACACGGGCCTACAACATTTCCGCCTTCATCAGAAATCCAGCCACCACAGCCGAGATTCAATCCCGCGACCTGCGGGTCAGCAGCCGAGTACCTTAGCCACTAGACCACCACGGCGTGGCGACATTACTACAGAAATGCTCGCTACTCTGTCCAAAGCCATCAACAATTTTTCTCTTTTAGGGGTGCAGAAGTTGATATGTGATATGCTGCCATACTTTTTTTGCAGGCTAGCTGTGTACAAATCAACATGTAGGAGCCATCAGAAATTTATACACATTGTGTAGTGTAAAAAACTGACCTTTGGTACACTTGAAAGAACAGTTTCTTATTTTTGAGCATGCTTGTATTCAATGGTGTGAAGCAGGTGGCCTCGAACTATAATGCGGTGAAAACTAGTGACTCTATAGGTATGAAGCCAAGCTCTACAATAAATGCATTCTTTTGATCATGGTCCACAATGCAATCAATCCCTCTTCCTAAAGTCCTTGTTCCAACAATTTTGCATGGTGCTGGAGCTATCAACTATTCACACATTTTTTGGCTGCTGGTCAAGAGTGTTTTTCAGCATTGAGCCGTAGGTGCATTACAAATATTTCCAATACTTGGGCTGCCACACCATTTGCACTGCTTATCAACTTTAACAACACTCCATTTCCCGATTCAAAAACAAATGTGGAGTGTGCCAACAAAGAACCAAGTTCCACCACACTTTTTGGCTCTTTTTCTGTGTTAAATGCATAAATACATATAACATTTCGCTCAATCATTTTTTTTTGTGCACTGTAGTTACACCGGGTTGCACAGCAAACTGTGCAAGGGAGTCAGGCTTTGCACCACTAAAAACTGTGTTGACAGGTGGCGCTGCGTGCCCGCAAAACTCCAGAGTCTGACGTCTATAGGCTCTATGCATCAAAATCGGGACATTTAACCGATCCAGTCTTTGGGTGTGAGCAGATTGTCCCGCCACTTGTTGATCAGCACAATCACTATTAAGCACATTATTTGCGTTTTGTGTTGCTGCTCCCAGATGACGCGACAGTCTGCTTCCGAAAATCGAACTACAGAAAAATCGGGCCAACTTCATGTCCGGGTTTTGGAACACAGTTTTGGTGAAAACTTTTGTCGGCTACAAATTGAGCGACTGGGCTGCGTAGAAGCATCGGCACCTGGTAAACGGTTAACAACCAGGCTTCGCAGCGAGCGGAAGTGCGTTGCGACTGATAAATTTCGCCGATGTTGTCAATCGCTGACGTCTTGCCACATTGCCGAAGTGAGCGGAGTCAAGACAACAGGCAACGCCTTCCCCTTCCTCAGAAGGATAGCGGCGAGACCGCACGAAAATTTGAAACCAGCTGAACGCGATGTTCTAGCCCTGTAACTTCTTTAATGTAGCAAGTATTCGCAAACTTCTTGCGGCCGCATGTTCACGAAATAAAAGTGCACATATTTCTCTTTACAACAATTTTTGGACCTTGCAGTTGTTTACAGGCCCTTTAAAAGAGCATTGCCCATTTGGAAAATGTAGGTTAAACTATCTTTATTTTATGGCTACCTCACGGCTACCATAAATTTAAATGTATTCTGTGTGCGTGTAAATATAAAATTTTCAAGCATAGAAATTTCCGGCACTCAATGGCCAGTCAAAATAACATGGCTATATACACCGGGTGGGTTATATACACCAGGGTTATATATAGCGAGTGTTAGATTGTGAAGTACGAGTGATCTATTCTTGTTTGGTATTTGCTGTTGTTGCACGTGTCTTGGGTACGTGTTTGGTGGGTGTATGGGCGATATTCTACCCTTCAATGCTGCATGCTCCTTAAGTGCCTGTGCTAACGCATTATTTTTTATTTATCCGCGACATAACCCTGTGGATATTCTGCAGAATTTCTTTAGACTTTCCGCAGATACTGTGCAGGCATGCACAGTATCTGCACGACCACAGAGGCTTTGCGGACTTTCTGCATAACGGTGTACCAATTGCTTTTTTGGAGGTGACAGAAAGTTTGTCACCTGTCTTTATACATACCGCATCCCAGGTGACCAATGGTCTGCAGAATTTCTGCAGATAGGCTGCAAGTTTTTTTGTCACAGTCGGCTTTCAACGCCTGTAACATTGCGATCATGGTCAACCTGCCCCATTCTGCAGCGCAAAGAGCAAGAATGGACATAGCTGCGCGATGCTGTATATGTCAAGTTTTCTTGCGGTATCGTAATCCTTTCAGGCACGCCATGCACACATGTCGATGGCATGAGCGCTGAGTAGAAAATGGCACTATGAATGTACTTCATCAAGAACGTGAAATACCTGGCACCCCGTGGTGACACGGGAAAAATTCTGGACTATGAGAAAAACACCAAAAGATAACGTCACAGGGTTAGGTCACTTGAGTGACGTAGCAGAGACATCATCCATTGTTCGTGGCGTTAGACACTGGGCGATGATAGGCATATGTTGTCGGCCCATTAATGTCCTCAACCCTAAACTACGATGTCACTGTCACACACAATACTAACTGCGCACATAGAGAGATTAAGCACATGTACCAGATATCTTGGCCTACCTTTGTGCCAAATGCTGATTATCTCTTAGGAAAGCAGTGACGGATGCAGTCGTTTCCTGTTGGTCCAACCTTTGCCTTGTAGCGCAGGCGAGGTCGAACTGGTACACACGCTAGTAGAGCCACCCCTTTCACACACTGCTCTATTGCTTGTGCACCCATCTCCAGCCCTTGCGCTTTGCACACCAGCCCGAGAGGAACTCTATCGCTGTGACAGTACAACGGCAAGCGTCTCAAGAGAATGCAACGTGCGCCATTTCGTTTGTGAAGGTCACAGATGAGTAAACACTGCCACCACAAAATCATTGAAATCCATTCATCGTTCAATTATTTTATTTTGCTTTCTCTTTGCTGTGAGCTACTTTCCCTCACGAGTCTGAGAAGGTATTTCCATTATTCACTTTATTAAAAAGAGACATTTCTTCTGCAGTCAACAAAAGATGAAAGACACCTGCATCAAACGCACTGACCTTCCACTGCTGCGTTCACGTGTGATAATCACAGCTATGGTAAAGTGTTCCGAGGGTCTGCTTCAGGTCGAGCAGTCCCTTATCTAGCCAAGAAAAACACGAGGGCAATTAAAATAAATTTGAATCATAAATGTTCACATAAAAGCAAAACGGTTTGACTCCTGAAGAGAACCTTGTTCACACTGAAAAATAAATAAGCAAGCAGTCACCATGTGTGCTTTAAAACTTGATAAATGCGATGTACATGCACATGTGGGCAGTTGGCGTCCGCACTGAAGCAGCCCTGGAGAAAACAACAGACCACAAGAGGAGAAGGACACGTACACAAGCGCATTCTTTTTGCGTTCTTCTAGTTTGGTGTGTTTCCTTCGTTGCTGTTATACTGCGAATATAAACCAACTAGTCCAAAAGTACATGTTGACAAGTTAGTGCCATAACGAATAAGCGTGTACACCGTTGTCTGCACTGTTAGAGATTTGATATAAGGCCACGGAGCAGGGTTCGCAGAAGTGAATGATGACCGACACGGTTTCCACAAAACGTTTGTAGCTGCCTTTCTTTTCACGCGTATGAACTGAGTTTGCGCAAAGCTGGAAGAGGTCTTCAGAGCTGACGTAAGTATCTCTCCGAATGTGGCTTGCCTAAATTGTTTGAACACTTGGTGAAATGTTCTGCACGTCCTGACAATTCGTGCCCTTGAAAACATGCTTATACGTGTCATTTGGAAACAGCAAAGACCTTGCAGGTGTTTTACTCTCCTACCATGTTTAAGTCGTACATGTGCTAACAAACAGGTTAAGACATTCTCGAGCGGCCAAAGAAAAAAATCTCCAGATCTTGCCAACATCATCCCATGCGCAGGCTGAGAAAGAAGTTACATCAGCGAGACAGGCAACTTTCACCAAAGACTCAAGCAACACATGCATGATGTAAAAAAGTTTCATCGAATGCATTCGCAGAAGCAACTGGTCATTAAATGAAACGTGAAAAGGCAAAGGAAAAATCAAAAGAAAAGAACTCGATTTCTAGGCGTTATCTTGAACTCCGAGGATTCAGAGAATGAGCCTTTCTGAATGTAACAGCAACCTTACGTGTATGAATGCTGCTTGCGTTACATTTTAAACATACATAAGAGGACGGTTCATGCATTGATATTTTATAGCAAAAAAATACAAAGGTGCGGGTCTAAAACGTTCTGCTTTTGTATGGGAATTTGAGGTTGCTGTGCATTTTCGTTATCCTAAAAGGATCTGCTTCGATTTTCGGATGCTAGGGGTATGACTGCGAATGTGTATGGCCACTCATCAATTTTTCAGATACCGAGTTAACCTTACCTGGCACTCTTTCGTATGAATGCACGAGCACACGAGCAGTAGAGGTATTAAAATAAAGATATCTTTCCATAATCCATAGAAGAGCATGGCTCAGTGTGGTTGCTGAAAAAGGCAACAACCGGGAGTGAAAGAAGTTTGGAAAAATAATTATTTAATTCACCTCCCCGAGAAGTGAGTATAGCCAAAACACCGAGTGCTAGACTGGCATACGTTCAATGATTGTTGAAAAAACTGCAGCAGCGGGAATAGAATCCAAAAGCTCCCACACACTGGTCTCTCCAGTTTACTTTTTTTTTCGCTACTTCATTCTCCTCCCACGATTTCTTGCTATTCTCTCTTGAGAGTTGCTCAACTCAGCACTTCTCCTAAACGTAATTAAGCCAAACTTTCAATCTCCTCTCTAATCAATAAGCTCTGCATCCCTGTCACGTCTACAGATGTGTGAAGGACATCCGTCACATTTACAGGTTCTTTCCATGCCAACGGGAGATGTGGTCTATGAGGGGCTGTTCTCGTAAAAAGGATGCATTACAGTGGACACAGGAGTAAAGATGCTTGTCGCGTGACAGTGCCTGTGCTGAATGAGGCCATATTTTGTCATAAATGATGCACTACATTGCATACAGAAGAATTGGCAAATCCCACGTACAGTGGGAATCGATGATATGCAAAGCACAAATGAGAAAGGTTGATATGTCACATTGAAATAAGCACAACATTATGAGGCAGACATGTCTTGTGCCGTACAACACTTCGATGCCATGATTATCATGTTCGGACATGTCATTCTCCTTTGTCGTCTATTTACGTCACCTAATTACAAATTTGGTGTATGCGGAGCTAGTTAAACGGCCGCGAGCATGTTTAAGCATAGCATGTATTGTTTTACATGACATGCATGCCATGATTATCATGTTTGGACGTGTCATGTACCTTAGTCGTCCATTCACTTCCTGTAATACCAAATTTGGTATACACGGAACTAGCGAAATGGCCACAAGCTCATCATAAGTGCAGCATGTAGTCATGTCGTTACATGACACACATGTCATTATTATCATGTATGGACGTGTCATTTACTTTCGTTGTCCGCTCGCATCACGTAATACCAAATTTGGTATATGTAATGCTAGCAAAACGGCCACGAGCACATCATGAGCATGCCAAGTAGTCATGTTCTTACATGACACGCATCTCATGATTATCATGTTTGCACCAGTCACATACCTTCGTCATCAATTCACGTCCTGTGATACCAAATTTGGTATGTGTGAAGGTAGTGAAACCACCGTAAACACATCATAAGTGTGGCATATAGTCATGTTGTTATGACACACATGTTATGATTATCATGTTTGCACCAGTCACATACCTTCGTCATCAATTGACGTCCCGTAATGCCAAATTTGGTATATGCAAAGCTATCGAAACGACCACGAGCACACCATGAGCATGGTGTGTAGTCACGACTTACATGACATTCATGTCATGATTTCCACGCTAGGGTCTGTCATTTGCGTTTGCCATGCAGCCGTGTCATACATTAGTAGTTTTGCAGCATGTCATGTGAACGACCATGAATTGTGAATTATGACATTCATTACATAAATGTCATCATCTTTAAGTAATGACTAGTCACTGATGCTCGTCGTACAGTCATATTATGCCATACCAATTTTGGTATCGATACCATTATAAAAGCGGTCAGGAGAGCTAAAAGTCGTAGGTGGACAGATAGATGATAGATAGATAGATAGATAGATAGATAGATAGATAGATAGATAGATAGATAGATAGATAGATAGATAGATAGATAGATAGATAGATAGATAGATAGATAGATAGATAGATAGATAGATAGACACAGACAGACAGATAGATAGATAGATAGATAGATAGATAGATAGATAGATAGATAGATAGATAGATAGATAGATAGATAGATAGATAGATAGATAGATAGATAGATAGATAGATAGATAGATAGATAGATAGATAGATAGATAGACACAGACAGACAGACAGATAGATATATATGCACAAAGTTGTTGAAGTTCGTTAAGAAATGCTTCGCATTTAAAAAGCAACCCTGTTCCATATGCACGCGGGCATGTTTCAAGAGGGTTTTTTTTTCTGCGGAAATGATGCATTGCAGTGGACACAAGAGAAAAGACGTTCTCCTGTATTGGAACGCATGTGCTTAACCAGATCATATTTAGGCGGAAACGATGCAGTGCATTTCACACAGGAAAAGCAAAAAGCAACCTTCTCATGTGTGCATGCGCGCGTGTCTCAAGAGGTTTCTTTTCTGGGTAAAGGATGCATTGCAGTGGACACAGGAGAAAGGATGCTCTCCTGTGTGAGTGCGGATGTGATCAATGAGGTGGCCTTTAGTAATAAACGATGCATGGCACTGGCCACAAGAAAAGAGACGCTCTCCTGTGTTAGAGCGCATGTGCACCACGAGGTGTTCTTTTCGTAAAAAAGATGTGCTGCAGTGATTACAGGAAAAGCGACGCTCTTCTGTGTGAGAGCAAATGTGCAGATCGACGTAGTACTTATCCGCAAAAGATGCATTGCAGTATACACAGGAAAAGGGACGCTCTCCTGTGTGAGTTCGCATGTGTCTTATGAGGTGGGCTTTCTGCACAAAGGACGTATTGCAGTTGGCATATGAAAGGGACGGGCTCGCTTGTGATGGCGCAAATGTGAATCTAGGCTGGATTTCTTCGAAAAAGATTCACTGCAGTGTACACCGCAAAAGGGACGCTCTCCTGTATGTATGTGCATGTGCCGCACAAGGTTGTAATTGGTTATGAATGTAGCTGGACACAAGTGGCAATTCAAGCCAGGCTTGCCCATATCTTTCTGACGGTGTATGTTCACAGCTGACTTGTCCAAGGTCACATAGGTGCACCGTTGGCAGGAATGCAGTCCACCTTGTACAGATCCCAATGAACAAGACTACTTCACGGCCGTACAAGAGAAGGGTCCTGCAACCAATCGAGATAACACAAAGGCTATGCTTATCTGTCGTACCCTACATGAAACTGAAGTGACACAGCATGCTATACACAATGGTTTCTTTCATTATAGGTGAGGCAGATGAAGACTTTGCTTCACCAAAACAAAGCTCATAGCCACACTGCACCAACCCAGCACATTAAAAAAAATGCGATTTAGCTGCCCTCGTGTCATGAAGCTATGTATGGCTATGATGCTCTCGTGCAGGTTTCTGTAATAACAGATGACATAACAGTCATTGAGAAATGAGATACGAGACCATGTGTGTCCACAATTTCCCCAACACTTGATATATTTAAGAAATGCAAAACGATAAGAAAATGACAAAAGAAAACAGAGTAAGGTAGAAAAAGGTTAACAAGAATCGAAAACTGCTGAAGAGCACCACCAGTTTACAAAAGACGTGTTTCGGAGGAAAAAGCTTGTCCCCATTCGGTAAACGCGTCAATCGCAGATGAGGCGATGGAGTCAAGGCATGGACGCACTATAAAAAATATAGTGATAGTGCAAGTGGGGATTTAGGAGGTGCGATCGATATGCTCGCATCGTTGACGTAAAAAAAGGAAGCGCTAGATGATTTGAGGTCAACAACCTTTCAGCGTTCAGCAGCCGCAGCTTGAACATGAAGCCAGAAGTCTAGGGATGCTCCAGGAGATGCTGGTTCTGCCTGACCACCGCCAGGCGATGAGAAGCGTAGGCCAGGCCGATGCCAAAGACTTGAAAAAAAAAATTAGGTACATGGCCAGGTGCGAGCCTGCAGCGGCCATTGCACGGGTGCTTCGCCAGTCACCATGCACTCCTGCGCCTGGGACACCTTCTTTACACTGCAACCAGGCTTCTTGCTTGAAAAACCCAGTAGAAGATCCTCATTTGACAAGCTTGGTCACGCTCACACATGCTAGTGCCGCATGCCATCGTCATTGTCTTCTTCGAGTTCTGTTGGTTGAGTTTCACACTTTTCTAATGCACACTTCCCTTATCAAAACAACGAATATTGTGCTATAGGTGCCAAAAAAAGAATTGGTTTTGAATGCCCTCCGCATGTTTTATAGAAAGCGTCAAATGCATTTGAGTGTGAACAAAAAAACACTAGCCTTTTAATGACTTATTGTGGTTTGGTTGCAAGAAAGAAACAAAAGAAAGCTCAGCAAAAGCACCACTACACATTTTGACGCCCAAAAGATGTGAAGTAAGTTTTGAGTAACAGAAGTTGATTGATTGATTGATATGTGGGGCTCGACGTCCCAAAACTACCATATAATTATGAGAGACGCCGTAGTGGAGGGCTTTGGAAATTACGACCACTTGACGTTTTCTAACGTGCACACAAATCTGAGCACACAGGCCTACAGCATTTCTGCCTCTATAAAAAATGCAGCCGGGATTCGATTCCGCGACCTGTGGGTCAGCAGCCTTAGCCACTAGACCACTGCGGCGTGGCTAAGTGACAGAAGTTAATAATCTTACAAGGAAACGTATATTTACAGATATTTACGACGATTATACGTGATGACAATGCCTGGCGCACTGGTGGGCTGGAACCAGTCTCTATCCACTTCGTAGTCTTTCCTTTCAGCCAGGGACCCTCTACCGCTTTATGCCCCAATCCCACTACTGCCTTGTGGCACTACCCCGCGGCATTAAAGCGCCGACCCGGCGCTTGTCACGAAAGGGGAGTGTTGGGTGACACATAAGGCTTCAGTCTTACGACGAGCCCAACAGTGGATGGTGGTGGCATTGAGTGCGCTTCGTCAACGACTCGCTGTATCTCGTAGGTGAGGTTGGCGATCTTGCGAAGGACTTTGTATGGTCCGTCATAGCGAAATAAAAGTTTTTCTGAGAGGCCGATGTGACGACATGGGGTCCACAAGAGTACGAGAGAACCTAGTGCATACGAAACTTCGCGGTGGTGACGATCGTATCGATCTTTCTGAGAGGCTTGAGAAAGCATGAGTCGTTCTCGAGCAATCTGTCATGCTGTGTCGGCTCGCTCTATGACATCACGGACGAACGTATGTGACAGGGGAGCTTGAACCAGCGGAAAGGAGTGTATCAAGAGGCAGAGTGGGTTCCCGTCCATAAAGAAGGTAGAATGGGGAATAGCCTGCGGTGTCATGTCTGGAGGAGTTGTAAGCGAAGGTGACGTAGGGTAACGTTGCGTCCCAGTCACGGTGGTTGGGAGAAACATACATTGACAACATGTCCGTGATAGTGCGATTCAGGCGCTTTGTAAGTCCATTAGTTTGTGGATGGTATGCCGTTGTGAACTTGTGGTTCGTGCAACAGGAACGTACGATATCCTGGACGACGCGAGATAAAAAGTATCGGCCTTGGTCAGTAACGAGCTGTCGAGGAGCGCCGTGATGCAATATGATGTCATGTAGCAGAAAGTCGGCGACATCGGTAGCACAGCTGGTTGGAAGAGCGCGGGTGATCGCGTAACGTGTCGCGTAGTCGGTCGCCACGGCAACCCATTTGTTCCCGGATGCAGAAGTGGGAAATGGCCCGAGAAGGTCGAGCCCTACGCGGTAAAATGGTTCAGCAGGGATCTCAATAGGGTTAAGAAGGCCAGCTGGAAGCGATGTTAGTCGTTTTCGACGTTGACAAAGGTCGCACCTGGCGACATACCTTTGCACAGAGCGATATAGGCGTGGCCAGAAAAAACGGCGCCGTACGCGATCATAAGTGCGGGGGACTCCCAGGTGACCAGGGGCAGGTTCATCGTGAAGCTGTCGAAGAACATCTACACGCAAATGGGAAGACACGACGAGAAGGCGGTCAGGACCATTAGGGCGCATGTTGTGGCGGTAGAGAACACCTTCATGAAGGAAATACAAATTCAGAGAAGTGGGTGGAGTAGCGGTACTCAGGCTTTCTATGATGGGAAGTAAATCCGGGTCGCAGCGTTGCTCAGAAGCGATATAAAGAAAGTCTGATATTGATAAGACGCAAGCCTCCGTAGCTCTCTCTGTGGCGTCTGGTGGATCCACTGGATACTGTGACAGGCAGTCGGCGTCTTGATGGAGGTGACCAGATTTATACGCGACCGATAAGGTGTATTCTTGGAGGCGAAGAGAACAACGACTGAGACGTCCCGTGGGATCTTTTAGCGAGGAAAGCCAGCAGAGTGCATGATGATCAGTTACAACAGTAAAACTGCGGCCGAAGAGGTACGGGCGAAATTTAGCGACAGCCCAAACAAGAGCAAGACACTCTCTTTCGGTGATGGAATAGTTCCTCCCAGCAGGGGATAAAAGGCGGCTGGCGTAGGCGATGACACAGTCACGTCCATGCTGACGCTGAGCTAAAACAGCACCTATTCCGTGGCCACTCACGTCCGTACGAACTTCTGTCGGGGCAGTCTGATCGAAGTGGGCTAATATTAGCGTAGTCGTGAGGGCTGCAATGAGCGCCGAAAATGCAGCACTCTGAGGCGAATTCCAAGTAAATGGGACGTCTTTTTTAAGAAGCTCGGTGAGATGCCACGCAATATCGGCGAAATTTCGGATAAAGCGGCGAAAATAGGAGCACGAACCAAGGAAGCTCCGGACATCCTTAAAAGACGAGGGCACGGGAAATTGAGTCAATGCGCAAATTTTGTCCGGATCTGGCTGTACCCCAGATGCGTTAACGAGGTGACCAAGTACAGTTATTTCGCGACGGCCGAAACGGCATTTGGAGGAGTTCAGCTGTAGACCAGCGTTGCGGAATACTTGGAGAATACTGGACAGTCGCTCTAGATGGCTTGCAAACGTCGGTGAAAAAACAATTATACCATCTAAGTAGCATAAGCAGGTGGACTATTTGAAGCCGCGCAGAAGGGAATCCATCATGCGCTCAAAGGTGGCCGGCGCATTACAAAGCCCAAACGGCATTACAATAAATTGGTATAACCCATCGGGGGTTACAAATGCTGTTTTTTCTCGGTCCCGTTGGTCAACAGCGATCTGCCAATAACCAGATCGAAGGTCAATGGACGAGAAAAACTTTGCGCCATGAAGGCAGTCAAGGACGTCATCTATTCTTGGTAAAGGGTAAACGTCCTTCTTAGTGACCTTGTTGAGATGTCTATAGAAGACGCAAAACCGCCATGTGTTGTCCTTCTTCTTGACATGCACGACCGGGGATGCCCACGGACTAGATGAGTGTTCGACGAAGCCTTTGGCGAGCATTTTCTCGACCTCTTTCTGGATGACAGAGCATTCGGCAGTGGAGACGTGGTAAGGGCGGCGATGAATTGGGTTGGCATCGCTGGTGTTGATGTGATGGGTCACAACTGATGTCTGGCCTAAAGGGCGGTTATCAAAATCGAATATGTCCGCATAGTATGTCAACAGACGGTGGAGGTCTTGTGCTTCGGAGGGCGAAAGATCTGGCGCTATCATTTTGGCAATGTCAATGCTTGACAGGCTGGGCGCAGTGAGCACGTTGACGTGCGGAGTAGGTTGCTGAGCTGACAGTTCAGAAATATCACACTCTTGCAACGACGACATGACGCCTAGTTTAATACCAGCAGGTAGCACGTGCATGGAGAAACCAAAGTTCAAAATGGACAGATGGGACCGTCTCGTTGTGGCGTACTCTCACCACGGTGTGCGGGACAGCAATGGAGTGCTTTAGCACAACGTCGGTAATTGGTGAAACGACTTATTCACCATCGCGCACAGGCGGATCACACACGAGCTGCACGTAAGTCGCGGCTTGCGGCGGAAGATGCAGAAACTCGGTGGCACAAAGGTGACTTTGAACATCACGGGCAACAGCGGCGTCAAAAGGCAGTTCCAACTGAAGAAGACCCGTCGAGCAGTCGATAAGGGCGGAGGGCGCAGAGAGAAAGTCGAGACCAAGAATCACGTCCTGTGGGCACTGCTCAAGCACGGTGAACAATACGACGGTCTGGCGCCCAGCAATACACACGCGAGAGGTACACATGCCGAGAACGGTAGATGTGCTCCCATCGGCAAGCATTACTGCACGCTTAATAGGAGGCGTGATCACTTTTCGCAGTTTAATACAGAAAGCAGCGCCCATGACTGAAATTTGTGCACCAGTGTATATGAGGGCTGTAACGGTAACGTCATCCACCAAAAGGTCCAAAATATTGCGGCGTGTAGGAATCGTCAACAGAGGATTTGCAGAACGGCTCGTTAATGCAGCGTCACCTCCGGGAGCTGCATGGTCTAGTTTCCCGAGGTTGAGGGCCCAGGTCGTGCGGGGGCCTGGATCGAGAAATCATCGGCGAGAGAGATCGGCGGCCTTGGGGTGATGGTGACCGGCTGAACCTTCGCCCCTGAATGTTAGTAGGAGCAGGCTGTGGATCGTACGGAGTAGAAAAGCGGCGAGAATGGCCTTCAAAGCGACGCCACGTCCCAGTGTTCCAAGATGAATTGAATGTCCAACGATTGCGACAGCAGCGTGCAATGTGGCCGGCGCGAGAGCAGTGAAAGCAGATCGGTCTATCATCCGACGTTCTCCATTCAGCAGGGTTCCGGTAGCGGGAAGGGTAGCGTGAAGGGTACACGGGAATCTTGTTAACAGAAGCTGAGCTCTCGGTAGTGCGAACAGCCCAAACAGGTGCGATGCCGAGATTTGCTATTTCTTGGCGAACGACAGCTTGGGTGAGGGAGACGGTGGATGCGTTGTCTTGAGGACCGTCAGAGGCGATGGCTGCAGGAGCCATTGCTTCGAGTTCGCGGCGAACGATTCGGGTGACATTTTCGGACGATGTAGCTTGCGTGAACTTGGGGCTGTCTTCGCAGGTCGAAGTGGCTGCCGTATTAGGCAGACGCGCAAACTAGCGGGTTATTCGATGGTTCTTGGCGTGCTCGAACCGCTGACATTCCTTCACAACCGCGTCGACGGTGGCGCAATCTTTAACGATGAACATATTGAAGGCGTCATCGGCAATTCCCTTTAATAGGTGAGCGATTTTGTCAGTTTCGCTCATGTTCTCGTCCACCTTTCGACAGAGGCCCAATACGTCCTGTATGTAAGATACATATGATTCTGCCGATGTCTGCACGCGACATTCCGGGTCTTTCCTCGCGGCCTGCTGTCGCCCAAATGGCCTGCTGAATAACTCGATAAGCTTCAGTTTGCAAACGTCCCAGCTGGTCAACTCCGACTCATGCGTCTCATATCAGGTGAGCGCCGTATCCCGCAAGTAAAATACAACGTTGGCCAGCATCAACGCAGGGTCCCACCTATAGTATCCGTTCACGCGCTCGTACAAAGCGACCCAATCTTCAACATTCACCTTGTCCTTGCCTGTGCCCGAGAAGGTTCCAGGGCCTCGTGGAGGCAGGAGAATCAGAGGAGGCAGCTGCTGCTGTTGCTCTTGTGGGTGGGCCTGTTGAGCCATTGCAGGAAAATGAAGGTGGCGACCACTTCGAAGTTCCGTGTTGGTTTGCCGGAAAAGCCAGGTAGGCGTACCCCGCACCTCCACCAATAATCCTACAAGGAAACGTATATTTACAGATATTCACGACGATTACACGCGATGACAATGCCTGGCGCACTGGCGGGCTAGAACCAGTCTCTATCCACTTCGTAGTCTTTCCTTTCAGCCAGAGACCCTCTACCGCTTTATGCCCCAATCCCACTACTGCCTTGTGGCAATATGAATGAAATTGGCAAATATAAAGAAGCGATAAAATTATGAGGGCTACAGGGGCATCACGGTTTTCACTGCCAGAACTAAATTAAACGAAAATAACAGAATTATTGTTCGTTGCATTAGGAACTGTTTCTTTATATTACTGTGCCAAACGTACACATTATACGTTATATTTCTATACTGCTCCAGTGAAAGCATCATGATTAGAGGAAATACAATACCACACTTTCAACAGATAATGTTACATTCATTTGCACAGTCACTTACCATGTCAAATCAAAGTTCCACTACAGAGCATTGCGGCAACTTAAACGCAAAACTGTTTCTCTAAGCACAAAGAGATATGCAAAAACAAAAAGATTTATTATTAAATTCATAATCTTAACCACTGTTTCGTAAGACAAGCACAGTTTCTTGACATTGATGAGAGAAATTTAAATGTTGCAATGAAATCCTTTTTTTCAGTAGGCTGAAAGTGCCCAAAATACTAGTCGATTTCCCCTGTTCCAATACAGCCAATCCTAAATAGCAGCCTCGAAACGGCCACATCACTATCTTAAGTTCACAATTGATCGGAAGCAGCACAAATGTGGGATAGTAAACTATCTTTAAAAAGAGGCCGTTGAAACGGCCTCCAGGCAATATTCAAAGAATTCATTTTTTTATTAGAGTGTGTATAGGCACCGGATAGCCTGAAAGCTTAAGCCCTGCTCGCATGCCAAGCTCAGATAGGTTGACATCGATCCTCTCATTTTGGGCCAGGGCTGGGCTTGGTCCACTATTTTTTTTATCAGGTGGGCCAGGTCATATGCAAAACGCGTATCAATCCCGAAATATAGACGCTGTGCCAGAATGGTTTTCAGGCACGCAAGATGAGCTATGTGATTATCTATCAGTGGAATCACTCCCCCGTCCCAAATATGGAATACTAAGCTTCTAGAAGCTCAAGCAGTCTAAATATCTTAAGCTTTTCGTTATGCTAAAAAAAAGATATTGCCAGTTCTGGCTACCAGGTCGAGCAGTAAACGAAACTTCAGAGCGGCAGAATATCTGATCAAGAAATGCCATTTTTTTCACAGAAGCATCAATTATTGGACAGCTTGTTATTTTTACACATCAGGTATTCTGTGTATGTAGTGACTATTACATGTGTGCTTATGTTTCACTTTGATATAATCAATGATATACCACATTATTGAAAAATGATACTTTGTATCTGCAGCAAACCTACATAATTCCACGCCGGGCCAGGCCCAGGCTTTTGTTTTGGTACGTCGGGTTGGGCTGGACGGGCTTGAAGTCCTATGCGCCTGGCTTGGGTGGGCCCACCGACTGCATCGTTTTTTTTAGATGCGAGGCAGCTTGTCAATGGTGTGAATATGTTCATGCGCCGCATGCTCAGCAACGGCGTTTGTCGTGTGACTATTATTAGTAACGTCACGTTGGTGCTCCATGAGGCCTTTGCAGTACTTTCCTGTGCAGGTTGAAGAACTGCGAGTGCTCGAAATTTCTGGAACACTCCACTACGGTGTCTCTCAAATTTATATGATGGGTTTGACTTGATTGATATGGGGGGCTTATTGTCACAAAACTACCATATGATTATGAAAGACGCCGTAGTGAACGGCTCCAGAAATTTTAACCACCTGGGGTTCTTTAACGAGCACCCAAAACTGAGCACACGGGCCTACAGCATTTTCACCACCATCGATTATGCAGCCGCCGCTGCCGGGATTCGATCCCACGACCTGCTGGTCAGCAGCCGAGTACCATATCCACTAGACAACCGTTGGGGGGCCATATTCCAGGTCGTTAAACCTAATTTTCAACCCGCCATATAATTTTCACCATAGTTCTCAATCAAGAACTGTCCTGTGAAATCAGCAGACGGTATCTGATACACGACTCCTGGCAATGACTGATTTGGCAGCCTATCTTCCGCATTAACAAGCTGGTTCCGGAGCTCATTGGTATTTTGAAAATACGCGTGAAAAAGGCTCGCAGATTCCTCCGACGTAAGGTATGACCACTCCTACACAGGTTAGCTCCCGATGGATCGTCCGTAATTCTTTCTTCAATCAGGGGTGCAACAGCCAAAATAGAATTTGGAGCAATTTTTGGAGCAGCAAAGTGTTATATTTGGAGCGCGAAAATCCGAATTTGGAGCAGGTTACGGGGAACGAAACATTCATTTTTTTATCATGAAAGACCAAATTTTGAGCAGTATGAAAATGAAGTCTTACATTTAGAAAGAAAATATGTGCAAATAATTTAACGCGCGCCTTTAATCCTGCAGTGTAAGAGCACTGCTATTTCAATAAAATTAGTATTGTGAACCACCTAACTGAGCAAATAATGATAACGTCCTCATTAACACCGTCTGACTTTGCGAGTTCTAATGTGAATCTGCCAAGCTGGCAAGCTTGAAGTTCAAGGATTCGTAGCGGTGACGCAGAAATGAAAACTGGCTTATAGTTTTTTTAGGGCGCCAAATATGTCATACACTGCTCCAAAGAATTGCCAGTAACTTTTTCAGACGTCATCGATCCTACTAATACTCACAAGCATGTGCCGTATACACGCATGACTAGTTGAACAAAGTGTGCTGTGTCCCGCGATTAGTGCCAACAGCCTCTTCAAAATCAAAACGCGCTTTTCACTACGAGTTAGAATCTGCACAAAAATCAAAACAGCGTTCTGCACGAGTTAGAACAAGTCATGAAGCAAAAATACGCCCCAACCCCCTCTTCTTTTTTTCTTTTCGTGATAAGATTAGGTTTAGCGTACAACTTCTTGCCTCGCTTGCAAAGCGCGTTCGACCAGATAAAGTAACAACGGCGCGCGCTTGTTGACCCGGCGACGACACCAGATATCTATCGCCGGAACAACGCAACTTCAAGACAGAAAAATGTTTCATGTGCCGTTGCTATGGCGAAAAACGTGGCCACCTGCAACGCCGATTTTTTCAGCACGTTGAGTCTGTTCACGCGCGGGACACGCGGAATACACTTCCAACTTTAGTGTCTAACATTTCATAGCCACATTTGTGGGCTACGAAGTTTATGTTTCCCGTGAGGCGTTGGTGGCTACAGCAGCTTTTTAGTTTTTGAGTTACGTCATTCCGCTGATAGGTATCCACAGCGGTCAGCAGGCCGATGACACATGACTCTGTTACTTTACCTGGTCAATCATGTGTTGCGAGTACCCTGACCCATTGGGGATGTATCTCACATTGTGGTTTGGGATTAGGGTCTGCACACTTGGATTGATCGATGACGCAAACTGCAAGCAGATAGTCGATGTGGCCGCCGTTCCTCGCTGAAGTTAGCGCAGCTGAGAAAACATCGAGACTGGTCGAAAAATTTTGGTGTAGCGTGGCGAAATTTCAGCAAATTTCACGCTTTTGGCACAGCTCGGCGCAAGAATGGCGAATGGTATCGAATTGGGACAAGGGGTGCAGCTGTTGCACCCCTGGTCAATGTATTATTATCTGAGACGAACCGTACTCAACAATTACTCACCAAGGGCGTGTTACCAAGGATGACACGACGAACGTCTTGTGGCCGATGAGACCATGCGAATTAAAACTGAGATAGCTTGTGTGCGTGGGAACACAGGCCGTTTTCTACATCACAATTTACAGACCAATACTGTTCCGTTTTGCTTGTCTAATTCAGTATTGATTACTCATCAAGGCAAATTCGTCATTCATCAGCAAATCGCTCGTAGCTCGGATTCCTGAAATGTCCTCAGTCAATGGCCGTAAAAAACTTCCGCAAGCATGCTATGCACAGCATTGGGGAAACCGTGTCTCCCTGCATTACTGTCTTCCTGATATGAATTTTGTCACTTTTATTAGGAGAATTATAATGACTGTATCGCTTCTGTAAGTTTTCTAGTATTTTATATAAGGCTCGTTGATGCCCTGATTCCGTAGCACATTAATGACTGCTGAGATTTCAACAGAATTAATTGCTTTTTGTTGTAATACATGAAGGCTACATATTAGAGTTGCTTTCTCTGCCACACACCTAATAGATAGTGTGCATGTGGTCTATTGTAGAGAAGCCTGTAGAAAATCCTACTTGGTTTTTTTGTCGACTGAATCTTAGAGAGCTCATACTTCTTCTACACCTGTTACTTTTTTATACAGCTTGTAGGTATCGAACAGCGAGGTGGTTGGCCTGTAAGTTTTCATGTCCCAGACATGCCATTTGTTATTAATTAAACTCATGTTAGCATTCATCCAAAGTTCTGATTTCCTCACTATCAACAGATCACATAGACGGTAATCACTTTTCTTTTAGCAGAATCTATCTACTGCCACTAGAAGTTTGATGTAAGCTGATCTTCACGAGCAGCGTTGCTTCTTTACGCTCCCTGCAAGGCAAGTTTTGGTTCTGAAAATTTTCAATTTTGCTTGCGTATATATCACTCGTACAAACTTGCACATATATAAACATATATAAAGTATGGTGTAACCCCCCTCCCACATGAACAAATTTCTGGGTACACCCCTGCTAATACCTACAGCAGAAGAATTTGCCCGCCGTCTTTCAAAACATGATGTAAGCTAATATTCACCAGCGGTTTCTTCTCTGCACACTTTCTAAGGCTTTTCTTTTTTTTCTCTAGAGAATGCCTCAGTTACTTTACACAACATTTTTAGCGCAGAAGTGAAAAAGAAAGGAATACTTAGGAGAGAAGAAGAGAACACACTACACGGGTAGAGCGTAAACAGCACCTGACTTTATTTCGGAAAGTACCAAAGAAGTGGAGGCCCTAAAATGCATGCATGCCACTGCTGCATCCCTAATCAAACATCGAATCAAACAGGCTATACTCGCTATTAAAATATGCCTAAGTCACACGAATACTGTCCGTGACTTTGTCCTTCATTATGATAGGCTTCCAGCAACCCTCTTCCCAAGGTATCAGCGTTTGTACAACCGGGATCTTAATCGAGAGTACCCGAGCCCGCCAAGGTGCGCACCCGCAGATGCGCATTACATTTATTTTTGGAGGACAACTCATGTTGCCGCGCATGGTCGTTAACACACCTCCTTGTCTGACCTAATTAGGTATTTCCACGCGATAGTGGTATGGCACACACAACGCCGACTGCGCACATTACGGGTGGCCTGATATGTTTCTTTCGCCATACATGTGCTTTTCTTTTTGTTTGCACGCGCGTGCGAACAGTTCAGCCAGGTTTCGAGAAGCAGAGAGCACAACGGGCACGCCCTGTTTAGTGGCAACCTTCTTAAGGTTGTAGGACAACCTGTGTACGCATGGTACCACTTCCCTGCCTCAACCGTTGTGTGTTGCTGGTGCTCTGCGGCTTCATGCCTCTCATCTTCTCTTAAATGTTCTGGGAAATTATGCCATAGACCGTTTATGGGTAACTGGTTGCCTATAGCCTCTCTAACTAGTGAACTTCATAGCTTGCCTTCACAGTGTGCACACATGCTTCACAAGAGCCGACTCCCTGCAAGTTTCACAATAGTTCTCTTTACTAACTTGGAGTGCGCTGAATCGTAAGGCCATAAATCTTTTTAAGCACATGGGTTCTACTGCCAACATACGCGATCTTTAGTACGACGTCACCTCAAATTTAAAAACTGAATGTATCCAGATATCGGTACGCTAGATAGCCCGGATACAGCCTTCTTGCCTTAGCGATGCGCAGCAACAAGTGTGAAGGTTGTAGCCCAGCTTTAGACGCCACTTCTGTGATGAACCTTGGCGAAGAAAAAAAATTGCCCGCAGCTTCCCTCGGGGGAACACTGAGGAGGATTTGGAGCATATAATTGGTTAACGGGGTGTTAAAGTGCGACTTACTTGGGTCGATGGCTAAATTGGTTAACGTGGTTGTAGGAGGGGGTGTTAAATGAGTGAACACGTACACACGTATGCGAAAGGGCGGCGCTGGTCGAAGGGACGTCGATCATTGTGTTTGTGGATTCGTTGGAATTCATTTCACCGCGACCTTGGACGTCGACGCGCCGTACAAACCAACCGACGAGCGGCAACTGAGCGAGCCAGCGCCGACCTTGAGTATATATACAGCGCGACGGCGCATGCGCTGTCAGCTGTCGAATGTTCTCGAAGGAGAAGCGCGCGCGCGGCACAGATGGCGACGGCGCGACGGCGCATGCGCTGTCAGCTGTCGAATGTTCTCGAAGGAGAAGCGCGCGCGGCACAGATGGTGGGCGACGGCGCGACGACGCATGCGCGCGCGTCAGCTGTCGAATGTTCGAGAAGCGGTGCGGACGGCGCACTACAAGGCGCGAGTATAAGATGCTTCCGCATCTAAAAAAAAAGGGAGGACATAGTAGAGACTTTCAAAATGGGCAATGCGAGCGGCGGATGTTTCAGTATTCATCTATTATATTATTATAATATTATATAATAAAAAAAAACAATTTGGCTATCTATGCAAACAAAACAAATTGTGAGCGGGTGGTACGTAAAGGTGGCGGTGAATTTGTTTTTGGCAAACTTTGATGTGACATCTACGCAGTGAAATCTGTGAATTCCGTCCTTCATGTTTATTACAAATCAGTCGAAGTCTAGCGGTAGTTTAGTGGCTTTTTGGATATTCTAGTGCGGCTTCGGTAGTAATATGAAAGCACTCAGATAACCCATGTTTGGTTTATCATGTCCTCCGTAACCTGTATACGTTTCCATATGAAGGGAACCAGTGGTGCGTTGGCACTCTCTGCTAGTAAGCCCGTCTCAGCATATACTAGGTTGTAGCAATTTTATAATATCTATAGATGTGGCTAAGGTACTCGGCTGCTGACCCGCAGGTCGCGGGTTCAAATCCCGGCTGCGGCGACTGCATTTTCGATGGAGGCGGAAATGTCGTAGGCCCGTGTGCTAAGATTTGGGTGCACGTTAAAGAACCCCAGGTGGTCAAAATTCCCGGAGCCCTCCCCTACGGCGTCTCTCATAATCATATGGTGGTTTTGGGATGTTAAACCCCACAAATCAATCAATTATTTCCCATTATCTCTGCAGTGGTACTTATTCTTGTTACTTTAGGTTATGGTGGGATGGTTTTTACTAGATGTTTAGCCACAGATTCACTCACATATATTCTGTAGCGATACGTTCATACTTACCACTGTACATAATTGCCAACTTTGGGTATTGGCAGTGTTCTGTTCATTTTTGATAACTTTTTTTATCTTTCAACGTTCTTGACAGGAAGGTACTGATGTACTTCTGTACTGAAAAGTGTTTAATGAAACAAATAATTCTCAAATATTATATCATTTTGGTGTTATAATGCACAACTCAGACTTCCTTCAGTCGAAACGCGTATACACGACATTACAAGAGCTCATTCCATATCAATTTCATTACATCGAGTTCCGTGTCTAACAATGACATGCATTCATGTCCATAGCAAGATGGAGGCTTGTAAGAAATGAAAAAATTCTTGCACAGGGCCTCTCACTAAGCCAACATTCCAGAATGTGAACTTGTCTTGATCAAGGCAGCAATTGACCAAAACTAGTCAACTTGTTGACATATCCCAAGAGCACCCCATGTTCAAGAGTTTTTCATTTCTTGTGTTTTTGAGTTGAACAGTCTCCAGTGTTCGGAGCACTTGACACTGAACTGTTTTTCGCCTTAAACTTGTATCCTTTAAAATGGTCCTGACACATTAATTCCTGTTGCATTCTCAGTATTTGCTTCAGGCAATCAAATGTACCTGATTGGGAACACTTCAGGATCCTCGTACGATTTGTTTGGTATGTTCCATCTTAGAAGCTGCCATCCCATGTCCTGCTGCGGATGCTTTTGTGTCACTTGGGAGCTGCCAGTTGGAAGAGCCACTGTAGGGGCTAGTTGAAGAAACAGCTTTCACATTTGTAAATTCGCACTCGTCCTCTTTCGTAGGCTCTTTTCATGAGTCCTGTTTTGTGTTTGAGCAGCGCACAGCAAGTGCGAAGCTTAGATCGTTGCAAGTTAGCGCTCGCCCGGTCTTCTCATCATGCGTATGTTGTGCTTCAACAGCATGCAACATGTTTAGAGCTCCTTGCTGTTTTTCGTGTGAGATTCCCATTGGTTGTTATCACATTGATTGCTCCGCCTTCGCGATGAAACAGTGACACTGCTGTCATGAAAACAGAATGATGCAAAGATAACCTCAAGAAAAGTTTTTGAAAAGACGGTGCTTTATTTACTTTCCCATGTACACATGAGCACATAGTCTAATTTATTATACAAGGTTTTTTTTGCCACTACAGACTTTTTAAATGAAGATAATGACTGTCAAGCGTCTGTCGACTTTGCAAACAAAATACTCCCACGTGAAAATCAGTGCCGTATCTATTGTTAAACAGGAATTAGCATTTAGCAAAATCTCAATTTCCAGTGGCATGATTGGATCGGTATTTCAGACAACTAATGCCAAACACCAATTTCAGAGACCACCTGTTTCTCCTCTTGTTTTCTTACTCGTTTGTGCGTTTTGCTCAGCGCAACTACATTACAATAAAATTAACAATTCATAAAATTTTATTACCTTTTTAATTAATTTGAATGTACATGTGATAACTGTACGGTGTGAAATTTCATCGCATACCACTATTTTTCAATTTCAGAGAACGCGTACTTCAAGGCAATATGTGCCAAACTGAAGGACCTGATTTCGGCAATTTGGAAACTGACCACTCCGTGCCCGCAGGATATGCAACATCCACGTGATATGTGGCCGGTCACGTGACAGACTCGGCAAAATACGCGTTGTAGCACAATTGGGTCAGAAAAAACGTCAAGTCGTCTCATATACCAATACCATCATACCACTCAATTTTCTCGCTTGGTAAGTAATGCTTCACATGACAGCGAAGGCACGTCATCTATGGCTACGGCAGAACCAAGACAACTGTGATGAATGAATGCTACTTATGCCACGTTTTACGCAGAGGAAACAGCAAAGACTCCAACTCAAAATTGCTCAATACTAACACTCAACAATCATTTTGTTCTGCTTCGCCTGGATCGTCGTACAGAAGCAGTTCCACAATTTACACTATTAACAATGCACACATCTCTTACAGTCAGCACAGATTAGGAGAGGCGCTTTCATCTGTGCTGGCTGCTCACCTTCATTGCTTTCACCTCTAACGATCACAGTTACGCCAAAAGTTCACATGATGCGCTTACAATTCAAGAGGTGCAGAGTAAGATTCCTGCTGCCCACAGCAGGTCAGTGGTTCTTATGAAAGAGAGTTATCCTGTGCTAGTGCTCGTCGACGTGTTTATGTTCGAATAGAGGGTATTTATAAGATACAAAAAATGCAAATTGAAGCAGCCTCTTGGGGAGCATGGCTCTACGTCGTTTGCAACAGCAGGAACAGGTGTGATAGAAGTTTAGACGAAAGAGAAATCAACCCTCTCTTGAAAACTTCCCAGACGCTGAGCTAATGGGCATCTTCTCATGCCATTGGAAAAAGGGTGACACCAGAAATAGAATACAAAACTTCCAAGAAGCCCACCTCTCTATTCTACTTTTTTTTCAATACCCACATTCCCTCCTACAAGTTTGCCACATTCTCCCTTGTGAGTGATTGAAACAAGAAGTCTTTCTTAGCCTCAAAAAGCACTGAAGGAAAATTAGAACTCTGCGTGCACTTTCGAAGTACCGTTAGAGAAACCTCATAGTGCTTGTTTTGTGCTTAGTTTATGCTTATAGTTTGAAAGAGCGGTTGATTCTGCAGGACTAACGATGCAATGACTCCCCAATGCCGCCATCTGCCAGCGCAACGCCAGCTCCTTCCGTCATATGGCAACCGTAAGATCCATCTGGACCGGATGCAGACAGCTTGCTGTTATGCTTGTTTTCGTTTACTAGCCGCAGTAACTTGCATTGAATTGTGATGTTTTCCGGGCATGGAATAGTTATAACAAAGCTTGTGATACTGGGACACTGCTGCGCAGTGTCAGGAAGCTACATGTAATCCGGAGTGTGGATGCACCCCATGTGGACGTGCGTATATTCGTGCTGGTATAGTTCCGTGTCCCTGTTTACACCGCTGGTGTAACATGCCGCTGGAATGCGAAGCATTGAACCTATGTATACACAGAAATGTGCGAACCCAGCCCTCACTTGTGTGATCCGCATTATGCCAATGTTCATCCTCTTTGAGGAGTCATGTATAGTGTGCCCAACGACTCATTTGGTTTTCAGTTGAGGAGAGAAATCACTAATGAAAACATCCACGAGAAGGACACATAGCCATTGCAGTTATTACACCTTTACTTTTATGAAATGTTTGAACCATTTCTTTGTTCTTTTATTTCCTCTACTCGGGCATGCACTATCCTGACAAGACAGATGAAACAGCGCTGTGAGGAAGCTGGGCTTTGAAGGACGGGTTTCATGAGACGCTTACAATACGTTTGCTTTCGTAATGCCTTACACGAACATCCACGGAGCATACAAGGATTTCTCTCGTTCAACCCTTTGTCCAAAAGTGGGCACTCACAAACTTCAGACATTGCAGTTCCCTCCATGGCAACCATTGCAATGTCATTGATTTCGTTGATACTGCTACTTTTGATCAAGTGGCACACACGATTCGTGCATCCGAAGGTATTACACGGATGCAGAATATTCTACAAACTGTCATTAGTTTGAGCACCGCGAGTCAGCAAGGTGTGCAGTGGAATTTACAAACAACCCCTGAACCGAGCGCAGTGCGCCAAAACCCAAACATTTGGACTTGGGGACCCGCACGAACTTTCATCCGTGCAGGTTCCCAAGTGCACGCCATGAAAGTTCTTTTATTCGCGAACCAAAAAGAAACGCATAAGCAGCGTTTTGGTAAACATTTTGTGATGCGCGTAATGTTAAGTTTTGTTATGAGTAATTTGAGAACTACTTATTATTCTACTCAAGACGTTTTACATCACCATACCTATTCTAAAATGTCGCTCTAATGACACATAGTGTGTGCTAGACATACGTAAATGCCGACAATTCTCATGTACACAAACACTAACCTTTTACTGTGCGATAAAATGGTAGCTGTTTTTGCTGTTCCTTTAGCCCTTTCACAAGTAAACGGCTCTTTTTAATATGTCTCGGGAACGAAGATTTTTCCAATTAGCAAATTACTCCAGTGCACATTGTAGCATAGCAAATTTGCGTAGTGAAATGCTACTTCAAAAATATAAGTTGTAGCACAGCATTAATATTGTGCAATGTGATAAAATGTGGAAAAAGTGCAATTTTGATTGAGAGCTGATAAGCAATGCAATAAAAACACAATATATTCAAGAACAATCAAAACACAAAAAATTCTAAATATACATACCGAATTCAGAGGACCCCGAAATAGAATAAGAAGCTACAGCTTTGCTGCAAAGGTGAAGGAATGAACGCGATAGCAACAAATTGGAAGGTCATGAGCAGATGGCAAGCAGACTGAAATATGTCCTGTGTTTCTCAGGCACAAATGATGCACGAAACATACTCACAGGTACAAATGAACGCGAATAAGCGTCTCAGTTGTTACTTCACTGCGTCTGAAAAGCGCACCCTTTTCGCAAACAGAGACTGCAACGATTGCAGTGACCTTTGTGCACCCGGTAACTACAAGAGAAACGGTCTAGTGAAAGGCCAACGCCAGCCAAGTCTTACAATCGTCCCACCACGAGATACGAGCACGCGAGTGAGCACTCACCTTCTCCATTAAGTGTTCTCCACTCTTAGGAGCAAACTACGCCTGGGAGATGAGAATGCACGCCGCCGCGCACTGATTGCACCATCTTGCTGGTAATGCTGAAAACGCGATAGTTCCTCCCGAAACGCCCATCACCAGTGGTAAGTGGTAGATATAAATAGCTTGCCGTTTGAACGTTCGAGGACGTGCTCTTCGGTGGCTCAGTGGTTAACGCCTCACATTCGAGGTTTCACGTTCGATTTCACGTGCCGGAGTCTTTTTCAGGAGTGTTTTTCTTTTTTTTCATTTTCATATATAAAAATATGTATACATATACGATCAGTGACGCCGGCAGCAAAATCCAGCGGAGAGTGTCTATATAATTGCTGTTGCAATAAAAATAAATGTTCTGCAGGATGTTCCTAATAAATTATACAAAATAAATCTGAACCAAGGTACCGCTTTATCACAGCATGCCATGCGGTGAAGCATTTCTTGGTTTTCGTGAGACACAGGTGCTGTCGCACATTTTTCACATATTTTTTTTTATGATTCCACGGTGAGAATATTGCCTTTACGCATCAGATGTCCAATGAACTTCAGTTCATCTGTCATCACCTCTGTCTGCAGAGGTTGCTGTTCAAGAATATGCATTCAAGCACATTTATTTATACTTTTGCATATAGATGTGAAAAAGAATTGCCAGGCCACGCAGAGCACACAGCACATTCACAGCAAAAGCTGGAACAGCGTCCTCTTCAGAGCCCATTGCAGACTATCTTGGGGGCAATACAAGTACACATGCAATGTATCCACTGCGCCATCAACTATCGTAACTTTCTGAAAGCAGAGAACCCAAATGCCACTGTTGGTGAGGGCGGGAAATTTGGTAATTTATTGGCCTAATATGATTCGGAAGAGGCACTGCAACAAACTTCGCTATCATAATAATAATAATAATAATAATAGTAAGACCAAAAAGAAGAATTCTTGGGGTTTAACGACTCATAACCTTTGCTGGCCCTGAGAGGGCACGTCTTCGTATGATGGTAGAGTGGATGTATGGAGGATTCAAGGTTCATCACATTTTACTTTCGGAACAAGCTCCTTTATCATCATTTACTTCATGAATATGGCACTATTTCTTATATTTTTTTAATTCAGAGCATCTTATGGTCGAGTTCAATCCAGCGTGTGTGTGCTGTGGCCAACCTTGAGTGTATGTGCATCTCCTCTCTGTCTCTTTACTCTCATATACTTCCCCTTTTTCCTCTAAGCATCCATACAGGCGGCATTTACACCCCCTTGTGCATGTGTGTTCCCTCCCTTTCTCCTTTTTTACACTGCCTCCTTTCTCACCTCACAAAGCCGACACACTCAGCTTCTTCTAGCAAGTTCCGTGGTTGAAAAAGTTGACTGCTAATGGTTCACTGGCCACCTAATATATTTACTTCTTTAATGTGGGCCCCACCATATTGCCTAGCAGGCAGTGCTATCCCTGGTTTGGCAACTTACTGGATTGGAGGATGCAATGTTCCCCGTTTCTATGGAAGGTACTGTTTCACTGCGGTTGCACGTGCCCTCGCCAACTTTGGGTCGGCTTGCCGACGTTTCCGAGCCTCCGCAGCATCCCGGGTGAGAGCATGTTGATGTTTGTTGTCATGCATGGCAGAAACAGAACGTGTTGTCTGGAACACGCTCATCTTAGTCGCCATCAGTCACAGCACAAAGTACACATAAAGCCTTACAGATGTGTAGCGGGCACATCACTTATCAGCAGAAGGATAAATGATATAGTGAGTGCTTCATCTTCACGATGTACAGATTGGTACCTTGCATGTGCTATGCTGTGGAGGCAAAAGGAGAATGTGTGGACTGGAACATGCTTGTTCTTGGTCATTAACGTCATCATCGCGGGATGATGGTAGACATGGCTCGAACCGAAGGAACTTCACCCCTAAAAGAACGAATTCCTGCACAGACCTAAAACGTCTCACATCGCTTCGTAGTGTGGGGCTCAGATGTGCTTTGGTGGCCTTCTTTGCGTGAGGAGAAACTGCAGACATCACAAACATATCGCGCCCCAGTGACCTCGCACATAACCAGAGTAGAACAAAGATTTCACACAAAGGCCAGCAGCTATTCACATGCAACGGAGAAGACTACCTGGGACCGTAAACGAAACCAACTACTTAATGACTGAGCGCACCGAGTTGATGGAAAACATCTTTATCCTAATATTAATGATGATAATAACAATGATAATATCAATATGAGGAGTTCAACGTCCCAAAACCACCATATAACTATAAGAGATGCTGTAGTGGAGGGCTGAGAAATTTTGGCCACCTTCTGTTCTTTACCATGCACCCAAATCTAAGCACACGGGTCTACAGCATTTTCGCCTCCACTGAAAATGCAGCCGCCACAGCCGGGATTCGATCCCGTGACCTGCACTTCAGCAGCCGAGTGACTTAGCCACTAGACCACCACAGCGAGGCTGCAAAACATTGTCCTCATTAGGGCTAGAAGCTGAGGTGCTGCCGCCTTCAGACACAAAGCTTGTCGTCACTTTATTCAGGTGCAGTTGCAAGATACTTTCGAGCGGCGCAGGTGCGCACCTATGCGCGCATAACTACGATACCATATGAGTGGCTAGCGACGCTGGATGTCGCTCTGAGGCTAATTGTAATAATAAAAGAGAAACTGAAACTGTTGAAACTGTCTAAAAGCAGAACCTCGACATGTTTACATGCAGCACAGTCCTTTGGAAATAATTTTTATTGTGATAGCACTTATATGGGCACTCTCGACTGGGTTTTGCTGACATTGTCGGTCTCGACGACCGCCACCATTCACCTTATATGTATACGTATCTACATATATGAAAACGCATGAAAAAAAACTAGAAAAAAGACTTTGGCGCGCGGAATCGAACGTCCAACCTCTTGCTTGTGAGTGCATGGCGTTAGCCAATGAATCACGGAGGAGCACCTTCAACGTTGAAACAGCAAGCTATTCATATCTACCGCTAGCCACTGGCGATGTGCATCTCTGGGGGAACTATCGTGTTTTCAGCATTAGTAATGAGGTGGCGCATTGAGGGTACGTTGCCAGAGTGCCACGACGTGGCATGGCATGACGATGGTGCCGTAACGTGTACTTTGCTCCGCGGAAGGCGGGAGAGGTGTGCGCGCGTTTATCTAGCAGTGAAGAGAATCGTACGCCTTGGGCTTTCACCGGAATGATTCTGTTATTTGTAGTTACCGGCGCACAGAGGTTACTGAATTTGCTGCACAGTCTGTTTGCAAAAAGGGCGGGCTTTTCAGACGCCGCAAAGTAAGAACTGAGGCACTTATTCGCGCTCATCTGTACCTGTGAGTATGTTTCGTGCATCAGTTGTGCGTGAGAAATGTGGGGCATCTTTCTATCTGTTTGTCGTTCGTCGTGTGACGTTCCAATTTGTCACTATCACATTCATTGCCTCACCTTTGCGGGAAAGCAGGGACTCTTTTTGTTGAATAAATTTTCTTCTATTACAAACATCTCTCTAGTGAATAGTAGGCACAAATTTCAGGCAGCTGTTGTGGCTCATCACTGTCAGACTGCGGAGCTCAAGCCACAATTTGGCATTTGACGTACAAAGGTGTTTTTGATTACATAATTTCAATGTTACTGCAACATAACCACAAGTAGCACGCCTTTCTCTCAAATTCATCAGCTAAGCACCGTTTCACAATCACACATGCACACTGGTTCGTGAAAGGGTATGTCAAAAATCAATGTGTTGTCAAATCGGGCAAATTCAAATTGATTCTGGGAGATGTTGTGGCTGGACTACAACTAGGAGTTGCTATGTGCACACGAAACAAGTTCAACATGCCAAAAAAGACGATTCAGATCATCCACCACTAGTGATCGATTTGAATAAGCGTGATAACAAAAGACGTGAACAGAACTTTCAAATTCATATTCTCCTTTACAGCTCCCTTTTTTTTAAGAAAACCCCATAGGCACTTCACTATTACACCTTCTCGTTTTTATGACGGTGGGAAATGTGGTACACGAGGGTGTGCCTCCGTGTAAAGGATTCGTTGCAGTGGACACATGAGAAAGGACGCTCTCCTGTGTGAGTGCGAATGTGCTGCACGAGACTGTCTTTCCGCGCAAAGCATTTCTTGCAATAAACACAGGTGAAGGGACGTTCTCCCGTGTGAGCACGCATGTGCTCATCGAGGTAGTATTTAGTGACAAACGATGTATCACAGTGGACACAGGAAAAGCAACTATCTCCTGTGTGAATGCGGACATGTCTTTTGAGGTACTTTTTTGCACAAAAGACACATAGCAGTGGACACAGGAGAAGGGACGCTCTCCTGTGTGAGCGCGGATGTGACCAACCAGGACGGAGTTCTGCGTGAATGCAGCTGGGCACATGTGGCACTGAAAGGGGTGTTCGCCCAAGTGCATCCGAAGGTGTCTGGTCATATGCGACTTGTTATGTGTCACATAGGTGCACTGTTCGCAACAATGCAGTCGACGTTGTAAAGGCGCCAATGAAGAAGAGCGTTTCACAGAAGCCACAGACAAGGAACCTGCAAAATCACCAAGAGATAACAACACCAATGAAAAGTACGTGTGAGAATTTACATGGAACTTGAGTACCGGAGCAGGAAACAAGAAAAGGTTGGTCCACATGTCGGTGAAGCGACAATCACTTAGTCGCACTAAAACCAAACTTTGTAATCGGCGCAGTGCACCAACCTAGCACATTTCACTTAATTCCCATCTTGCTGCAAATGAGGGTATGCTTTATAGATGCAAACATGAGTATTCCAGAAAATTGGACCCTCATTTAGATATCATTCCCATGCTACATTTGTAAAGCACAGGTTTCTAAATTGGTATAAAAAACAACTTGCACCCCCTTCTTTATATTGGTTTGCATATAACTATGCACAAAGCAGTTCACAGCAAGAGTATCATTTCACATTATAATACATCTGTCATAATATGTGCTGCGCGGACGCGAAACAGAAACTAAAAAAACGACAATAGTGTGCCGTGCGGTGGCGAAGAGGATGTGATGTGTGCGTGTATGTGCCGTGCGGTGCCTACGAGGAAGACGACAGCTCGTGAGGCGCGGCCTCGAGGGTGCGTGACCCGTGCCTTCGGCAGTGTGCGAGGTACGTCGTTCGAGGCAGGACTACCTCGTTGGGCGTCTGGCCCATAGGTACGACCCAGGCCACGTCGCGACACTCGTACCAGCCGAGTGGACAGCTCAGCCTCCGCTAGACGACCGGTCTAGGAGAGCTGGCGCCAGGTTCCTGAACCTGTCCTTGTCCCGCTGGTCGTGGAGAGCTGGCGCCGGGTGCCTGAACCTGCCCTTGCGCCGCTGTTCCAGGAGGGCTGGCGTGGGTTTCCGAGGCGGACTGCAGGTGCTCAAGGGCACAACTCCCTGCCGCCGGAACACGTGTGTCGTCGGCTCCAGTTCGTCGACAGTGGCGCTGAGCCACTGGAGTTCGACGCGGCGACCCTGCGTCTCCCGACTTCGTCACTGCAGGTGACGACGCCGCACAACGTCGACTTCGCCACTGAATGGTGCCGACGGGGCATCAACGACGGCCCAGGCTACTACCCCGACGACCTGAACTGTAGGCCGAACGTTCTACTTATTCATTTAGTTTAGCCGCGTGTTTTTTTGTTAGGAACTTCGTAATGTGTGGGTTGTCCATGTGTGAAGGGTACAATAGAAGTTGGACGTGTGTTTGTGCACTGGCGTGCTGTCTGATTCTTTCTGGAGCGGTCCTGCCCCAATAACATCACAAACTGGCGAGCCTGCCAGGATCCGCTCGTTAAACCAGTGAAAGAAGACAGTTTCGCTCGAGGCAGACACACGTTCAGACTGCACCATGGACTTGGAAAAACTCGCCGCTATAGGGCTCCAACTAGGGTTCTCGGGTGCAGAGCTACCCAAGTGGATTGAGGCCCAACAGGCTAAGCTAAGGGATGAGAGAGCTGCAGAGCGAGAGGCAGCCAAAGAAGCTGACGAGAGGCAGCGTGAAATTCTGCAGCTTAAGCTAAAGCTTCAGGAAGGAGCTCAGAATATGCCTGTTGCAGCTAATGACGCTTTGACTGCGCCCAGCACCTCCTCACCCCTCAATCCGCAGAAGTTACTACCTGTATTTGACGAGAAACGCGATGATCTGCACGCGTATCTGCAGCGATTCGAGCGCGTAGCCACAGGACAGGATTGGCCGCAAGAAAAATGGGGTCTCGCTGTTAGCCTGTGCCTAACGGGTGACGCGTTAACCGTGATAGGCCGCATGACTGCCGCTGATTCGCTGGACTACCAAAAAGTAAAGAAAGCTCTACTGCAGAGATTTCAGTTTACGGCTCAAGGCTACCAAGATAAGTTTCGGAAAGCACGAGCAGCAGATGGTGAAACTGGACGACAGTTAGCAGCAAGAATTACCAGTTATTTCGACCATTGGATAGACATGGCAAACGTATCCCAAACCTATGAAGGTCTAAGGGATCACGTAATCTCTGAGCAATTCTTGCGTTGTTGCCATCCAAAGCTGGTTGTTTTCTTAAAAGAGCGAGAGTGCAAGTCACTAGATGAACTCGCTAATTTGACGGATCGCTTCCTTGAGGCGCAGAATTTGCCTAATATAGGAAAAGGTCCTGACCCCGCGAAAGAGTCCAGTGGAAAGCCTACCGAAGCGTCGCGGAAACCGCAACTCAAGTGTATCCTGTGTCATCGTTTCGGACATTTGGCTCCTGACTGCCGCAATCCACCTAAGCAGATGCTGAAATGCAAGTTGTGCGGTAAAACGGGACATGTCACAGAAACTTGCCGAAACCAGCATGGGGACAACAAACCGAGTTCTTCGTGCGCATTTAGCAAACCTGACTCTGACCGGGCTGGTGCTAGAAAAACAGCCAAGCGTCCAGGAGGGAAGATTCCTTGCTCAAGTCACCACGACGACAAGAACGTGCAGGGTACAATACGTTTCCTGGCCGACGGGATGCCAGTGGTCGAAGGTCTGCTGCTAGGAAGAGAGGTTCGAGTCTTACGCGATACGGGATGCAACACGGCAATCGTCCGACGGGAGCTCGTTCCTGATGTGTGCCTGACAGGCAAGAAAATCAGTGTCGTTCTCCTAGACAGGTCAACTAGCCATCTCCCGGAAGCTATTGTACAAGTCAACACGCCGTACTTCACAGGGATGCTGAAAGTGGCTTGTATGGATCAACCCCTCTATGACCTTGTGCTGGGAAATCTTCCAGGCGTCAGAGGACCATACGATCCAGATTCTGACTGGAAGCAGTCGACTCATACCCAGGTGGATGAGTTACCTGCGCAAGCACACCCGACCAAGTCACCTGTCACCTCAAGATCTGCTTCTTCAAGCGTGGCAAAAACCAAAGCCAATCAACAAGGTCAAGAAAATATCAGGCCTTTGTACGTGTCAACAACGCTCTTACCTGACGTTACCAGAGCCCAACTCGTCGAGGAACAGCGAAATGACCCGACACTCAAAGCTGTCTTTGCTAAAGTGAATAAAGAGTTCAAATCGGGAAAGGGCCACTGTTACGATTTCATCGAAGATAAAGGATTGCTTTATCGACGCTACCGCCTTGCCACTGGCAGGACGTTTAAACAGCTGGTCACTCCGAAAGCGTTCCGGGTAGGCATACTGGACATTGCTCATGGCAGTATCATGGCGGGACACCAAGGCATCAAAAGAACTACTGATCGTGTCCTAGAAGAATTTTATTGGCCTGACCTGAACGGAGACGTAAAGCGCTTTGTCAAGTCTTGCGACAAGTGCCAGAGAACTACCCCTAAAGGAAAAGTTGGAGTCGCACCACTAGGCAACATGCCTCTTATCCGGACACCTTTTGAAAGGGTCGCGGTTGATTTAATCGGCCCATTTTCACCAAGATCGGACCGTGGGAACCGATATGTTCTGACACTTATCGATTTTGCGACTCGCTACCCTGACGCTGTAGCATTGCCCGCAATCGATGCAGTTCACATTGCGGAAGCACTCATCGAGATTTTTTCCCGCATCGGCTTGCCAAAAGAAATCGTCACCGACCAAGGGGCAAGTTTTACCTCAGAATTAATGAACGAGGTTAGCAGGCTTCTCTCCGTGAAGATGCTAAAGACAACCCCATATCATGCGATGGCGAACGGTCTCCTGGAGAAATTTAATGGCACCCTGAAGACAATGCTAAAGAGAATGTGCCAAGAGAGACCTCGATCTTGGGACAGGTACCTAGCTCCGCTACTCTTTGCATATAGGGAAGTTCCACAGACAAGCCTCGGGTTCTCTCCGTTTCAGCTCATTTACGGCCGCCACGTCCGAGGACCGCTAACCGTGCTGAGAGAACTGTGGACAAATGAGGGGCTAGACGCAGAAACGCGGACGACTTACACCTACGTCTTTGATTTGCGCAATCGCCTAGAGGAGACTTGCAAGATAGCCCATGAACAGCTGGAGAAGGCTCGTGTGAAGCAGAAAACCTATTATGACAGGAAAAGTCGCCCTAGAAAATTATGCCCAGGCAACAAGGTTTTAATTCTGCTCCCGACTGACTCCAACAAGCTGTTAATGCAGTGGAAAGGGCCGTTCCAAGTCATCGAACGGAAAAATGATGTCGACTACGTCATCGATGTGTTTGGGAAAAACAAGATTTTTCATATCAACATGCTCAAAAAATACGAAGAGCGCGAAGTGACGGAACCACAACAGGTGTCAGTTGTTGCAGAGCTCCACGAAAATCTCCCCGAAGAAGAAGACGAAGTCAAACAAATGCCCATATTGAGCTTGTATCGCACGCAGTTCAGCACGGATGTCAAGCTATCACCACACCTCACTGCTGAACAAGTTCAGAATGTGCAAGCACTTTTTCAAGAGTATGCGGACATTTTTTCTGACTTACCAGGGAAAACAGCACTCGTGGAGTGTTCGCTACGTCTGACCTCCAATAAGCCTGTGCATGTTCCGCAGTACCCCATCCCCCTTGCCTTGCAAGAAAGAGTAGAAAAGGAAGTGCAAGAGATGCTGAAACTCGGTATTATTGAGCGGTCTCAGTCGCCGTACCACGCTCCCATTGTCGTGGTGAAGAAACCGGACAACACGATTAGGTTGTGCATAGACTTCAGAGAATTGAACAAGATTCTGGTCCCCGACTGCGAGCCAATACCACGCATCGATGTAGTTCTTGCACTTGTTGGACAAAAGCAGTTTTTCTCCAAATTTGATTTCACGAAAGGATACTGGCAAGTACCGATGGATCCAAACAGTCGTGAAAAAACTGCTTTCTCCAGCATGTCTGGGCTCTATCACTTCCTCTACATGCCTTTTGGCATTAAAACGGCGCCAGCAGTATTCGCGCGCCTTATGAGATCAGTACTGGGTGGTGTCGACAACGTTCACCATTATTTCGACGATGTCATCATTGCGACCGATACTTGGCAAGAGCACATCGACACCCTCAGACAAGTTTTTGAACGAATTAACCAAGCTCACCTCACCATAAAACCAAGTAAATGTGAGATAGGAGAGCGAAGCATATCCTTCTTGGGACATCGAATCGGGGAGACTACAGTTGAACCGCTTCTCAAAACGCTGGACAAGATTCTTGCCGCAAAACGACCTACAACCAAGAAAGCAGTACAGTCGTTTCTTGGCTTGACCGGCTATTACAGGAAGTTTATACCTAACTACGCCGAACTGACCAAGCCGCTGACGGACCTTACAAGAAAGGGACAAAGCCACACTGTTTCATGGGGCGCACATCAAGAGGAAGCGTTTACGGCCCTCAAGAAGAAGCTCGGTGATGCTCCCATCCTCCTTGCTCCCGACCTCTCGAAGGAGTTCGTTCTTCGTACGGATGCCTCCAATACAAGCCTGGGCGCAGTATTGCTCCAGATGGGAAAGGGCCATGTGCTGCATCCAGTTGCTTACGCAAGTCGTAATTTATTGCCCCGAGAAACCCACTATTCAACAATAGAACGGGAATGCCTTGCACTTGTTTGGGCAGTGCAAAAATTTCATATTTACCTCTATGGCAAACCTTTTGTCATTCAGTCAGACCACCAACCATTACAGTATTTAAATTCCGCCAAACACGTGAACAACAGAGTGTTGAGGTGGAGTCTCCTTATGCAGGAGTACTCATTCACAGTTCATTACATCAAAGGTTGTGACAATGTTGGAGCCGACTACATGAGTCGCGCATAACTGCCGTTCAGGTAGCAACGTGGTTCTTAATACTACTAGCCCTCAGTCGTGAATAGTTGACTCCTAGTTGCGACATAGCAACCCTACTTGTACGGTAGTTTTCCAACCAAACTGTAAGCAGCCTTCTGTGAACATTCTGCTACTATGTACATGCGACCCCTAAGGCAATGCAGTGCAGTGCAGGGACCGTGCAGTGACCGTGCAGTGCAGTGACCATTCGTTCGCCCCGCGCCCTTGTAGTAGAATAGTTGCAAACAACTTTCTCGGAAAAGGGGGTGATGTCATAATATGTGCTGCGCGGACGCGAAACAGAAACTAAAAAACGACAATAGTGTGCCGTGCGGTGGCGAAGAGGATGTGATGTGTGCGTGTATGTGCCGTGCGGTGCCTACGAGGAAGACGACAGCTCGTGAGGCGCGGCCTCGAGGGTGCGTGACCCGTGCCTTCGGCAGTGTGCGAGGTACGTCGTTCGAGGCAGGACTACCTCGTTGGGCGTCTGGCCCATAGGTACGACCCAGGCCACGTCGCGACACTCGTACCAGCCGAGTGGACAGCTCAGCCTCCGCTAGACGACCGGTCTAGGAGAGCTGGCGCCAGGTTCCTGAACCTGTCATTGTCCCGCTGGTCGTGGAGAGCTGGCGCCGGGTGCCTGAACCTGCCCTTGCGCCGCTGTTCCAGGAGGGCTGGCGTGGGTTTCCGAGGCGGACTGCAGGTGCTCAAGGGCACAACTCCCTGCCGCCGGAACACGTGTGTCGTCGGCTCCAGTTCGTCGACAGTGGCGCTGAGCCACTGGAGTTCGACGCGGCGACCCTGCGTCTCCCGACTTCGTCACTGCAGGTGACGACGCCGCACAACGTCGACTTCGCCACTGAATGGTGCCGACGGGGCATCAACGACGGCCCAGGCTACTACCCCGACGACCTGAACTGTAGGCCGAACGTTCTACTTATTCATTTAGTTTAGCCGCGTGTTTTTTTGTTAGGAACTTCGTAATGTGTGGGTTGTCCATGTGTGAAGGGTACAATAGAAGTTGGACGTGTGTTTGTGCACTGGTGTGCTGTCTGATTCTTTCTGGAGCGGTCCTGCCCCAATAACATCACAACATCAACATGTAAAAAAATTATACATGAAGTTTTCATGAATTAATCAGAAAAACTATGAATAAAAAATTATAGAAGGTACAATAGTTTCATGGTTTTTAGAGTCCAAATTTACAAAAACAATAGCACACAAGAAACTGTTTCATTATATTACTGCTCAGGATTACATATTTCCCCCTAATGTCTCTGTACTGCTTAAATAAAAAGCATAATGATGCCTAATAATGCAGTGTTGCTAATTCACCAGATCATGCTTCAGCCACGAACACAGTCACTTAAGATTATTTACATCTTGCAGTGACAACTGAAAGTGTCACTACCGTGCATTGCATCGGCTTATCTACGAAACTGTTTCTATCAGCCCAGGCTGACACAAAAAGACCATATGCATCATTAAATAGCTAGTCTGAATGAGTGCTTTGCATCCTCAGAACATTGCTTTATGCTGATGAATGAAATTTAAATGTTGCAATGAAATCACTTATTTTAACACCAAATTGATTTATGCAGGATACCACCACGACTACGCTGAAGTATTTCTATTACAAATGTCACATTTATAAGACAAACTATAAATTGCAAAGAAAAAACAAAAAAAAGATTCTGTCGCGGCATGTCAAACCAGCGACTTTTTAATCCGCAGGTTGCAGGGCTAACCACTCGGCCAGGGAACGAATTTCGTAAAATCTGCTAACGGCAAGCCATTTATATATATATCATGCACCGTTTGGTGGTCCTCAGAGCTGTGAAACGACTGGGCATTTTCGTTATCAGTAGCGAGATTGCCTGATGAGATTGCGTAGCATTGGGCGCGCTCCACCGGTCGTCGCCTCCTACACATAAAAAGTAGGAATTGGGACATTTAGCACTCGTCCTGTGTGTGCTCATTTCGTGCATGCTTTCTGCTTGAGGTGCGCCCTGCAAGTTTTGAGCTGCTTGCCGCTCTTTGCGTGACTTCGCAGCCCATTGCTGCAGCATTCATTCATTCGATCACCCTTGAGGCGAAACAAGGCACCATAAGTCCTGAACTTCCTCTTTGAAGACACGCTTCACTTTCGTGTTATACCGATTCCCAGGAAGAGAGATCAGCCGCGTTTTTTTTTTCATTTCAATACACTAACTGTGAAAAAGTGAATAGACAATTTCCTACCTTTCAATATAACTAATCCAAAGTAGCTATTTTCACATGATCACATAACCGCCACAATTTTAAGTTTATAATTGATATGCCGGGTTTAACGTCCCAAAAGCACCTTATGATAATTTTAAGTGTATAACAGACTGGTGTGCTACATATATGCAATATGGTAAAAATTTTCAAAAAGAAGCTGTCGGAATGCCCTTCAGGCAATAATTAAGCATGCAACTTTATGGTTGCTAATTAGGATGAATGTAAACACATGCAAGGGCACGCAGAACACTGGTAGGTAGGGGGAGCGGAAACAAGACAATGATTCCAAACAATTTTATGCTTGGCACAAATGGAGCACAAACATTGGAAATTCCTCATTGAAGCTCAATATCTTAGTATTCTCATTCAGCGATTCATTTTTACTTATTAGAAGCAAAGCAGCTTAGGATCGAGCTCAATCGGTGTGCGGTGTAACCACCTTTACTGCGCATGCGCGTATACTACCCCTCTATCCTATCCTACACTCCCCTTCACTAGGCCGAAGCAGGGAGCGTCTGCTAACCTACGCTTGCTCCCCCTTCTCCTTTAAACATTCCTCCCCTCATCCCCGCGGCGTTGCTGCCCCCAATGCACATGCATGTCTCCTCCTCCTATTTTCTCCCACGCTCCCCCTTCTCTGGCCTCGCAACGCCGACGCGGGCAACGTCTGCTAGCGAGCTTCTTGATTGAAAAAAACCGACTGCTCGCTCTGCACAACCGTTCACTGGCAACACCGTGTATATAGGCACTGGATCTCGACATCCACGGTAGTGCCGGTAGAAGATTTCTCCTGTGTGTTGTTGAACAATAAACATTCAAAGTGTGCACGTTAACCAAAAGGAAGCTGCGGGTCTCTGTGTCCAATTGAAGTCGTTCGTCTCTCATTGCCCATTAGCAGGTACTAGCATGTTCTAGTAGGAAACGCCAGTCCATCTCTGCGTGCTTTGTGCCTCCCCAGGTTTCTCCCCTGCGCAACGCCATGATGAGTGCCAGCGTCAACGTCGCCGTCAGTGTGTTAGTGGCCGTTGCTTTGCATCTACACATGGTTGCCTTTAGCAGGAGGTGTAATTTTGTAAAAAAAAACAGCTATGTTTATCTGCTTTAAAAGACAAGTGTTGTTTATAGATATAGAAATATTAACTTGAACACTTTAATATCCCTATTGAAAAAAGTCCGCTATAGGAATGGTGGGTTCCACCATTCGTTATTTTGGTGGATCATAGCACTGGAACTATAGCGGCACATAGTGTAAAGTGGCGTATGGTGGATGCTAGAGTGCCGGCAATGCTGGAGCACGAAACAGCGTCAGAACCACCGTAACACGCTGCCACTAAAAATAAAAAAAGATAATTTCATAGGAAACAATGCAAATAGCACCCATAAAAAATCAAGACCTCAAGCATTCGAACGTGCGACCTTCGAATTCCCAACTTTACACAACCACAGCGCCATGCCGACATATGCAGAGCTCACAGTAAAATGACAAGTCAGCTTACAAAACAGAGCGTTCAACTTCAGTTTTGTATGTCGCCTACTCAAGATAGACCAGATCTGCACCTGCTACTAAACTTTGCACATTTAATAAAAACAAGCTTCGGTTGGCACCGACGTTATCCGAAACATATTGCCACGTTCCATTTTCCAAGTTTTGTTATCGTCCCAAAACACTACACAATTGTCAGCGCAAACCGCACCTGCAGTTTTCGAGAAGCTTCCGGACTGTAGTAGATCATTTCGATAAGATCACGCCCACTCGGCGAACTGTACAGATTATTCTGGAACCTACGCCACCGCCAGCGATAACGCTAGAACATTCGATGGCAAGAGTATAAATGCCGACGCGCTTTGCCGCTTGTCAGTAGTTGATCGACGGCCGACGCTCTGGTCACTGCTATCTGGTGCCGGGGCAATCGCTTCTCGGCTTTTGGATTTCACGGTCAGACCAGGTCCTGCCGGCTTCGCCGCCTCGTGCGAGCGACTGCCACCTCTGGGTCTCGGGCCTTCCAGCCCGGAACCCCCCACCCCTATGCCAGGAGGAGCATGGTTGCCGGTCCACGCTATCTTCCCGGAGCCCGCCTGCAGCCCACCCGACTCCACCTGATCCCGAGCGGCGTCTCCCCAGGCTTAGCCGCAGATTTGCCAGAGTGCAGCTCGACTGCACGCTACTAGTTTTCTACAAGTCACGCCCCCTTCTGCTGGCGACAGCCCCTCCAGAATGGCGGCCACTACCGACCTACCAGTGCGGGAGAACTGCTTCCTCTTCACAGCGCCGGACGGCGACGTATTCCTTGATGATCTTATAGACGCTATTGAATTAGAAGCTGGTGAGGATAGTGTTCTTGTTATGCAGCATATGGGCGGGGCAAAGTTTCTCGTCTGTACACGTAACGCCAGTCAGGCAACAAAGTTAATGGTGGCGGAAGGTTTCAAGGTTAATGGAGTAAGCGTACCGGTTGATGCCGTCGGGCCGCCGGTCACGTACGTCAACGTCTACCGATACCCCGCCTACCTGTCTGACGAGATACTCGGCAACGCCCTAGCACAGTACGGTAAGGTGCGGGGCATCTCGTTTGCTACTGTGGCCACCCGCCAAAATAAGTTGAACGGCGTCAGAATCGTAAAAATCGAAATGAGTAAGCCGGTGCGCAACTTTGCGACCATTGCGGGGCACCGGGTCATGTTCGAATAAGAGGCATGAGGCGGGCGTGCGCGCGATGTAGTGAGGTGGGCCACATGGCGACCGCATGCTCCGCGCCATACTGCAAACGATGCAGAACTTTCGGTCATGAAACTGAGGCCTGTTCAGCCGAATGTAAGCGTTGCGGGGGTCACCACGGAACGAAAGAATGTTTTAGGAGGCCGCTCTTATGCGTCAGCCACTCGTTGGTTCCCCTCGGTATCGGACCTCGCGTCGAACTCGGTTCAGCCGAGTGGCTCCCCGTCGCAGAAGCCAGGCGAACCCCCATCTCGCTTACAAGTGCTCGTACCCAGGACCGCGGCCCGCGCCCCCCAAGGCCGCGAAACGGATGCCAGCTTGCTCACAGGAAGCACTGCGGCGGATTAATCCGCCAACGAGGAAGACAAGCCCGAGAAGACTGACGATGCCGCCACCATGTCATCGGAAACGGAATCGAGCGACCTCGAAACCGTCTCGGCCCAATCGTCCCCGTCTATGCCATTCGTCCCCCTGTCAGTCCAAGATGGCCACAACTTCCCGGTGCTTGCCGAAACTTTCAAGCGAAGTGAGCCCCCCCCCCCCCCCAACCGCCTCCCAAACACCCGTCAACGTGTTGGCCCGAGTGTGCGCCCAGGACTTGGACGACGCTACCAATGACCCCGCCAAGGACGAATTGCCCATCGTGAGCCGCGGGTATTACGCGCTTCCTGACGACCAAGACCGTGCTCAAATAAACCAGCCCCTCTCCTTTGAGCCCCCCTCCGGTAAAGCGTCGCCCTACACAGACCGCCAACTTGACCCACTCGCGTCCCAGCACAGGCCGCGAGCAGAGAGCTCGTTCGCGCTCGCGCGGACGCCAGGGAGAGGAGAACAAGAAAGAAACGAGAGGAAGAGCCACAAGCAGAGAGGCGCGACAACGCCGAATTGGGTCAGAAGCGACGGCGAGCGACAGCGATTCCCCACCGAAGGCGAAGACGCAGAAGCTCGGCCAAAGCGCCGCAGGCAAAGGGGAACCGCCCCCTAAAGCCAGCGAGCCGTTTTGATAACACCTTCGCTTCGTTACAGACGGCAGTGCCCGTGCGCGCCGGCGCCGCCGTTTACCCCTTCCTGTTTCACTCCCCCGTGCGCTGCCTCCCCTTGCCCCCACCCTCCCTTCCACACACTCACGTACCCCCCTCGTTTCCACTCCACCGTAGTGCGACTGATGGCTGACCGAATCCGTTTCGCTACTTGAAATGTTCGCGGTTTCCGCGACACGACGAAACAAACCGCGGTCGTTTCCTTTGCGAAAGCCTGCAGCATCGACTTGTTCGTCCAGGAGACGAATTTCCGATCCCCCCTCGACGTCGCTCGCTTCCGCAGCCTCTGTCACGTCGAAGCCTTTTTCTCATTGACGAGGACCAGGTCATGCGGGGTTGGAGTTGTGTTCGCCACCGGGAGGTTTAGGCAAAAAGCCCATTGCGTGTTTGGCGCTGACGGCCGCACATTAATGCTTGACATATTCATCGATGGGCAGGAAGTTCGGTTTGTGAACGTGTACGCGCCAGTAACTAGACCGGAGACGAACCCCTTTTTCAGGGAGCTTGGCGAGTACCTGCTGGCCCCCCTCCCGCACGTAGTCCTTGGGGACTTTAACTGTGTGGTCGACACTGCGAGGGATATCCGGGGACCAAGTTGTGGAGGCTCAGCCTACCGTGCAAAAGAACTGATCAAAGTTCTCGAACGCCTCCGACTTTCAGACGCATGGGTCCGCCTCCACGACGACGACTTCGGCCCCACCCGCGTGTCGAGGGTCACCGCTAGCCGGCTAGACCACGCGTACTTACCGGAGCTCCTACTTCCATCCCTAACAGCGTGCGAGGTGGTCCCGTTGCCACCCCCTCTGGCCGCTCTGTCTGATCACGCGCCACTCCTAACAACCCTCCGTGCAAAGCCTGGCCCCAAATCAGCCGACGCATCGTGGTGCCTGGATGCTGCACTACTAAAGGATCCGGTGTCTGCACCACAGATCGAGACCCTCATAGAGGCCTCGATTGGAGCATCCCCCCGCGTAACATCGACTACCTGGGACGACCTCAAGGAGGCCTGGAAGGTGCTCCTCCAAGACGAAGGCCGTAAAAGGAAAAAGCGCTTGACGTCCCAGATGAACGAGTTACTGCGCAGAATGCGTATCATTCAGAGTGCTGACACCCTCACCTCCTGTACACGAGATTACCTAGCCTCGCTCAAGGTGCAGTACGAACGGCTTCTTCGGGCAGCTACTGGCGAAAAGCGCGCGACTTGGGTCACCTCGAACGAGCGACCAGAGGTAGTCTCGCGCGAAGTAAGGGGAAACGGCTCTGTGCGTATTGCAGAAGTAAAGCGCCCAGATGGTACCCTCGCGACAGACTCGGTCGAGATCGAGGCGACCTTCTTGCACCACTTCGAGACAGCCTTTCACGAGCCGGACGCCACAATGATCGCCTCGGAGCCAGCGTCCCTGTCGGAGCTGTGTAAATTCCTTAAGCGTCTGGAAGAGGATGAATGCCTGACTATGTGCGGCGCAGCGACGTTACCGGGATTGAGGGCCGCTATCCAGTCAATGCCACCAAACTCGGCTCCTGGTGCGGACGGCCTCACAGCGGGCTTCTACGCCACCTTTTTCGAGAGCCTATGTGAACCGCTCCTAGTCAACACGGTCCTCGAGGTACACGCGAAACCTGCCTCCTTCGGCATGGGGCGCGTAGTCCTCATTCTTAAAGAAGGTGCACCGCCGAACGACCCTGCTTCTTGGCGCCCGATCACGTTGTTACATGTAGACTACAAGATCGTGGCGTCAATCTTGAACAGCCGACTAAAGATCTTTCTGCCGGATATTATTGCTCCACACCAGGCTTGCGCAGTCCCGGGCAGATCAATGTTCACCAACCTGACCACGACAAGGGACGTGTTCCAGTACGCTTCGGAGAAAAGAGTCACTGGAGCCTTTTTTTCCCTTGATCAGGCCAAGGCTTTCGATAGGGTCAGGCACGCTTACCTGTTCGAAACCCTGCGAGAGTTTGGCCTACCGGCAAGCTTTGTACAAGTGATAAGGCTCCTGTACTAAGACCTCAGGTGCCACGTAATAGTAAATGGCTCCACGACGGACACCTTTCAGTACACGAGAGGGATCAGACAGGGGTGCCCGCTTGGCCCAACCCTCTTTGTACTCGCGATAGAGCCGCTACTTACATTCCTGGCAAGCGACGCGCACATCCGGGGCCTTCCTCTCAGAGGAACTGCGGACCTGAAAGTCCTCGCATACGCTGACGATATCTCCCTTTTTGTGCGAGATCCAAGCAGTCTCGAGCGCTTTCACCAGGTATTCGCGTCATACGCCCTAGCATGAGGTGCACAGCTAATCGAGAGCGAGTGTAAAGCCCTCCTATTCGGCCATTTCCCGGCGCACGTGATCGGCAGCTTCAAGGTAGTCACCGCTGTTAAGGTCCTCGGTATATACTCTTCCCGCGAGGGAGTTACGGCCTCTACGTGGTCCCGAGTCGTGGACAGGGCTGCACAAGTGTCAGAGAGCGCTAGCCTACAAGGCCTGACGCTATGCGAGAAAGCAGTAGCCGTCAAAACAAGCATTTGCGCCCTAGCCTCGCATGCGAGCCGAGTAGCGGTGATGCCCACAAGAACAGCAAGCCAGTTGACCAAACTCATTAACGCATACCTCTGGGATGGGAAACCGCCACCATTGAAGCAAAACTTGCTACAACTGGCAGTGTCAGAAGGGGGTCTCGGCCTACCACATGTGTTGACCACGAGCAGAGTCCTGGCCCTGAAAACCGCCCGCATGCTCACGCGCGCGAGCGATTACCTAGGGCGCAACCTACTCCTCTACTGGAGTGGAGTGAAGCATGACTGGCTGGATGCAGGCCGCCACACCGGGCCCTTTGCTGAGGTACCCGCGCCCTTCTATAAAACGGCGTCGGCTACCTGGCGCATGTTGAGGCAAGAAGTGCCCGAAGGCGATGTGGATGAGGACCCGCCAGTGCGCATCGTTGAAGCCATCACGCGGAAGCAGCTGAGCGACACTGAACAAAAACGAGCTGAGCGCGCGAGGCGCGAATTACTCTCGCTCCGTTGCGGCACCCCCCGTGATGCACAGGATTTCCTCCTGAAAAAGGCCTGGGCCGTCCTCCCCACCAGACAACGCCTGCATAAATTTGGAATAGTCCCGGATGCACGTTGCCCGAACTGTCACGCAGTTGAATCGCAGGATCACGCGTTGTTCCAATGCGTGGCGGTGAAACCCGTGTGGCGGATGGTAGCCCACTCCTTTGGTATCCGCCCACCTCCCCACCACAAGCGCAACAAAGGTGCCTTCTGCCAACTTGTGCTGATCTTCACGATGCTAGCTATTTGGCAAAGAAGATCGCTAGCGGAGGCGCGTAGAAAGCCTGTGCGGAGCGCGTTCCCGGTAGTCTCGCGTATCCGGCGGTTGCTATGGACCCACCTATCCGGCGAACTCGAGGCCAGCGGCGAGGAAAACTTCCTTCGTCGCTGGCATACCAAATTCTTTTTTCTGAGGAATGGCAAGGTAGCCGCCCCAATATATATATATATATATATATATATATATATATATATATATATATATATATATATATATATATATATATATATATATATATATATATATATATATATATATATATATATATATATATATATATATATATATATATATATATATATCTGTATCACCCTTTTCATTTCATCACCCCATTGTCGTAGTTATTTGTAACCGATTCGGGCAAAGTATGCTGGTCGACACTTGAGTTAATTTTTGTATAGCGCCATCTTCATAGATTGGCGCCTTCAGTCAGTTTTTTACGTGCAGATTGTTGCTGATGCCTTATTTGGGGGGAGACAAGAGCCCCCCCCCCTCCCTTGTACTCCCCCCCCCCTGCGCCCCCCAGCCTCAAGGCCGCTTTTATACTTCCGGGCATGCACTTACTGTGTAGGAAAGCAGCATTGTTTCAGGCGACAAAAAAGAAATAATACCTAGAGTTGTACAGCGCTAAGTCGCTACTTGTTCCAACCGCGTGTTGAGAAGACCTACCACCGTGCATGATTAAGCCTGCTGGAGCACCAGGCGCAGTACAGTAAATAGAGGGGTACATTCCCCCACATGCATTGTACCTCGGTAGTGGTGCTTTCCGGATTGTACATGCACCCTCTGTAGTTGTGAAGCTCGATGTTTTTGTCATGCACTTTATCCTTAGTTGGAAGTCAATAAACTTATCTTTGTTGCTATCTGTGCAAGGCTGCTTACTATAATTGAACTTTCCGTTTACCGGGCACAGGTTCGCCCAAATAAACAGTTAAATCCCAACATAAAGTCTCCTGCCTTTGGCCACGTCATGACCCCGTGACAATATATCTATCTGAAAACATTCAGCAACATTAAAGTCAAGCGGACAACCTAGGTTCTTAGTGTGACTGTTTTTACAGGTATTACTGAATTTGTGTACGTTAAAGAGCTGCCAGATGCAGCCGTAGCGAGTAAGCGCTGCAATTTGCACACAAAACAAGTATACGAAAAAAGTACACACATAACACAACAGAGTTCCTGAAACACTTGCTTATATATATACGAAACTATACTCCGCTCTTTGAGAAGTCCAAATATAGACAAGAATACATACACCCTAAAAAATAATATATTTACCGGGGAAGCTGAATACGTTGTGAGTGAAGTGATTAGAACAAACCATCATAACGTTTGTCACCTTCTTTCCAATGGGTATCTGATCTACGTCGGTCTCCGTCACACATTGTCTGCATCTTTTGGGAAGTGATGGAACAACACGTTGCTACATTTCAACTGTGATGCCACGCATGGTGGCATACGGCAATGGTCTTTCGATTTTCATTTAAAGGTTCGCGCATGCCACACGACAAAAATAAAGGAACTATGCGGCTGCTCCTCAGCGGGTGAAACACGGTAACATATATCCTTTCAAGGTTGACCCTGTTAGTGGCATTTTCAGGTTCGGCCGCTAGGTGGCAAGTGCTCAGTTGGAATCGCAAGTAAATTTTCACTGCATTTCTCACTGGTGTTCTCTTTCTCAACTTCTTTCTTTAGCCGCATGTACCTCTACACCCTTTCCAAGAGTGAGTGTCAGAGTTTTTAGAAATCAACAAGACATAGACACACGCATGAGCAGTGCACCACAAACCAATATATATATACATATATATATATATATATATATATATATATATATATATATATATATATATATATATATATATATATATATATATATATATATATATATTGGTTGCACGTTTCGAGTCTATATAAAGAGCGCCCCAACTAATGCCCTTTCAATGCACTCTGATAGTTTATATGCGCTGTGGTCGTAATATATCGCACAAATTCAATACTATTCTTGATAGCGAACACTGTGTGTCTATATTTATTGACATATGTTTTCAAGATATTCCGCTCCTTGCTTTCGCATGGTGCAGAAGTGTCCTTTATGCCGTTCAACATGCTGTTGCAAACGGCATACAAGCAGCAAATAGATGAGCCCGGCAATCTGTATGTGGAGCTACTATATGTGGCTCCTTAGCATACACAGCAATTCTAAAGCTACGAAACAAATAGCTCCATCTACACGCTCCTTATTTGTAGTTCATGCTGACTGAAGAAAGCAAAAGAAAATAAAAGCTGAGGGACAAGGAGAGAACGGGTGAAAGGCAAATGCAGATGTGTGAACTATGCACTTCCACGCACACTATCTTGCGAAGCTTCCAAAAGAACGGCTGTGTTGATCTGTGCAATCGGGTTTCGTGTGGAAACATTGATTTACCACAAATGAGCCAAGCAGCATCTGAGGCACTGCTTACGTACGTTTATACACACTATTCATTTCTTTCATTGATCTACATTACCCAAAAGCGAATGTTGGTCAATGACGCTCCCTCAGGCCTCCGAAACATCAGCCGTCTGTTTTAAAACGCAGACATGGTATACACAAGCATAAAACTGCAAATATTTCATACCATTCCTCATCAATATATATGACTTTTATTATTTATGCTGCTACCTACGTGGCATTAACTGCCATAATAATGTATGCTTCCTTTGTATTTTTGAACACGAAAGTGTTTTATGCCGGTGTCTACCAAGACTTCAGTGATGTACTTCCGTCACAGAAATGCTCTCGAAAAGTGTGCACGATCAGAAGACAAAAAAAAATAAAAAGTTCCGTCAATGGGATTCGAACCCATGAATTCTGGGCCCGCAACAACAGATGCCGAGCACACTATCCGCTGCGCCAGGGTCCCATTCTTTGTATGCTGTAAAAATTACGCCTTCAATATCTACCACTGTCCTCTCACAGCGTATTTGGTAAACTGAACTAATGCACCACGACTGTGCTATCCCACCACTAGTTCCTTCAACACATCGTTTTTAAGTGTCCATCCCATTTGATGCGTTACAGAAAGGAGAAGTGAAATTTTGTCAATGCCTCAACAAACACCCTGGTGGTGACCTTACACCAGGCGTCGCTCAAAGCATCCATCTATACCAAACAGCTCTGCGACGCCTGCTGGCTTTGTCTGACTTTATTTCTGCGTTCCCCATGTAAGCACGCCTAGCGAACAATCACAGCCGACCAAAGGGAAGATGCGACATGTGTTGCATTTAACTATAATCGAGCATTGGTGTTTAACTCCACATGCTGCGAGTAGGCAACCTCGCTCTTCTGGCTGTCACATCGTTTTCTCTAGTTCCACTCTCATACTTAACTACTAAAGCTAACACAAGCATTTATCACCACAATATTGTGTTTAATTATCAATGATTATTGTTAGTTGTCGAAATAGAGATGTGTGACTAAGTGGCAACGTCAAACACCTATACATATTACAGAAGCTCTTTTATCAGTGTACAATAAATAGTAAACATTAAACAACTTGTGTCAGGACACATTTTTGTGGCGGCAGCATTTCCGATGGAGGCGGAAATGTCGTAGGCCCATGCGCTCAGACTAGGGTGCACGTTAAAGATCATGAGGTTGTCGAAATTTCCGGAGCCCTCCGCTACGGCGTCTGTCATAATCATAAGGTGGTTTTGGAACGTTAAACCCCAAATATCAATCAATCAATCAATCATATCAATGAGAGCTCACATCAACAGTATATATGTTATAAAGGGGTTTTTCTACTAGTAAAAAAAGTAATGAACAGGCCCCTCTCCCCCTAAAATGAGTGGCTGAATTCGCCCATGCCTGAAGTAGACTTGGAAGTAATGACAATTCACTCATTTAAATATGTTTTTTTGTAAAGAGTTATGTAATGAATTACTTCAAGTGAGTAACTTCAATACAGTTATTAATTGCATTTCCAATTATACTTTGTTAAAATTAGTATGCCCGCTTGCCTTAAGTCACCCAAACTTGATCAAGAAAGAAGAAAAAACAAAATATGGAAAGCTTTTTTTTATTCTTCATCTACCATTATCCCAAGAAACCACGTGTATATGCGTTAGAGTGAGTACAGCACTGCATGGGGGCGATCCATCTGGGAAGGACCCGTAAGTGCCGTACTCCGGCTTACCTGGGTAGGCCCGTGTACTCAGATTTGGGTGCACGTTAAAGAACCCCAGGTGGTCTAAATTTCCGGAGCCCTCCACTACGGCGTCTCTCATAATTATATAGTGATTTTGAAACGTTAAACACCACATATCAATCATCAATCCGGCTTACCTGGGCCCGGCCCGTAGTATTCATGCACGGCCTCCACCCGGCCTAGGCCCGAAACACGCAGACTGGCCCAACCCTGTTAAAACAGATAGACCTCGAACATAATAATGATTGTTGGAGTTTAACGTCCCAAAACCACCATATGATTATAAGAGGCGCGGCAGTGGAAGGCTCCGGAGATTTCGATTACGTGGGGTTCCTCAACGTGCACCTAATCAAAGCCCATGGGCCTCGCGCATTTTCGTCTACATCAGAAATGCGGCCGCCGCGGCCGGGATTCTATCCTGCGACCTGCGTGCCTGAACATAAACAAGGCGCTCTTCAAAGGTGAAAGTTGACAGTTCCGCAAGAATAAAATGTCTTGTGAAGATACCAGCACACGCAGGCTATTTTCTGGCAGCATTTGTGAGAACTGGAGAATGTGCCACAATTTATGGTAGCATTTTTGTATGGGACTGTCCCAGCTCTGGCGCTTGACCATGTGTGATTAGCCTGAGAAAAAATTGAGGGCCATATATATCTAAAGTGAGTAGTCCCCCCCCCCCCAAAAAAGTATTTATTCAAAAACTTTTTGTTTGTTTAGCGGAAGCCACATGTGATATTATGTTCGAAAACCTCGAAATTAGTGCTTGTATAACGCGTTGTCAAAACAAATTCAAGCATATAAGCTAGGCAAGGATAACGTTTTTCTTGTATAGAGCGATGATAGGTTTTTACTTGGAATAGGTTTTACCAACTTATCACGGCTTTCTTATACTGCATTAAATATGGACAATGCGTTCTATATTGGGCATTTTTCTAGCAAAATACCATTAAGGGTGTGATACTTTTACTGACTTACTATCAGACTGTTTTACTGCAGGCAAAATATACTTTGAGACATATTATGCCAAAAAATGTGTGCAGGTGGCAGCAAAGCTAGAAAAAAGTTGAGCTTTGCACGTGATCCATCGTTAATTTACAATGGGGGCAGTAGAATTATGATGAATAGAGAATTTACTAGTAACCTTTGTTGCCTACTCTCTGGGAAAGTTTTATCGAATTACTTTTCGTTTTAAGGCGCGAAAAATGTTCTTGAAGTTGTGTTCTGCTGGCCTCCGTGCTTGCACGTAGCAATGCATCTTAGTGGTTAGTACAAGCTGAGCGGGCACGAGGTCTACTGCAGAACATCTAGTCAACATAATTAGCTTTGTCCGTCGTTATTTATGAGGTTTAGAAGTCAGTATGAGTCTGAGTTAACTATAGAAATGCGAGCCCGACTACAGTACATTTAATCACGTACATCTATCTGTTCGATGACGACTCGCGTTGTGGACTATAGCCTATAAGTGATACAAAAGTGTACGCCTTAGTGCCTACACTCTAAGATTAACAAGGGGAAACTACACTACGATTAAGAGATGAATGTGTTGTATAACGTGGTGGATAACTTACAGTTGCGAACCAACAGACAGACGGTCACCGGTAACAGTCACCTAAGTACGTCCGTTTGGTGACCAGTCATACTGTACCATCATCGTATTCTATGTATTCAACCAGTCAGACAACAACTTATAAGACTCATTCATCACTCAAAACCGGGTCCCCGCGCAACTGGTCGGGAGTCCTCCAGGCAGAGTAAGCTTCACCACTGGGGCGACGCGTCACAGCCCATCGAAGCCCGTCTGTACCCTGTTTAGCTACCGGTGGGTGGCCGGCTGGCACTGGGGATCGAACCCCGCACCTCCCGTAGCTGAAGCGGACGAGTACGTGCAATGCCACAGCTACGGTATTTATCACTCAAAACAGATTCATTGTTTCAGTACCTTCGTTAAAGCATTCGGCAAATTTTCGGCAGTGGATGAGGAATACACTTTATCTGCAAAAAAAAAAAAACATTTCAGATGGCTAGGGCCTCACGGCAACGCCATGTGGGCAGCGCAGAGTGGTATTATGTACGGATAAAATTACACTTGTCAAGAGCATTGGATCATGTGGCTGTCGACACTGTTGTTGGCCACATCTTCGACCTCACGTTAGCTACAAGCTTCCATTCGTGCTTGAATTATAATGCAATGGCCAATAGCATGCGGTCTGACCATGTTTTATACTATTAGAGCATCGGTCGTTGCATATATCTGCAGAAGACGGCAACTGCAGCGGCCGGGTGGGCGTTCTAGACAAGTGTGATTACATCTGCACACTAACGATATTGTCTTTATGTGAATGATTGTTGTGTTGGAGTAAACCTACTCCCAAAGAGTTATTAAAGATTGCTTCCCTAGTTCACGGTATTTAACCAGTAGACAGCCGTTTCACTGTCTACTGGTTTCTCGCCTCCTGTCAAATACAATTAGCTCGGAGCCTCGAAAGAGGGAGAACTAGGCATTCTAATGCTCCACAGGTAGACCAAGAACAGAGCAAGAAGTTCAAGGGGCAAAGGACTTATATGCAAAAAAAAAGAAATAGAAAGCTTGCAGGAAAGCAGTCATGAAGATATTGGCAAATCATCTGAAACCTGTTTTTTTCCCCTCTCTTTCATACTTTGGGGACAAAATTTATATGTATTTTGAGGCAAAGTTGTTTTTTTTTTCAGAAAGCAACTTCGACGTCATTGTTGTGCCTCTAAAACGCGCACCTAGCCTAAATTATATCAAAAGCAGGAATGTTGACCAAGACCTCGTGCTCCTTCTCATCTGCTCACACACTGCACCCTGCTTGAGTGTGGCTGGTGAACGAAAAAAAAAGCGGAAGGAGCGCAACAAAATGCAAAAAAAAATTGCAAGGCAGAGGGTCGAGGTTTCCGGTACTAAAAGTCTAATAATTTGATTCACTAGTGGTTGTGAAACTGCCTGTTCAAAAGTGCAGTCTCATCAAGCAAGTGATCACGTTCAAGAATGCAATATGGTCGTATTCTGTCAATCTGGCGTTCCATTTGCAGAAATCTGCAAGGCGGCTTTCCTGCAAGGTTGTTTTCTGAAAAAAAAAAACAATACTCTCGTGCCGAGACTGCATTCCTTGCTCACTGTTCTTTTACCACTCCTAGTCCTATTCCAATGAAAGCACCCGAGTGCAACAAAACGACTTTCGCCTCAACAATTCCTGCATGGTTGTCCCACCTCGAACTGAACCCTCAGATCGCGTGGTGGACAATATGAGTGGGGGGAAGGCAAAAGCACAATGAATCAGAAAAGCAGTCTGTGAACGAGACCTTTTGGTTGGAAAACATCTTCGCAGGGAAGCCACCTTGTATATTTCTCCAAATCGTCAATTCGTGATTTCGACTCGCAAAACCGCGTGTGCATAATATTCGACCAAGTGAATGTTCGTCTGTGCAGCTCTAAAAACTAAAAGTGCAAACGGACATGAGGGCTCACTTGCAAAACTGCATTCAACAAAATGAAATGTTGGCCACCTGGTGCGCTGACATTGCAGGTGGCGACACAATACGATGTCTCTTGACCACATGCTTATTTTTGCTTTAAAAGAGAAGTTTCGAACACGCGGCATGTGGATTCACAAGAAATAAAATGTTAGTAGATAGTCTGAGTGCCCTTGTTCCTCCCTGGTTAAAACTCACGTTGCACTATTTCACTGCCAATTAACCCATTGTATATCATTATGGGCACCCCTCTGCAAAAATTTATAAGCGAATCATACTGAAAGAAAAGTCCTAACATGTGTTTGCGGGCTATCATGGATGAATGGACGAATGAATGCATAGATGGATGGACAAAATTTTATTAATTGTCCGGCCAATGATTGGCCTGGGCGTGTTATGAATCAATGGAACACGTCGAAGAAAATTGAGGGATCCTTAAACTTCGCCTTTAACAGTTGAGTTTCACTTGATGAATGAGTTCGTAAAAGTAGTGTTTTTCCCCCTTTCTGTCGCACTTTTTTTGTTAGGGCGATCCCCCCCCCCCCCCAAAGAACAGTTTATACACTTTCAAATTCATTATAAACACTATATGTGTTCTTTTCTTCAAGAACTGCTCTGGTTTTTCAAAAGCCGTGTCAGTCTTGAGACTCTTACTGGTTACTAAAGTACATCCAGATGGACGCTCCTCCAGTGAAGAAATACCACTGGCAGAGGTAATTCAGCAGGTGACTTCATCATGTGGGTGCTAGTATTTGTTTCTCTTAAGCACAATTAGCCTCATCAGTTGGGATGCAAAACTACCACGACACGAAGCGCTCAAGAAAGTTTAGGAGCGCATATGCATGACGTAGTCATGGTCGCAGAGGAATCCAGTCCACCTTGCATATTGTAAGACTGTAAAAGATGTAAGGCACAACACTCTGCAATCATTACGGGAGCAAGGTTCATCCCCTTTGGAGCAAAGTTGCAAGTTCCGCTTATAATAAACAGATTCAGGCTCATTTCTTCGCCGAGTCACTTGTAGAATTTTACAGTCGCCAGGTGCGTTTTTTTCGAGGCTATTTATTTGCATTTTTTCAGCAAATGAAGACATTTTAATGATAATCATGTTCACCAATGTGCAGTTCTTGTTCACTAATAGCGTGTTTATCAATGAATTTGAGTGGTGAAGGGTATAGGCCAGGGTACCCGATCAAGAAGGGTGAAGGTTCATTTCAGCGCATCCCCCTCCCGCCTTCTACTGTGTGCGCCGAGGCATCAGCGCGAAGCTGCTCACAGTCTTGGCGCCACCGCCAACAGGTCGGCGCGCTGTTGACGTGTTCATTCAAGTACAAATAATATTTTAAAGTAAGCGTACCTTTATTTGGCACCTTCTGTTACTAGTAAATAATTCGTATACTTTCTTAATTCTGCCCACTAGGCAAACGAATCGCATTCGACTTGCCTGCCACTTCAAGTTACGAACTGGACCAGAAATACTTGTTTAGTGCTCCAAATAATGTGTAAAGGTCGTGTTAGACTGAGAGCAAGCGTGAATTTTACGCTACATTCGAGTTCACTGTCAGTGACAGCGCCAGCGGTGGTGTTCAGCGAGGACTGTCAACATATTCTGGCTGCTGAGTCTACTCCCTCTCGCACGATATGTATTATTTGAGGCGGGCTTTGAAGAGTAATAAGAGATGGGGAAGGCTGTTGCTAGAATAACAATAAGTACGGCTGTGAAAGCGAGTTGAGGAACAACGGCACTTCAAAGGCGAAGGGCAGGGTTAACTGTTGAAGAATGCGTCTATTCGATATGTGTAGAAGCAACTGCGTATAATCTTCAGAAATAAGTGGACATGATCTATCTACGAGCATTCAAGACATTTATATTTAGAAAAAATCAGTTCAAAACTGTAAAACATGGCCTATAAAGAAAAGAGAAAAAGAAAAGGGTAACTGACGAAATGCTTTATCAAACAGAAACAATTTCCAATCTATGAGTTGGCAGGTTCAGCAAGGTCTATAATTTTGACGAGATAGTCCACATGGTCACTATAAAGTTGGTGTAAAGTAACGCTCAGAACACCAATGCGAATAAAACACATCAATGTCAGTAGATAATGTCTTTTTTATAAGCCAGGCTATCAAACTGAGTAATCGGCGCATTTCCTTCACCCGTTTTCTACCCACGAACAAGTTTGACTTATGAGATTTAAGTGCCGATTTTTAACAACCATGTTTGAAACAGGACATCAAACGTAGCTTGTTGGGCGAGTAGTTTTAGGCTATTCGGAAGAGAAAACCAGCGAAAGACACGGAAAACAGAGAAAGAGAACAAATAACGGCATAATTATAGGTGTTGGACTACAACTTATGAGCCAACAGCGCATACATAAACAGACTATCTGAGATGTTTCACAGTTGCACACCTAACACTACAAAGCCAAGAAACGTGTGAAGGTGTTACAAGCGGCACATTTCCATGGAACACCAAAATAACGATGCCACGTGCGCTCTATTAGCAACGCGAATGTTCTACTTGTAAAAAAAGGCGAACGAGAACTGTAATGAATATTTATATCTCAGGAAAACTGACGGTTCACTCACACATGACACGTTATCCTGTGTTTCGTTTCAAAGGCATCAAAAACTTCACGTTCAATTTTATTTCTTCCTTTGCCAATGACACTCACTGATTCAAAATCAGGGACCCACACAGAAATTTGGAGCGCAGAGGTAAGTTTCAAGCAGTGCCTCTCGGAAGTAGATATCATTGTTCACGCAGTCTGTCATTAAATCCTCGAGCCCTGTGACCACCACAAACGACAAACTTACGTGCCTCTACGCTGAAAAGGCTGGATCTGCTCTCCTCATGTATCAGATCAGTGAATATCATTGGCTAAAGAAAAAATAAGACTGAACGCGAAATTTAATTGCTAAGTTTTCAGAATAAACAAAAAAAGCGAGCAAAGTGCCATGTGTGAATGGACCATCAGTTTTCCTCACACGATGTAAAAATTCGCAGTTCTAGACAATGTGTGCACGTGGCAATGATACTTCGGTGTTTAGTGAAAACGGGCTGTTTATACCACACTGACATGTTTCTTGGCTCTTTGTTTGTTTGTGCAGTTTATTGTGCAACAAGACAGCTCAGATAGCCTATTTATGCATGCGCTGCTGGTCCATGCGCGCGTGTGTGTGTGTGGGGGGGGGGGGCTTTCTTTAATAATGATAATTTAGCTGTAAGTCGAGTGCTAATCCCGCCTGGCTTCTTCACTGTCTTCGTGTTATTCGCAAGTTTCTTCTTAAGCAGATCACTAATATCGTCCCAGTAATTGTCATGTGGGCATAACAAACGCTTTCCCACCATTTTTTTTTTCTTCGGGTGTTTTCTCAGCACGCACATAGACGAAAGGTCTTCATCAAAGCGCGAAGTGAACCGAAGTTGTGTTGCACCTTTTATACAGACTGATCAACATCCTTTCAACATATTCGCCATATTCAGCAAGATACCTTGAATATCAAAAAATATAACTACCATCTTATTGTACCTAGAAAACAAGCTGTACTTAGGAGAGCGTTTTACCATAATCGCCGTCGCATGGTTAATTGAATGATTGAGAAAACTTGAGTAAAAATGAAAACCCTCTATATGATCTACGAAAAGGCACTAGACTAAAGATATATAAATATATATATATATATATATATATATATATATATATATATATATATATATATATATATATATATATATATATATATATATATATATATATATATATATATATATATATATTAGCGGTTCTGAAGGCGTTCCGTCGACGCGGAGTAATTATGTGCGTGCACTTATAAAAAAATAAGAAGAAAAGGAAGAAGGAAAATCTCTCCTGACACTGGCAAAGGTATAAGTACTTTTCAGTACCCCTTTTCTTTTGCTCTGACGACCCTTTGTAGAACAAAAAAGACGCTCCGATGACAGATGGTTCATGGCCTCGGTGATCAGTTCCGCTTTCGCATATGCCAAACTGCCAAAATAAAAAAGATAGAGAAGAGAGAGAGAGGATAGCGCTGCTCGTTAAATCAAAATGAATGACGTTTGCGCATATTGGTGGTTCATCAGCAGGAACGATAGTGCAAAAAAAAAGAAAATGAGGGAGAAGAAGCTCAAGGACATGCACTCACTTTGAACTGAAGTTTTATTGCATTTACTGAGCATGAATATATACACTCATCAGAAGCTGCAAATATTGGTGAAGAAAATGAACATGCATTGTCTGTGCCAAACAATCAAGCTCTTTCTTAGATGACAAAAGACATCTTGACACATTCGCGATTTATGCCATAGCTATTCGACGCCTCTACAATTGTTCTAGTAGTCTGGTTTCACTAGTTTTCCGTTTACGGACAACTTATTATATACAACCAAGCTGTTCGTCGGAACCGCGTCGTCAGAGAAATCACGGTAGATGAGGCTTTTATTGACAGCGCCCATTGTGCATTGTTATGTCCAGCTCTAGAATACATCACAAAAGAGGCACCTGGAGATGTTACTGTGAATAAAAATCTACTAAGGCACAAACTCGCCCAAAAGCTAGTTCTATCTGGGGTCGTTGCTCTTTGGGGGCGCAAGGCTCCCCATTTTCTGTGTAGGTGCTACGGCAACGGTGCCCGTTTACGCTTTCATCGGGTTTCAAGAAATCCAGCGGGAATGCCGCGAACAGCCTTTTCATATGCGGCGTTGTCGGCGTGGTTGGACACCTTCTCATAGAGGCATGGTATGTCTGCCTCTGGAAGGAGTCATTAGTGGTTGCAGGATTTCTCGACAGCAAGCAGCCACCTTTTTTGGTGTCATCGACCTTTCACCAGCCCGGTCATGCTTCGACCTCTTCCTCCTCGCCCACACTGGAGTCGTCGGGACATGAACATAACTGTGTGGTGCACTGGCCTCCTTTTTCGCCCTTGCCTCTTTTTGACAATTATACATGTGTGACCCAGCATGCACTTACTTTGTGCAGGGCGTTGTGAAGGCTGGACACAATTACAGTGGCATTGGCGGGATCTGTTTACACCGGTTTCATGGCCTCAGTACAGTGGCAAGAAAGCTTTTCCTAGTGTTGTGAACGCGGGCTTTTTTCAACAGGAGCAGAAAACCCGGATTTCATGCACCGCGTGGCGGCACTGTCTGTCTCTGGTGCGTAGAGTGTTTCGATGCTTGCGCGAGCGTTGAGGCACCCTACTGATGCGTTTGCGAGTGGATGCAAGGGCGGGGGCAGCGCAACGCGTCATTGTCTCAAAAATGCTACCCAATACATTTATTTTAGAACGAGATTGGAATGTTGAGTGTTATCTCCCAGACCCGTCAACAAGAGAGGCAGTGAAAATTATATTTTTACAGACCATAGGAAAAGTATTCTACAGATTCTCATGTGCAGGCCATAGCAGACTGACGAATTTTTCTCTGTGCACGTAATTTTAGCTGCCTTAACATGGCATTTTCCTCACAATGCTGTTTTAAATGCGCAGCATTTCTTTGAATCACTCAAATTGCAAACAAACGTGCTTTGAATGTTTTATCCATCATTTCATCGCTTACGTACATCGAAGTGCTATAGCTGTCTTCTCCTTAACCTGGTATAAATAAAAATTATAAATAAGTGTGTGAGTGTATGACGAACTTACAAGCTCAAGTGGCAGGTCATGAAATGTATAATGAGATATTTTCGTCGCGTACGTCGTGCATGCCATCCTTACTTTCAGTCACGTGTGGCATACCCTGTTGGACCATAGAATGCTGAATATATGCGCCACAAGCACACTCAGAGAATGACATCAGATGACTGTTTCTCAGCTAATTTCGATAGACACAAAGAATGGAAAATGTGTAAACGTACATCCGGAGTGACCTATCACAGAGCCCCACCATCGGTAGAAGATTCTGCGGAAGAGAATTTCAGTAGTGATGTCAGGGCAATATGCTATGGCTGCTTTGATAACAACGGCGTATAGTGTTACACATACACTACTATGACTATACCCGTCGGCGCCGCAAGTACCGTAGTATGCAGTTCATTCAATGAAACTTGCGTATGTGGTTTAGCGCGTGTAGCAATTACGAGACAAGATCGTTCGCTAGCCTTTAGACGCCAGTCAATGCTTCGTCCCTCATGAGCCCTCAAATTGATAAACTACTCAATTAACTTAAAAGCATATATATACATTTCGTAACGCTCTGCTCAAAACACAAAAACTAGCGTCACAAGAACTCGATTCCCGCGCTATGTGCGAGATCCTCCAAAATTTTTTCCATTGTTTTCTTTAGTCGCCTACTATCTAACCTTCCTCCCAATTCCTGTACACACGCATTTGTATGAAGGCGGAAGTTTCAGTTCATAATTAAAGGCTGGAATGCTCGGTTAGCTAGCACCGGAGAGATAAAGAAAGAAGTAAATAAGAAGCATACCTTCCTCCCCCCCTCTCCTTTTTTTTTGCTACTTCAAAGCTGCCTCTACCAAGTTTGTTAACTTGAAAAGGGACCATCCGCATTGTATCCCTGAAAATATTTGAGGTATTACGTCTCCAGAACCACAATATATAGGAACGCAACATTGGAGGGCTCGGTAAATTTTGATTATCTGCTGAAATGTGCACCATTGCACAGTACACGGACCTCTGGCATTTCGCCTCAACCAAAATACGGCCGCCGTGGTCGGGATCAAACCAGCGTCCTTTGGATCAGCGGGATCAGCAGCCTAGCACCGTAAACGCTACACTACTGCGGCGGTCTCATTGTATCCCTGCTGCATGCTCTGAAAGCTCCATGCAGCGACGACGTTCTTTATGGCGAGCTGATATGATTAACAAGTAAATGCCTGGAGTAGAAAAAAGAAGAGGGAAATCTCATGCCTCCATATTCTTCGCTAACAAAAATTAATGGAAATTAAGGAGCTTGGTCAGGGGCACCCACCTCCTGTTGAACTTGGTCAGACCATGGGCATAGGCAGGGGGTGGCACGTTGGACCTGTGCCCCCCCCCCCAAATTTTGTTTTTCACCACGAAAAGAGAGCAAAAAATGACCACTCCAAGGGAGTGCCCTCCGAAAAAAATTCTGGCTACACGCCTGGATCCGAAACTGATATTTTGGTAGCTCTTGCAATTTAATTCTGAGATGCGCCTTGAACTGTTCACTTCATACTCGCGTATATACAACTGGAAATCTTCCAAACCGCTCCAATGCACAATGCCTGAAAAGAAAGAGATAACTTGTTTTGTGTCGTTATGCAAAAGAAGTCGTGCGAAGAAAAGGTATCACCCAAAGAATGTTTGCGGAACGGTAGCGCTATTCCCTTAAACTCCGCCATCACACTAACGCTGAATTATAATTAAGGGTTTTTGGTAGGTAGTTTTCAAATAGCGTACGCAAAGCTTTGTGGTAGTGTTCCATGCCACTGTGCATGCGTCGTACGCTAACCACTTGCGAACTCCCGCTATGTGAAGCAATTAGCGGGCGACTGCAAAGCCCGTTAACTTAGCCTACGCTATTCCGAAACTCTCTAGCTTGTTCAGTATTACGGTAACGCGAAGACATAGCGTATTTACCTACAGCGTTTCCCATAGCTGCCACCATAAGCACGTCAAGTGGTGTCATCTATGGAGAATAAAAGAAAACTAGCAAACATCGAAAATTTCGAGAGCGCCAAACACTAAGCCTACAGAATTGATAATTTGACTAAGTTTCTCGAAAACAGAGCAGAATATCCACAATTACTTTGCTGTCAAAGCTTAAGGACATGAATTTCAAGCAACTAAAAACACCTATTCGAAACTAGCGTGCTACAGAGCACACGACGGCCACTAGATTATGGATTCGAAGTAAAGGGCAACCGCTTTCAGCAAAGCGGCCACGTTTTCTGGGCCGCACAGTTCCCACTCAGTATTCCGGTTCACGCGGGCAGGCCCAAAATTATGGACCATCTCCCTGAAGGAAACCATGATGGGATGTGAAGCAGCAGCAGTGTGCACCCCAATGACTCGGCTGAAACGGACGCCAAAACGGGTGCTGGAAAAACAGTTTGAAGCAAAACTCGGTGTAGGCTGTAGCCTTTACTCGCTTAAACATTTCTCTGAAACGCAAAGACATGGGAGGTGGGTTGGCTTTCGTGAATTTTTTATCGCAAGTAAACAAGCCGAAAGGTTTTTACTTGACGTGCGATCGAGCGTTGCGGGCGGTGGAGAGGGTGAAGCGAGAGAAGTGTGTTGCGAGCGGGTGGAGGAGAAATACCACCTAGGTGTATTGGGAGGAGCCGGCAGCTGCTGCGGGTGAAAGAGAGAGTGACGTCAACGTGCAGCTGCGACTTGACCTACTTGGCATTGTTCCAACAATTGCAGCAAGGGAACGCGGTGCGTTGGCACGGTGACATGGACGGAGAGCGTTACACAGGCTAGTCAAATAGCTATTCTAAATCCTCTACATTTAGAATAGCATACGTAACACTTTGCATTAGAGTTTCGCGCCACTGGGCCTGCCTCGTACGCTACCCGTTGCGTTCGCCACTGTGCTAGCCCGCTGGCCAAGGCGCTAGTGGTGGTGGCGCCCTTACTTGCACAGCGCTGGTATCAACAGCAATTTAGGAAGAATTTATTGTGATCTTAGATACATTATCATAAATATTTCTAGGTTGTTCACGTTGTTTGCATTATTTCAGAACCTCTAATTTCTTTTGCACTGATATTGCCAGTGGTTCTTAATAAAGAGAAAGGAAGAGAAAAGTGAGCCCCGTTATTGTCTGCTTCAGTGAGCGACACCGCCACAGAGCTCACAAGGGATGGGGGTGAGGAGGGATAAAAAGGGTAGAAGTAAAGGTATAGAAAAGAGGAAGAAGAAGCAACAACAAACTGAGGGGATAGGAGAGACAGGAAAGATGGAAGCACGGTCACTGGAGTCCGAGGACGGGGTACACTTGCGAGAGATGTTGTCGGCGTCTGTAGATGGCGTAGAGCAGGTCCAGTAGGTCAGAGCTGCGCTGTCACCGAAGGCCGTCGGCGGCAGGAGGTGACGCAGGGCGAGCCCAGTCGGCCAGAGCTACGGTAACGCCGAAGGTCGCAAGCGCGCGGAGCGCGCGGGCGCACAACCGGTCGGCACGAAATCCAGCGAGCGAGCGCACTGATATTGAGCATTGATAGCCCGTTTTAGGCCTGTATTGACCTCAGGGCGATTGTGCCACATCAGACAGTGGATGGATGAAACGTACACTTTAAATATAGATTACAGTTATTGTTGAGCGACAAAAAGACATCCATCTGACTCATTATGTATATTTTTTAAGAGTGTAATAGCAAAAATATGAAAAAAATCACCTCAGAACACAAAACGAATTGTCACTGAGGCCATCGAGTTTTTTGTGGGAAATTCTACGACTCAGAGTTAATACACGGACTCTACAGGAAAAGCTCCCAATAGCGCCCATGCGTTAAAACCTATAACCGCTTAGATGCCATTCGTGATGGAACAACACTCGGCTTCCAATTGGTGTTCCCTCGCCACTGTATCCTGGCATTTCTTCATTATTTTTTTCTGTTTCATGGGTCTCAGATGCGTCCCACTAAGAGACTGTCCCGTGAAGTCGAGTTGTTGGCTCACGGCAACAATAAACACGAAGGACGAGGCACTGTTTACTACGACTCACCCGGCGCTCAAGTAAGCCGGTGCAATTATCCACACGACCACGGCCACTCCACGCGTATCTCGATATGGTACAATGATGGTGGCATCATCTACTAAATAAACCTACAAACGCCTCATATCCCACGCTCTATATTGCATAAATAACCATTGTGTCTGTCCTAAATGTAGTTTATATAATTGTCATGCAGTTTTTGGTCGTTTATAACACGCGGACACGATTGTCTGCTATAAATATAAATATATGTGTGTGTGTATGCATATGTAAGCATTAGTATTATTGCTACGATGACAAAAATAGTTCTGAAAAAAAGTCCTTCAGCTGACATCGTTACGTCTAGCTGTAACCATATAGTTTCTCGCAATATCACCTAGAGGAAAATCTGGCGCTATTGAGCTGCTGAATGCAAGGGAATGCCGGGATATGTGAGCTCCGAACTTGACTCAGATTTATATACCTCAAAGACGCGTCTGGCTTCATGGTGAAATTATTCACTTCTTACTAAAAGAGCACGTAATAAGCTATTTATTTTTGGCATTGCACAGAAACATGTTTTATTTAACACTGGAAATTTCTACGTCGACGCACAATTTTAAAAAGCGTAAGAAGTAACCAACGGCCACTAAACTTGGCAGGCAGTGGACCAAGCGAGCGTTCCCTCTCCTACTTTGATGTCATCTGTTTCTTTTTTTTTTCGCCACTGGGTTATGCCGTCAAGGTAAGTGAACTTTTATTTTATAATATAATGCACGCGAATAAAACTCGCTTATAAACGTTTTGTTTTAGAGAAGCTTTATTTATGTAGTGGTATTCGCTTGTGAGGCGAAGCCTCGCTCAACACCAGCCAACACAAACTTTGCAGACACACATTCCCAGCGCTCCAACAGGGCCCCTTCAGAAATTCGCTTAGACGGTGGCGCCACACTTCCCTCTACGTAATTTTGTGAGAAACTCTATGGCCGTAACTATAATCAGCTGCTAAAATTACGTCCGTCATGTCGTTCACCATGTGCACAACTTCGCCATCTACGACACCACAGCTACCGGTCGATTTGGAGACTTTAACAGGGCGGTTTTGTAGTGTTGTCACACCGGACGTAACAGTAACATTTCTTATTTTTACGTTTTAATGGCTTCTATGGTTACGTCTAGACATAGCTTTTGCGAAAGGCAAAAGTTTCGTCCATCGTGCGGTTCACAATATGCACTTGAGTTTGATAATCATATGGCAGTCTCGAAGGTTAGCTCATGTGTCACTGGGATAATCTCGCTTTGCAATGCGCTTTCGTCGCTAACACTCACTATTTCGCTACGGCAAAACTGTACGGCGCTGTAGGAACACGATTTTGCGCGCCCGCCGCGGCCGCTAAGGCTATTTTCTTTAAGAAAAAAATGTATAAGTGGCGCCCTTGGAACATTATGCTGCAATGTTTAAAACATACTTGCGCAAAAAAAGAAAGAAAAAAAAATCACGGTAGCGCTTGAACCAACAACCTCAACAGCCTCCACGTGCTGCATTAGCCTACTACACCACTTCTGCCGATCGGTTTGGTGAGTTTAACAAGCCGATTTTACATTGTTGTCACGCTAGACGTAACTCTTAATTCATTATTTTTTATGCCTGGACGTAACTCTAACCGCTTTTATCGTTACGTATAGACGTAGCGCTAGACACTCCGTTCGGTAAAACGTAACATTGAAAACTGTCCGTGCTACTCATTTCTTCATGTTACACAGAAGTGGAGATGCATTTAACGCCGGATTTTCAACTGCACCAATCACCCTTTTTTTTTTTGTATACGCAGCGTACTAAGCTCTGTGCTCCGACACGCGTCACAGCCGCTGTGTTCATCTGGTCGATTATACTGCCTTTGGAGTCTACCAATCATTCCGTTCGTGAACGAACATCGTTGGCACCTAACGATATAGAAGCTACAGATTTCATCCAAATTCCATTACACGGGTAAGCGACAAATTGATAGTGGTCACTGTCACGACAATATTTTGAAGACAGGACAATGATTGACCGAGGCGGTGTCACTTTTTCTCACAGAGCAATACATTGAGCAGCTCTTTTTTTTTCTTACGTAAAAATGTTGTGAAGCACTCTTTATATCGTCTTGGCTGTCGGTGTTCCTACATCCGTGCGCTAAGCAACAGGCAGGCATTGATGCTATAAAAGACGCAGATGTCCATCCGGCAGCTCTTTTTTGAACGCAGGCTGGGGACTTTTAATAGTTAAAATGAGTATGACGATTGACGCGGAACACCTGCACACGATTACGGTGAGAGCAACCAGGACGCGTCTTTTCTACCGCAACTCAGCGTAAACACCGCACTTTCAGCCGCTTCTCTAGGGCACTGCCATCTTGGGTTCAAAGCGAACAAAAAAATAAAAAAAGAACAAGGCCACTTGACTTCAGACGAAAAAGGAATGATACTGATCACGGAAGAAAGGCAGGTAGGAGAGGACATGCCCAGCCGGCGTGCGGCGTGAAAGGTGTGGCGGAAATGACATCACAGCGGCCATATTCACTGGGCACAGTGGCGGCGTTTTTATGGTTACGTGTTGCGCAGTGGAGCTAGTCTAGCAGTGGAGCGGCGGCGGCATGTGTGCATCCCCAGGTCTCGTGTTGAGCAGTGGCGGACAACATCCGTGCTTTGCGCCGCGTTATTGGTTACACAGTGTTCTCCTGGCAGTTACTGCACTCTTTGCAACGTTTACACATCCTTTTGTCCATCACGGGGTATCAACAGTGCGTAGAACGAGTGCATATCCATGTGTCGCGCGGCGGATGATGCGGATGAAACAGTTAGTGTTAAGCGAAATTGCGTTGGGCACCATGACGAAGCTGAATGACGACGAACGCCTTGCAGGTCAGTGACGGTTGAGCAGTGCTCCTGCTTGGGACAACGGACGACCCTGTTGAGCCCCGCAAGACGCCATGAAGACCATTTGCACATACGTAGCTTCGTGTTGTGTGTGTACAGTGACAACTTTCATGTGCGTGTTACAACACCTTTCCTGTTCCGCTTCGTACACTCTCCCCCAGCATTGCATGTAGTCTCAACGTAACAGCAACCGCGTTCAAGTGTCACTTGCACCGTGCTCAAAGTAACCACGGTCGCAGAATGCTGACGCCGGTGAGTTTCACGCGGAACACAGACGCAGTGACCGGACGCTGCGTCGGCCGCGTGGCGGAATGCAACCGTAGAAGGCGCACGACTGATCGTGTTGTCTGTACAGTTGTTAAATTAATGACGCGAAAACACTTGCCGCTGTCAGTGCATCTAGAACGCGTTCTCTTGTACTTGCTTTGTTGTCGGTGATCGGTTACTCGCTGTTAATACTTGGGCGAAATGATTTCGCCGAAGGTGTCGCGCTAGCTCAGAGGGTTGAGCCCCGTTTCATTAGTTTCTGATCGTCACGACACGCGCGCTGCGCAGCTCACGTGCTTTCCGAGCCGGAGAGAGGGTCGTGCCTTCTGCTTTACATACGAATGTAAACAAGAGAGGAGAATTCGCCCAGGCAATATAGCCGACTTCCGGCTTCATCGCGGCTTCACTCGTCACCCCCGGAAAATCTTTTCAAAAGCTTCCGGGGGTGACGCTTCACTACGAGTGACGTCAGGGCCTCTCCTACCTTTCCTCCTAGATTTCCCGTGCCTGCCGGATGAGCGCGAAACGCCGGTCATATATGGCGACGCTGCCTACGTAGAAGTAAGGGTCTTTGTACTTGGCCTTTGAGATCGGCAATTTTGACGTTTGCTACTAATTTCAGAGGATGTCTGTAATAAAAAATTTGCTTTTTGAATGACGGCGTCACTTACGTAGGGTTAATTATAATTACGTTCACGCCGTTCCGAAACTTATTTACGTTATTTTTGTTGCATATAAGCTCCAAAAACGTAAAAAGCCTATTTGAAGACACCCCTACTTGAGTGGCACCACCCCCGTAGTTCCGACGACCGCCGATAATCCGGCAGGCACGGGAAATCTAGGAGGCGTTGGGCATACACTATACCAAGGGGCTGCCCTTTCCCCGCTCCTCTTCAATATCGCCCTCATGCACCTCCCGGAGGCCCTAAATGAAGTTTCGCAAGTACGCCACGACATATATGCTGATGACGTCACAATATGGAGCCGGTCTGGTAACCTGGATCAGATAGAAGAAGCCTTTCAACAGGCCACCTCCATCTTAGAAAAGATAGGGCGCAAGAGTGGTCTGGACTGCTCCCCCACCAAATCAAAAATCCTAGTATATAGAAATAAGGCAACTGACAATACATCGTTCAACGCACAACCCAATGGAACGCAAATTAACGAGGTTGAAACCATCCGAATTCTGGGAGCCCACTTCAATAATCGGGGCAACAATTCATTTGCTTTACATAAACTAAAACGTCCTGCCTACAAATATCTCGGATGATTAGTTAGGTGGCTAACTGACGATGAGGGATGAAATAACACGGCATAATGCGACTCATTCAGGCATTTGTTATCAGCCGCATAACTTATAGCTTTCCTTACCTGAGAGTCTTGAAAGCACACGAGCACCAAATAGACAGAGTCATACGTGTGACTCTCAATAAGGCTCTGAACTTTTCCCCGTGGACCCTGACGAACGTCTGCCTCAAATGGGGCTCCACAATACCGTATCAGAACTATTCCATGCACACCACACGAATCAAGTCATGCGCGATCGCCATCACTAAAACAGGACGGAAAACACTATCAGAACTTGTCAGAGAAGGGGAAAACAACGTACCCCACATAAATGAAGGCAGGACTTCATCATCAAACCACTTCCACGCAACATGCATACTCGGTTCCACGAACATCGACGTCGGGCACGGACAAAAGTTCACGACAACTGCTCAGATACTGAGGGCACCTTCTTTGTCGATTCAGCTGGACCAGTGAACGGCAAATATACAGCAAGCGTCATTAATTGTGGAAAACAGGTTGATTGTATATGAGCCCAGTACACAGACACAACTAGTATGGAAGAAGCAGGAATCGCCCTCGCCCTACGAAACCCAAGGTCCACTTTCGTTCTAACAGATTCAAAAGCAGCCTACCGAAATTTATGTAAAGGCTACATCGGCCCCATTGCGCATCGACATAATTCTTACACAACTCTCGTCCTCACGCTCAGAGGGCGAATGGAAACAGCTGATATGAATACCCGGCCACTGCGGAGTTAAAGGCAATGAGCTCGCCCATGCCTCGGCCCGAGAATTACTCTTCCGGACCTCCGACCCCGGCATATAACGCACCCACCCTCGACTGTGCATATGAACCCGTTCCTAACACACACAGATATTCTAGAACATCAAAGACTCGAAAGACGGAAACTTCCGCCCCCGGGGCCAACGCTTAGTAAAGAATCTCAGGTAGCGTGGCGTCGCCTGCAGACCTTGTCTTACCCCAATCCATACATACTGTCTTAGATCCCGACACATACGCACTACAGTGCAGGTTCTGCGTCACTGAAACAGCCACCCTGTAGCACATGGCATGGGGATGCCCACACTATCCACCTCTACAACCCAGAGCACAGCACAACACTGTAGGGTGGGAGGCAGCTCTGTCCAGCTCGGATCCGGAGACCCAAGAGGTGCTCGATCGTGAGACGAGCGAAGACAACGGCCCGTGCCAATGGGATCCCGGACTAAGAAGCCCACTCACCGACACTCCTTCCTCGGTCGCAAATAAATAATTTATTCTCTCTCTCACCCAAGGAGGCTCTATACTATGTTTTCTGGAGTGGAGGTGCGCCCCGATAAGTGACGCCAATCGCCACCCTATTGGAAAAGAAAAAACTCGGAAGTACACGACAAAGTGAGCTTCGTAGCTCCGCCATCGCAGTGGCCTTTGGAAACTGTGACGTGCTTTTGTAAAGCAGTTAAAGATTTTACAAGGCTAGGGTGACTTCGTGCGTGGCTTATAGCTGCACCAATTGCATCAAGAAGACGCCTGGGATCACTTTTGACGTATAAGTATTCTCGCCTCGTTCTCTAACGATCGCCTTTTTTCGCGTATTCTGTTAAATTAGAAACAATATGAAAGGTGTGCATGCATGTAATACATGCATATATCTGTATGGAAGGTAACTTGAAGCTTTAAATGCTCGCTGACACGACGTTGTCTATAAGGTTTAAGTTTACCGACGAAGCACTGCGGTCTATGGCTGTATACGTATCAAACATTGGAACGAGTATAGGACGTCTGAACGCTTTTTTAATTCTAAGTTTTCTGGTGTTGTCTTATAAGACAAGACTGATGGCCTGCATGCATATTTTTTTGATGAGTGATTATCAAATTTAGTGCATGTTTATAGAGGAATTTGCAGATGTAGAGAATAATTCATTGCCGTGATTATTCGTGGTACAGGTTTCCGAAAGACAGTGCGCTGCGTTCTGCCTGGGAACCTGCTGTTCGAAGAAATAGTTGGAGGGCTAGGGACGGTGACCACCTCTGTTCTATTCACTTCGAATAATGCTGCTTCGACAGAACGGGGCAGACAACCAGACTGCGGCCTGGCAGTGCACCTTCGATTTTTCCTGCTTTCCGAACGCACCTGCGAAAACCTGTTAGTTTCTACCTCCTTGGCGTAGCTTCAATAGAATGTAGTCACAAAAATAAGCATTCGCGTCTAAAACAAGATGAGACACCTTTGAAATTCGTTTTGTCTCTCCGAATAAACAAAAACCAAAACACCGATAGACGAAGTTGCCAAAATGAGTGAGTGGCGTTATATCAAACATCGAGCTACCTCGTTTCTAGGCTCTGAAGGCTGCGCTTGCCATGACAACACCCGTCGTCAACAGATGTTGATAAATATTGATACGTGTATGGAACTGTCCGTCCGGCACAGGTGAAATGGCACCCAAAAGGAGGAAGACGACAACTTGCATGGTTGCTGTGGGTTGGATTATCGAGTTTTCCCCGTTGGCCCGCATGACTGTGCGTTTTTTCAGCCGTTAGCAAGACCCACTGTCGGTGAATAAATTTTCCCCGTAACATCTTTTGGTGGAAGGTGCGCGGTCTTCACACAACCAGACTCTGGAACTCCGCAGTGGTCGCCAGCTTTGTTCAGCCGCGATGCCTGGAACCGGCACTCAGGCCTCGCCATCCACGCCAGCTCCCTCACCTGTAATTCCCCCCATCTTCTTGACCATGGCACGTTTTTCGGGATGGAAAGCACGGACGTCGAAGGATGAATCGCATTATTCGAGCACGTCAGCAAGCACTACAGGTGGTACAAGACGCTTATGCTGGCAAATATTCAATTCTACCCAGGCAGCACGCCGCCGTTGGACCAATCTTGGACCAACATCGGCTAACATCGGCACCGACGTCGGGCCGACGTCGGAAGTGCAACTTCTTCCAATGTCGGGCCGACGTTCAAGCCAATGATGGGCCGACGTTTTGCCGATGTTTTAGCCAGTATGCAACCAACATTGGGCCGACGAAGGCCCATCGTATTGCCGACAAAGCTGCCAATGTTCGGCCAACACTGGGCCATATTTCAGCCAATCACATACCATTTTTACGCCGATGTTTGCTGCACGACGAATATTAGCTACGGATGTACGACCGACATTGAACCAATCCAGGGCCACATTGCAGCCAATCAAATGCCGTTATTACACCGATGTTTCCTGCACGACGAATATTGGCTACTGATTGGCTTGCCATTATGTAACCATTATTAGTAGGGAATGTTTCTTACCGGAAGATTTAAACAATATGTCTCGATGACCCGCTCTTGTAGCTTTGCAGCCCTGTATACTTGGGGCAACAGAAAATTGAATGCTGAGAACTGAAAGCAGTTACTCGATCTATTTCATCTTTTATACCTCATTCCCTTTGCTAACACTAGAAGTGTAGTTTATTTTTTTACCAATCTATCTTTTGCAATAGAGAGTGCTTTATTTGGTACTGGTATTTGGTACAGCAGATCGAAAAAAGTCGTTAGGAAGTAAATGTTGAAAGCGTATGTCCCCCACTTGCAATCCCCACATATGTCCCCCACATGGTAATCGAGAATATTCATAGTTTAGAGCATTTTTTTGTAACTAAAACATGGTGATGGTGCTTCTGGATCAGCATAAGCTAGCCGAACAGTGCACCACCGACAGTCTGCAGACTATTTATTCTTTGTTTTTTTATTTATTTGGTACAACAAAAATTGTATACATTGAAAAATATATATACACAACTAAAAAAGGCCCGCTCTACTGCAGGTCAGGTTGCGTTGGGGGCACAGTGACAGTGGTGCTGTCAAGGACCTGGCTGCTGTGGCTGGGCAGGAAGCCAGCTGCCGCGAGCAGCCGATCATCTGCACTCTGAGAGTGGGGATCATCGGGCTGCTCCACAACAAATGCTTCTCTGAAGCGCCGCTTCCTGCCCCCACAGCGATCACCAGACCCTGGCAGCCACCTCTTAACAAAGTTGAGGGCCTCCGCCTGGTCGCACCCTGCTTTTTGGCAGATGACATCTGCATACAAGAACAGAAATACCATAGTACACATGAAGCACTGCAGTACAGAAAATACACAAGGGTACACACACATAAAACAATGAACAAGTCTAACCTGTCACTAATCTACAGAGCCTCAGGTTCACAAAGGCCCTTTTCCCTTTTCTGCCATGAAGGCCGTACAGCACTTGCACGTCATGTGCCAATACAGCCTTCATGGCATTCACACCAATTTCTCGGAGGCCACGTCCCCCAATCTGCAGGAGGTGCTTGCGCTGTAAAAAAATGCAAGAAGCATAGATGGGGTAAACGCAACAGCACATCGAAATGTTTTCATGATAAAAATCTGCAAGAAACACTGAAAACAACAACTTGAATTTTTGGGCATCACAACATTTCAATGTTTTTTTACGCTAACTTCAACTCACTTGACCTAAAATGGTTTCCACATCAGCCCTCTCACACTCAGTGTGAGAACCTTTCAGAGTCCTTCTCTGAATGCAGTTTTGCTATTATGAAATCAAATACAACACTGTTATAACACTTAATAAATATTGATTCTAGCTATGAAATAGTATAATTACTTTGTACAGTGCTCAAATTCCAATACACGTTTCTTCGAGGTTACAATGTCTTTGCCTGAATGTTGACCAGGAGTAGCTTCTACAGGTGAAAAACGATAAAATATGTGAAATTCAAAAAGAAGCTTGGACATGTTTTTAATCAATGCATTGTAAGCAGAGCACAACAAGATAAAAGAACATGATCAAGGCGTACTAAGAGGCAACCTTAGAGTGACCAAATCTTGGTCATAGATGAAACTGATAGAAAAATAAAGGTCGCACTAGATGGTCGCACCATTTGCTGTTTATATTTTTCTGTGATAGCCAACAAAGAGGCATGTCGCTATAGAAATATCATCACAATAAACAAAGGTGCATTTTTCTTCACACTGCGAAATTGGGTGCGTGTTAGATTTTTAAAAAAGTAAAAAATCGGCTAACACAAGGCAGGGTGAACTGTAGCTCAAAGTAGAGAGAGCCGCAGCGGACACGAAATAGGGTGATAAATGAACAAAATTACTGAATGTCTGTTTTAAGCAGGCTATTGCTAGTCACTGCCCATCAAACACACGATGCCGCCTACATCGTCTGCTAGGTTAGGACCGTTCACTCGGACTTCACAGACTATAGTAAATACAGTCGAATCTCATTAATTCCAACACACTTAATTTGAACTGACGCTGTGGCCGTATCAAACTATACCGCGCTCCGAAAATGCTCTCAGCATCCCGCCCAATCCTGCGGTGGCACTTCAGACACCTCATCGCTGTGCTTGAAGAAGAAAATGAAGAAAAGGAAAGAAAAGACTGTGGTGGAATGTTTGCCAAATGCCAATCTGCGACATTCCTGTGCCCCGCTTCGGCTTTTTCCGTCCCTGCCACGTACGTAGAGACCCTTCTCCTCTTAACACTGCGCATGAAGAGAAAGAGGGGGAAAAAAGCTGTCGCAGAGAGTTGGCTCTCTCATGCCGATCTGCAACCCGCCGGTGTCACGCTTCCCTGTTTTTCGTTCCTGCTATGTAGAGACTCTTCTCCTTTCAACACCGCGCATGAAGAGAAAAAAAAAAAAAAGCTGCCGCGGAGTGTTTCTCTCTCGAATGCCGATCTGCTTCTCTTCAGGTGGAGACGCTCCTCCATTCTCATCATGTGCTGGCCACGCTCCGGCTGCAGCGCAGATGGTAACAGTGGAAACACAGTTGTCTTCGAAGAGTGTCAGCACTGGACATTGCCGCGCGCAACTTCTTTTGCCAGGAGAATACTGAAGCCGAAGTACAAATGCTTTGCAAACTGCACGCAAAACTTGACTCGTTGCAAGGCCAACGTGTACAGACATGTATTGACTACTTTAATTAATGACGGATGTCCTGTAATTTGTGAATAAAACTTCTCCATGCACATGCATCACTGCATGGTGAGCCCTCCGCTCGTTTACCGTATTTACTCTATTCTACCGCGCCCTCGATTGTAACGCACGCCCGGTTTCCACGACGAAAAAAAAAAAAAAAACGAAGACATCGGTTGCAACGCGCACCCTTTTTTCTCGTTGGCCCGCTTGATCACACCACTCGCGAAAACGACTCTTTTTGAGAGCGTCTTCCGTTTAAATATGAAGTACGGGGGAAGCTTATGCCTATCTAACGTGCAACAGAGCATTGCTGTCACTCTAGTTTTACCGTGGCCCGATGTCAGTACACAAACTTGCTTCGCCCCCTTCTCCTAGACGGTTGTGGTGCCAGGCATGTCGAAGTAAAGAGGCGTGTGATCGGCATTCCCGATTTGCCCAAGCAGGTAGCCGTTGTTGTGCCGCAAGTTTAGGAGGAACCTCTGAAGACTCTGAAGCTTTTCTTCGTACTCCTCCGGCAACTTCCGGCATATGCCCGTTCGCCTTCGGAGGGAAAAGCCTTTTCTCTTCATAAAGTTCGTTAGCCAGCACCTGCTCGCTTTAAAATGGCTCTGCATTAGCCCTTTTTCTAAGGCTAACTGCATAGCCTGCACTTGGAGCAGTTCTGTCGTCACGGGCCGCTCACTGCTTAATCACATACTCGCCGAGCAGCTCTTCAATTTGTGGAAACCGACCCTGCTGTGGTCCACCGAAGCCTTTGCGTGAATCTTTGCTGTCGACAATATTCTGCTTTTATTTCCGCCAGTCCCGCACGCACGTTTCGGGAACTCCGAATGACCGCGATGCGGCCCGTTTTTTGTCCGTTCCGGCACACGCGACGACTTTTCTTTTAGAAGCAGCATTGTGGTGCACTCGTCGAGTTTTTGGAGTCGGCCCTACCATGCCGTCGATGCTAATGTACTACAAGATGACGAACTCCTCAGCACACGTATGAAGTGCCGCGCATGGGAAACACATAGGCAGAAATGACCGACGCGCCATGCCGACGCACGTAGGGGGCGGCCCTTTTGTAAGTGGCGATGGCAATAGAATGACCATATTCATTTTTTTTTTCGTACTCGATTCCAACGCACATGCGATTTATGAACTCTCTTAACCGGAAAAAAGGTGCGTGTTAGATTCAAGTAATTATGGTACCGTATTTTTCGGTCTATAAGTCGCACCCTTGTATAAGTCGCACCCCCCTCAAAATGGCAGTTTTTCCGAAAAAAAAACATATATAAGTCGCACCGGTGTATAAGTCGCACCTGCTTATCCGGCCGAGTGTCGCGTCGTGAGAAAGCATTGCGAAAATGCATGCTTGAGGCGGCCGCCGCTTTTGCAAGTTTCCAGCTGTTGGCAGACGCGTGCGAGCGCCTTCCAACAAACATAAAAACAATATTTCCAGTCAGAAGTATTTTTATTATTCCGACAAGTCAAAACCATCGAAGTCCTCTTCCTCCGAGTCGCTCACAAACAGGGCGGCTATTTCGGGTTGTAGCACTGCTGGCTCGTCACTGTCGTCCTCCGACTCGCTCGAATCGGACTCAACATCGGCCACGCCGGGGATCAACCCGGCCTTGCGAAAGCCCGCCACAATTGTTTTGTCAGAAATGGAATGCCAAGCTTCGCTCACCCATTTCGCCACTTCGCCAAACTCAGCGCGTCTCATGCGACCCGTTTTAGTGAAGCTATGCTCTCCCTCCGACATCCATGACTCCCACAAACGTCGCAGAACGGCCTTGAAGCTGCGGTTGACGGATATGTCGAGCGGCTGAAGCAACTTGGTCATGCCGCCGGGAATGATAACAGGCACACAATTCTTCGAACTGATCTTTTTTTTTACGATGTCGGTGATATGAGCCCGCATACTGTCCATCACCAGCATTCCTGGCTTCACGTGAAAGAATCCGTCGGGTCGACGTGAAAAACAGCGGTCAAGCCACACGCCCATTGTTTCTTCGTCCATCCAACCCTTCGCGTTCGCCTGAACCACCACCGTGGGAGGGAAAATGTCCTTCGGCAAGGTTTTCCGTTTAAATATGAGCATGGGAGGCAACTTGGTGCCGTCTGCGCAGCAGGCGAGCACAACGGTGAAGTGAGACTTTTCGTGGCCAGTTGTCCTCACCGTCACAGTTTTCTGGCCTTTCTCGGCAACACTTCTCCCGAGCGGGATGTCGAAGGTCAACGGCACTTCATCCATGTTGACGATGTGGCTCGCGCTGACGTTCTTCTTTGCAATTTCCTCCCTCACAAATGAGCTGAAGCGTTCCAGCTGCGCTTGAAAGTCGTCGGGTAGCTTCTGGCTCACTGTAGTCCGGGCTCGCATGACGAGCTGATTCCGCCGCATAAAGCGGAAACACCACGATGGACCACCACTGAATCCCTCAGTGTTGGTCTCCGCTGCCAAAGCCTTCGCCTTCAGGCGCAGCTGCACTGTAGACAGGCCTCTCCCTTCGGCTCGCTGTTGTAGCACCCACGTTCGCAGGCTACGCTCAAGGTCCGGCCAGCGTGCCTTCTTGCCGCGGTTGGCCTTCTTAGTAGACTTCATTGTCCGGAGGACGCTGTGAGCCTTGCGCCAGTCCCGGATTACTTTTTCGGCGACATCGAATTCTCTTCCTGCAGCACGATTTCCGTGTTGTTCTGCAAATTCAACTGCACGCAGCTTGAACTTCGCATCAAAACTTCGCCGACTTTGCTTTCCATGTGGCGCCATGGTTAACGAGGACGCTGCAACAACGCCGCTACGCCTATGCTACCATGCCACAGAACACCTGACCATGCACAATGGCAGCAAGTGCGACTGCTGCGGCGGGCGAGCGGGCGGAAGTGATGGCAACCGAAGCGGCTCCAGCGGCTCTTGTCCGAAATGCGAACTTGCCTTCCATTATTTATAATTTCGTTAAGTACCTCTACTTTTTTTCGCCCCTCAATGATTATTTATTTTCTGTGCAAAACTATATAAGCACTATTATTTCTAGGGAGGTAATTTACCACTCTTTTTATTTTTTTCTGAAATGTGGTTTCCGTGCATGACAAAAGGGAGCGCACGGCGAACTGCCCGACGGAGAAAGCGTGGCCGCAATGTCCAGGCCGCCTTAAGGCTATTTCACATGCCGCAATTGCAGCGAAAAAAAAAAAATCGTTCCGTTCGCTTCAATCACTCTATTCGCAGCCGCCGCTAATGGCGGTTTCGTTTGACATAGACCGCGAACGGTCCACGATATTCGCTCTGCGACTGGAGCGGCGAGAAACGTTTCTTGCCACCGTTTGTTGTGGCAGACACTGGAATGTTTCAAATATAAAAATCTGTACGTTACGATATTATTAAGCTTCTATGAACGGTAACGAAGAGCACTTTCCAATCTTTGCTAAAACAAACACGTCGACGCTATTTCGACGGCTTGACGGGCCTGGCCCTATTTCGACGGGTCCCGAACAAAAATCGCTCCCGCCGCTGCGATCAGAGCGAAAACTTCCAACATGTTGGAAGCTCGCCACGGACCGCTGCGGTGGGAGCGAACTGGCGCCTTTTTTTCGCTGCGAGCGAATTCACGGACTGAAAATCGCTACTTTTGTGTCATGTGAAACGGCCCTAATTCACGGCATCTGATCCGATTTAGACTGTATATAAGTCGCACCGTTGTATAAGTCGCACCGACGAAAAATTCAGAAAAAAACCGCGACTTATACACCGAAAAATACGGTAACTTTAATTATTTTGAACTTCTTTTAATTTGAACAAATTTTCTGGCCTCTTTGAGTACGAATTATTCATATTCGACTGTAGTACAGTGGCTCATGAGATAACCTGACTAGTTTGTTTCCCGAAACACAGTATCTTAAAGCAGTACTAAATTTCTGCATGTTACATAGGCATATTAAAAATCAAGAAATATACACCAAAGCCACAGCCACAGCTTTACTCTGCACAGCTGCCTCTGCTGCCTCCACTTATCCAATTGTACCATCAGGCAGCCGGGGAAGGTCAGAGGGGCGCTGTGCTGGCTGGGCGTGCTGAGGCACGGACAAGAGCCGTACCTGGTGCTTCAGCAGTCGCACCTCCTGCAGAACCTCTCTTTGTTGCTGCCGGATGCCAAGTTGGATCCGCAGGATCCGTAGTAATAGAGCTGAAACATACAAGAGTACATACCATATTTACTCGCACAATTTGCATCCTCACATAATTTGCTCACCAGTATAATTAGCCAGCCTGCTTTACTACAAGAAACTTTTTGCTCGCATACTTTGCCCTCCCCAACCAGCCCGAGCCACCTTGCCAGCACACACACAGACACATTTGACTTCATGATGCTCAGGTCAGGCACATCTCTAGTCGAGCAGGCGAGTGCAGTCTTACACAAAATGGACTGAGTGCAAGGTCCCTTCTTCCATGAACTTTTATGCTTTCCCTAGAATATCGAACTTGAAAACTGAAACCTGTTTATGTGTAGTCCGAAATGCCTAAAGGTTTGCCTCCTATCTTCCCACCTCTTCCACGGCAAGAATGTATTCCCGAGACACAGCACAGATGTTGAACGCGTGCAAGGACCTGTCACATCAACTAGATGAGGCAGGTTTTCGCACTCATTATTTTTTTTTCGGTTTCGCCATCTGGCCATTGCGCTTTTACCGTTCCTTGTGATAGGCTACAATAATTATATACGAGGCAGATTGCTGTTATAAAGCTTACCGAAGAAAACTGAAACCGTGCTACCGCTAAGCACATCAGCGTGGAGTTCTTCGACATGCAATATTCAGTATGGGAGCCAGCAGAAGAGTGCGTTGAATAACACTTAGCATAGAAGCTTGGGTGTGTTGGTTAGATATTGGAGGGAACACAACACAATAGAAGACTGGGACAAGGAATGGACACACACACACATGAAGGGCGACACACACAGCACTGTGTTGGCATCGCGCTTCCTTGTCTGCATCTTACTTTACGTTGGGTTCCCGACAATTATTGGAGAGTACTTATGTTCTCTGGCATAACCCTGTCGTGGGAACTGGTTTTTGTGAGCACTGTTCGGAAGAACTTCAAGAAAATCGGGGCATTTGAACAGGCTTAGCAAACAAATGACAATCCGCTTTGAGACAGCTGTGACAGCGCCTGCAACATATATTCCAAGTTGAGCTTTTAGGCCAGCGATTACTACTAGCTTCGCACATGACCGGATTGACAAAAAAAGTACACATAATACGCGAGTATATACCGCATTTGACTCTGTAGCTTTGATGAACCAGGCAGATACACAAATTTATCCAAAACTCCATTGATTCTGTTGCAAAACTATTCAACAAATAAATTGCGATGTTATCTATGTTACTATACGATTGTGGCACTTTACCATTGCAGCTTTCCAGGAGGCACACATAGTGCAGCGTTAGTTCACCACTCGCATTTAATTGTATGCAGTAGGTTGCTCACAGCAACTGACTGCATGCAATGGTGAACATCTTGCATGCTTGCACCGCTGTTTCAGCATGCTGGCTGCTTCCCATATGGCTATCAATTGATGTTCACAAAATTGGGAAGATGAAGAAAGACTACACAGTGCCCTCTGGCCACCCTATACTCCAAACCTCCAGCCAACAAACAAACAAAAGAAACAGAAGTATGCAAATGAATATTATTGCTAATGCAGCTGGAATGGAGTGTAGTTTTCACCAATTCTGTGTGTTAAGTCAATATGGAGTGAGTTAACTCCATAAAGTAGCTTTTCTCAAAACAGTGTTCACTCTATTGTAACACAAGGAGTGACTTCATAGCATCTAGAAGGAAAAATAGAATCTTCAGTATTTGATAGAAATGTGAGGCTCTACCTCAAAACAACAATAATCTGGAAAAAGAACTCATTACATTCGAAAAAAAAAAAAAGGTAGCACAGTTGATCCCCTTTACAAGAGACACTGATGTAACAGACAAACGGGGATAAGAGGCACCAGTGTGCAGGCTGACATTTGGCCCATCATGCATCAGGCACTCCGTAGATGCGCCTGTGCAGCCGGGAGCCCAGCAGTCAAGCATGCTGAGCAAGACTGTTGACCACTGTACAATGACACATTGCCACGAAATTTCAAAACTTCATTTCACAGACTTCTGCAAAAGCTTCTTACGCTCTTGCATGATTTTTGCACAAGCTTCTCTCATTCTTGCGTGATTTTCGTCAGAACATATAAGTGTTGGAAGTTGTATGTCCCCAAAAACTTGCACAATACAAATAGCATACAGTAAAGTCTATCACTTAATCCGTGCATAGTGTAACAATGAAAGGAAACTCACGCATGGTTTGCTCCGAGCCTTCCCCGTGCGGTGCCTCCTTGAGCCTTGGAGAGCACTGTACAGCTAGAGCAAAGTAGCATCAATCCAGTGTTAATGGCAGGTTAACAAGACAACAAAACTAACCCCCATATTCATAAACGCTCCCCGACTCGACTTTCACGCTTCACTTGACAGAGTTGAGCACTGTGCCGCTGCTCGTTTGAAAGCGACGCTGCGCTACTCGAGAATCACAGCAGATTATTGCTGACATGCAGCAATTTTCTCTGCTTAGAGACGGCGCTCCCATCAGCCATCTCAAGTGAAGGTGAAGCGTTGAGTGGAGGGACGTTCTAGAATACGGGGGTAAGATTGGTTGCAAGAACACTACAATAGACACACTTAATTTTTACACTTCATCTATATTGTACAGCTACACACATTCTGCATCCTTATAATGCAACATACAGGCTTATAAAGTAAACACTGTAGGCTGCTCAAATAACACCTACACAAAAAAATTACCCAAAAGTGGCCATGCGCAAAGTACTTTTATTTGAAACTCACAAAACTTTTGCGGTGATGGAGAATAAATAAGACAGGTTACGCTTGGAGGCACATGAGACCTTCGCAGCTTTCATAAAGTACAAAAAACAAAATGGTATGTGTGTGTGTATGTACACATGAAGCTTCAGCCTTTACATACGGTTTCTGGAAAGAATCGACTATGAATTTTATGGCACCTGTGTCCTTCAGCGCAATTGAAAGCCTGCTGATCAGTGTGTGCAATTGTGGAATAGTTACATGGAAAATGGCGTGAAACACCTAAAACCAAATTTTTCTAGCTAGGAAATATGCAGCTGTGTATACACAACACATGCTGCAAACAGTGGGAGGTGACCACGAGAGTGATTTGAGTGTAAGCGGCAGTATTCCGCATTCATGCACCCCGCAATTTTCAACTGTTACCCAAAAGCAGCACCACTTCAGCGTGCTACTTTTTTTTTTTACATCATAAACAGCACGGAATACAGCGAGGATGAAAACAACATATGCAATTAAATTTTGAGCACTATTTATGGTGCGCATGATTGATTGATTGATATGTGGGGTTTAACGTCCCAAAACCACTATATGATTATGATAGACGCCGTAGTGGAGGTCTCCGGAAATCTAGACCACCTGGGGTTCTTTAACGTGCACCTAAATCTGAGCACACGAGCCTACAGCATTCCCGCCTCCATTGGAAATGCAGCCGCCGCAGCCGGGATCCGAACCCGCGCCCTGCGGGTCAGCAGCCGAGTACCTTAGCCACTAGACCACCGCGGCGAGGATGGTGCGCATGAAAAAAAAAAAAAAAGGCCTTTGTACAACGACGAATTCATAATTTGCCTTCACGAACCTTCTGTTAGGCTGCACCACATACAGATTTTTTGTGGCTTTCAAAAGAGATTTGAAAAAAAAAAAAAAAACGTGTTTACTCTCGTCATGAGCGCACTCACTAAGTCACCCTCATTTCAGTCGCCAAAATTTTGTTTTTTTTTTCTTCCACATATTAAACACACACCTTACGTTCATCCGCCGAAGTCCCACGGGCTCCCCCCCCCCCCTGCCGCCTTCGCTCGCTGCCACGTGCCATTTTATTTTTGTTTCTATTTGTTCACGGAACGTCGCCTGTCTTTTTTAATTATCTCTTGTAACATATGTGGCATTATCTTGTTCCCGAGGTGCCACAGGTGCTCTGCTATGTAGATGCACCATTAAACTAGTATTTTTGATCAACTGTGCATTTCTGATGTTTACCTTGCAAGTACGTAAAACTGGCATGCTTCTTGATCTACGATACACATGTGGCTTGTCTCACTTTGAAGGAAAAGTTAGCATACAATGGTGTAAATGCTTAGAATTTGAAGTATTGAGGCAGCAGCACACCTGAGATGATTATATGGTAAAGAAACAAGTGCTGCCTTATTACTGGCAAGTTGTCACTTATATGTACAAATAAATTTTGCGAGCTAAAAAAAGTACAAAAGCACAGCGAGGCTATGATGTGGTTCAACCTGTGGATTCGCTTCATTTATCACGCCATATGATGAAGCTTCCTTTGGTAAAACTGCTCAGATAAGAAAAAAAGTTTGCTGTCCAACACAGCAACTATACAAAGTGTGCACGTGCATCTCGCAGCGCCTTTTCGTCACTTCCGAAATGCGCCACCAACATGCCCGGGCACCAACCAAATCTATCGCTTACAACTGCCATGTTGTCTCCTCGTGCTTGCACCCGTTTAGTTTTGCCTCACGATGCAAGTTTGAGAAATTATGAGCTGCTAGTGAGGCAAGTTGATTTAGTAGTCCACGCAGAGGGAGCAGAGCTTAGGGTGTTTCTTCGCTGAAAGTTATAACCTGAAATTGAGAACGCACATTCCGATTTTCCTAAAAGTACCAGCGTATTTGGCTGGTGCAGATTAACAAAAGCTACTTGAAAAAACTTTGCAATATTTGCATCTTCAGGTGCAACTTCATTACGGGTAAGTGCCATAGCCAAGTATTTACCTGCAAACAGATATAGCTTACCAAGATACTGTACATACAAACTTGTCCGCAGTTAAAATCATGATGGCGAGGAAGGCGGTTAAAATCGTGATGGCGATCGCGGAGATTTGGTATTGCATTGAAACAAACTATAAAGAATGGGAAACAATATTAGTTCACTTTGAAGTATAGCCGATCGGTTTAAGTTGGGCGTCAGGATTTTTTTTAATTAGTCAATTAATTCTATACACGGTCTCTATCATGTTCAGTGACTCCACTGTACATTAGCGTACAACAAAAGCAAAATACAAAGTGAAAAGTGTGTTAAAGCATACGCGAAAAATAAAGTGATGACTGGCATTACCGCGGCACACACCATGCAAAGTCCCTATCTGCCTTGTGTAATATTTTCCTCGACTATTTCCACAAATTGCAATCAAAGAGGCTCAAGCTCAACATCAGTACTGTTTAAAACACCTGGGGGGGGGGCATTGCTACTTTGGTGGCGTAGGCCGTGACAATATATTCATAATATTATATCTCTTGTAAACTTGCCTAGCTCCGCACGACTAGTTTTCGATGGGAGCAGCTGCGCTTCGCACATCCACTCTTAAAATTGTGGCTCGAAAGATTTTGAGCTTTCACTTGTTTTTGGGCCAGGCAATTTGTAGTGAAAGCAAGATAATAGGCTCTCATAGGTTGTGGCGGGCAGCCGGTGTACGCCGTGGCTGGTATATGTGTCACACATCTTGATTATCTGGTCTTGTATCGAGTGAACGAGCGAGGCCTTCCTAATCCAATGAGCTCGTTAAAGTAAGACAACAAAAAACCACAATGCTTCCACATCGTTCACAGCAACAGATGATGAGCCCCCAACAAACCGCACTGCAGCTGGTGAACTGCCGTAGGTACCCAGGGAGTTACCCGGGCATGGCGGGAGAGGGTGACAACGGCAGAAGTGACATCACAAGAACACTATGTATAAAGGGGACATTTAAAGACTTTTTTCCCATTTTTCAACTTCGTGCACTGTTCTGTCACAATTTATAGCTCAGAATAGTTGTATTTTGAAAAGGGCACTAATTCCTAAGCCCAATGGTTCGAGGATGGGTGCATTTACGGGGCCTATTCTACGTTTTACTTATGCCCTTCAAGAACTTGCTTACAGGGCCAAAGTCCTGTTTCAGAAAGAACACGCTAGTGCGTGGCCAGCAGTCCGTCAAGCATTAGTGCTGGTGAGATTTGGAAATGCAGCGCATGAGCATCCTCATCTGCTACTTCTCTGCTCATGCTCTCGGGGCTTACTTGCGAGGCACGGTCCTTCGCACTTTTCATTTTCACACTGTAAATCAACTGATACCAACTCTGCCTTCCATTATTTAATAAACCAATATTTCATGGTCACGAGGACGAGCTTAAAATGTTTGCTACATCAGACCTGAACAGCATTTTGAGTCATCGAAACTTGCTAGTTGCAGCGAACATTATGCGAAAAATATGATGTGCTTTAACGGTGACAACTTGCAAAACACTGCAGCAACGATTAAAATCATGCATTTTTTGTGCTCACAGGAAATCCCTGAAGCAGGAGGCACTGGGCTAGATAAATTGCGCAGCTAAAATACGGATGCGCTTTCCAATGCTGTCATGCGTACAGGCGGAGAAATGGCAGACAAAACTGGGCGCACCCCGATTCTATGCGCATGCGTCCCATTCACAAGCCTCGCTGCCAGTTAGCACCACATCCCTCACTGTCCATGAGCTCGCTTGTTTCCTGTAACAGTGGACTATACGGTGCACCAATTTAAAAACGAGGATAGAATGTATATAATGCAGCATCTGATGAAGCCATGACGATGTGTTGCTAATGAAATCTGGAACTCTAGTTAGTACCCTTATTGTTAACCAGCAAAAAGATTTTCGACTGAAATGATGGCATCTACACCTGCCCTTAAAGGGACACTGAACAAAGTTTTTGCCGCCGAGATTTTCAGCCAAAGTGAAAGATTGGGCCATGAAATTCATAGACAATAATAATTTCAAGCAGAAACTACGAAAACATACTGAATTTAATGAGCCTTTTACAAAATGCCGCGTCTAGCTCTTAGACACGGCGTTTTCTAAAAGGTCGCGACATTTATTTTTCAAGTTTTTTTTTGTTATTCAAGACAAATCTACGGTGCACTGTTCACAGAAAGCAAAATTGCCTCGGTAAGATTTCTTTGCGAGCAGCTTACTAATTTTAAGGCAGGCGCGTTGATTCGTGAACTGAAGGATGCGAGTGATCGATCTTGCCTGCTAGTGGCTAGGCGACAAAGGCTTTACCTCATGTCCTGGTGTAGCTAAGTCACGCAAATGGAGCAGAAAATGTGCATTATTTATTTCACCTAAATATCACACGTATGTGACTTATTACCGGTGACAGGTGATCAGGATGAAGTCGACAATTTGCAAATCTGAACAAGAATTCACTCGAATGAAAAACCAACCTATACTCACGTGCACGGTCATAGAGAAATAAAAAAAGGTGAAGAGTGGACACTCCCATAGACCCCAGCGGCCCAATCGACTTTAGCACACCTAGTGGTTGATGAGAGCAAGTGGCGTGCGCTTCCGGTTTCGGTTTGACTGGCGCAAATTTTGAATTACTTTACATAACCGACGTTTGGCTATGACGAAAGTTCATGATTTCAAACCACTATTCATCGCCCAAATGGATAGTTTTTGTAGGTCGTTTTGATTTAGCGATTCCCTGTTTTGTTTTGTTCAGTGGTTCGTGCGAATCAGTCGTGACGTAATTTTTATTTCGATTAAGTTATAATAAAAAGAGATGCAGGTAATGATAATTCACTACAGTTTTATTCATCGCGCTTGTGTTTTTCTTTTGGAACAAGTGATCAATGTATATATCAGTCAAAGAAACAGAGCATCCGCAATGTTTTATTCAAAGGCAAGCTAGAGTATGAGAATATAAAAAGCACAATATGACAAAGGTAGACAACAAATGCATCTCGCCTTACAAATAAATTGTAACAAATATTGTAACAAATACATAGAGAACACAGACAACGCACACATCGCTAGAGTTGGCAGAAGCCGAGAAGCTGGTGAAGTATGACACACCGGGCCAGTGGGTAAGTAAGGATCTATGGCAAAAACACAGCGCACAATGCTGATGAAGAAGGAAGAAGTGACATATACACAGCAATGAAGTCGCGAATCACGCCTGGGCTTAACCGAAATAATGCATAGAAAAAAAGAGCGCACAGAAACCACACGACACAATATAGCAGAAAGGCAAAGCTGCAGTGTGCTGGCTGTGCTTAAGAACAGCTAGCCCAAAATGAAAAAAAAAGCAGACTTGATGCCTGCTTGTCCTCAGAAAGGTAGAGCCTAGCAGCTTGCTCACTACGTGAAAGACAAACTTTATGCTACAACACTGGCAGGTCTTGTGGCTCTTCTTATCATCAAAAACTTAAGATCCCAAGAGATTGCGTCTGGGTGTTGCTGTGACGCTTGCGAGCTAAAATAGATTGTAGTCATCACTTATCCAGAATTGTGGACCTTAATTGGTGTTACGAGAGCGGTATTACAGGGCTAATAAATAGCAGAAGGAAACCACTTTGGCTCATTATTTTTCACAAAGGCTCTACATCGTACGTTATCACTCACAAGCTATATAAAAATAAAATGGCAGCGTCTGCAGCCCCACCAAACGCTACAAGTTTGGGTATTCTTTTGAAAATTTTGATGGGTGAGATGAGGAGGTTGATGAGAAGCTAAAATACAAAAAGCGTGATAACGTTAACTGTGCCCGCTTCATACTGTGTTCCTTACCCGCTCGAAGACATTTCAACAAGCGGTTTTGTTATCGATATATTACTTGAGCTGGAGAGATAAAGCATACACAGTGACCAAGCGACCCACAGTAAAGTGTACAGTTCGCCCGAATTTGCTACAAAAATACAGACAGGATACCCAACACTCCCTTTAAGGTTATGCAAATCACTTCGAGCGAATACACAGTGTCCCTACTCCTCATAGCGGGTAACCAAAACAATGTATGCAACGAATGAGTGGTTAGTTTGGTGAGGCTGTCTCCGCAGTCTTTTGATAGTTTTCCGCTGTGCTGCTACTTTGGCTTGCAGATGTTTAATGGTTTGCTTGTACTTCATTGATGGAGACATTGTCGCTGGCACACAGGAACGCACTGCAATAAACAAAAAAATTGATGTAAAAGCGAAGAACAACTAATCCCATACGAGCACTTTCCTCGCTCTTTCAGACCCAAGGTGCACAACTTTCTGTGGTGCAAAGTTTTCGATTCCACTACCTAAAAACAAACCATTCACAATGTTGACAATGCACAAAAAATGAAAATCACTGAGAGCCCACCCTTACATTTTGTAAGTGCACACGTATTGTCCTTTTGAGGATAGTTTCCTCAGAATGTCCTAAACATAAAATAGCACATTAAAAACTGCTGCAGTAAAAGCATAGTCACCATTATCTCTAAGGCACTCGGGCGTGGAGCTGTTGGCGGAGACGTCTTCTGGAGGGTCTTGTGAAGCTTGTTCAGTGGCTCGGACAGTGCTGTCGGAACAATCTTGCGAGCGGCCTGCGGAAGTCTCTATATCAATCCACTCTGGTGTTGAAGTGAACGTACAACTTACCGGCCACACAGGTTCCTTTTGTGACAGCTGAACGACTGGTTAAGGTTTTCTCCGGCAAGACGAAATCAGCAGAAATTCTTTCACCAGCTACAAGGGAGCTGCCACCTGCAGAGGTTTGGTCAACAGTCAATTTGGGTAAAAAAAAGAAATCGCGACACTGAACGCACCCTGTTCATCGGGGCACCTCAATGTGTGGGAGCCGCTTTTTGAAGCCTCTACCTCAGGTCCTGAAGAAATGAAATTACGACAATGTGTCAGTAAGAGGCTTAAAATAACACAAACTGAAGCTCATCCGCACCTTGCAGTGCAGCTTCTGCAGCCATGTCACAGTCACTACTTGAAGCGACGCTCAGAGAACCTGCATATATGTGCAGTTGGTACAAGTTACAAAGCTTGTAGCATGGGGAAACTTAAACAGCTCTTTCAAACGCATAAATTGGTCGAACGTGGAAGAAAAGAGAAGGCACCAACTAGGAAACAAGTAATTTGTGATTTTTGGAATTACCAACAGTGGCAGCTTTCACTGATGAAAGGTATACGTACATGTGCACTCAGGCTTGAAGATAACGTGAAATAGCCCTTTAAAGTCTTTCAAAACAAGTTGCGCAGGTCCAGAGCATCAAAAAATGACAGAAATGTAAAGCTGCTGTTAGGAATGTAATAGCCCACAATTCACAGAATTTAAGACTTTCCAAGTGTTACTTCTGTAGTGAGGTTTTTTCATCGGCTACAAAGATCTTCACGGTTAACTGTCGCCACTGATTCAATACAAGTGGCTGCTATTGCACATATTTGAGTTTCAGTCAATCACTTACATGGTGCAGTTGGTTGCACACTGGGAACAGTCATTCTTGTAAGCCTTGTGTGCCCAGGGTCCATGAAACTTTGAGCAGTAAAATGGTCGCTACAAACCCTGTACGTTGCGTACAATAGGCTGGCCGGCTTACTCAGGAGATCATCGCGTCCAGCATACTGCATCCATGCTTTCATCCTGCATTGGCAATGAACTATCAGCTGAAAGGGGAAGTGCTTGAATAGTGATTTTTTATTGTTACCCTCACTTAGCAAGTATGAACAGTAAGCCTACAGACATGCAAACCATACAAAAGCTTTAACACACCTGCCGTCCCGTGGTATGCGGAAGAAACTCGTCCCAGGCTTCTTGTGGGTTCTGCCATTGTTGAAGCACCACGATACACAGCAGTAGCTGCCGTAGCTTGGACCGCCGGACGGCATGGCGTCAGCGCGGTCTGAAAATGTTAGTAAGTGGATGCTTCACTGTCAAATTACGAAAAAGATATGTGCACGTCATAAATGTACCAGCAAACCCCTTTGAATGATTAGCTAATCGATGCACAATACAAAACCAGTGATACATCTCTGACCCATAAAACTCTGACTTACAAAGATATACGTTAAGACCACGCACAAAGATCTTCAGAAGTTTCCAGGCCGCTATCCCTTGTAATGCAATGGTATCGTGGCCTGGGAACTTTAGAACACCTTCGTGCGTACGCAGTATCAGCACAGTACATTGGGAAGAAAAATTGTAGTTGAAATTTGTGCGGTAAAATCATATTGGAAACGTAAAAAAAATTTGTGGGCAGCTTGCACTAGTGGCACAAGGCTAGCGAAGAAATGAAGATGATGGCCACTTGGCTAGTCCAGATTTGCCTCCGGCACACCAAGAATTATTCGTGTTCCGAGCCTTCGGGAAACGCGTCGTGAAGCATGCGAGGCCCAGCGAACGATTCTCAATATTTTGCACCGAGCCACCGAGCCTATGACCTAGCTGCCCAGCTATGCTCAGCGCACAGACGCTCGCGTCCGTGGCAGACGCAGCACGCGTCGCCTCGGCTTGACGCCGTGCCGCCTTTGCTATACTGCATACGTTGCACAATGTTCCCGTCTAACCGCCGCATAGAGCCACAAACTTTCTTTTTAGCGAACCTCCCAGTCCTTACAAGCTTCAGAAAAAGGTTACAACTGCGTGAATGAGACGCCACGTAAGAAACAAACTCGCACACACGAAGCGCAACGTGTGCGTGTGCATCTTTCTATGTTTGTTGCATGGTGTCTTTTTCGCGCAGGCGTAACCGTTTTCTGAAAAAATGACCCAACAAGACCAACAACATGTCATTCAACAAGCTTCGCTTGAAATCGTGCCTCACCTGTAATCTCACGCTTGAAAACGCCGACGCAGCCGACGTTGACGAAAGCGACGAAAGCTTCTCGCCGTCAGTCATGCATGGGCTTGTCGCCGGGTAGATGGTGTTTATGACAGTACGGCTGAAGAAAAATAATCGCGTAAGGTGTGTTGAATAAATCGTTTTTATGTATAAAGAACATACCAAATTTGGGCGTGTAATTATTAATTTGTGAAAACAATTCTGTTGCATTGATTATAACTGTGTTTTTTTTGTGCTTGCGCCCTCTGAAGTTTGGTGGGAGCACTAGTTCGTTACGTAGTCGTGACGCACTTCCTGAGGCCAGGTTTTGCGGAGTGTCCGCTCTTGTCTTCTTCTTTCTCTATGGCACGGTGAAGTCGAACACGTCGTCCGTCAATGTTGTCGCTGATGCCCGAAGGAAAAGAGAAGAGGACAAGCGACGGGGTCGTCTCTTTCTATAAAGTCGGCGGAACTGCCAGAACGGCCAACACAAAAGGCATCGGGTTGACATTCCTCCATCTGGGCATCAGTCGCTCCACCCGGGCATGCAGCTGCTACTGTCTGGTTCTACTACTATCCTCTTCTCCGTGCCTCTTCCCGACATTGCAGTGTTGCTGCCATACTCGCGAACCTTTTTAAATTAAAGCACGCAATCATGTATTATCGTGCGCCATACTAAACTTAAAAACAGTGCGCCGGTACATGAGATCACGAAGCGCGGTCCACGCCATCACAAGAGCAATTAGAGAAATGAAACAAAGGAAACAAAAATGTATAAAATATTTTGTCTCAATACGATCCGCAATCCAGTTTCCTGCAGCGGCTTTTGGCTCTGTATGAACGGCCAAGCCAGTGCCAAGCCAAGCTTGCGTTCCTGATCAGCTGTTTGTTTCCATCGAGAATTCAACAGTGAACTGGCAATTTGTTTAGATGATATTGCTAAAGGGCTTGAAATTGAATATTTCTCTACGTACTACTGCTGTACTTTTCCTCTCTGTTTCCTGATCACAGTGATGAGATTGAGGAGATTACAATTTAGAAAACAGCAAGTGCAGCTCAAGCATTGCTAGTATCGCTGTTTCGGTAATAAAATGCTACAAAGATTTTGCCCCGCGACCTGCTTGCCGTGTTCGAGCACCCAGTAGAAATTTACGGTGCCGCGTTTGAAAGAGTTGAATAAAATTGCAATATTACGAAAGAAAGGCTCTGAAGCAACATCGCATTTTATCAGGCCTACACCTCCCACACCTAGACGAGTAAAACTCGTCGATATTATCTTGCAAAGCTGTGTATAATATTTAAAACACATTTTTTAGCCCACGATGAATTGTTCTCTCGTGTGGCTTCTCCATTTAGTACTGTCATGTTAACTTACAAAGGCAACTTTCCATATTTAGTCTCTTTAGATGTTGCAAAAGCTTGACACGTGGTGTGTATGCCATACTGATAATTCTCCTCGTAACCTGGGTCCGCCTCTTTAAAGAGCGTCGCATTTTATTGTTTGCAATTGTGTTTGTTTTATACTGTAAGCGAGCTGTGTGATTTCATCAATATTCACGAGTGTTCCCTGACTATACAAACACGTGCGTCTTATTTGGTGCGGTGCACGTTTGTATGTAACAAAAAATGTCATTTCGTCAGCGTGTGTCTGCATACACTTGCATGCCCTGCAGTACGTGTACATAATTAATGCAGTAAGGACTGCAATGCATAGCCTTGCATGGGACATATATTCCATGCACCCTCAGAGAAATGTTGTTTGTTATGAGCCTACTGTTTATCATTACGTTTTTTTTTTCGTTAAAGTTTCATCTCCATATAAAGCAGCTGTATACAGGCACGAGCTTCAGCAGCTTCCTCGTTGTTCCATTTTAAATAAAAACACCAAGCCAACCCGAATCAATGATCTGTTTGCTATCATTACTGTTATGTGTTCTACGATGTACACAAGGACAGTAGTATACAAAAAATAGGGAGGGAATTGAATGCCCTGCCTGCATGGCTGCGCCATTTCACAAGATCAGGCGCTGCGCTGTGGAGCTTCCTACCGGCCTGCAGAAATTCAAGGGAGCGTACAATAGCGTGGTTCAAGAGGACTTGTGGGAAATACTAGACACACTGGGTGTAAAAGATGGAGTCACTAATCGTTTAAAGGAAATCTATAAAACTAACGAGGTAGTTAAAAAGTGGGAAAAACAAGTATCCAAGCCCACAGTGGTGAAACGTGGACTTAGACAGGCGTGCCCACTGTCACCCTTCTTATTCATGATGTACCTACAAGGATTAGAGGCGAAATTAGAGGCAAGGGGACTTGGCTTCAACCTCTCTTTAGTCAAACAAGGAAAACTCATTGATCAGGCACTACCAGCATTAATATACGCAGATGATAAAGTGCTAATGGCCGACAACAAGGAAGATTTGCAGAGGTTGATGGACATCTGCGGTAGTGAGGGAGATAGGTTAGATTTTAGATTCAGTTAGGAAAAATCAGTAGTCATGATTTTTAATGATAACAAAGGTAGTGAGCTTAGAATACAGGAAGTCATGCTAGAGATAACAGATAAATACAAATAACTGGGCGTATGGATAAGCAATGGGACCGAGTACCTGAGGGAGCACGAAATATGCGTGACGACTAAAGATAACAGGAATGCAGCAGTGATGAAAAATAGGGCACTGTGGAATTACAATAGGTATAATGTTGTGAGAGGAATATGGAAAGGGGTCATGGTTCCTGGGCTGATGTTCGGCAACGCGGTTTTGTGCATGAGGTCAGAAGTTCAAGCAAGATTAGAAATTAGGCAACGTGAAATATGTAGGCTTGCTTTAGGAGCTCACGGGAATACACCAAATCAGGGAGTACAAGGTGATATGGGATGGACATCATTTGATGGCAGGGAAGCTAGCAGCAAGATAAAATTTGAGAAGCGATTGAGAGAAATGGGGGAGGAGCATTGGGCTATGAAGGTTTTCAGCTACTTGTACATGAAGAATGTCAATACAAAATGGAGGAAGCGAACCAGGAAATTGACTGGTAAATACTCAGAAAACAGCAGGTGGCCAAACCAGAAAGAACTATCGGTTAAAAAGGAACTGCAGGAAACGGAGACTGACATGTGGAGAATTGGCATGATTAAGAAGTCCGCACTAGAGATCTATCGAACTTTTAAGCAGGAAATCGCCAAAGAAAGAATCTATAATACTCATAGTAGTTCTCTACTGTTTGAGGCCAGGACGGGAGTATTGCAAACCAAGACATATCGGGCCAAATATGAAGAGGTAGACCAATATGCAGTGCGTGCGAAGAGAAAGAAAAAACTGCCGAACACTTGACAATGCTCTGTAAAAGGCTTCACCTTATAGTTCAAGATGATGGCGCAGAGTTTTTCAAAGCACTGGTGTTTAGGGACAGGGAGGGCAAAATAGACTTTAAGCGGGTAGACCTAACTAGAAGGAGGTTATCTGATTGGTGGCTAAAGTCAAGGCACGATTGAAAATTAAACCCTTCACTTCAAAGTACCCGTCCAACTTTACTATTAAAAGGGGAAAAAAAAAATCTAGTGGTTAGTTCACTAAGCATTACGGCTAGGTGACGTTAGCCGCCGCCCGATCTAAAGGGTACGGCCACATCCATCCATCTATCCAGCCAAGAATATGCTCTCTGGCTTGTTGCTCCAGGCCTAGTCAGGTAGATTTTCTGGCCTCACTGTTGAATTGTTTGCTCGGGTTGTGGCTTGCAAACATTGCGGTTTTGGGCTTCGTATCATCTTGTCTTCCAAGTGGAGGACATGTCGCAGTGTGAGGAGGGAGTACGACAAGGCGCTGATAGAATGAGCTATCAGTCTTACCAGGCAGGCGGTTGAGAGCGCACCGAGGCAGCTGACGCACACCACCACTATCCGCTTCCTGTATAATACAGGCTAGGGAATTATAGAAACGCAGAGCAGAAATCAACTCTTGTGCCTCTCTCATGCATTCACAAGGCGGAACCTGCTTCGAACACTGAGGACCGAGCTAAGCAACACCATGCGTGACGATAAATCATGGTCTCCTATTGCAATAATGATTAAGGCACGCATGCAACTTAAACCATTGTCACGCAAGATGAATTCACAACACCATCGAAGTGAACCCAAGGCACGTGCTGATTATTATGTACGGCACTAGCGCTAAATTTATGCAGACGTTTAGTTGGCGCTGCAGTAGGCCTAGTTGAAGGAATGGCCACAGCTACTGCTGTGATGGAGAACGGGCTCATTAACATCTTCATGTAGATTAAAACGGCTTACCCCGAAATGGCTGGGAGTGTCACGCTATCCCTAGCAGTGGCACATGCAGTTGCATATTTAACGATTACAGAAATGGCGTACCGATTTCCAAAGCACCTATCAATACTTCCGTCAAGGCGTAGCACCAAACACTTTATCACACATTTCGGGAAACATTCCTTTTTCTCCCAATCTGGTGGCTAGGCATAACTACGCCCAAGAATAAGCATGTTATTATGTATGTCGGAGGTATTTTCATCCGATCCCTGAAAAATTATTTCCCTAAATCCATGGAAAAAAAAAGAAAATGGAATTCGCACCTGTCATTACATTGCACCCCATCACAGGAATGGGATCAGATTGGCCTGGCGCTCAATACCCCCTTACGCTTAATCAGAGCTCGGTCTGGCACCAGCTCCAGACAAAACCATTTATAATCTCCTGTCTGGCACATCTGTTTTACTCTGCTCTCTCTCAACCAGAGTGCACCATGTACCTGTGGTTCACCCCTGGTGGATCTTTTTCACTGTTTGTGAATTGCACACAAAGCCCTTACTGCAGATCCTATTCCCAATTCTTCACTATTCTCACGGGAGGCCACTCTTTGGGCAGCTTACATCACGACATGTGCGTGTCATGATGTCAGTGCCGTATTTTTTAGAGTCGGCGCCGTCTTTTCTTTCTCTTTTGCTCCTTCCCTGTCCTGTGTTTCTGGTGTTGCGCTGCAAACAAGTGAAGATGTTAAAGAACACCAGATGTTCAAAATTTGCTTCTCATTAATATATCGTGGTTTTGGGAATTAAAACCCCAGATATATTGAAAGAAGATGCATGAAAAGGGAAGGATGATATTGGAAACTGGCAAAAAAGGGATGACAGCCTTCTTAAGCTATGCTGCCATTGAGATTTTCAGCTGTTCACGCAATTCTCACACGTGGCTTTGATGCAGCTATGCACATATCACACAAGCATGCTGACTGTACAGTTAGTATAACTGCAACCTTCATGTACCCAGCCTTCATGTACCCTCTTTGACATTTCAGAACATCTGAGTCAGTGTTAGCATCAAGTTATGTTCTTCATGCTGGGGAACCAGTGTGATGAGTTACCATTTCTACAGAATGAAGCCCTGTCTACCTGGAACAAGCTGCAAGATATATAACTAAACGGCCCCAGGGCCAGTCAATCTCTGTCCGGCTTGGATGCACCAACTGATTCCCTTTATCATCAACCCTCAATAAAACTAGCAAATGTTTGTACATGTGCAAGCAGTGTCATTCAATATCTTAGGAAATGCTTGTGAAGCAATTTCAAGGAGAATCGTTTTTCTGATCTCATAGTGAGGCATTAGGAACACCTTAGTCACACCAAATGCCATTATTCAATGAGAGGAACAAGAGAAATATTTCACTGGGAACTATGAAGTAAACAAGAAAAACAAATGTTTTCAGATACTGCGAGATCATTTCATAAAAAAGCTCAGAAGATGCTATGTGTGGCCACATTTAATCTGTGCAAGCATCGTGTGGTTACAAAATTCTGTACCAAACATAGGTTCAGCTTTCTGGAATAGACCGCGCTGCACAAGCTAGCTCAGTGCATGCACTTCTGTACCCTGCCAGAGAATATTTTTACCACCAGTATGTTGTAACGTGAAGTGAAATGGTGATTGCATACTAGGGCGCGTCCTGCAGGACCCCAATAAAGTTGTTTCACTTGATCCGTTGGTGTGCTGTAAGCAGAACATTTCCAAGAAAAATCGTATAGTTTGGAGGGGGACTTAAGCAAGGAAAGGTGTAGATAAAACACTGGATTCACTGGCATTATCCTCACCAAGTATAACATTGTTTTTCTGGTGAAGCTTTGTGTCTGAACAGCGAGCAGGATAAGCTGGTAAAAACATGCAAAATGGGAAGTCTAGCACAGCAATCTGTGCAGTACTGCTCATTTCATGGAGCATTAATTTCACTGGCTTTGCTCATTGTTAGCGTTAAGCCTATATTATGGCTGATAATTTCTCGATCTCATTGGAACTAATCACCTGCCACCCTCTGCTTCATTTCATGTGTCCTAATATAAATTAATTGACATTACTGACCTGTCATCCATCTTTTTTTCTCATTCCCAACTAATGCATTCATTTTTGATAAACTCTGCTTTCTTCCCATGTCTTAATATTATGCTAGCTTTTCTTCATTTTTCTGAAACATTATCTTTGCTCAGAAGCTAGAAGTTATCAGAAAGAACATAACGACATTCTACCTCCTGAGCATATGGCATCATCAATACAAAAATGTACTAAAAGTGAGAAAACATCCTATCTATATAAGAGGCCCTAAAATACTGCAGGAGGCAACAAATAAACTGGTATTTGTATAAAGGCAGTGACAAAAACTTTGAATACTGTCACTTATTCTGATTCTTGGGACATCTTTTTTAGTACATCATAACACATAATTACACATTTACACAATTTACTCAGAGGAATTGCCACCACGTGCATTGAGGCCACCCTTCAGAAGTCATGTGAGCACAAGGATGAGGTAAGCCTTAAAAACCAGATTAAAAGACTAAAGGATGCTGGATATCCCAACAGCACCATCACACCCGTGTGCTAAACCTTCCTGCAGAAAGTCAAGTTAAACAAAACAGGACCAAAATAAAAACAGAATGACCAAAGATCTTTGCATGCTATACCGTACGTACATAGGGTGTTTCACAATATAAAGAAAATAGCGAGCCGATATGATTTTATCTTGTTATTTGCCATCCCTTGCAAGTTTTCAAAAGTGCGTGTACTAAAAAGCAACAGGAATAGCCATTATTTCACCATTCGTCACGAGAATAGGTATACTGAATGCCAATATAATGTTGTGTATGAGATACTATTGACACGTGGAAACGTAAACATAAGACAAACTGGGCGATGCGCCAATGTTTGAGCAAGACAGCATGCTTAAAATGTTAAGAATGGCTATGGTAGTCGCATGGCCATACACTGTAAAGAATGTAAGTGCAGTACTATGTTTCATAAAACACTGTTTTTGAAAAAGCAAGAACAAGAAATGAAAGAGAGACTGTGAAAGCATTTTCTTGTCAGGAAGGCCATGGATCAGTGCATCAGTATACCTTCACTCATCCATTCGGAGAGAGAGTATTCTTTTCTCAGTTAAGATTATATTATCATGGTCTCACATGTGTCGTTGTGCATGAGCACTGTTCATGTACTCTGTAAAAAAGTGGGCGTAGTACCTTCAATAAAATTTAGTTGGCAGTCAGCGCTCTTTCCTGTCCTTTTTGTCTCTTCCTCAGCTTCTCTCACTGTTACTAGAACACAACCACGATGAACCAACTTGCCCAGATTAAGCTATTGTTGACGAAAAGTCAGAGCATGAAAATACTTCACGGGCTCAGAACCTCCTCACTACCCGTCTAGTTACGGCCCTGGTCTATGTGTTCCGAGAGTGAAGCACTAGTGGAGCTATCTAACTACCTAACGGTGAGGAGGGTTTGTGTATACTCGAGCTTGTTTCATGACATAATGAGAGGTGGCAGGCTGTTGAAATAATATGCTGTGTGGGATGTCAAGATTTTCATTGAGAACGCTGAGTATGAGCCAGTGACATTAGGCGTTCAAGACTTTTTGCGATATTCACTCTAGCATAGGACCTTGGTTGGTGGTTGACGTGTGCATTTGATCACATTGTAGTCTTCCATCATAATTTTTTTGCCACTTGGCGTCGACGCTTTTGAGTTGTACTAAAGTAATTAAGCATCCAGGTACAAGTATCTTCTGTCAGTGTTTCAATGAAGAGCTGAATATGAGTAATAGCTTCCATCGATACTTCTGGCATTGGTGTATGCACATTTCTTTTGAAGTTCTCTTGTAAAAAAGGCATTAAAGGTATGTTTTTGTGACTTTTTAGTGTTGGCCAGAACTGCTGGTGTGTCCGAACGGCTCTTCGATTGGTTGTGGTGTTGTCTTGTTCAGGGCCACAGAGCTTTCAGTCTTTTTTTATATTTGCCTTCACAGGAATGCTCTTTGCATGCTTCTTCAGTACTTTGTATTATTCGTAAAGCATTGACTTCCAGATTTTGATTGTGGTGCTTTAATCTAGTGTTCAACTTCACGCTAGCTTTATTTGCACGCAAAGCAAGAACTCAGGAGTATGGTAACTTTTGCTATGGGTTTTCCCTTCTTCAGTCTACTGCATTTTTGCCTGTGTTGTCTAAGCGCTGACAGCCTCGTGCGACAGCTTATTTTTTTTTTGTGCACCTATTGTTTGCCAATGACTTATTTGCCTCCTCAGCTAAAGACTTTTTGTATTATAAGAGAAAGCTCTGTCTGTATTGCTTTTGTCATTTGCTGATGGTGTATCTTCAGTATCTTTTCTCAGTGTACACTATACTTGAATGGAAGAGCAGCATGACTACCTTCAGCTGTTAGCAGGCTTTTAGCTGCTGTAATACTGATTGATGCTCCTTTCTCGGGCGTTCTATTTTGGATGGTTGGCATGTCATTGCTTCTTTTAAACTTTAAAACTGCAGGTGCACCTTTTTCTGGTTACACCTGGTATATTTTTCCAGTGGTTATATATATATATATATATATATATATATATATATATATATATATATATATATATATATATTGCTAACTTGAGAAACAAGGCCTCTTTACGTACCTTAGGTGCACATCTGGTGGGAAGAGTACTTCTATTACTTGCCAAGATTGTGGCCCCTTACGGTGGGAATCATAATGCACTGTTGATGTGTCAAATTCACATAGCATAATTCCAAGGCACTCGATCAATATCCAAGGAAGAAAATTATGTTCTTTTGCGTGAGTTTCAGCAACTCATAGTAATTTGTATGTAAATGAATACTTCATCATTCTTGGCTGTCATGTTTTATGGAAGCACATGTGCTTCGTTAATAACAAAAAAACACGCACGCTCACGCCACTGCAGTGGCGTGAGCGTGCGTGTTTTTTTTTTTTTGTTATTAACGATTTGCCCTATGCATTCACGTTTCTTCTTTTTTTGTGTGTCGTACTTCTCGTATCGCGCAGCCTACCATTTTGGGCACACGTAAAAAAAAGTACATAAAAAAGATGCGTTCCACGCCGAAATTCGCATTCGCAACGAGCTGGGCACCGACAGGGTGCCCTACGACGCCCACACACTCCGCAACACCTTACCAACCGTTCGCTGTGATGTTGTTGGGAATTCGTGTGGTCGTTGCATGAATATAGCGCGTGCGCACGCACGCACGCGCGTCTGTGTGTTAGATCGCGGCAACTGCATCTGTTGTACGATTCAGTCACCATAACGCAACTGACGACCCCCGCTATTCCCACACGTCAAGCAGCAGCAAGTGCCGTTAACTGTACTGTGCTGTGAACGCAAAACAGATTCGAATAGGTCGCGTAGATAGCTAGCCCGACACATGATATGATAAGATTTGCGTCAGATATTCGACGTCTACATGCCTGCGTAAGACAGCGGTATCCGCAGCAGCTTCGTCATACGTACGGATAGCACCGCATCGGACGTCACGTCTGACAGAGAAACTTGACCGGTAATTTTTTCTCACTTAAAAAGTCTACCTTGCACAACTTCAACCAACGATTATGCATTTCAACGAGCTGTGCATGGTTTAATGATTGATTGATTGATATGTGGGGTTTAACGTCCCAAAACCACCATATGATTATGAGACGCCATAGTGGAGGGCTCCGGAAATTTCGACCACCTGGGGTTCTTTAACATGCACCCAAATCTGAGCACACGGGCCTACAACATTTCCGCCTCCATCGGAAATGCAGCCGCCACAGCCGGGATTCAAACCCGCGACCTGCGGGTCAGCAGCCGAGTACCTTAGCCACTAGACCGCCGCGGCGGGGCATGGTTTAATGACGAAAAGATAGTTCTAATATTGTGCCCGGCACATATATTACTCTCTCTCTAACTTGAAAAATCGGCGCGTGAATGGGGGCCAGAACAGCGCCAAAAAGCAGCACACGCAGAAATTGGCTCATATTCTAATATTATGACATCGTGATGTTGACTTTTCAGCTGACGCCGGCAATAACGTTCAAACGGCGGGCCAATAATGCCGGTCTTATTGGATGGCTCCGCCCATATTGGCTGCTACTTGTACAACCTGGCCCGATGTGTCCGTTCTAATAGGCCGGCACAGCCTATATGGGTGGAAAGTTCTGAAAGCTGGCCCAATATAACCAATCTAATAGACTGGCACAGCCATCATTGGCGGAATGTTGTTAATGCTGGTCCAACATAGCCGTTCTATTCGGCTGGCAGAACCAATATTGGGGGTACGTTGTAAACGCTGGTCCAACGTCGCCGTTCTATTTGGCTGGCACAGCCAATCTTGGCGGTACGTTGTGAAAACTGGGCCGTTCATGGGCCAGGCAATGCCGATCTATCCCCAATATTGGGCCAACCTTCTGTGCTGCCTGGGTACCTACGGGGTACGGCACGTGCCTGGTATGAGACGCATGAAGAAGAATTAACCAACTGGGACACATGCAAGCAAAAGCTTCGCGACTTGTTCGGTCGGTCAGTTGCTCATCAGATGGCAGCCCGGCAGGAACTCGCATCACGTGTTCAATCATCGACGGAGTCGTACGTCACGTACATCCAAGACGTACTGGCACTGTGCCGGAAGACTGACGAAAACATGTCCGAGGTGGACAAGATCAGCAACGTGTTGAAAGGCATTGTTGATGATGCTTTCTGCATACTGATGTGTAAGAACTGTACCACTGTGGACTCCATCATATCTGAATGCCAACGATTTGAACAAGCTAAAAGCAGGCGAATAAACCACCACTTCACGAGACTACCAAACACCACTGCGACTTCGTCTTGCGGGGATTCTGCAGCGCCCCGTTCACTTGCGCCTCCTGCCAATATCGCAAGGATTGTTCGCCAGGAGCTGGAGGCCATGGCACCCGCTTCCTATCAGCCCCCAGCGCAAGACAACTGGGCAAGTCTTGCTTGTTCAAGCCGTCGTACATCAGGAGTTTGCTAACCTGGTCGTTCAGGTTCCCCAGCCCGCCAGGCTCATGCCGCAGCCCATGAGCACTCCCGTCCACAACGCTGACCCCTCTGCTCCACTTGTCGCTGTGGCAGCTTCGACTCCTCGGTTTCCACCACGCTACCGAAATCCATCTGAGTGGCGCACGCACGATGATCGACCCATGTGCTTTTCTTGCTCTCGAGTTGGGCACATCTCCCGCCATTGCCGCAACAGGTGGTATTTCGGGCCAAGCTTTCCTAATGTCGACCGTCGTCAGGACCGTGGACACTATTCGCAACCCGTTTGTCCGGATGACCATACTCAGGAGCCTTCAGCTCGCCGTTCATCTCCTTGCTCCGAACCGTCCAACTCTGATGTCGTCGCCGAAAGAAACTGGTCTAGCCGCTCGCCGTCACCTCAGGGTCGGCCGTCAAGCTCCCCTCAACGCCGCCGCTCTCCGTCACCGGCTTATTCTGGTCATCTCCCGAGAAACTGACGAGTGCAGCTCCTGGAGGTGGCACTGCGTTGACGAATCGGAACGAAACCCTCAACCGGCTACAAATTCAAGACGCAATCTACTTCGAGTGTTGGTTGATGGCCACGCCGTTACTGCTCTAAGTAACACTGGTGCGCAAGTATCTGCTATGAGTTCAACACTTCGATCTCGCCTGAAAAAGGTTCTCACACCTGCTGTGTTCTCTAATGTTCGAGTGGCCAAGGGAAGTCGAACATCGGTGCTTGGCGTGTGCACTGCCCGCGTTACTGTTGCCGGCCACCACACTTCCGTTCTATTCGCAGTCCTCGATTCTTGCCCACACGACATCATCCTTGAAATTGATTTCTTAACCGCCCACTCCGCCCTCATCGATTGTTCCACTGGTATATTACGGCTCGAATTGCCTCTGTGCACCGATTGCTCTCCTCCAAGTCGCACTCGGCTACGATCCATGGAGTCTCTACGGCTACCGCCCCAGGCTACTATGTACATTCCTGTGTCGCAATTTCCGTCCGTTCCTGATGGAGACTATCTGGTGGCTCCCCTCACTGATTTCACCCTTACGAACCACATTGTACTACCACATACTATAGTGGTTGTTGCTAACAACACGGCGCTACTTTCAGTTCTGAACTTCTCTACGTCGACCCAAGTTCTTCCCCAAGGCATCACTTTAGCCGATCTTTTCACCCTTGATGAAAGTTCGATTTGTTTTTTTACGTGGTGAAAACTGTCATCACCCTGCAATATAAGGCTTTCCTCGACAAAATGACATCCGGCGACCTCTTACCTTCCCAAGTTGCAGCGCTCCGGGGCGTTCTATTTTCTTACCTGGATATCTTTGACGTCGACAACCATCCCCTGGGCCGCACAAGTGCCATAACCCACCACATAGACACCGGCGACACCAGTTCACTCCACAAACGCCCTTATCGGGTGTCACATGCTGAGGGCCAAGTTATACAGACGGAGGTCGAGAAAATGCTGAGCAAAGACGTCATTGAGACTTCATCGAGTCCTTGCATGCCCTGTGGTCTTAGTTAAAACGAAGGACAACACCTGGCGCTCTTGTGTGGACTATCGGCACCTGAATCGGATCACCAAGAAGCACGTTTGTCCTCTACCCCGAATCGATGATGCGCTCGACTGCCTCCACGGCGCAAACTATGTCTCTTCCCTTGACCTTCGATCCGTATACTGGCAAATGTCGGTCGACGACCGTGACCGCGAGAAGACAGCATTCATCACACCCGACGGCCTTTACCAATTCAAGGTCATGCCTTTTGGGTTGTGTTATGCCCCGGCTACTTTTGAACGTATGATGGACTCTCTTCTGCGCGGTTTCAAATGGTAGACCTGCCTTTGCTATATGAACGATGCAATCGTTTTCTAGCCCTCGTTCGAAAGCCACCTGTCCCGTCTCTCGGCAATTCTCGGCGTTTTTGGTTGCACCGGTTTCTAACTGAATTCGTCGAAATTCTATCCTGGACGCCGGCAGATTAAACTACTCGGCCACCTTGTTGACGTCACTTGTGTTCAACCCGACCCTGACAAAGTCCGTGCAGTCCGAGAATTCCCGATTACGCGTTCCACACAAGAAGTTCGCAGTTTTATTGGGCTCTGCTCATACTTCCACCACTGTGTTCAACCCGACCCTGACAAAGTCCGTGCAGTCCGAGAATTCCCGGTTACGCGTTCCACACAAGAAGTTCGCAGTTTTATTGGGCTCTGCTCATACTTCCACCACTTTGTATTCAACTTTGCGGATATTGCTAGGCCCCTCACGGATCTCCTCAAAAAGAATGTGGCCTTTTCTTGAGGGAAGGATCAAGAACATTCCTTCGCGTCATTGATTACCGCCCTCACATCACTGCCTGTGTTGGCTCATTTTGATCCAGCGGTTCAAACAGAGCTTCGAACCGATGCAAGCGGCCATGGCATTGGTGCTATACTCACTCAGATACAGAATGGCACCAACCGTGTGATAGCCTATGCTAGTAGGCTTCTGTCGCAAGCGGAAAAAAATTATTCCATCACTGAGCGGGAATGCTTAGCCCTCATTTGGGCCATTGCGAAATTCTGTCCGTACTTATACGGACGTCCGTTCGCAGTCATCACGGACCATCATGTGCTTTGCTGGCTGTCGACGCTCAAGGACCCTACAACAAGACTAGGCTGATGGGTACTTTGATTACAGGAGCACACGTTCTTGGTTGTGTACAAATCTGGAAAGCTGCACAGCGATGCTGACTGCTTACCCCGGCACCCCATTGAACCACCTAACTCCACTGATTTGAAATGTGATGCCTGCGTTTTAGCCATCACTGACTTTCTGAACGTGGCCGACGAACAACGCCGAGATCCATCGCTACTCACCATCCTTGACCGCCTTCAATCGCGTCATACTGACCCTTCCATTATGCTGCTTCAAGACAACGTTTTGTACCGCCGCAACTTACACCCCGACGGCGCGGAACATTTACTCATCGTACCACATCACCTGCGAAAGGATGTTCTGTGACCATTCCATGACGCTCCAACTTCTGGACATCTAGAAGTCTCCAGAACTTACGACCGCGTTCGACGGCGAGTATTCTGGAAGGGTCTCTACCACTCCGTTCACCGTTACGTCACATCTTGCGACCTCTGCTAGCGCCGAAAGAAGCCTGCGACTCCCCCTGCCGGTCTTCTTCAACCTACTGAAGTTCCAGCCGAGCCGTTCTATCGAGTAAGGTTGTACTAGCTAGGTCCCTTTCCTACTTCTACAACTGGAAATTAAAGGATTGCAGTGGCCACAGTTTATGCCACTTGGTATGCAATCACTCGAGCGCTAACAACCAGCTGCGCAACTGACGTTGCCGACTTCCTGCTCTACGACATTATTCTTCAGCATGGCGCTCCGTCTCACCTCCTCACAGACCATGGTCGCTACTTTCTATCTCGTGTGGTTGATGATGTACTCCGATCTTGTGCTACCCGTCACAACTTCACCACATCCAACCACCCTCGGACTAACGGCTTTTAGGAGCGCCTAAACCGCACATTGACAGACGTGCTTTCTACGTACGTATCTACCGACCACACTGATTGGGACATAGCTCCGCCGTTCGTCACCTTCGCATATAAATCGTCGCATCATGAAACAGCGAGCTACTCCCCATTTTATCTACTCTTCGGACGTCATCCCTTACTGCCCTTCGACACACTGCTTTCATCAGACCGCCCATCCTCCACTTCGTACGCTCAGGATGCGGTCACCTGTGCCCTCACACCACGCGCGGTAGCCCGCGCTCGGTTACCGTCGTCGCAGACAGCACAAAAGTCTCTTTACGACCGTCGACATAGGGATGCCGTTTTTTTCTGCGGGATCTTTTGTTCTCCTGTGGCTCCCATCTCGACGTGTTGGCCACTGCGAGAAACTACTATTGCGATACGCTGGGCCCTACCGAGTCCTTCGTAAAGTCACACCTGTGACCCTACGAGATTGCCGCTACCACAAACTCATCGGCTGCTGCACCCAGAACGGAAGTAGTCCACGTTTCTCGTCTCAAGCCCCACAACGCGGACTCACTTATTTAACAGGCACCGAGGCGGTGCCTTACCGGCCGGGGTGATGATACGTGTATGGAACTGCCGCTCCGGCACCGCTGAAATGGCACCCAAAAGGAAAAAGACGACGTGGTTGTGTTGGGTTGGACTCTCGAGTTTTCCCTGTTGGCCTGCGTGACTGTGCGCTCTATAGAGCCGTTAGCAAAACCTGCTCTCGGTGAATAAATCTTCCCCGTAACAATCATACGCATAACTAACACCACTGCAATCGTTCGTATATTTAATTTATTTGGGGTGCGTTTCCTGGAGTTTGTTGGTAGCACGCGACATCGGTGCTTCAGTTTTTGTTCCGCCTGTAAAATGGTTAGAATTCAATAACTCTAGAAAATTTATTGGTGACTCCCAGTTTACTTAATTACGTCTTTTTTCTAACTTCAGCTTTAATTATTTCCACTTCGTATATATTCTCTGGTAATCTGCCGACGCACACACAAACACATATATAAAAGAGGCGATCAAATGTCGCGTTCCCTTTGATCTTGAGTATTTGGCATCGCTATCATAATCAGTAGCGGTGGCATTTACTACGAGTAGCCTAAAATATGCCAGAGTGAGTGCAAGCTGAGTGATCGCGTGACGTGCGCGACGTAAGCACTCAAGTGCTCCGAAACCGGCTCTTTGAGCTGCAACAAATGCTTATCGAGTTACGATTATTGTTATATAGTCCACACATGAACTCTTCAAACCGTCATCATCCATTTTTCACTGCATATCTGCGCCGAATTCGATGCTTTCGGCGATCGTTGCAAACGGAGCGACGAGTTGCGGCAGTGTCGACACAAGGTGTGCGCACAGCGTTTCTGTAGCACCTTGGTAGCACCAACTACTTGATAGCGCCGTCTCCCCATTCATCGTAGGCGGTTTGCCAGTACGCGTGCGAGCGTCAACCTCGTTCTCGCTTTCGTCGCGGCGTCTTCATCAGCTGCGCCCCCGCCCGACACGCGAACCCCTGCAGCATCGTTCTGGGCGCAGCCATGTTTGCTGACGACATTATGCACGAACCAATGAGCGCGCAGCTTCCGAGAGCCTTGATTGATTGATTGATTTGTGGGGTTTAACGTCCCAAAACCACTATATGATTATGAGAGACGCCGTAGTGGAGGGCTCCGGAAAATTTGACCACCTGGGGTTCTTTAACGTGCGCCCAAATCTGAGCACACGGGCCTACAACATTTCCGCCTCCATCGGAAATGCAGCCGCCGCAGCCGGGAATCGAACCCGCGACCTGCGGGTCAGCAGCCGAGTACCTTAGCCACTAGACCACCGCGGCGGGGCAGATTTGCGAAGAGGCTGTACTCATTGATCGTAATATAAAACAATTAAAAACTGATTCAACGCCACATAGTGGAAGCTACAATGCTTCAATTAATTGGATTGGGGGGGGGGGGGTCTATCCGTTCGCCTTTGTAAACTAGCGGCCAGCGACTGCCACTCCAGAAGTTCTACAGAACCTCCTTGCAGTCACCTCACGCATTGCTTTTTATGCACTTCTGTGCTTTGATATCAGTAATAGCAGAAGTTTAATGTCCCAAAACCACCATACGATTATGAGCGACGCCGTAGAGTGCTCCGGAAATTCGACCACCTGAGGTACTTTAACGTGCACCTAAATCTAGGTACACGCACCTCAGTATGTGCGCCTCCGCCGAAAATGCAGCCGTCGCAGCGGGGATTCAATCTTGTGACATGCGCTTGCATATGTCATGCTTACTAGTCTTGTGTTTAATTGCTGACACGTCCGCAAAAAGCTTTGTGAGTGGGTGTGTTCGTATTCCATTAAAAACAAAACAAAATGTCAACGCTGCAACGCACGGTCCGAATGCAAGTACAAACGACGGCGAAGCAGTCATTCCTGGGGTAACTGCCTGCAGTTTTTAAACCTCGATTGGTCAACGAATAAAAAATTAGTAAAATTGAGGTATCGAAGGAGCATCTATAAACCCGAAAGTTTCTTGTTATATTACTGCTATATCGAGTCGTAGTCTGCACACTGCGACAGCTTCGACTTCCTTCGTTACGCGCGCGGCACCGTTCTTGTCCATAGTTGCATCATGCAATTTGAATTATGTTGGTAAGGTGACACAACTGCCATTTAATTGAGAGGCACGCCAATGCTGAAAACTTGGGAATATTTTGACAATAGTGGGTCCTTAAACGATTAAACGCCTGCCAAAATACTGCTGCTGTGGCCGATATATTTAAACATCACTTGGCACCACTGTCAGACTGTAAGAAGAAACCCTTAATTTAGGAGCGCGCATACTGCAGTGAGCAGTAACATCGATCAAATTCGACACCATTCCGTGGAATTATCAGTTCACGATTACTTCTATAACGGTATCAAGACTGGTTGATAAGTCGTGACATCACGTAAATTACCGCTCTTTGACACGAGATGCGGTGCGATCGAGCTGATATAAATTGAAGGAAAACAAAGCTTGAGAAACCGTTCTAGCGAAGCTGCAGTCCTGCAGTAGTGTTCGATCGCCACCTCGGGTTCGTAGTCAGTAAGAAGGTCAATCGATGAACCTGAATCAGTGGCCTCACTGTCAACACAGGGTGCTGCAGTTTTCTTGGAGATGGTAGATTTGACCGCCGAGTTCTTCCACTTTCTCGGAGGTCATAGATGCGGCGCTTTCTTCGAAAAGTAGCTTGGAGCGTTGGGCAGTAACATCGGCACGTCGTCCAATGTTAGCTCTGGTCTCCTACGTGGCACGCGAACTTCTTCGCCGTTTACAACGTGCACATAGTCTTCGAGAACCCATGAAGACTTGAAGTTTAGCTCACATACAGAGCAGCTTTAGTTCAAAATCCCATACTTTTGATGTAAATTCTCTTCCCTAACATTCCTCCGTGCTTCTTCTTTGGGTGCAGCGAAAAGCGAAGGCTGCTCACCTTTTTTCCAATGGTATACCCCGTTTCGCACCTAGGTGCGAAGCAGCGTCGTTGCCGCCGATGACTCGGCATTGCCTCACTGTCACGCGGCCAGCAAAAACATTGCCAGAAAAACTTCCGTTAAGCGGGCGCGAACACAAGCAACAGGTCACTTAACAGCACCTGAGAAGGCAGAGCGGCGTGGAGCTGACAATTCTGCCAGGATGGATGGATGGATGGATGTGGCTGAGCCCTTTAGATCGGGCGGCGGTGAGCGCCATCTAGCCGTAATACTTAGTGAACTAACCACTAGATTTATCTTTTTTCCCCTTTGAATAGTGAAGTTGATGACTGGCCCTTGTAGTGAAGGGTTTAATTTTCACTCGTGCCTCGGCTTTAGCCACCAGTCAGACAACCTTCTTCTAATTAATTAATTCTACCCAGTTAAAATCTGTTTTGCCCTCCCTATCCCTAAACCCCAGTGCTTTCAAATACTCTGCGCCATCATCCTGAACTATAGGGTGAAGCCCTTTACAGAACATTATCAAGTGTTCGGCAGTTTCTTCTTCCTCTCCACATGCACTGCATACCGTATCTAGCTCTTCGTATTCGGCCCGATATGTCCTGGTTCGCAATACTCCCGTCCTGGCCTCAAACAGTAGAGAACTACCCTGAGTATTATCATAGATCCTTTCCTTGGCAGTTTACTGCTTAGAAGTTCGATAGATCTCCAGTGCGGACTTCTTAATCATGCCAATTCTCCACATGTCATGCTCCGTTTCCTTCACTTTCTTCTCAACCGATAGTTCTTTTTGGTATGGCCACCTGCTGTTTTCTAAGTATTTACCAGTGAATTTCCTTGTTCGCTTCCTCCATTTTGTATCTACATTCTTCATGTACAAGAAGCTTTAAACCTTTTTAGCCCAACGCTCCTCCACCAGTTCTCGGAATCGCTTCTCAATTTTCATCTTGCTGCTAGCTTCCCTGCCCTCAAATGATGTCCATCCCATATCACATTGTACTCCCTGATTTGGTGTATTGCCGTGAGCTACTAAAGCAAGCCTACCTATTCCACTTTGCTTAGTTTCTAATCGTGCTTGAACTTCTGATCTCATGCACAAGACTGCATTGCCGAACGTCAGCCCAGGAACCATGACCCCTTTTCATATTCCTCTCACAACATAATACCTATTGTAATTCCACAGTGCCCTATTTTTCACCACTGTTGCATTCCTATTACCTTCAGTCGTCACGTATATTTCGTGTTCCCGTAGGTACTCGGTCCCATTGCTTATCCATACGCCCGGGTATCACTATATTATCTGCGTATATCAATGCTGGTAGTGCCTGATCAATGACTTTTCCTTGTTGAACGAAAGAGAGGTTGAAGCCCAGTCCACTTCCCTCTAATTTGGCAGTAATCCTTGTAGGTGCATCATGAATAACAAGGGTGACAGAGAACACCCCTGCCTAAGCCCTCTATTTACCTCTGCGGGCTTGGATGCCTGTTTTTTCCACTTTATAACTGTCTTGTTACCTTAATTGATATCCTTTAAAGATTAGTGACTCCATCTTCCACGCCTAGTGTGTCCAGTATTCCCTACAAGTCCTCTTGAACCATGCTATCATACGCTCCCTTGATATCCAGAAATGCAAGCCACAGGAGCCCGAGTTCCTTTTCTCCTATTTCGATGCACTGCCACAGTAAGACAGATTGTCTTCCCACGTCCAGTGTTTCCAAAACCCATTCTGCAGCTCCCCCAGCATCCCCTCATCCTCTATCCATGCCTGCAGTTTTTCCTTTATAATCTGCATCGCCAGTCTGTAGACCACTAATGTCACTGTTATAGGACGGTAGTTGTTTATGTCAGCTTTGTCCCCCTTTCCTTTATAGATCATGCTCATCCTGCTAAGTTTCCATCCATTGGGGACTTCCCCATCGATTATTGTTCTGCTGACTGCCTCTCTCAAAGTCTGTTTAGACTTCGGACCCAATGTCTTTATCAGCATAATTGGAATGCCATCTGGGCCTGTTGATGTAATACTTGGAACCCTCTTCTCAGCCCTTTCCCATTCTCGTGAAAATGGAGCCATTGCACCACTTGATTCATCCTTGTCTATTGTGGTGCATAAAGCACTTCTTTGTTGAAATTTTTCTGTCATCCTTGTTCTTATATATTCAATAGCTTCGTCTCATTCTAGCCTAGCACCTTGGGCACTAGTTATAAACCTCTGCTCTAGACTCGTCTCATTTCTAAGGGAGTTTAGATGGTTCCAAAATTTCACAGCTGCCTTTCTGTCCTTTTTATGTACTTCTGCCAGCCACTGGGCCCCCTTTCTTCTAATCCTTTCATTGTTCAGAAGGGATGCATTCCTTCTACAGCTTAGAAAGATTTCCCTTTTTTTTCAACATCATCTGTCGGTTCACTTCGCTGCTTAGCATGTCTGTGTTTCCTAAAGACTTCCTGGCGTTTTGCTATGGCTCTCTCAACTTCCTCATCCCACCAACTCTTGGTCTTGTGTCTTCTTTTCCGAGGTGACTTGTCACGTGCTTTAGAAAGCTCTAGCCCAAACAGACTAATTATGTTTGTGTATGTCCACACTGTTTTACTATAATCAGTAATTACTTTCTCAATTTGTTTACTAGCAATTTCTATTTGATTTTCTGAATGAAAATTTTCCTGTAGTTGCTCATTTTGTCTCCTTTCCTCCACTTATGCTGCTCTTCCAAAACTTAGCATGATACGTTTGTGGTCACTACCCAGACATCTGGAGCCACCTTCATCTATGTGCATTCCCCTGAGCTTATTATACATGCTATGTGACATCAGTGCGTAATCTATAGTTGACTGCAGCCTTCCTACCTCCCATGTTATTTGCACTTCACACTTCTCAGTACTGTTGCAAATGATCAAATCATGCCTTTCACACATATCCATGATCATTTTGCCTGTTGAGTCAGTATACCCATCTATATCTTCTATGTGTGCATTCATATCTCCAAGTACAATTATCTCGCACTCTTTTTCTAATTACTCAATGTCCTTTGATATACACTCTACCGTTGCCTGGTTTTCCTTTCTGGCTTTTGCTCTCGTCCACAAGTACACCAAAGCAAGGAGTGTCATCTGCCCAGCTACTTTCCCTCTTAGCCATAAATGTTCCATGCATCCCTGCTTGACTATTTGCCAACCCATGTTCTTATGTATGAATGCACCAATTCCACCCCCCTTTTTGCTGCCTTCTGTTCTATTGCAATATCTCCATACGTAGTCCGGATTGCAAGGTGGTTGCTCCATGTGCCGAAGATGTGTCTCCACAACCCCATATATCATCAGCTCCTCCTGCCTCCACTGCTCTTCTATCTCTTCCCACTTTAACCTATTCCCTGCATGTTAATATAGCCTACGTCTAACTTAGCTCGCCCTTGTGCTTACGCCGATTTTTTCTCCCATGGACTCCGTGTGGTTTGAATATTTGTGCCCCTTTGGCTAAACTGTTGGCCTCAGGGCTCTGGGTCCCCCTAAAACAGCTGTGGCTTGACGACCCATTCTATGACCGACACTCCTGCCCGTCGCACCATTGTATTGAATGCCATCCTGTGCAAAGGGGTGAACGCCGAGCTCGTACACGTCTTGGTTAACTTCCATTACGCTGTATTCGGGTTGCCCGCTCATACCCTTGATCACACAGTTGGCCCTCACTACCCTCCTTTAATTCTCCCGATACTGCCCCCAGACCTCTGGGACTGTGCATATATGGTCACATACACACTTTCAGAGGCTTCTCTGAGCTTACGCATTCCATCCTTTAACTGTCTTTGAAGGTTCTGATCCTTGCCCTTCAACACATCATTGAGCCCAGCATGAATAATGACGAGATTTTCGCCCTACATGCTGTCCTCTACAACCTCTTGAGCTTTGGCCAGTGCATCCACCATGCCCTTCCCTGACTGGGTCTCCACCCTCACTCTCCCATCTTCCTTCACTGTCTTGAAGATGCCATCTTTAACCCTGGCCACGTTAGAGTCCCCCACCACCAGGACCCTTCTACGCTCCAATCGCATGGCTTCCTGTTTGTGATGGCGCCCCTGTTTGCTTCACGTCTTTCTCTCTCTGCCCTCTGTCCTGTGTTCCTGCCCTACTCGAAGACTGCCGTGCCACCAAGCTGTATGTTCTCGGGGCCTCCGTGCTGTTGCCAGACACTGCGGCCCCCTGACCTCCCTTCTCACCTGTTCATTCCCGCCTGTCACCTTCTCCGCTACCCATGTCTTCTGTCTCACACCACTTGGGGCCGGGGCAAAGCACCATCAGCTCCTTTACCAGCCGCTCGAGCCAGGTCTGCCCTTCCCGTTCTTTTCGAAGGTCGCCCTTTACTTGCTCTAATAGGCTGGCGGTAGCCTCCTCCCGCTCGCGCGACGCTCCGAGCTGTTTTTGGAGTTCTATCGTCTTCTCCCGTTCCGCCCTTAGGCTCCCCGTGAAGCCCCTCGATGCTAGCCTTCGTGCGCTGCACGGCCGCCTCAAGTGCCTCGCACAGCCTGCACACGAAGCTCGCCTTCTGCGCGTCGGCCAAACTCGTGAATGCTATCTCATCTAAGTAGCACCAGCACTTGCATTCTTCGGCAATGCACCAGCTCACTCTCACTCATGGTTTTTCTAGCCTCCTTAGCCATCGCCCACCCGCCCATCGGACCGAGCGCCCGACAGCCCTACGTTCAACCCCAATCCCGCCATCCAGCAGGCTCCGTTAACTCTCCTGCCTCAAGAACTGTTTGAAGGTGCCGCCTACACCGCACACATAGGTGTTCAATTTTGCTAGTAGCCTCTCACTAGGCCCCCTTCGTGTTCGGCTCAAGCTGTTGAAAGGACCACTCACCAGGTTTGGCAATTTTGAGCTGACAAGCACAATGCGTAGACGAGGCGTTCATGATCCCGTCTGCCAAAAGTTGCAACGCTGCGCGCCACGGAAACGGGTCAAATTTCAAGGTGAACGCTGCTCCCCTCCGCTCTGCCGGCGCACTTCTAGAAAATGAGGGCATGACGTGTGCATATGCATGACCCTACGTACACGACAATGCAATGACGTTGGTCTTCTACGTAGACGACTCTGCTCTGACGGTGTTAACAGTATACCACGTGACATGACAAAAATTATATAACACAACATGTGTAGTTTATGCATCTGTTGCTTTAAGATATTAATAATTTAAATAAATAATGAGACGTAATAAATATTGTGCGCGTTTTTCTTTCATTTTTGTTTCAGTGAAATGCTACGAGATGCGGGACTTATGTACCGGCGTTTCACATGCGTTCGTGTCACCGCGGTCAGCGAATTGAGCAGAAGACCGCCGTGGAACGCTCCTACGCGTCCGCGCACTCATTGTGCTCATCTACTCTACCGCGTCTAAGCCAGCGTTTTCAAACCATCCCGCATAAACAGGCCGAAGACCACGAAATAACGCTGGTCAACAAAGCAACGCAGCTCGCGTGCTCGGGGGTTGAAGTTGTCTGGGCACGTCATGCGCACGTCACCTCATGGTTGGATGCTGGAGAGGGCGGGTAAGAGATTTGGCTTGCGAAGGCTACGCGAGTGAGCGGCAAGGGTTTTGAGCTCGCCTCCTCTCATCCGCGTATCGCGCTGCTTCAAAAAACCTGTTTTTTCCGCTCGTGATGAGCTGATTTGAAAATTTTTTGTGGCAAAATGTTCCTGATCGGACACCCAACAACTTCCACTGTTTAACTGAAATTCAGTATGGGGCCTCGTGAGTGGCCCTTTAACAACTAACCGGGCGCCCCGAACTTCTTCAAAACAGCACGTGGTCAACATCACTACAACGTTGCCCGTTTCCCACACCTACAGTACTCGCAATGCTAATTATTGATTAGGAGAGAAAAAATAATAATGGTGTTCACAAACGCAAAGAAATGAAGAGAAACTTTTCTCTCGTTGCGCGCTGCATCTGCACCCACCGATCTTGCACAACCTTGCACGACCTTGAATCTTCTTTCATGGAAGCCCACGCTACAGCAGCGCCGCCTTGAAAACCGGTTTTTGTCCAGTGCGCCGCTTCACGCGATGCATGGCAAGAGAGGGTGCCTGAACACACTACCTCATATTCTAGTACACTATACTTTTGTGCCAACGAAGGGCCTATTTTGAAATAAACTCACGTTTTACTGCTCCTCATTAGGTTAGCGCACTTCAAATTACCCGCCTTAAGGAGCGGACAAACCGTACCATTTCTCCATGCAAGGTGTTGTGTGGGTCAAGCCGTGATGAAAATAGGGCACTGCGGAATTACAATGGGTATGATGTTGTGAGAGGAATATGGAAAGGGGTCATGGTTCCTGGTCTGACGCTCGGCAATGCGGTCTTGTGCATGACATCAGAAGTTCAAGTAAGATTAGAAATTAAGCAACGTGGAATAGGTAGGCTTGCTTTAGAATCTCACGAGAATACACCAAATCAGGGAGTACAAGGTGATATGGGATGGCCATCGTTTGAGGGCAGGGAACCTAGCAGCAAGATAAAACTTGAGAAGCGATTGAGAGAAATGGGGGAGGAGCGTTGGGCTAGGAAGGTTTTCAGCTACTTGTACAGATAGAATGTCGATACAAAATGGAGGAAGCGAACCAAAAAATTGACTTGTAAATACGTACTTAGAAAACAGCAGGTGGCCAAACCAAAAAGAACGATCGGTTAAGAAGAAAGTGAAGGAAACAGACACTGAAAATATGAAAGCTTTGAGCTTTTGTTCCACTCCAAAGCATACAATTAAAAAATCACAGTTCACTATATCTTCAACAAAAGGAAAATTCATATCTGCCTGATGGAATCTGGATTGTGCCAGAGATTATAGGTGCTGCAAAGCTGCATGGAAAAAACTCCTTACCAACCAATGTCTTACTAATTGGAGAAATTATTTATTTGCTAAAGCTACATTTAAGTGAACAGTTTCATTAGCAAAAGACGATTATGAAGAAAAACGGTATCCAAGAGCGGCAACAAGAAAGCTCTATTCAGATTTCTCCGTAATCGTAAAGCTATTACAGCACCCGTAAATATTGACTCAGTTATTTTTTTTTCTCCAAAGGAGTTGGAAGATACATTAACTGAAATTGCATTAGGATTAGAGAAGACATTTACATCACAAATTCAAAGTTTGTAAAACCTTCATTCGGAAATGATTTTATTAAAGCAAGTAGAGATGAACTTGCGCGCGTCATTCGTATTCTCCCAAACGCAGGTCCTCGACCAGATGGCGTCACTTCAGGAATGTTAAAAATATTATTCAACATCTCTCCTGAAGACCTCCTTAACGTTGTCAATCATTCACTTGAAAATAGTTGGATACCTCCTGACTGGAGACTTGCAAAAATTATACCGCTTCTTAAAGAACAGGGACTAGGAATGCAGATAGGTAACATTAGGCCAATCGGTTTAACATCACATGTAGTTAAGTTACTAGAAAAAATACCTTGCAATAGAATTATAAAGTTGAAAACAGATAGTGTAACACTCAGTACGTGCCAGATTGGATTTAGACCAGGGTACTCTATATGGTGGGCGCACGTTGATTTAGAGGCTTGTGTAAAGCTTGTTCGCCACAGACGACAATATGCGGCCCTAGTAACCATTGATTTAGCCAAGGCATATGATAGTGTTGAACATGCTATTCTTATCAATGCCCTAAAAGACCTAACCTTCCGTGAAAAGGGTGCATTGCAGTGTACACAGGAGAAGGGATGCTCTCCTGTATGAGTGTGGATGTGTGACATTAAGCTCGGTTTCCATAAAAAGGATGCATTGCAGCAGACACAAGAAAAGGGGAAATCTCTCGCGTGTCTGCGCATGTGGTCCCTGAAACAGTTTTTCCGCGAAAAGAATGCATTGCAGTGGATGCAGGTAAAGGGGCGCTCTCTTGTGTGAGCGCGCATATGGTCATCGAGGAGATTTTTCTGCGAGAACAGTGAATCACAGTGCACACTGGAAAATGGATGCTCTCCAGTGTGAACGCGCATGTGGTTTTAGGTAGCATTTCCGCAAAAATGATGAATTGCAGCGAGCACAAGCAAAGGGACGATATCCTGCGTGTCTGAGTATGTGGATATCGTGGGCATATTTTTTTTTGTGAACGACATATTGCAGTGGACACAGGAAAAACGAAGGCCCTCCTGAGTGAGCGCGCACGTGAGCCACCAGCTTGGACTCCTCAGTGAATGCATCAGAGCTCAAGTGGCCCTGCAAAGGGCGTTCACGCATGTGTGTCCGAAGGTGTCTGGTCTGGTCATATGTGACTTAAGACGTGTCGCATAGGTGCACTGTTGGCAGGAATGCAGTCGACCTCGTACAGACACCGATGAAGACTGTCCCACAGATGCATTAGAGAAAGAACCTGCAAAGTCACCCAAAGCACACTAAGGCAATGCAAATTACACGTCACACATTATGCGGAACTGGACTTCAGCTGGGGCAATCCACTATGGTAGCTACACATCTAAACGAAGCACGAAGCAGACAAACACTGTTTAACCAAAGTGAAAGCTACCGTTATGCACCACTGCATTAATCAAGGCCATTTAACCAATATTATCATCCTGTTGTACACACATGCATACACTTGGTTGCCAAAAAATAGAATATGAATTATATGTCACTCTGTTGATATATTGAGAGTTCAATGTTGTGAAGACACACCATAAATACACTAAACTGCTTACTGTACTATCGTACGTATAGAAGTACCTAGAAAACAGTGTGCAGCCAAAAAACAATTTCATATTCAACACATCAGGCAAATAAAATAAATTAGGCATGAAGAAATCTTTTATCGATTGCACTTAAAAAACATACAAGGGGAAATATTTACGAATGCTTCAACGAAAATATGGTTCTAGGAGATGCCAACTACAATAGCATTGATGCACATTACAGAAAAAAATGTTTCATTATGTTTGCATCACAGTAATACACCTTTCGTGCAAACGTCTCTAAACTGCTTGAATAAAAATTTGGTGATACCTGGGAATACAGTGTCACTTATTCACCCGATATTGTTAGGTCACTTACACAGTCACTTACGAATCATAATTTACATCTTGCAATATCAAGTCCCCAACTGAACATTGCGTTAACATATCTAGAAAACATTAAGCACAGACAGATTTGTAAAAACAAAGTATGCATCGTTAAGGGAGATCGTCAGGGGACGTGGTCAGTGCAGACAGGCTCACGTCGGCTCTTGCTATTTGAATAGTTTTTTTGTTTTTTGCCCTTGAAACCTTAGAAAATTGTTCTAAAGTAGCAAGATGCACGGATTCTGGCGATATCATGTTTATGCCAGTGGGTGCATTTTTGACCCTTTTCCCGGAACTTTGACCATTTGGCCACGTCCATAGGTGCTTGGCCAAACGTCCTAAGCCTATTTTTTGGGTAGGCAGTGAGAGTGAGGCATCGACCTAATTTTGCGGTCACCTTCGTTTTTCTGATTGAGGGAGGCAATAGTAATTTGCCTGCCACTGTAGGAATGAAAGGGATGGATGCGAGTCCTGGAGAGCTGGAAAATGCCGCGTGGACTGCGGCATTTCGTGCCCGAAAAGGTGATGCGAGACACGGATCGTCGAGTGGCGGCAGTTACTATGGTGCAGCAAAGGCAATGGAGAGTGGCGTTGGCCGACTCTGGCAAGGTGCAAGATGCAGTGCGACGAGGCTCGAGGTGGGCTGCACATTTTTCATGGATGTCGAGACTTACAAGGAATTATATTAAGATTATAGTCCGCCCGCGAGGCAGGCTTGATGTGGCGAAGGCGGACATTGTTCTCCTAGCTTAAGCTCTATCTATGACAGTAGGCCAGACAGAGGATCAGACGGAGGAAGATGCAGTGTACACCATAAGGTGCAGGAAATCACTTGTTTCTACCGCGCACGAGTTCGATGCGCAGACGTATGAGCAGGTCCGCCAGATTTACATTCGAATGGGGTCGTTTGCGATGTCTGCGCATGTCACGACCCCAGAGAACACCTGTAAAGGGGTTGTACGCAACAGTGACCCATCGATTGATGATGAGGCACTTAAGCGCATGGTTGTTACTTGTCGGAACCCAGTAGTCTAGGAGGTGAAGCAGATTAAGACCACCTAGGTTGAAGTGGTGCTTTTTGACAGCATGAATTCAGCTGCCTTAGCAGTGAGAAGGAGAAGGTGAAGTGCCGTGGCTGTGGAGTGCCTGTGGTCTCGGGCCCGACGGACGAAGTTGAGCATCATGTGCATGTGCCAGAGTGCGTTGTGAGGTGGCCCAAATCTTACGGGCTGCAGGGAATGCAAGGTCATCGCCAGAGATGACTCGAGATCCACGCACCGTGTTGATCGTGGGCCCACCAATACTGGTATATTGCCAAACGATACGAATTTCAAGAGCTTGTCATAGTGGCTCTTGTCACGAACTTCGAGCAGAAGATCGCCGCTTCCAATCTTTGTTGCCTTATAACCTGGGCTAAAGATTCTGTGAGAGACTTATACGAAATATGGTGAAATATTTCGATCAATTTTTGTTTCATGTCGGCTATGGATGACGTGGTACTAGGGGAAAAATTTTTTGGTCAAGTTTTTGCCGGTGCGCCACCTTTTTGGGGGGTGATCAGGTAAGGCGGAAAAAGAGTTTGCCGTAACAAGTTTTGGAGTTCGGCGGCGATGGTGGCCACCAACCACGGAGCCCAACAAGGGGACGTGACAATCTAGAACACTTGAGATCGTCAGCCATACATGGCCGCTATAACCAAATGTAACTGCCCTAGTTTGGATAACAACACACGGTTAACCCTTGCCACCAGGAAATTTGGAAGTAAAAAAAAAGAGTAGATGACAGGAGAGATAAAGAGTGAAAAATGAAGACGAAAGTACAGGGAGAAAAAGAGATAGCAAAAGGTGACTATAGATTTCCCTTGGGTGGGTCAGCCTAGGCGTGCAGTCTTCGTGAAGCTGAGGCTAAAGGGGTTGTTGTTTTCTGCCAAGGAAGAGGGGAGGGGCTTGAAGGTCTAATCACCCTAACATAAGTAGATCTTTTTTTCAGTTTTCAAACTCCGCTGCTGTGCGTGACGCCTTTCCATTGAGCATCGTGGGGGGGGGGGGGGCACGCGACTCAGTTCTCAGTTTGCATGACTCAGTGAGAGGTGAGACCACGGAGAAGCTGGACTGCATGGCCAACGTTGCTAAAGACGACTGCGGCGTTTTGGTTTTGTTATCATGCAGGTGTTTGCTTTGATTTCTCATGCATAGCCTTAGGATGTCAATGGCTGCTGTGCCTGTGTAGTGAGAACTAATGCCGCGTGCTTTGTGACCGGCTGCAAAAGCGGCTACGACTCTACGAGGGGTAAAGCTGAGGAGAGGCACTCTTCCAAACCGTCTAACAATGCCTTGCGACTTCATGAATTGCAACGCGCGATTCTAAGAAGCGACAAAAGCTCACGAGCTCTTGTGTTGTGTGTGACCTTCACTTTCAGGAAGAAGACATTGTGAAAAACTTCGTGTACAAGAAAGGCGGTCACGTTGTCGTCGTACCACGAGACAAATGGAGCCTCAAGGATGATGCTCTACCTCGCTTGTTACCCAACTGTCCAAAATATTTGTAAAAGCATGTGCAGAAACGCAAAGCACCTGCTGTAAGGCCACCTCTCCAACCGAAACGTCGGAATGTTCAGGACGCCGCCAAACAAGATAGCATAGCACCGAGCACCTTCGATTATGGGAAGAGAGGCTGCTTTGTGGCAGGCAGTGTCGCACTCGATAGCACACGAGAGACGGCAGGTGCAATGCTGGTCGATCGAACTTCTTGGTTCTACTGTCGTCCGGTACAACCTCGAAGTACAAAACACAGTCCCTTGAGTCCCTAAGACTGCGACGTTCACAAGTGATTTTCGTTTGTCAGTCACTGCAAATGGGTGGCTTGCACCATCAACTGTCTACACAAAAGCTGAACAAAGAGACGACTGCTATGAAAAACAATTTTGAAACGTGATTGCACCTAATATTAAAAATATGCTTCATGTTCTCCCTGAAAAGCAGCAACTGGAATTCAAAGCGGCCATAATGGCAGCAAAAGCCAAGATAAAAAATGGAAGGCGTTATGACGATGAATGGCTGATGACGTGCCTTTTACTGCAAAATTTTAGCCCAAAAACTGATACTCTCATTTGAGACATGCAGCTGTTGCCGCTTCCGCAAGCCCGCTTTCATCAAATCATCAGTGGTATTCCATGCAAACGCGAATACAATTAAGCTGAGCTAAGTACCATTAAGGAGCACTTTCAGAGCAAGAGCCACATCAAAAGAAGTGGCATCCCACTTGTCGATGAGGTAAAGCTCAAGCAGTCTGTTGCTTTCCACAAGATGTTCTGCAAAATGGACGGGTTCGTCGGCTATGGTGACGTAGCATCCCCAGCCACAGATAAACTCGCTGATCATAGACCAGCTCTCATGTTTGCGCCACTATTTGAGGATTGGGTGCCGCCAATAGCAAGCTTCGCAACAAAAGAAGGTTCTTTCTAAAGTCGTGCTGAGTGCTGTGCTTAAACAGCACAAAACCAATTCTTCAGTGCTTGCTATCATAAGTGACGGAGCTGGGAACAACTGCCCAATGTGGACCCAGCTTGGTATATTGAGGAAGCTGAACTGTCCATGCCATCATATAGAACACCCTAGGGAGTCTTCTCAGAGGATCTATTTTATTTGTGATGTCCCACACATCATAAAATGCATCAGAAATCATCTGAAGATGCGTACTTATAGACTGGTAGAAAAAAACTAAACTAAATGTTTTGAATTAGATTTTAATCCTTCACTTTCTATTTCCAGGCAGGTGATCATGAGATTAACTTTGGCCACTATGTCATGCTGTTTGACACAGAAAAAGATAAACACCTACGAGTCGTGCCAAAACTGACGCAAGTCTTCAGAAGATGAGTGTCAGGCTTGCCACCCAGGTATTTGCCTACTATAGTCTATGCCTGTTACCCATTGCACGCAGTTCGTGTTAATAATTCTGAACAAAAATGCGCTTCTTTAACAGCTCTTCAGCCATTGCACAGCAGTTGGCATCAAGCTGTACAAAAAAGCCAAAGTGCCAGGCATGGAAAACTCTGAAGGCACTGAAACATTCACTAAGATGGTCAATGACCTTTTTGATGCTTCGAACATCAAGCTACCATCGAGATGAGTGAGGCGCCACACGAAAGAAACACAGGACCCTTAGTCACCTGGGTGGGCCTAGCAGGTTCTTGAGTGTTCTCACACTGTTCAGCATGTTTACGTCACAATACTAATATTTCCAGACCCTAAAATCCTTCTTGGAGATGCTCAATATTCATACATAACAGCAGCTAAACACGGCTGCATGAAAGAGAAGGACGAAGTGAGTTTTCGTTTGATGCTGGACTGGCGCCATCTTGCTCGTCGAGTTCTGTGAGTTCTAAATATATTATTAAAGAACACTACTCGTAACATTATTGGTGGAGGTGGACCCCCCCCCCCCCCGTACCTCGATGAAGACGCGCGGTGGTCGCACCATCGGCGACCTTTCGACTGCTTCACTACTCTGGCACTTCCTCTACGCCGCCCTCATCAGTCCAAGTCACTACCTACGTCACACCCCCGCACCTCCGGGATCCCGGCACTTTCTTTGATGATAGTACGATCAATCTTGACACTTGGCTGAACCGGTACGAGCACGTCAGTGCTACTCACTGCTAGGATCCCACGCTCATGCTCGCCAATGTGCTTTTCTACCAGGACAGCACTCCCCGAACATGGTTTGAAAGCCACGAAGCCGACATAACAAGCTGAGATCTCTTCAAAGAAAAGATACGCGACTTGTTTGGCGATTTATCTGGTCGTCAGCTCGCTTAGAAAAAGACCCTTGCCACACGGGCCCAGTCTTCTACCGAGTCCTACGTCTCCTACATTCTTGACGTCTTGGCCCTTTGTTCCAAGGTCGACCAGTGCATGTCGGAAGACGAAAAGGTTAACCCCGTCTTGAAAGGCATTGCCGACGGTGCTTTCAACCTGCTGGTTTTTAACAACGTGTCGAGCATCGGCACCATCCTCAAAGAATTCCGACGTCTCGAACATGCTAAAGCCCGCCGCGAAGCCCAAAGCATCGTGCACCTTCCGAACACAGCGGCCACTTCTTCGTGTGACAACGCCATCACTTTCTCCATCAACGCCGACCAAATTTCCCACTCCTGCAGCACCTCTGAGCAGACCTCGCTACAACCGGTCACTGTCCCCTGCTCGTCATCAGTCCCGGTCGCCCCCACAACGCCGTGCTGCCTCCCCGACTTATTCGCAGCACCTCCGACTTGAAAACTAGGCCGTGCAGCTTCTGGAGGTGGAGCTGCATTGACGACCTTCATAATAAATCCTCGATTAACGTTAACAACGAACCGGCACCTTTTGGACGTTACTGTCAACAATGTTTGTGTCATTGCATTGATAGATATTGGCGCACATGTGTCAATTACGAGTGCTAACCTTCGCCGCCGACTTAAATATGTTGTCACGCACGCCCTCAACCACTGTGAAGCATCGTGGATTGCATGCAAAGCAACAGGTATTTCTGCGTGTACCTAAAACTCGCTGTACTTGTACTTGACGAAGTCGGGAGACCAAGCGAAGGCGAAGTCGTCGCCTGTTGTAGTGTCCATGGAAGAAAAGCCGTGAGGTCGGCCAAAAGTGAAGTCGTGGCCTGGTGAGACATCGATGTGAGGCGAGTCATGATGTCAATCGAAAGTGATGTCGAAAGTGATGCTGTGGCCCGTTGCGATGTAGGGGTAAAAGGGGTCGAGAAGCTGGTTGTAAGCAATATCGCAGCCGGCTCCAACATCCCAGTGAGTGGGGTTGAGAGGCCGTTCGTCGGCAAAGTTGTCGATGACTCAAGCAGCATTGAAATTGCCGCTATGGTCCATCTTTTCGCTGTGTTCTGTGAAAGGGCTTCATGCAGCTTTGAAGTTGCTCACGTCATTTCAGTGTTGCCATATACTTTCCGGAAAGCGTTGTCTCACCGATGTAAATCGTGTGGCTATTAGTGCATGAAACCTTGTAGACCAACCTGGCAAATCACTCTTGGCAGCTGGTGTTTTTGGCTACGGCACGAGTTGCCAATCCCAATTTTTCATGCGCACCTAGATACCCTCCTTCCCAAACACCCTTGCCAGTTGCTCGCAGATTCCCAGAATGTATAAAACCACGAGCCGGGATGGTTGCTTGGGTGAGGTTTCACTATTAGTGCCACTTTTTGTAGAAGAGGGCATGCGGGGGTTACCTTTCTGGTCTTCACATCGCTGGCATACTCGGCTAATAAAGCTGGTGTACCCATTGTTCACGAAGTCGGTGGCGATCCCTTCTTCTTTTCTTTGTTTTTATTTGGAGCTGGAGATAGCCTTACCGTGCCTCATTAGCGTCTTGACAACTGATGCCTTGTGTGAGGTGGGGTAGTTGGAGCTGAAATGTAGATATTGCCCGGAGTGTGTTGGTTTTCCATAAACCGAGAAGCTCAAGCGTCCTTTCACCTCCACTCTCTCTTTTTCCCGTTTTACAAGCACATCCAGAAAAAAAAGAACGTGGTTCTTTTTATGTTCCACGGTGAACAGAGTCACCGGCTCGGTTGAATTTAGGTGTGCTAGAAAACTGTCAATATTACACTTCTTGGTATTATGGAAGACGTCATACACATATTTCAAAAACCTTTTTGGGGGTGCGACAAATGCTTCCATAGCTTGTTTTTCGATGTGCTTCATCGTCATGTTTGCCGCTGTGGCTGAAATGGCAGCACCCATAGCAGTACCATTAACTTGTTTGTAGAATTCACCTCTGCCAGAGAAATATGTATCATTGAAGCAGAACTCCATCAGCCGGCACAGTTCGTCCGTGCTGAGGTTCTTGTTTTGTTGCAGGGCGGTTCGAGCAACAGAAGCCCGCAGTTGTGTGGGCGCACTCGTGAACAGAGAAACGAAATAGAATGACATGAGGCTCCCGTCACTACAGATAGGTTGGTTGACCCTTTTAACCTGGCGCGACCCACCATGGGCGACCAGCCAAGAATCGAGTGGTGCCTTGCAATATAAAATAACTTGTTTGTAATCTCAAAATGTTTGACATACGATTAACAAAATGGGTGAGTTTCTCGCAGGGGGTAAGCATTTCTCACAAAGGAAAGCTACAGGGGCAGAGCTTCTGCATATGTACTACTATGCGAAGTAGACCGCTATGTCATGCTTTCCATGCCGTAATGAAAAAGTGATGGCTGTTCGCGACAAACGTTTCAAAGTGATGCAGACGGCACTAGGCATTCGTGATACACGTAAAAGGCGCAGCTTTGACACGCATTCAATAGCGTGAAGTGACAAAGAATAAATTTAAATAAATACAAATATGTTAATGGTGTGAGCTGTGTTACGTGTCAGAGAGCTACATGCAAAATCTGAAGACAGTATTTTAGGGGAGGAGCTCCTCTTAGTCTAACCTTGTCCTGCGTCAGGCGTAACCGAGAGAAGAGACGAGAAAGAAAACAGTATCTTCCGAACAGTACAATAGACGGTGCTGCGTCATTGAAGTACATACAAACTAAATCCTAAATCCTAAATCGCGCTGTACCGCTACTCTCCGATTGGCTGCTACGTTGGTTGTGCCTGGGTGCGCGAAGGAGTGCCTCTCTCAGTCTCCAGAATCGTCGCCGTACGTAGCGGACCATTGGTGGGGTGTGGACGAAGCAGAGTGGAGGGCGCAGAGCGCCGCGGCGCCTCTGCTTCATTGGTGCCTTGTTAGTGGGGCATGGACAAAGCCAAGTGGAGAGCCTAGACGGCTCGCGCTCGTTGCCAGACAGGCAAACAGACAGACGGATGGACGAACAGACAAACGGCAGACAGACGGACGCTTCACCCCACTCATCATCACTCACTTTATCGATATGCTGCGATTTTTTTCTTTTCTCACGTAGAAAAGAGGCACACAATTGTACGACTACAATTGTTAGCAGTAGGATATGTGCGATTTGGCTTTGTAGCCTTCACTGCACTGCAGAGAAAAGTCTGCAACTACAGTGGCGACAGGGTGCTGTGTCCAAACAGCATGCGAAGTGTAAATTTTCTCAAGCATCTTTGAATGTTTGGAAGGCCATAGTATCCCGGCGCAGAACCGTTTCTGCTTATGAGGCGCAAGTGCTTATGAGTGGGCACGGCGAAGCGGCAGGGAACGTCCCGATAACCACGCAATTCTTGTTCACTGTCCAGGCTTTCCTGCTAGTCATCTCAACCAGCACGTGTCAAGCGTTTCCTGTGCATGACGCAAGACACGACAGCGTATTCTACCAGAACTGGTCACCAACGGTTCTACATCTGATTGGACCTCATGACCAACTCTCGACCGGGACAACACCGGGCTGGCTATAAAGGACGGCCCACAGCGTTTCTTCTTCAGTGGGCACGGCGAAGCGGCAGAGAACATGCCGATAACCAAACAATTCTTATTCACTGTCCAGGTTAGTTCAACCTATTCCAAAGTACGCAGTGATGATCGTACACTCCTTGTTTTGCCGTGCCCACGGACATGTGTTCTCATTGCGTATAGTTGTTTTCATGCCTGTAAACTCGTCGTCTGCGGTGACGTAGAGGAAAATCCTTGTCCAACAGTCGAAGAAATGTTTGAGCAACTAATGAAGGGTCAGTCATCAAATATATCAGAGCTTTCTGATATCCAAAGTAGACTGACAGACACCGAAAATGCTGTCACTTTGTTAAATAATCGTTGGACCGAACTGGATAAGGTATTACACGATGTACGCGAAAAATCTTCGCAAATTCAGACACTACAGGATAAAGTACTTTCCCTTGAGAAAGTAATAGAGCGACAGATAAGCAAAATAACTGACCTTGAAGACCGCAGTACCGTCCAATCTTGTTGTCTATGGTATTGAGTACCAGGCTGATGAAAGTGATCGTGTTGCGTGCGCAAGTCGATAATGTGTTCACAAAAATACTCAAACAACCCAACACATCCGTTGCAAGAATTCACCGTCTCGGGAAGCGTGTTGGAAATAAACCAGTGATCGTATATTTCCAGGATTTCCTAGAGAAGGAAGCTATCCTACGTAGTGCCAGCAAACTCAAAGGTACTAATATATTCATCCAAAACGATTTTAGTCTATCCACACTACGCAAGCGCAAACTGTTATGGCAATCCGCGAAAGCCGACAAGGCAAATGGCAAAAGCGTCTCGCTTATCTATGATAAGCTGAAGATCGATGGTGTAAGTTATACCTGGGATGACACTAGGCAACAACGCATTGCCTTGAGCACTCGTGTAACTCGTGTGAAACCCTTTCCGGGTACTGCGCACATGGCATCTGCAAAGTCACACCTGCCGAGCTTTGACGGGAAGCTTGCGGTGCACCAAAACAGCTAGGGATCCTAAATATGAATGCCCGAAGCATAGCAAATAAAACTGCTGAGTTAGAAAATCTCTTGTACAAATATGATCCCCATCTGACGGTCATAATTGAAACATGGTTACACGATGGTGTCAGCGACGACTGTATTGTACCTGACTCGCACCAAATATTCCGTCCCGACCGCTCTTCTCGGGGAGGAGGAGTTGCTGTCATATTAAAAAAACCATTCTCAGTCACTCTGCTTCCGCAGATTGATTCTCATGAAATCCTCTTTTTGAAAGTAACTTTCTGGGGTCATGTGTTTACAGTTTGCGCGGTATACAGGCCACCGTCTTCCCCACACGGGTTTCTAACGATGCTTTTGAATTATATGACAGCAACAAATCTGGGCAAGATTATTATGGCGAGTGATTTCAACATGCCATCGATCAACTGGACGAGTGACCACCTTTCCCAAACAGAGGATAACCCACTTCTTGACATAATGATGGCATGTGACTTGGACCAAGTGGTAAAGGAGGTCACCCGTCCGTCTGGTGATGGTGGCACAATTCTGGATCTTGTTTTTATCAGCAAAGCTATGTTACAGCATGATGTTTGCATAAAAGAGGGCATATCGGACCATAAGCTCGTTTTTATTGCTTGTTCCATTGAAAACTGTGCTAAAAACGCGAAGCCCAAGGCAAAAGTTGTTAGTAACTTTGCCCGCGCTGACGACCAGGCAATCTTAGACAAGCTTTGGGCGTTTGCCGAAAACCTATCAAATGAAAATCCCCTCTCACTATGGTTTGAACTTAGGAGAATGGACCTCGATTGTATTCGTACCTATGTCCCTGGGTAGACAGGAATATTGTTCATTTAAAGCGGAAACTGAAACAGGCCAAGAAAACAAAACCACCTAGAGCTGAACTCAGAGTCTTAAAACACAGCTTTCAGCAAGTTTATCTACAGCCAGAAAAAAATATTTTTTGACCACGTTGCAAAATTTTATAAAAACACAATCACAAAAGTTCTGGTGCTATCTGGACGGCAGTAAAAAACACTTGGAACAAATTGAACAAAACACCGTCCTTATAACTCAACCGAACCCATTGCTAATACAATGAACGAGTATTTCCATTCGGTCTTCTCTCCCCAGACTGAAACAAACGGGCTGTTCACGAATGTGACTGATATCGATCCTGAATTTATAGCTTGTGAAGGCTTGATTGATTGATTGATTGATATGTGGGGTTTAACCTCCCAAAACCACTATATGATTATGAGAGACGCCGTAGTGGAGGGCTCCGGAAATTTTGACCACCTGGGGTTCTTTAACAAGCACCCAAATCAGAGCACACAGGCCTACAACATTTCCGCCTCCATCGGAAATGCAGCCGCCGCAGCCGGGATTGGAACCCGTGCCCTGCGGGTCAGCAGCCGAGTACCTTAGCCAGTAGACCACCGCGGCGGGGCATATCTTGTGAAGGCGTTCTTGCACTTCTGCTGGATATAAATGAAAAGTTGTCAGAAGGGCCAGACCTAACTTCAAATGCTTTCTTGCGCCTTTATGCCGAGCCGATATCACACATTTTGACCGTCATCTTTCGTTTATGCTTGCGCCACTCAGTCTTGCCTGATTGGTGCCTAGCTCGCGTTGTGGCTGTCTTTAAAAAAGGAAATAGCTTGAAAATGAAAAATTATCGACCCATCTCACTACATCAACCTGCTACAAAATTTTGGAATACATAATCGCCTCTTTTATTAAAAAATTTCTGGAAACAAACAGCGTCCTTTTCGAGTTCCAACATGGGTTCTGCAAAGGCCTTTCTACCACTACTCAACTTGTTACAACCACTCATGAAATCGCACAAGCTTTAGATTCATCCAGCCAAATAGATTTAGTCTTTTTTGACTACAGTAAAGCCGTTGATCGCGTACCCCATGATAAACTACTCACTAAGCTTTCTTCTTGGGCCTTCCTGCGTTTATAATTAACTGGATAAAATCATACTTAACAAACAGAACACAGTTTGTGGAAGTTGACAGGTGCGCATCTGAAAGACTTGGTGTGACATCTGGCGTTCCACAGGGCAGTGTTTTGGGACCGGTTCTTTTTTTAATTTACATCAATGACATATTATCTGCTATTGACCCGAGAGTTTCCATAAAATTGTTTGTAGACGACTGTCTTATTTTCAAGGAAATCACTGGCACCGATGACCAAGTCTTGTTAAACAGCAGTTTAACGGGAATTGGTCAGTGGTGCACTACCTGGGGTATGAACTTGAACGCTGACAAAACAGTTCTACTTCTTGTAACGAAGAAAAAACAACCCTTTCAGTTTTTCTATTCATTAAATGGTGCACCAGTGGTAGAAAAAAGCCAGTACAAATACCCCGGGATAACGTTCACCAATACTCTGTCGTGGTCAAAGCACATAGAAAACATCTGCGCATCTGCCACACGCAAGTTAGGCTTTTTACGGCATAAACTCAAAGCGTCACCAACTCATGTCAAATTACTGGCCTTCAAAATGATAATACTTCCTAAACTGCAATACGCTTCGGTCGTATGGGACCCCTTCCTTGAAAAATATAGGTACCAGATTGAAATAGTGCAAAGAGGCGCTATATGCTTCATTTTCAACAAATATAGGACCACCGACTCACCAACTTCTCTAATGCTGGCGAATAGCATTTGAACCCTGCAAGATAGACGAAAAATCGATAGGCTGAAACTGCTATTTGCTCTTTATACTGGTTCCACAAAGGTAAATGCATCGGTATACATTCAGCCATTTCAATCACGCCCCACGAGACATCGGCACACGCACAATTTGCTTCCGTATCAAGCCCACACAAACATGTTCAAGAATTCGTTTTTCCCACGTACAGTATCAGAATGGAATTCACTGCCTGAAGTGGTTTTCTCATCTCAGTCTATTTGCCATTTTGAGCGTGCCATATTGTCTGTGCTGTAGTCTGTACTCGACTTGCTTTACTGTTTATCGTAATTGTGAATGTATAATAGGGAGATAGACCCATCTCCGTTGTTCTGAAGGTCGTATTAACCTGTGTTTAAGCTGATCAATATATCTCTGTATAATGTACTTATCTTCTGTATTTTGTGCTCAGCATTCATCTATCACGCTTACGTGTGTTTTCCACTTAAATTTTGTGCCTTTCCTGCTTGGTCTTTTCAAGACCGCAATGTTGTAAAATAAATAATAAAATAAACAAAGTAGAGCAGCCTTGACTCGGGGTGACCTTTGAAAATTCCAGCTTTAAAAACAAAACAGAAGAACATTATACATCTCATAGAGTGCAAGGAGTCTCGTTAACACATCATTTATTGCGTGGCAGAAGCGTAGAATCATGCCAGGCGTCAAAAGATGTCAAATAAGCAACGAGTGGGTGCTTTAAAGACAAAAAACACTGACACATTTTATCATTACCAGTAGCAGAAACATCAACAGTGAACAGCTGCATAGGTCTGTGTGTTGCAGAACGGATTCGCAGTGGGCCTTTTGCCGATTTGCAAAATGAACAATTATGGCATAGTGGGCACTGAACTGCGCTGACACTAGGCATTCATTTATACAGTGAAATGACCAAAGTTACGTGCACAATCATTCACTTTCTTCTATCGCGGTTGAGGTATTCACCAAGTACCAAAGCAGACTAGCAATTCAGGGGATGTGGACGAGGCTTATTATGCTATCGCGCTCTTCTCTTGGAAAGAGAAGCTCAAGCGTCCCTTTTTTTTGTTTTTCGATGAATCCACCAAACACACAAGCATGGCCAAGGCCTACTACAAGCAGAGTAGTAGTAGGCCTTGAAATGCATGGAATGTTATTTTTCATTATAAGTAGCTTGAGTAATCAGATTATTGTACCTGGGACTCATGGCGTCGTCAGCCTCATTCCAAAATGTCCCTCTCATGGCGCACAGTTGCTGATAACACTGACATTTTTTACATTCTCATAATTAACCTTTCAGTCGGACTGAAAATGTTATTTGCATTAGGGTCTCTTTAAAACAATGTTGGCTGTAACGCCTTACAGGTAACAGCGTTACCATGGTGATTTGTTGCTTTTTTTCAGCAACCTAACATACTCCCTGCCACATCTGAATTATAATGGGTAATGTACTTACTTCACAGTTCTTCGGTAGCGTTAGGTGCCACGTTACTTTTTTTTTTTTTCAAGGATGCCGGGAGTTTCACAAAAAGCTCCTTTGCTGCATAGGTGCCTCTATTGCAGAGCTCGCTCGTACATTCTTTTTTCGCAGTGGCAGAGTGCAGCCATCGATACCATCCAAAGTGCCCGTCGGGAGCCCATTTAGCGTATCTGCAGAAGCACTCGTTAAAAGGCGAGGCAATTTTTCCTATGGCAACTTCGAAATGCACCGTTTTCTGAATTCTGCCTTAAAATCCTTGAAATGATCAAGCACTAGTATAAACTTTCTTTTCAATGTTGTTTGAGTCTTTCCATTAGCCTCTATGAGTATGTGTTTCAATAGTTACTCAATTTTTCCACGAACGAGGCTGACCTTCAATACTTTCACACAAGTATCTTAACTTGTTCGGCAAATACACAGCCTAAAAGAAAAACCATACATGTACACAAGTATCTTTCCCCCAGAACTAAATGGTTTAGGCATAATTTTTTGTATGTTTTAACATCTGCCTTTAAAGGCACATCGTGACTTCTGAATTAGTTGGGTTGCCATGTTTTTTTTATTCAATAGGAGCCCCGGTGTTGAAATCTGAAAATTGATTTTTTTTTAATGTTACACTGAAGAAAATGCGTTTATCATGTGCCAGACTTAGAAGCTATTCCATGCAACCTAAAAGCAACCTTAAATCCCTAAGCTATAGCGCCAAGCTCGGACACATTCGTGCAACTTCTGGTTAAATCAGTATTTCACGTAAAGTTGTTGCTTCAGCTATAAAATCTATATTTGAAATACTGATATCAACTTTATTAGACTATTATTTAGAATGCGAAATTGCTATTTAAGATTTCTGCTGCCAAAATGCAGAGATTAAATATTTTGTACCACGGAGTAACAACTGAAGTAACGGGCCATTACTTTTTTTAGTAAATATAACATCGACGTACTACCTTTTTAAGAGGTAACATAGGGCAGTGCCGTTCTTTTTTGTTGAAGTAACGAGTAATGAATTCAGTTACCTTTTTAATTCAATTCAATTTCTATTTTTCCAGTTAATACATGCTGGATGGTTTCGTTGAGTTAAAAGCTACACAATCAGCTTGAGAAGACCCAACGACCAGACTATACCAAATTATACAGTACTCGGCAACACCTACAACACTGCTCAAACAACCAATTCTCACTCTGACTTTTATTCAATAAACGCTGCTCTCTTGGCCACACTTCCTCTTCGAAGCCTATAGGCCCCTCACAATTGTAGCTTTTGGATTTTATGCATGCGGGAAATGTGGGCCATGAAGTTGTTCCTTCGTGAAAAGGTTCGTTTGCAGTAAACACAGGAGTACGGACGCTCTCCTGTGTGAGTGCGGATGTGCAGCACGAGGCTCTGTTTGAACGGAAAGGACGCGTTGCAGTGAACACAGGTGAAGGGACGCTCTCCTGTGTGAGTGCGCATGTGCGACAATAAGTCCGGTTTCCGTATAAAGGATGCATTGCATTGAACACAGGAGTAGGGACGCTCTCCTGTGTGAATCCGGGTATGCTCAGTGAGGTAATACTTAGTCACAAAGCGTGCACTGCAGTGGACACAGGAAAAGCAACCCTGTCCTGTGTGCTTGCGAACGTGTTTGGAAAGATTCTTTTTCTGTTTAAAGGGTGCATTGCAGTGAATGCAGGAGAAGGGACGCTCGCTCGTGTGAGAGTGCATGTGCTGATTGAGATCGTATTTAGTCACAAACGACGCACTACATTGCGCACAGGAAAAGCAACGCTCCCCTGTGTGGAGGCGGACGTGTCTCAATAAAGAACTTTTACGCTTAAAGGATGCATCGCAGTGGACACAGGAAAATTGACGTTCTTCTGTGTGAATGCGCTTGTGTGCCACGAAGTCGGTTTCCATCACAAACGATGCATTGCATTGGATACAAGGAAAGGAACGCTCTCCTTTGTGGTGGGTGAGAATGTGTTTCACGAGGCACTTTTTCTGCACGAAGGATGCATTGCAGTGGACGCATGAAAATGGGCGCTTCCCAGAGCCAATGCGCACGAGGACATCGACGGCATCTTTCCGTGAGCAGGATTGACTGTCGTGAACACAGAAAAGGGAACACTCTCCAGAGTGAGTGCGCATGTGAGCCTCTAGCTTGGAGTCTTCAGCGAATGAACTAGGGCACATGTGGCACTGGAAGGGGTGTTTGCCTACGTGTCTCCGAAGGTGTCTGGCCATAGTTGACTTATCATGTGTTACATAGAAGCAGTGTTCGCACGAATGCAGTCGACGTCGCACAGGCGCCGATGAAGAGGACTGTTCCAGATATGCAAGAGACAAGAAACCTGCAAAACCACCGAGAAAAAACAAAGGTAATAAAAATTGTGTCATGAGCTACATGAAACTCTACTACCACACAAGGTTGCCAACCACAGGCTAATTAGCCTACTTCTAGGGTATTTTTATAATTTTTCTGGCATTGTGGGATAGTAGTGTGATAATACAATGTTTTTCTCAGGTGTAGGGCAATTTGTACTTTTCACTGATCAGTATCAGTAAACTAAGCAGACAATCGACAAGACATCCCCGAGGTTGATATTCTTAATTACATGCAAAAGCTAAATCTTTCTTTGAGCAAAAACTCTAACCGTCTTAATTCACATCACAGTAGCAAACGGTAGTCACAAAAGATAATATGTCAATCTTTCGAGGGTGTGCAATAAATACGATCAAGAGACCCGACGAAAAAGGAGGTAGCTATAGCCACGTGTTATAGGAGTGCGAAAGTTTTCTTGATGACAGTAAAAAGAGTGTCTCCTCTTTAAACAGGTAGATAATTGTGCTTAGAAAAAATCAAGATTATATTATTATTATTGCTAACATTATACCATTAAGGACTAAATTTAGGTGAATTGACATTATCTTTCTATAAAAACCTTATAAATTAATAGCCCCAATCTCTGTGCCTTAGTGCTAGATAACCTTACTTTGACTTTTTTTTTTGATACCAAAATATACTTCACCACTATCTTTCCAACGTTGTCTCCAAAACTCTATGCTTCATGTAGACTAGTGCCTTGAGATGAACACAAGTCAATGCCCTCACAGTCATTTAAGCAGGTACCATCGTTTTCTTACCTTTCCCCACATGAGTCTTTCTCTTCTGTACTTAATGTTGTTTTACAGCTATGCATGCCAAGGCAACCCGAGCTTGTAAAACAGCTAATTGCTTCTATTTTCTTGAATGATCGTAAAGTGTATCCTTGCTCATTTTTCCCATTCGGTAGTTGCCCAGGACCCCTTTTCTCCCATTGCTGATATCCTATTAACTTTTACACTTCCATGATGAGTGCTTTGCTTACACTATTTGTCACCATATCGCTAACACTGCACGCCGCATACTGGCCGAGAAGTCTCCCATTTCTCTTCATCAACTGAGCCAACGATCTTATCATACAAATACTGGAATGATGCCCCTTTTCGGCTACTTTCTTTCACCTTGATTAAACTTTCTTCCAAATTATTCTTCAGATTAGTTTTCAGAGCACCAACCAACTTCAGCACCATGACTTGTCTACATGTGGTACACTGAAGTGTACAATGAAGGGTAGTCTGTACGGTTGAAACTTTCAACGTAATCAGGGCTTTCCAGGCGGCTGCAGGATGACAAGGATTCAGTGCTGCATTCTTGAAGGAAAAAATGCCCGTGCCGTGCCTTCAACCGAGCTCGATCCGAGGCCAAAACAGGTTCCGGGCGAGAGGGGCAGGTTACTCTCCTAATCACCAGGGTATAATAAAATGTAGCCCCAAGCTTTTCCTCTGCCATTGTTCATAGGACATGCAAGGGTGCAACGTGCACTTGGTCTGCAAACGACCAGTGTCCCTTTTTTTTCGCTTGTCAACTCCTCCCCCATTCTTCCATTCCTCCATTGGGCTAGCTGTGAGAGAAGGACACTCTTAAAACAGTTACCTTCATCAAAAGCATATTCAAGGCCAAGCCAAGGTCCTCGCCCAAAAACGTGATTGTGCTACCATGTACTGAAGTTTGGTGTTGTGTGGGAGATCTGTTTGGGAACTTTCCCTCTCTCCAGTGCGTTATGAAATGTGTCGTGCCGCCTTCATGGGTAGGATGACAAATTATTGAGCATCACAGTGCCTGAAATAGGGGATGATTCTAGTGTGGCAACTCGAGCATCACCTTGGCTGAAAAAGCGGACAATGCGCCCAGAGTTGGCCATGCTGCTATTAAAAGCGAGGGACGTGTGTCTTTCAGAGTTCATCGGTTCGTTCCAAGTTCGTCAGTCTTCTATATCACATTGCAAAGCTTCATCATAGTTCCTGGGGGTGCTTTTTTTCTAGCAGCTGCTGTCTTTAACATCTCTTTAGAATTTTGAGCTTGGTACCAGCAGCTATCAACAAATCTTTCTTTCAACACCCTGTTACGTCAAAGAAAGGGAGAAGGACCGAAATGCAGTGGAAGCGGGTACCACAGTGGCGGCGCCTGGCCGGTGCCTGCGACAATTCTGTTAGGCAAGGCACTCCTTCAACACGCGTGTTATCTCTATGGCTGTTGACTTATAATTTTAGATGCGGAACATGTCTTGCTCGGGTTTATGTACCGTGGCATTGGAGTCCACACTCACACTTCGCATGCGCAACTCTCCTCTTCTCTATCCAACAGCTGCATATTACTCTTTCTACTTCTCTCATACCACCTGCTTGCGTTTTCAAATTCTGCTCTCGAGGCACGTACGCTACGCTCCTCCTCTAGTATACTCTCCTTCAAGTGTGAATGTTAAGCGGGTAGAGCGCTGTGCACGTTCAATGCACTGCTTGCTTCGGTTCTCCTACGCTCCCCCCTTTCTCGCATCACAAAGCCAATGCAGGCAGCGTCTGCTTGCTCCCCCCTCTCTCCTCGAGGCATCCCTCCACGCTGCGTTTACTAGACCATTGATTGATTTGTGGGGTTTAACGTCCCGAAACCACCATTTGATTATGAGAGACGCCGTAGTGAAGGGCTCCGGAAATTTTGACCACCTGGGGTTCTTTAACGTGCACCCAAATCTGAGTACACGGACCTACAACATTTCCGCCTCCATCGGAAATGCAGCCACAGTAGCCGGGAATCGAACCCACAACCTGCAGGTCAGCAGCCGAGTACCTTAGCCACTAGACCACCACGGCAGGGCAGGGTTTACTAGACCACTGCGCATACGCATTCCCTCCCTCATTCTGGTCTCCTGCACTTGAAAAAAGAGACTACTCGTGCTGCAGAACTGTTCACTGGCCACCGCGTTTATATAGGCACTAGACTTTGACCTCCAATGTAATAATCCCAATGGAAGATTTCCCCTGTGCGTTGAACAATAAAAATTTGCAGCGTGCGCATTAACTACAATCTGAGTCTTCTGTCTTTCACTGACCATTAGCAGCGATTGGCATGTTCCAGTAGGAAACACCAATCCATCACTACGTGCTTTGTTGTGCCTCCCCGGGTTTTTCTCCTGCGCGACGCCACTTCCTGCGCGACGCCACTATGAGCGCCAACGTCAACGCTGCCACCAGTGTAAGGGGTAGCACCTGCTGCTTTGCATCTACACATAGTTTTCTTAAAGGGCCATTCACCAGGTTTGACAATTTTGAGCTGACAAGCGCAATGCACAGCCAAGGCGTTCCTGATCACGCCTGCCAAAATTTGCAACACTACGCGCCGCGGAAATGGGTCAAATTTCAAGATGAACGCTACTCCCTCTCCCCTCTGCCGGCGCACGCGTAGAGAATGAGGGCATAACGTGGGCGTAGGAATGGCACTACGCACACGGCAATGCAGTGACGTTGGTCCTCTACGTAGACGACTGTGCTGTGACGCTGTCAACAGTATACCACCTGACATGCCAAAATTGCTGAACACAACATGCGCAGTTTATGTATTTGTTGCTTGAAGAGATTAATCAAACTTGAAATAAATAATGAAACACAATAAAAAATTTTGCGCGTTTTTCTTTAATTTATTTCCCGCAAAATGCTAAGAGATGCAGGGCTAATGTGCCAGGGTTTCGCATGCGTTCGTGTCTCCACGTTCAGCGCATTAAGAGGATGACCGCCGTGGAACGCTCCTACGCGTTCGCGCACTCATTGTGCTCATCTACTCTACCGCGTCTAAGCCAGCATTTCAAAACCATCCTGCAGAAACAGGCAGAAGACCACAAAATAACGCTGGTCAACAAAGCAACGCTGCTCGCGTGCTCGGGGGTTGCACTTGTTTGCGCACGTCATGCGCACGTCACCTCATGGTCGGATGCTGGAGAGGGTGGAGAAGAGATTTAACTTGCAAAGGCTACGCGGAGGAGTGGCAAGGGTTTGGAGCTCACCACCTCAAATCCTCGTTTCGTGCCGCCTCAAAAAACCTGTTTTCTCCACTCGTGATCAACCGATTAGAAAACTTTTTGTGGCAAAATGTTCCTCATCGGACACCCAACAACTTCCACTGTCTAACTAAAATTCGGTATAGGGCCTGGTGAGTGGCCCTTTAAGGGGGGCGCGGGTTTTAGAACGGTCGAAAATGGTAAAAAAAATCTATTTTTTGCAAAGCTCATTTGGGAAACGCGATAAAATCAACCTTCAATGCACCCCGGTGGAATTAAAATGCCCCAAAAAGAACGAAATTTGTTCCAACTTCCCACACGCGCCATGTGCTTTGGGACGGACCGAGCGCCGCCGCCTTAGGCTTGATATGAAGCTGTTTTCTTTGTGCACATTTTGCGCCATCTCAAAATGGCATAGCTCAAGCAGAATTTCTGCCGTCGCAGGTTTTCTGAAGGTCGTTTCCACATCGCTGATTGGCGTTCACGCGGCGTGCTTTTCCGAGTCTCCCATTGATTAGAATGACCAACGCATCATTTTTTAAAATTTTTATTTGTGTTGCGTTCACTGTGGCTGTACGATTGTGTGAATCTGCTCTAACGATCGTGCGTGTTTCTCGACGAACCTTGTTTCCGCTTTGCATTTGTACATTTCAATTGCGATCGAGATGCCTGGAGACTCTCATCTGAAAACATCGATGCGACGAGCTTTCAAAAACCGTAGAAAAACAGCCTTGGAACAAGAAGGCACCGGCCACAAGTGCCCTTTGGCAGCTAGTTGCAGTCGCGGCCGGACCCATCGAATCTGTCGGAAACTTTAAGGACACTGTCTACTGACGATGCCATGGGACCAAGTTCAACAAGCGATGCACTTTGTATTGATGCTGCGTACTACTCAATGGCGGAGCAGACGCAACGAGTTGGGAAATCAGCACAAACAAAGAGAGTTTTGTTGGGAAAGTCACCTACCGAAAGTTCACCCTCCTTGGAGTCAGCGCTTATAGCCTTCGCCATCCGATTTTCCCCAGCGCCTACACAGCCAGAGAGCTCGGAGTTGACACGAGCACCGATGACAATGTCATCGGTTAACAGCAACAGCATGACGTGTAGCTGAAATTGAAGCAGACATCATCGCGGGCAAGCGGAATGTCGTGCAAAAGAAAATACGAGATTTTTTCAGACACATCGATATTTTTTTTATGAACAGCTGTTTTTAGAGCCACCTAAATGATGCACTTACAAGATTGCAATGAGAATTTGTACTACAGTCGTGACCCTCTGCGTCAGCTAAAAATACCTATAAAAAAGGGGCATTTTTGTGGGCATTTGTTTTTCCGGAGGGATGCCCCATTTTCCAGACATTTTTATAGTCCCTTGAGGGTTCGAAACACGGCAACTTATTACCCAGGGCAGCATGCTGCCCAACAGCTAGGAGTTTGAGCCTCATAACCCACAACTTTTTAGAACCCCTCAACAGCTTGTTGCGGTGGGGTTCTCATAATGCTTTCTACATTGGAAAAATTTTTTAGAAATGATTCGAAGGGTAAAATAAGGCACATCGGTTTTTTTTTTGCATGGTAATAGTTGTAAAACATATATAAAATTTACGGTAAAAGTTCATTATAGAAAACTTTTCAGTGCATGTTGAAACTTCAAATGCCATTTTCTCAGCTTCACATTTTTTGCCAACCTGACCAGCCTTACGCAACTTTAATTCATGATTTTGTGAAGCAATTTTTTTACTTTTATACCATTTAACTCAAGAAACAGGACTACGGAGCTATGCTATTTTTCTGGGGCTAAGAGGGACATATGAAATGTAATGAACAATAATCTGAGCTAAATAAATGTGAAATTTTGCAGCATTAATGCAAATGAGAATTTTGATATGATGATGTATCTCAGTGACAATATAAATAGCATAGCTCCACATGACAGGTCTTTGGCTACAGCTGCATCTTAAACAGAACCTAAAATTATTAAGAGAAAGTGCCTTAAAGGGCCCGTAAATTACCCAAAGGTCGAAAGTCAGTTGCTGTGGGGAAATTTTGCACAAGGAGGAGGAGGAGGAGAAAAAAACCTATATTGATGCTGGCTGTGCCAGATAGCCCTTATCCCCACTAGGCTGGTTGACATGCCTAGTCCGGGACGTCATTAGTCGAGGCCGCCACCCAAGCCCGCTGGACTATAGTTCGATGTTCCTCTCGTGTGGAGCTATTGAGTAGGGTCGTCTCCGAGTCCTCTTTGGTGGGGTTGGGAAAGGAGGTTAATTTTGGGTTCATTTGGCAGGCCCAGACCATATGGTAAGTGTTGGCCACTTCCCCACAGTACTGGCACTGCGCACTTATTTTTGGGTGATAATATTTGAGTATGACTGGACAGAGCAGCGTGTTCGTCTGTAGACGCCGCAGGACCTGCTCCTCCGTTTTCGAGAGTCCCTTCGCTGGTGCGGGATACAAGCAGCGTTGCCCAATGTAGTATTCTTTGATTTCTCGAAACCGTGTTAAAGGTGTGGGACGTTCAGGTCTATCAGGGGAACGGGGAGCTTCCCGGGAAGTAAGCACGCGAGCCGCTGCATGTGCACCCTCGTTACCCCGTAGACCCTGATGTCCCGAAGTCCATATAAGACGTTTTGGGGTAGGATCGCTGTTCCTGATGCTGAATTTTAAGTCTAGAAGCCAATGGAGAGATTTCTCCTGCAAGATAGCTCTCGCAGGCTCTTCGAGAGTCTGTAACTATTTGTTTTGAGTTTGGATGGGATAATGCCAGTGCAATGGCCACCTCCTCCGCCTTACTTGAGCTTGTGGCTTTGAAAGTGAGGCCGTCCACCTGCGTTCTTTGATGTATTACCGCCGCCGTGTAGTATCCCCTAGGTGACGGCCCGGCCAAATCGACGGAATAGACCCCATTACAGGAGCCAAGCTGTTGTTCAATTGCCTCAGCGCGCGCTTGCCTTCTACCCTGGTGCATCTCCCTGGTAATATTGCGGGGAAGCGGGGACACCCAGAGTTTTGTTCTACAAAGTTCAGTAATACGCTCCGCGTTTTCAATTTCGCATTCGTGCCGGATCAAGAGCCGGTCCAGTAGGCGCCGCCCGGGGGCGTCTGCGTAAGACGCGTATATTGAATTGTGAGGTGGGCTTCTTGGAGCTCTTGTATAGAGTTGAAGACTACCAATGCACAGAGTTTCTGATTTGAAGTGCTGATGGGTAAATCAAGTGCATGCTTAATTACTTTCTTAAGAATAGCATAGACTCTGTTCTCTTCGTGTTTAGTCATTCGTAAGTACGGTATTGAATATAAAATCCTGCTAGTTACAAAAGCATGGGTGAGCCGAATCGCGTCCCTTCCTCGTAGCCCCCCGCGCTTGTTTGACACTCGGCGGATCATGTGCCCTACCTATTCTCCAATTTTCCGTAGCTTGTCTAGCGTGGTGCTGTTTTTTGTTCTGTTGTGAATCAGAAGGCCCAGGATTCGTAGTTCTGAAATTTTTCGTATGGTTCATCCTGATACCATCAAGTTTAGGGTCGTCCTATCTTTGTTTTCTCCGATATGCAGGAATTCATATTTGGTTGGAGCGCACTGCAACCCACACTGACCCACATAGTCCTCCACAATGGAGGCGGCCTGCTGCAGGCGGTCTTCAATTTCTCCTAAACTGCCCCGATTCGTCCAGATTGTTATATCATCGGCGTTTATTGCATGATATATTCCTTCCACTACTGCCAATGCTTGCGGGAGCTTCATCATGGCAATGTTGAATAGCAGCGCAGATAGGACAGCTCCTTGCGGGGTTCTGCCACATTTTGAATGGTCCATGTTCCTCGTTATCTATGTGAATGAACGCCAGTCTCTCAGAGAGAAAGTCTCTATTGTAGGCAAAGATTTTCTTATCGCAATGGGTACTACTCAAGTTCTTCAGGATGCTTTCATGCTTAATGTTGTCGAATGCGCCTTTAAGGTCGAGTGCAAGGATTGCCCTGTCGTTGTGCGTCGAGGGAATGGGTTGGACAATGTCTCGTTTTAGTTGCAAGAGGACATCTTGCGCAGACAGGTGTGGCCTAAAGCCAAACATTTCGCATGAGTGTACGACGAACACGAAGCCGTGATAATTTCTTGAAATGGTGCAGTAATAGTGAAGTTAGACGCGTTTGATTATCGAAACCGCGATGACTACACCTTTCGCTCTCTCCAGCGCTTTCCTCCACTGATATCCTTTTCCACGCCGCTTTGCCTTCTCGCCGAGCACCCCTCCCAATCTCACGTGGGATACGTCATCGCTGACTCGCTCCTTGAAACACTGTCTACATCCGGTAGCCGCGACCCCGATAGTCGACTCTGTCAGTTGCGTGCTTGTTGGGAAACCGTGGCTGCCGTAATCGTGCCGGTATGAAACCTGCATTGCGGGCATACCTTCAAAGGATTGTCTACGTAATGGACCCATACGGGGACGCAACGTGCCCTGCACGCAGGCAACACGACGAAAAACAAGCAGCTTAGCTGCTTGCAGACTGACCGGAAGTCATAGGCTCTTGCTCGACCGCATATTTGGCATATTTGACTCGGTGCACCAGATATGGCACGGCGCATCACGCAGTGGCCCGAAAGGCCCAAAAAGGAGGATGGATTGTTTGTTAGAATTTTCGGCGCGCTGGCAACTCGTAGCACTGCCACGTGCAGAATCATTGATCGTGACGCATTCTGCACACAATGGGTGCATTTACTTGAAATGCTTGAAAAAATATTGGAGGTGATTTATGGGCACTTTAACAACCCTTAAGGAATTACACATTCGACTTCAATTATGCTCTCACAATTCAGTAACCAGTTGGTGTATATTAAAACGAATATTTTTGAAAAGAGGAGGCATAAATACATATACACACCTAATTTATTTACAGTATCTTTTTAAATAAAAATTTTAATTTCAAGACTAGCATCTCCTTTTAAAGAACCACTCACCAGGCCCTATACCAAATTTTATTTAGTCAATGGAAGAGTTGTTGTGTGTCTAATGAGGAACATTACTTCACAAAAAGTTTTTTGAATCGGGTCATTACGAGCTGAGAAAACTGTTTTTTTTCAGCGGCACGAAACGAGGATGAGAGGAGGTGAGCTCGAAACCCTTGCCACTCCCCCTAGTAGCCTTTGCAGGCAAAATCTCTTCCCTACCCTCTCCGGCATCCGACCAAAAGGTCACGTGCGCATGACGTGCCCGAACAAGCCCCAACCCAGAACACGCGAGCGGCGTTGTTTTGTTGACCAGCGTAATTTTATGCTCTATTGCCTGTTTCTGCGGGATGGTTTGAAAATGCTGGCTAAGACGCAGTAGAATAGATGAGCACAATGAGTGTGTAAACGTGTAAGAGCGCTACTTTCGCATCCACGGCTGTTGTCTGCTCAATGCGCTGACCATGGTAACACGAACGCATGCTAGATGCCGGCAAATTAGCCCCGCATCTCGCTGCAATTCAAGGGAAAAAATATAAAAAAGATGTGCACATTCCCTTATTGCGTCTCATTATTTATCTGAAATTTTATTCCCCTCTTTAAGCAAGAAATTGTATAAACTACACATGTTGTGTTAAATAATTTTTGCCATGTCACGTGCCATCGTTACCATCGTCAGAGCACAGTAGTCTACTCAGAGTATTAACGTCACTGCACTTTCGTGTACGTAAGGCAGTTCATACGTGCACATCAAGCCCTCATTCTGTTAGCACACACCCGCGAAAGAATAGGGGAGCATCGTTCATCTCGAAATTTGACCAATTTCCGTGGAATGTAGCAGTGCGAATTTTGGCAGATGTGATCGTTAATGCCCCACCTTCACATTGCGCGTGTTAGCTCAGAATTGTCAAATCTGTAGAGTGGCCCTTCAAGTACGAGCAGTTGAAGTTTTTTAATTATTGTTCAATGCAACAGCCAGAGCAGCGGTAATGACTGTCATTTAGTAAGCAATAGGCGTACATCCAGAGCTACATTCTTGTTGCACCTGCTGAGCCTGCAGTCACTTATTTGACCTCGGTCAACATTGTTCCTTTTTTGTGTATGACAGCGTACCCCCTTCTGCTTGAGGGAACAGCTCCTCAACATTGCCAATAAAGTGCCGACGACAAAACAGGCTTGTCTGTTGATTATCAACATCGAGAGGCAACACTTGCTAAGTGGGAATGAGAGACTACACTGTGAATATCTATCCTAAACATTATTTTCTACTAACACTGCAATATTGAATCAGCACTCGTTAAGCACCTATGTATGGTTCCTTTTGGTGCTGTTTCATGTGAATGTGTTTATATTGGTGCGTGTGTGGCAATTTCCATTTGTCGAAAACTTTTAAGCATGCTTGAACTACGCCTTTAAAAGTAGAACCCTATAGCGTAATCGGGACCCGTGCGCATCGCCGAATCAGTAAACTTGACTTTGGTTCTCAGTGAATGCCAAAACTGTACAAGGAAACAAATGTTTCCACATGTGACGTTGTCCATTTGAAACTATTATGGAATGCCTACTGAAGTACAGTTGCAAAGTGCCCACTATGCCCAATTTCTTCCTTTGGCTAATCAGGGAGGAGTCCACCACACGTATGTAAGACAAATGTGAACCTACGCAGCTGTTGACCTGGTTGATGCTTTTGATGCTGATAGGGACTTTAGTATGCCTGAGCGCTTTGTAGTGGGTGGGCTTTTAAAACATCCCTTCATTGCGTGTTTCTCATGTGCTGAGGTCTATCGCAATTCTACGCTTCTGCCATGCAACACTATATGCCTTAAGATAGGTCCTCTAATTCCAGGACACTTTTCTTTCTAAAGCAGCTTGAACCAATGACTTGACTCTGGTATAAAACATGCTTGTTGCATGGAAGGCCCGAAGTCGATTTGCACTTCAACCATTTGGTATCATTAATAGCTATCTCGACTTTTTCACTCACAGACAGCACTGATTTTTCACTCACCACAAGCAACGCAGAAACATTAATTTATGTGAAACATTCTCTTAACGTTATTGCGCTCTAATACCTAAAGCGTAGTATTCTGACTGCGCATTTCGAAAACAGACGCGGAAAAAGTCCTATGTGTGGCACTTGTGATAGACGAGCTCAAAAGTTCCAGTTTCACGTGTCTGTAGTATGGCTGGAATGGATGAAAAAGTTTGTGTAGAAGCGTTCCTTTGGAATCGTTTCTTTACACTCTTTCGATTTACATGTTAAATTCATACAACATGAGTAGGGTAAAGTGAGCTTCAAATTTATTACTTGCTTTCACCTCAAATCTATCTAGAGCAATATTTTGATCAAGCATTAAAATGTAATGATGCATTCAAACTTTCAAAATGTAACTGGAATGGCTTCCTCTCACATTGAGGGAACTTGGAACGGAAACTCGTTCCAAGATTGGAAAGGAAGGAGGAACGGACTTCCGTTTTTGTTCTGGAGGAACGTGTACAACACTGGTTGACCAGCATGTACATGAAGCAAATGATCTTCAGGTCAAGCCAAAACCAAACTTTGCTATCGCTACAGAGCAGCAACTCGGCAAACTTCACCTAATCTCTTCTTGCAGCACACGAGTTCTATGCTATATACATGCGGACACCATAAGGCAACTCCATCCATGTTGCATAGACGTATCCACAAAGTGCACAGAGAAAGGATTATTACAAATTATAACACATGAAGTTTGTGAAATTGTAAATGATGAATGCAACTTTCATAAAGCTAACTAAAAAATCATGAATCAAGGAAGAAAAAAAATCATTTGTAAAAGTTACAATGGTACCACGATTTTTCACTGTTAGGAGTTCAGAGATATAAGGATATTTAAAGGACATTAGACAGAAAACTGCTTCGTTATATTGATGTCAGACTTTACAGATTTCCCACAAATGCCTCTGTACTGTTTCAAAAAGAGTGAGATTATACCAGGCAATGCAATGTCACCGGTTCACCAGATAATGCTTCAGCCTGTTACACAGTCAAGAATATTTTTTTTCCATTTTCAAATGTCAAATAGAAGTGCTACTATCATGCATTGTGCCAGCTTATCTGCAATCAAAACTGTTTCTATAAGCACAGACTGACATGTCAGAACAAAAGTATATGGATTACTAAATAGCTAGTCTGAATGAGCGCTTTGCGAGCCAAGGTCATCTTCACGCTAACAATTCAAATTTAAATGTTGTAATGATATCTGCTATTTTCTCTCCTATTTCAATAGACCAATGATGAAAAAGTGAATAGCCTATTTCATACGTTTTTATATGACCAAATCAAAATAGAAGTTTTGACATCATGCCCCGCCGCGGTGGTACAGTGGCTGAGGCACTTGGCTGATGACCGCAGGTCGCGGGATCAAATCCCGGCTGTGGTGGCTGCATTTCTGATGGAGGTGGAAATGATGTAGGCCCGCGCGCAACTAGCTACTTGCTTCTAATGAGGTATACATGGGTAAGGGAATGCAAACATAAAAACACGCACAACACCAAACTAACGATCAAATCCCGGGGTGGCATGCGGCCACCGTCTGCCTGATGCCCCCGGCGAAGATGCAAAGATACACCCCGGCCTCCGCTTGCATTGCACAAAACTCTCCCATAAAGAGTTATGGCGCAGCTTCCTGACCAGTAAAAGTATTGAATGACTCTGGCAATACTGTAAAGAGTTGAAATTTGCATTAGGTGTGCAGTTAGGATTAGATGATATGCTTACTTCAGGCACACGCAAGCGAGAATGGCACGAACTTGTGCGAGGAAACGGGACTAGTTGAAGAGGAAGTAAAATAATGTGCAAGCTTCTGGGAGGTTCTGGGTTCTATTTCCAGTGTCACAGTTTTACTAATGCGCAGAGAAGGTGCTATTAGCTTTGTGTCATGGGTATACTTTTATCTTGATAGGGTTGATTCTTCTTTTCCGTTACTTTTGTCCCTCCCATTTTATTGTTTTTTTTTTCACCAGCGACTCCTCAGAGCCGTGCTCTCTTAGACTGCAGAAACATGTGTGTTTGCTATGCTAAACTACTACTACACGAACTTATACACTAATGAGGGCGAGCACGAGATGACTGTCCGTCATAAAAACTCGTACAAGGCTACCATAGGTCCAGGAATCATGCTCTGCGCCTCCTGAACTCAAAGAGGACTCTTTGACATTAGGCATGCTGTGATTATGTGAATGCAGAGGAGGAAAGTAAGCATCCAGTCCAGATTAGAGTGGAATAGAGTAGAGCCCTGTATCTATAACAGACACATGCGGGAGGGATGCGCCAAGAACCAGGATAGTTATAAAATAAAGTCGTAAATTTTGTTAGATTATGTCGGTTAATATGCTGACAGTGATGAAAGAAAAAAAATAAATACTAAGAATTGATGAGTAGGAACTACAGATATATAAAATGGAGCGGATATTTCGAAGTAACAGTAAAGCAACTTGGAAAACCAGGAATTTAGGAATGATTGATTCGATAGTCAGAATCTCTCTGAACTTTTTATAAAACTGTAGCAAGGCATCGCAGATGAAAGTTCCTCTCTTCTTTTTCGTTGGCTGTAGGAGGAGCGCTTACTGTGAATGAAGTAGAAGGTGCAAGGCCTTTTGTAGCTCATAAGTAAAAACAGTTTACATTGAAGGGAACTGAGCAAGGCATTGGTTCGTTCTAATTGGTAATCCTTAGCTACAAGCTTGATAGCACGAAACGTTTTGCACGAAAGACAAAAAGACATGGCAGTTACAAACTCTTGCTTCCAAGTAACTTTTAACTTCTTTTATCCCAAGTAAAATACGGTTTTTCGATGGTTGCTGGTGAAAGTGCCATGTAATGCACGCGTGTTGCTTTGATCAGGTGATTCAATGCCCCTTTTCTTCTTTCACTGCATTGATATTTCCAAGCTCTAATATTAAAAGTTATTTGAAAGTAAACCTGTGAGCCTGTCATGTCTCTTTGTCTATTATACAAGAAGTTCTATGCTATAAAGCTTGAAGGGGAGATAGTTTAAAACAGTTGAATAATAAATGGATTAGAGCCATTTTGTGGTTGGTATGTTCAAGTATCATGGGCCTTCACAAAACAAGTGGTGTACCGTATATACTCGTGTAAGGGCCGCACTTTTTTTTCGAAAATTTTGCTAGGTGCGGCCCTTACACGAATCAGGCCGATTTAGTACAGGCAGTACAGGCCAAAGGTCTGTACTGTTTATGCAACAGTAGCAGAGTGCAAGAGTCACAAATGACATGCCAGAAATGTTTTTATTCGGATTCCATTTCGCTGTCCTCGTTCTCGGAGGAGCTCGCCTCGGCGTCCGCGTCTTCCCAGAGACGGTCATCTTCGGTGCCGTTCATGGAGTTCGAAATTCCCGTTACCTTGAAGCTTTTAGCAACTACTTCTACTGACATGGCACGCCACGCATTCAAAATCCATTCACACACCTGTTGGAGCGACGCCCGCTTCAGCCGTCCTGTAGGGGTCTTCTCGTGGACGCCTCCAGCCATCCATTCAGAGTAACATCGGCGAAATTCCACTTTGAATGGTCTGTTGACGCATACGTCGAGCGGCTGCAGCACACTCGTCAGGCCACCGGGAATGACGGCCAAGTCCGTACGAGTTGCGGCAACTCGGTTCTTGACGCGGTCGGTCAAGTGGCCCCTAAAGCTGTCCAAAACAAGGAGGGCTTTCCGTTGTAACAGCCCTCCAGGTCTGTTTGCCCAGACGGTCTTAATCCAGTCAACGACCAGTTCCTCGGACATCCAGCCCTTCTCTTGCGCACGTACGACGATTCCCTGAGGGAACTTCTCTTTTGGGAGAGTCTTCCTTTTAAATACGACGTACGGCGGAAGCCTCCTGCCGTCTGCCGTGATGCACAACATCACAGTGCACCTTTGGCGTTCTGCACCAGTCGTGCGCACAGACACACTTTTCGCACCTTTTAAATCCACTGTGGTGCTTTCCGGTGCATCGAACCACACAGGTGTCTGGTCCGCATTCCCAATTTGGGACAGGTCGTATTCATGCTCCCTCCTGAGAGCATTCACGAAGCGATGAAACTTAATGACGTGGTCTTCGTACTCGCGCGGCAGTTTTTGGCAAATCGTCGTTCGGCGCCGAATAGAAAGCTGGTTACGGTTCATAAACCGCGTAGCCCAGCCCCGACTTGCCTTGAATTGTGCCGGGGGTATTTCCATGTGGCGAGCGATGCTGAGGGCTTTGACGCGTATCATGTCAGTCGATACGGCGTAGCCGTCCCTTCGTGTGTCGACGACGTAGTTGACGAGCTCGCTTTCGAGTTGCGGGTACTTGCACTTTTTCCCGCGAAACGCCTTTCGGCTCCTGTTAGTAGCGGCGAGGGCATCTTTCTGATTCATCCAGTAACGCACGCGCTTCTCATCGACGTCGTACTTTCGTCCAGCTTCCCGCTTCCCGTGCTCCTCGGCATAGTCAATCACTTGCAGCTTAAATGCTGCAGTGAATGATCTCAGATGCCGGCCCATCGTCCGTCACGTGCGCTGGCTTCTGCAGGGTTCACTACAACCAACAAAGTGACACCGACGACACCGATCTGAAGTCGCGCTGCCAACGTATCGACACGATGCTAGGAACGATGCCAACAAAGAGGCCGCACAAGGCAAATATGGCGGCGCGCTGTCAACAGCGTGGTCGGCGCGTCGGCGGAAGTAGAATAAAAGCGGAAAAGCGTGCAGCGCCATCTGGCTGTAAATGAACTAACTACACTTTTCTGGCGGGACATTTTGAACTTTTGTTTTTTTTTTTTCGAAATATCCGCTTTCAAAGTTGGGGTGCGGCCCTTACACGAGGGCGGCCCTTACACGAGTATATACGGTAGGTCGAATTTGATCATCAAAGTTCCCCAGGTGCACTTTGGCTTCTGTGTAGAGTTCTGCTTACTACACGTCAAAAATAAGCAGCCCAATAGGCTACTTAGGAGGAGGGCTTGCCATACTTCCTCAGGACAAGTCTTCGCAACCGATGATGCAACCAGACCTTACCGTAATTGTGCCAGTGCCTGGTGCACCACTTGTGGTTGTTCTACCTAAGGCGTCCTCCATTTCAGTGACCCTCAAAGGCTGCGTTTGAGCATTATCCCTGACACAGATTGCATTTCTAGCATCGTTTGTCTCAGAAAGGCAAATTCTGCTACTTTTTTTCTTTTTAGACTTCTGCTCTGCTTATGCCTTCCTTGAGCACAACATGTCTTGCACCAACCAGATGTCCTGCATTAGCCCAAAAGGGATCTCAGAATATCCTACGCTTCGCTTGAAGGTGTTGATCCATTATTCTGTTCACAAATTTGCACCCGCTGCTTGGAAGCTAGCTCTCCAGAACACTTCTAAATTTTTTTTTCTGTGATGAACGCACTTACCCATGTAGTAACCCATTCCAGTCTCTGCGGCGGCATCTTTGGTTTTGAGCGAAAAAGCAGTGCTCGTTGTAAACAAAAAATCGAGCAATAGATACAAATGAAAATATCAGCTCTGCAATTTCACTTTCCAAGTGGCACAATTTACGTCTCCACTGAGAATCGAATGCGGTCTAGCGATTGAGAAGGTGATAGTGTGCATGCATGCCGACATTGCATTCCACTTCTAACCACGAAAGTTAGAGGCTCTAACTTTCTAGCTTATTTACTACTACTATTTTCACTAAGGCTGTTTTCTAGTTGCTGATTGCGATATTTATTCCTGTGCATAGTCATGCCTTCTCTCCTATTAGATGTGCTGTGGCATGAAATACATTTCATTTTGTACGCATGTAAAGACAATATAAAAATCGCCACATCCCAGAAGGTCCACACAAAGCTTTCAGTAACAGGGTCTAGGCTCTGAGGATAATGCTAAGTTGGGTGTTATGTGCTTTTGCTGTCCTATTCTCTCACAGAAAGTACAGCGTGTGATTCGAGGGTGTTAGGTCTTCTCACAGGAATAAGCGGCAGCGTTGGTACGCACCTGTCTTCAAGTGTATCGTCCTTGATACGACTCATCATGGATGAGTCGGAGTTACAAGGCACACTGACTAAAGTTCCTGAAAAATTACGAGTCGGTGCCGCCGACTCATTTCATGAGTGAAATTGCAGAGCTGATATTTTCATTTGTATCTATTGCTCGAATTTTTGTTCACAACGAGCACTGCTTTTTCGCTCAAAACCAAAGATGCCGCCGCAGAGACTGGAATGGGTTACTACATGGGTAAGTGCGTTCATCACAGAAAAAAAAATTTAGAAGTGTTCTGGAGAGCCAGCTTTCAAGCAGCGGGTGCAAATTTGTGAACAGAATAATGGATCAACACCTTCAAGCGAAGCGTAGGATATTCTGAGATTCCTTTTGGGCTAATGCAGGACATCTGGTGGTGCAAGACATGTTGTGCTCAAGTAAGGCATAAGCAGAGCAGAAGTCTAAAAAGAAAAAAAGTAGCAGAATTTGCCTTTCTGAGACAAACGATGCTAGAAATGCAATCTGTGTCAGGGATAATGCTCAAACGCAGCCTTTGAGGGTCACCGAAATGGAGGACGCCTTAGGTAGAACAACCATAAGTGGTGCACCAGGCGCTGGCACAATTACGCTAAAATCTGGTTGCATCATCGGTTGCGAAGACTTGTCCTGAGGAAGTATGGCAAGCCCTCCTCCTAAGTACCCTATTGGGCTGCTTATTTTTTACGTTTAGTAAGCAGAACTATACACAGAAGCCAAAGTGCACCTGGGGAACTTTGATGATCAAATTCGACCTACACCACTTGTTCTGTGAAGGCCCATGATAGGTGAACGCATGTAATTACAATATAAAAATCGCCACATCCCAGAAGATCCCCACAAAGCTTTCAGTAACAGTGTCTAGGCTCTGAGGATAATGCTAAGTTGGGTGTTATGTGCTTTTGCTGTTCTATTCTCTCACAGAAAGTACAGCGTGTGGTTCGAGGGTGTTAGGTCTTCTCACAGGAATAAGCGGCAGCGTTGGTACGCGCCTGTCTTTAAGTGTATCGTCCTTGATGCGACTCATCATGGATGAGTCGGAGTTACAAGGCACACTGACTAAAGTTCCTGAAAAATTACGATTAACACAATTTATGCTAACCACCATATCAAAACCAGCTGAACACATATAGTATAACAACTCACTCGACTTCTTGAAAGGAATCGGCTCCTCAGGACAATACATCGCAACAGGTGCCAAAGATGTCATTGATGTAATAGCTCAAGCAGAACATTAGCAGCAGAGCTGTCCATTCGCAGTAGCTAACCCCTTGGATTCCACTCTTTCATTCAAGTGCCAACATTCGTGGGAAGCATGTACACACCGGAATGCTTGCAGGGTCTTTGCCAAAACGAAGAGCCTCATCGGGCCCTACAGTCTACAACACTACCTGCCCATCCTGCCCATGTAGCCGGTGACCTATATAGAGTGCTTGCTCACTCCCCCCAGTTGTATATAAGGCTTGTGAAATGGCTGCCGCAGAGTTAAAGTTAACCTGCAGAGACAGCATGAGCCCCTCTTAACAAATAGAGAAGGGACAGCCAGGCACCCCTGAGCATGTCTTCCAGACATTTTCATGGTCCCTTGAGGATTCTGAAGGCGGCAACTTATTACCCAAGGTAGCATGCTGCCTAACATCTAGGAGTTTGAGCCTCATACCCCACAACTTTTCTGAACCCCTCAACAGCTTGTCGCGGTGGGGTTCTGATAATGCTTTCCACATTGGAAAAATTTTTTAGAAATGATTCCAAGGGTAAAATAAGGCACATCGTTTTTGTTTTGCAGGGTAATAGTTGGAAAACGTGTATAAAATTTGTGGTAAAAGTTCATTACAGAAAACTTTTCAGTGCATGTTGAAACTTCAAATGCCATTTTCTCAGCTTCACACTTTATGCAAACCTGACCAGCCTTACGGAACTTTAATTCATGTTTTAACCTCCACACTCTGGTGGCCTAGAAATGTCAGACTGACGTTTACAGCCCCTGCAACATTCAGGGAGACCTCACACACTTCCTCTGAGACTGCCCGCAGTACTCAGACCTGCCTCAAACACATTGAATGTCGAGCACCTTTTTTCCAAGACCGCATAAAGCACGTATCCTAGCTAAATGGGTGCAGCATCGCCCCAGCTATGCGCGCTCCGACCGCATAGCCCGGGCGCGCATAAGCGCCCGAATTCACCAAGATGACTGCCAGGGCGCCTCTTGGTCTGGGCGAATCAAGCTTCGGCCCCGTCTCGTGCTCGCCTGTCTAGGCATGCTACGCTGGCACGCTGCGCGGGCCTATGTCACAACGCAGCGCCATTTTCCTTTGGGCCGCGCGTGACATACGCCTTTCCTACGAGCTATGTTGTGCCCGAGGATTCACTCGTCGCGACAGATGCTCTCAGGCCTTCACGAGGGGTTGACGTGCTACTCAGCAGGCAGCTTCTCGTTCGTGCGTACGACTTCGGCCCTTGTGCAGGAGCCGTCGCGCCGTAGGCAAGCGTACTTGCTCGGTCTTGCAAAGTTCCCTACACGGCCTGCAAGCCCGTGAGTGTCGCACTGTCCTGCATCTTGGGTTAATAAACCCATTGATGTTATCCTGCCTCAAGCGTGGTTTCTGCGCCGCGTCGTGGAAAACGACGAACCCAGCTGCAGCGTTGTCGCACGCAGCGGAGGTCGTCGCATCCCTACACGATTGCGCTTAGTAGGTAAGCCTAGTGCAAACCTATCTCCACAAACTACCGCGGTGCCCAACTGGCTCTGGTGGTAATCTCATAACAGCTTTCACTGTAAAACAACCTCAACGCTGGCGTTTAGTAGAATGAGGCCAAAACGAATCTCAAAAGTGTCAGCTGTTATCCTAAAATAGTATTCCTATTTGTTACTGTAGCATTCACTCCTTTGCTCTTGCAGCAAACACTGACTTTATGTTACGGCAAATGCAGAGAAATACCTGAAGACACAGCTTGGGGCTCTGTTTGTGTGGCACTTGTTGACAGAATTTTCTCTTCATTTGCTTGTGATGCTTCGTGGTGTGTTAGCAGTCCGACTTGAACAGACTTATCTATGACTTGATGCTGCTCACACAATAGCTGTGGTGGTGTCTCTACTGCTTGGCCAGACTGATAAGCCAGACTCTGTCCTGCTTTGTACACTGGCTCTGCAGCAATGTCATCCTGAAATAAACCGGCTTCTGTTGTTACTAGTGATGATGCTAAACATTATTTCCAAGAGATGTGAAAGCCCACTTACGTAATCTCTTTCACCAGAATCACTGGGTCTTGACGCTTGCTCAATGCTGTTGTCTACAGCAAGCAGCTCTCGAATAACCTGCAACAGTATATATGAATAGATGGGTTACTGACACATGCAGAATAAAAGGAGTACTTAGGGCATGTATTCAAACGAATACTTTTGAGATGTGTTTAAAGTGAGATAGTGAAACTACTTATACTTTTGCATAATCGTCTAGTGTCCCGTTTTTCTAGCATTGATCTCAGCTTCGTCTTTTTGTTATCAACATTAATGTTGTTATGACAAGTCAAACCTACTATACCCTTAATTATGCAGTTTGATTTGGGAGGTATGACAGAATAGTATCAGATACCGAACTACATTTATGCGATTCAACAGTACTGAAGTTGAAGATAACCTAAATTCTGTAAATAAGCCTCTGCAGAGCTGTAAATTATTGAAATACTTGTAGTAAAGAACAGGAAGAAGGCATCTGCTGCTTTGAGCTTTATCTGCATTTTCATTTAGCTGGCGCTACATCTACTTTGCAAGTCGTCAGCGGTACGTAATAAATCGCAAACTGACATCTAACAGAAGTACGGATTGCTTGTGTGGAGTACGATACGAATACGAAATCACACCTGCTTCGTTCGTCTTGTCGAGAATGCCACCCTCGGAGCCTGCCCACCATTACTCGTGGACAAAGATGGATGGCACAACACGACATACAGGATGCAGACTTCACCGGCATTCCCATTAAATAGAATGGCGATAAACCCTGATGGTAGTGCCTGTCGCAACAATGTTTTGAGCAGAGAACACTGGTTCGTGAAAGCTCAAATTCACTTCCTTTCACAGCAGCAGTCAGCTCATTTATCTGTTTTCTTTTTGTCTGAAGCAAAAAGTTGCAAAGCCCTACTTACATCGTCTCGGCCGTCATTGCTCAAACCGTGCGCAAAGCAAAAGGAAGGCATGGCCAGACTATGAGACTAAGTTTTTTTGTCTGGCACATCTATTTTGTAGCGTAAATTATAAACGTAGGTTCGGGATGTTGATGATTTAGCATAAGAAAGGCGACTGACGCGCAAAACCTACACAAGGTGACAGTGAAGGTGCCCGGGATGCGTCTTTTTCACAGCGGCTCTGCTTCAATGTACAACAATAGAACACCTATATTACTCTACTAAACGGTTTTGGTAATTTTGGTGCGAATACGGACGTGCTGCCGTTCGGCCAAATTATAGCAGGAATCGTGTCCCCGAATCTGCAGAGAAGAATTTTTTAAAGATGGGAGCGAAATTCTCAGTACAAAGACCCTGGATTTAGCGAAAAAAAAAGCACTCCAACCGCACACATCAGTAAGTGTCTAAATTGACGTTTCTTTGCGCCCCCTTTCTCTTGCTGCCGGGCAACTGTGAGAGCTACCTCACTGACCGGCACGTGTGATTTCTTTTCGCTGGCGTCGCCGTCGGCTCCCGTGGGAGTGTGCTTCCTCTGTGGTTCATCACAGCACTGAGCCGACGCTACCACTTTTCCGGCAAGGAATCACACCTGTTTGCAATGCTGAAGAAAAGGACATCATGGAGGAGTCTGCCGATTCTCAAGACATTCTTCTGCTATCAGATCCGGCCATAATGCGATTTCCTGTACTTCGACGATACCTGCTTTGACAGGGCATGTTTCACTGGCTCGCGTCCCAACTGCCCGTGCCCCTGCTTTGTCATTGATGTTGTGTGACACAGCATTCACATATGTTCCCACTTGGACAAGAGTCATGCCAGACCTTACAAAACAGAATGACGACTCCTGCCCTGGTGATGCCTGCTCAGGTCGGTTCTGTTGCTATGGCTTATGCTGCACCTACTTGTTTTCCGACGGCACATTCTTCTGCTGTTCCTGCTACAGCCATCATACCTACTAATGTGTATACTCCTGCTGCGAGGCTATTAAGTGTGGGTGGTATTACAGAGATTCCTACTGGTCTTCGTGCCCCCAGAGGCACATTCACATGCCGTGCCAGCTTCAACTGTGTCTGTCGGTGTGCTACAAGTTCACTGCAGAGGCCAGAGGATGAAGACTCCTACCGGAAAGTTTTTCTGGTTAGTAGGTTTGGCAGCGGATGGTCGTGTTTTGTGTGGGCTCTGGGCTGACTGCACAGATGTCTTTTTGTATGCTTTGAGTTTGCTGTTATTAATTATTAAGGCAGTAGTATGAACCTTTATTGGCCGTGAGACTGAGCGAAGTCGCCACCTGGCGGCAACTAGCCGAAGAGGGGAAGTGTGGATTGCTCCGTGCGTCGTCTGCTAGCGACGTCGTGTTTCTGTGTGCGTGTACGTCATGCACGTTCTCAAAGTGTGGTTTGTACAGTCATGTCCACGCAAGTGTAACAGCTTTTATGTTTGCCTGAAACGACGAACGAAAGCATTTGGTCTTGCTCGGCTGCTAATGCATTGTAATGAGATTTGCGAGTGCAACTTCCTAAAGTGCTGTTTATTAACGCGAGAGCGTTAGAGAGCTTGTGTCGCAGAAATCCCGCAGTCGGCAGCGTTGATTGTGAGGGAAAAATCGAGAAAGAAGGAAATAAAATAAAGAAGAAAATATTCGGTCCCATTGAGGATCAAACCCGGGTCATTTGCGTGGCAAGCAGGTATTCTACCACAAAGCCCCGATGTTCCTTGGAACTGCTTTGGGCAAAAACACTACACAAATGGGATGTAGTGAAAAAAGTCTCCTAAACGTATTTTGTTCGACAGCTGTCACGATGAAAACTAGCCCATTCGGCAATTTGTAGGCGCATCTGGGAGGCCATAAAGATGTCGAAAAAGGCCGCGATAATGCAGCCATCGCGGCTAAAACACACAGGAACTTTCAAACAGCTCTAGAAATGGACAACTATGTCCATCTAGCGGAAAACACGTCATGCCTTTCTAGAGGCGTTGATCAAGCAAACAGCAAGTGCTAGATAATGTGCTGCCATCTGTGAGGCATTGTGAGACTCTTTATGCCCCTTCAAGAAAATGCCATTTTAATAAACCACAACGCTTGCATAGATTTAGCTTTTTATTCTCATGACACCATAAAAGAAGTGAAGAACTGCAGTTGCCATTTCACTGATCATTTACAAATACAGGTGTCACGCCTAGGCGCAGTTCATAATACAGGACATGTGACTATATCACTGTATAACATTTTCATGAAGTTGTTAAAAAGTGCTGTTATATAGATTGAAAACCTGCACTATTATTATAGATGCGTCACGCTTGCATGCATTTGTGTGTGTAACCAAACATAATAAGTATGCACTTAGTGCTTAAAGGCCACACTGGGGGCCGGATTTCTCTATCGTGTTTAACACTTAAAGGCGAAGCTTAAGGGTACCCTAATTTTTGTCGTCGTACCCTCCATCTACCAAAATAACTTCAGAGTGGGTGCCACTTTGTTTCAAGCACATCACAAAATGCTTTTGGCAGCCTCCCAAACATGAGGACTATTAAATGGTGTGTGAATGCAGCATTTTATAGCTACAGAGTTGTAAAAAAAAAAGAAAGAAACACAGGGTCTAGGCCATGCACTTGCGCACTGTTAGTAGGTGAATAACTACAACACTGTAGTTTATCGATCATGCGAGGAGCCTTAGTTGTGTTTATCTGGCCGTGGTACCATTACGCAGAAATATTACTATCACATAAACTGTGACACATCGGTACATGAACTGTGACACATCGGTACATGAACTGTGACGCATCGGTACATAAACTGTACTTAAAACAGAGTTACCCTGCGTAGCCGATTCCTTAGATTTAAAAGCACTTTAAAGAGCCCAGACATTGAAAATTAACTCTGAAGGCATACCTTATATGCAATGTCGTATATTTCACTGACAATTTCATCTTTTTTACATTGGCTTCAGCATTTGTGCAGCATTGTTAGTGACCGACGGAAGGCAGTGGTCACTTTTTGTCTGTAAAAAAAACATGTTTGTCCATTAACCAGGCTTTTTTTATAGCACACATAATACATCTATAAAAGCTTTCTTTTGAACTATTAAATAAGATTGTTATTCTTTTACTGGTGCAAAAAAATTTGTGTACACATGGTAAAGACAGTGTAGCCCAAGTGTAGCCAGTGTAGCCACTAAGCTTTCCTGACTAGACTTATCGACTGTCCCACATTGCATGATGAACAGAATCAGAAAAAAATCACATGTGTATTAGGTGCGAACAATGGTACTGCACTAATCGCACAGATATGTGGGCTTTCTACTATCTTTCTCTCTGTTGTAGTATGCAGATGATAAAGATTACATAGGTAGTTCAGTCATGCTACAGCCGTGCATAGCAGGCAGAATACAAGCTAAACACCTACAAACAGCACAGAAGGCTTGTTTAGTGCAGAGGCGTGAAGAGAGTCACCCGAGGTGAGCACCCTACGAAAGGCAGAATGCACTTTACTCGGGGGTAATGTTAACAATGCATAGGCGTTGTGCACCGATTCAGTAAAGAAGAGTGTAGATATTAACAATAAACTGTAGTCAACGCATTTTATCCGCCGACAATCGGCTCAGATCGCATGCAAAGAAGCGCTGCTGCGTGTATTTGTATGCGCGCCGTTGACCGCCTATCCACACTTGCGCTGGGAGGGTGCTGCCACTATTAGCCCTATCTCACCGCAAATAGCATGTATTACATTATACGGCTGTTGGGAGGGCGGGGGTCAGTCACTTAGTATTTGTTTGTTTTGTTTTTTTCTCCTGCGACCATGTGGCGGGGGGTGCATGTAATTTTGGTAGTAGAGCTTACTTTTTTACTTCGAAGAGTGTTCGTTGTAAGCCACATCCTGTAATTATCGAGTGGGACAATTCAGCTACACGTGGACACTGGTGAATTGGTGTCAAGAAAACATGGTTAAAAAGACAAAAATGTTCAGGATGTGGGGTGGGTTTGAAAATGGAGGCTAGTGCAGATGTAAATGCCAAGGAGGCTGACACCAGGTGTAGGCAACGTGAGGTCAAGAAAAAAATGGGGAAAACAATTGCCCAGAGTGAACTGATGATGAGAATTGTTGAGCTGGAGACTGCGTTGGTGACAGAGCAAGATAAAATGAGGGCTATGGGAGAAAGGCATAGGTCAGCCGAGGAGGCGCTAGTGAAGGTGAACAAAGGAGCAATGTAAAAAACGGTAGGGCACTGGCACCCAGAATGGTGGAAAACAAAGGGGAAACATGTTAGAAAAAAAATGGGTTCGATTGGTTCAATGGTCACAAGACCCAGCTTCCGCGAAGTACTGGTGGGGGTGGGAGGGGACAAAGCAGTTGGCGTTACAGGCACAAGTAACCGCCATGTGCGGGACACTCTAGCAAAGAAGTCATGGCATGTGATAATCGCCAAGGACTTGAATGTAAATCGATCTCCAGAAGCAATCAAAGAGAGGGTGAGAGGCGACAAGAGAGTTTCAATAGGGACGTTCCCAGGACATAAGCTTGAAGCAGTGATGTGGAAAATGAGTGCAAAACTCACAACTAAAGCTTAAAGACGACACCTCGTGGTAATTGCAGGCTATCTAAACAATGTCTTTAATGAAGAATCGGTTGGACTAGCGACTATATTGGCAAAAGGGGTCGATAACATGCTCGCCATTTCTCCTCAGGTACAGGAAGTGGTATGTACGACACCAGAGGAACCTATACTTGATGGCAACCAGCAAAGAGCGGTAGTCGAAGCAAACAAAGAGATATGGCGGATGAGTCAAGATAAAGGTTTTGAGGTAGTGGGAATAAACAGAGAAGTGTATAGGTGGGGTTGTTTTCAACAAGACAGAATTCAATTCAATAGGAGACTAGTTCATGAGATGGGTTGGTGACTAGCAGGATGCCTAATAGCTTCTTCGGGGGGGCACGCGAGCCATTCAGTGTCCAGCATAGCTAGTAGCAAGGAAACCAACCAGGGAAACTCTTTGACAAGTGGTATAGAGAAAAACCAGAGAAAAGATTAAAAAAGGAAGACGGTGCATGTTGCAATTAGTTACAATAACATGCAAGGTGGCAGAAAAAAGGCAAAATGGTTATAGATTGAGACGCAGTTAAACAAGGAACAGACAGGTGTGTATGTTGTTACAGACACGCACGTTAGAGACTTGAAAGAGCCACCCCAGATTCTGAATTATACTTGAGAAGGAAGCGAGAGGCTCATATCACAAAGGAAAGATGGGGGTGTTGAAATGCTAGTCCATAGCAAAGCCCAACGGGATAGAGCAAAGCAAACCTAATCAGAGCACCTCTGGGTTTTGGGCACAGTAGGGGAAAAGAAAACATGACTAGGTGTAGCTTACTTGTGGACTGGGAAAAGAATTTGAGAATAATGAATTGCATATGCACCAATATCAAATAAATTTGATAATGGGGCCGAAATAATCCTTCTAGGGGACATGAATGCTCACATACAGGACCTTGAAGGATATTCCGACACCAATGGCAGGTTATTGCTAGATTTCTGCGAATAGCATAGTGTTGTGATAGTTAATGCAGGGCCTGAGAGTGAGGGGCAGATTACGTGAGAAGTCGGATAGAGGCAATTGAGTATTGATTATTGTCTTATGATAGAGGGAATCCATGGCAAACTTAAGAGAGATGAGAATAGACGAAGAAGGCATAACAGCTTGGGTAATGATCATAAACGCATAGCATTACAAATGGTATATAAAACTGATAATGAGAACATAGAATCAAAGTTTGGAAGCTTGTATTTAAATGACACACAAGCAACAAATATAGCCACAAGAGTCGAGGACAAAGTTGGAAAACTAACGAGCAAACATTGGGAGTATACAGAGCTGTTACATGTAATGACGAGGGAGGTGGAAAAAAAGAAGGAAGATATTTGCTGGAATGGAAGCGGAAAGCCTAAATGTCGGTGACAGAGAAATACGGCAAGTGATCGAGAAGTGACGTGAGGCATCACAGGAGCATAGACAGGCAATAAAGGACGAAGCAGACACAGGACGAAGTCAACCAAATATGGGGAATATATTTAGAGAAAAAAACCATTGTGCAGGAATTTGTCAAGGCAAAAATTAAAGGTGAACGTGAACGCTAGATGACGGAGATGGACGAAAAAAAGAAGGCCGCGGCTAGAATATTTCGTAGCCACCTAAAATGTTGGGTAGAAAGTCTGTCACAATGCAAAAACATATGATAGATGAATGGAAAAATAAATTGGAAGGGTGCGAAACACTAGGTTATATCCAAGAAGTAACAGCAGATTTGTTTAAAAATGTCACCCAGGGGACTTCCCAAATGAGTAAATGTATGGAAAAGAGTGCAACCGAGAAAGAAGTAGCACTTTAGAATTTCAAATGGAAAAAGGTCGAAGGGAAAATTCCTAAGCGCACTACACCTGGCTTAGATGTGGTTCCTGTCTGCCTAATAAACAAACTAGGAGATAGCCCTAAAAAGGCACTGCTGAAATTCATAGAAATGTGCTTTCAGGAGAAGGAAATACCAGGCACTTGTCGAAAAAGTCAGATGAATTTAATCTATGAATGCAAGAGAGAAAAAGTTAACATTCACTCGTATAGACTGCTAACCATTACATCTGTGTTTTACAGGTTGGCGATGCAGGCAATAAAAGTAAAAATAAGAACATGGGCGGAGCAAAATGATATTTCGGGAAAACTGCGATTACAATCTGATTTGACAAGTGGTTAGACAATAACCTGTTAATTCTTACTTAGTGCATGAAAATATCTAAAAAAGCCCTTATACATAGCTTATCTGGACATCACTGGGGCGTATGACGTTAATCAGGAAATTTTGTGGGACATATCGGAGGAAGTGGGCATGGATGACGACTGTATACAGCTTTTGAGAGAAATATACCGAGAAAATAGTTTGCCTAGAAATGGAAAGGAATAAGTAGCAATGCCAGCATTAAAATTGACAAGGGGCTGAGATGATTGAGCAGCAGCTTCGAGATTTCTTTTATGCAGACAATAATGCCACGAGGTCATGACGAAGGACGAAAAGAGCAGACTGCAGCTCGAATATGAAATTGTTTATTTGGGCCGAGCTTATGGCCACATAAAACTAAAGTCACATTACAGCAAGACACTGGCACTCATAGCGGTGAGCAGAACGTCGGCCGTCAATCAACTGACAAGCGGCGAAGAGTGTTGGCATTTATACTATTGCCATCAAATATTCTAGGATTATCGCTAGCGGCAACGTAGGTTCCAGACCTGTAATGTTCACGAAGTGAGCAAAATCTTAAAAAAAATGATTTGCTGCAGTCCTGAAGCTCCTTGAATACTGTAGGCACGGTTTACACTGGGAATAACTGACAGTGAAACGGGGCGATAACAGAGAGAGAGAGAGAGAGAAGAAATGTAGGAGAGGTAGGGAGGTTAACTAGACTATGCGTCCAGTTTGCTACCCTACACATGGGGAGGGTGAGGGGAGTAAAAAAGAAAAGAAAAAAGAGACTTGAGGAGGGCATGTGGTAATATTGTCCTATTTGCAGACAGTCAAGACGATATACAGCAACTGCAAGATATATGCAAAATGAAAGGCGAGGCTCTAGGCCTAGGATTTTGTGCAACGAAATGTGGATTGATGGTATTCAATTATCGTGAACACCAGGCAGTCGCAATACAGCACCAAGAAATACTGAGGGTAAGCGAGTAGAAGTACCTTGGAGTAGGGGTAAATCAGGGAGATAGATATATCGAGGTGCAAGAAAAAATATTGGCAGCAACGAGAAAGAGGAAAGCTGCAATAATGAATCACAGAGCATTATGAGGATAGAATGGGTACAAAGTGCTTCAAGGTCTGTAATGGTTCCAGGGCTTACATTTGGAAACTTAGTGGTGTGCATGAAGTCAGAGGGGCAATCAGGTATGGATGTAAATCAAAGGACTGTGGGAGGCCTTGCGTTAGGTGCTCAAAGGAAGACATGAATGAGGTTACAAAGAGGGATATGGGATGGACAGGCTTTGCAGTAAGGAACACTCAGAACAAAATGAGATTTGAAGAGAGGCTTAGCAAAATGAAAGAGAGCAAAATGAAAGATGGGCAGGGTATGTGTTCAGGTAGTTGTATAGAAAGAGCATGGACATTAAGTGCAGAAAAAAAACTAGGAGGCTCACCACTAAATATACAGCTGGCAAGTGGGCAATATGGCAAGGAGCATTAAGCGCAAAGACAGAGGCGCGGAGAGGATGTATTGGACGGCAGCGATGGAAAGGAAGCTGGCACTCAGTCACTACAGAAAGGGCAAAAACGATATAATGCGGGAGAGTTTTTATGATATGTCAAGGGAAAGCGCTTTACTGTTCGAAGCGAAATCGAGTTGATTCAGAAAGCGTAGTCATAAAGCGAGATTCAATGAATAAGAACAATGTACATGCTGTGGACAAGCTAAGTGTTCGAAGCGAAATCGAGTTGCTTCAGAAAGCGTAGTCATAAAGCGAGATTCAATGAATAAGAACAATGTACATGCTGTGGACAAGCTAAGGAAACAAGAGAACATGTCCTGATTGAATGAAGGAATATCCACCCAGGTATTCGTGTGGGTACAAGCCTACACGAGGCTTTGAGTTTTAGGGACAAACACGCAAAGCTGAACACATTCGCGATAGAAGCAAGTAAGAGACGGTTTGAGCATTGGTGGCAGAAAAGTAAAGATGAAGGAAAAAATAGAGGGAAAATGGGGTCATTCTGCCTAAGGAGGCTGGAGAGAGAACATAAATTTACATTTTTCCTTGTTACATTAGGATTGATTGAATTGAAGTAGATATGGCATTAGGCCAACATAAAAAGAAAGCTTTCTTTTCATTTTTTTTTTCTTGAGATCCTGGTGGCACACATGTCACCACCACGTTATAAAGGAGACGCTCATAGCATCCATTCGTACATAAACAGTTGCCGCCCCGGCCTCGGCCTTGTGAATTCTTGCCCGGCGCTTTGGACGCCGGCCCTATTGTTCTCTGTTCATCGGGTCCAACGCACGATGCAACATTTGGAAAAGCGATCGGCATTGAACTCATAGGTCTAGGCGCACAAGCGACGACAACTGGCGCGAAGAAAGAGGAGAGAAATTCGCCGCGTCGTGTGCATATAAGTGCGTCGTGGTACAAGCAGTACGGGTGCTGGTGTATCAAGCGATAGCGGCAAGGTTCTGTTTCACGTTGAATATCTCAGTTGCCAGACTTTTGGGTGGCTGTTGCAAGACTGCCGCTAGATTTGGCAGAGAAACGTGCTCCTGTAGTTGTGACCTCTCCGTGGGGTCTTTGTGTCCTCCGCGGTGCATGCAGCCCGCCGTGAATTTCGCGAGTGCATGTGCAGTGAACTTGTTTGTATGTGCAACACTGGCCATTTAAATTACCAGAATGAAGGACGTGTTGCAGAAGGGTGCGTTCTATTGCTGTGTGCACAGCTGTGCAATTAAGACATCGTGTGTCTGTATTAGGGACGACGCGCATGAATGCTTAAGGGGAAGTGAATTTGTGAGCAGCGTTTGAATATACGTCGGACTCGTGTCGTCGAAGCACGGAATATCTCCGTAGCGGTGCGTACCTAGTCAACTACGCACACTGACAGGTTTTCTGGAGAAACTGAATAGAGTGGTATCAGGCGTTGCGATTCCCTTTAATGATCGTGTCCGAAGATCATAATCTCAGAAATAGGCTCTCTGCATAGCTGATCGTGCCGCGTCGACCACGTGTGACGACGGAGGCGCTACACTTCCCCTAGCTGTGTCAGCAATAGACATATCGTCTGACCCTATTCAGTTTTCCCAGAAAACGCGTCGTTGTACGCAGTCCACTAGATACACACAGCTTCGGAGATATTCCGTGCTTCGGCGACGCGGCTCACAAATTCACTTCCCCGTATTCATACGCGTCGTCCCTAATAATGATCGAGACAAGATCTCTGAATTGCACAGCTGCGCACACAGCAAGAAAATGCGTCCCCTTTTCTGCAACGCGCGGTTCATACTCTTAATTAAAACGGCCAACGTCACACACGCACTCGCAAACTAGTTCATCGCACACACACTGGTGAAATGCACAGCGGACGACGCGTCGATGTTTCCTTAACTCTGAGACACTGTCTCTTATTTTCACAGCTGCGCACACAACAAGAGAACGCGTCCCGACTTCTGAAATGCCTGTTTTACATTCATTTTGTTAATTAAAACGGCCAACGTCGCTCACACACTCGTGAAAAGCACCATGGACGACACAAAACCTTCAAGGGAAAGTCACAGCTACAGGGCCAAATTTCTCCGCCAAATCTAGCAGCAGTCTGTCAACACCGACCCCCCAAGTCTGGCAACAGCTTATGCAACGCCAAACTATAGTGTACTAAAATATGGGGTAGTGTGTTCAGGGAAGAGCCGTGGCTGCCGCAGTTGGTATCGACAGCCGCGAGATAGTGCCACCTTAGCAAGAGCAATACAAAATGGAGGAAGCGAACCGGAAAATTGACTGGCAAATACTTAGGAAAATAGCAGGGGGCCAAACCAAAAAGAATTATCGGTTAAGAAGAAGCCGTAGGAAGCCGAGACCGATATGTGGAGAATTGGCATGATTAAAAGAAGTCCGCACTAGAGATCTATCGAACTTTTAAGCAGGATATTGCCAAGGAAAGGATCTATGATAATACTCGGGGTAGTTCTGTATTGTTTGAGGCCAGGACGGGAGTATTGCGAACCAAGACATATCGGGCCAAATACGAAGGGGTAGACGCAGTATGCAGTGGGTGTGGAGAGGAGGAGGAAACTGCCGAATATTTGATAATGTTGTGTAAAGGGCTTTACCCTTAAGTTCAGGATGATGGCGCAGAGTTTTTCAAAGCAGTGGGGCTTAGGGACAGGGAGGGCAAAATAGACTTTAAGCAGGTAGAATTAACTAGGAGGAGGTTATCTGATTGGTGGCAAAAGTCAAGGCATGAGTGAAAAACCCTTCACTGCAAAGTACGAGTCCTCAACCACACTATTCAAAGGAAAAAAAAAACAAATCTAGTTTTTAATTCACGAAGTATTACGACTTGATGGCACTAGCCACCGCCCAATCTGAAGGGTACAGCCATATCAATCAATCCATTCATCCTGCCACCCCACGCATTGTCACTTATGCACTTCTCTGCTTTGATATTAGTAACAGCAGGGGTTTAACATCCCAAAACCATCATATGATTATGAGAGACGCCATAGAGGAGTGCTCCGGAAATTTGACCTTCTGGGGTGCTTTAACGTGCACTTAAATCTAGGTACACGCACCTCAGTATTTATGCCTCCGCTAAATATGCAGCCCCCGCGGCCGGGATTCGATCCTGTGACATGCGCTTGCATACATCACGCTTAATAATCTTTGTGTTTAATTGCTGAACCATTCGCGAAAAGCTTTCTGAATGGTTGTGTTCATACTGCATTCAAAAGAAAACGAAATGTCAAAGCTGCAATGAACGGTCCAAATGCAGGTATTAACAAACGACGGCGAAGCAGTCATCGCTGGGGAAACTGCCTGCAGTTTTTAAAGCTCGGTTGGTGAACAAATAAAAGATTAGGAAGATTGAATCGAGGTATCGAAGAAACATCTATAAACCCGAAAGTTTCTTGTTATCTTACTGCTATATCGAATTGTAGTCTGCACACTGCGACAGCTCCGACTTCTTTCGCTACGGGCGCGGCACCGTTCTTGTCGATAGTTGCATCATGCTATTGTAATTGTGTGGCTAAGGTGACAAATCTGCCATTTATTTGAGAGGCACGCCAATGCTAAACACTTCGGAATAATTTTGACAATCTTGAGTCCTTAAACAATTACGCGCCTGCCGAAATACTGCTGCTGTGGCCAGGATATTGCACTGTACAGTCAAAAGGAAACGTCACTTGGCGCTACTGTCAGACTGTAAGAAGAAACCCTTTATTTACGAGCGCACATACTGAAGTGAGCAGTAACACTGATCAAATTCGACGCCATTTCGTGGAATTATCAGTTCACGATCACTTCATCACGGTGGCACCTTTATGAACACTGACTGATTTTCGCGAGCCGCTTTTTTTTTCAGTTTTGCCTCTCGAGACTGGTTGACACCCTTTACGAAAAAATGAAGTCGTGACAGCACGTAATTTACCGCTCTTTTTGACACGAGATGCAGTGTGATCAAGCTCGTATCGATTGAAGGTAAACAAAGCTTGAGTAAGTGTTTCAGCAAAGCTGCAGTCCCTGTAGTCTTAGCCACCTCGGGTTCGTAGTCAGCAGGAAGGTTCATCGATGAACCTGAATCAGTGGCCTCACTGTCAACAAAGGGTGCTGCAGTTTTCTTGAAGATGGTAGATTCGACCGCCGAGTTCTTCCGCTTTTTCGGAGGTCCTGGATGCGGTGCTTTCTTCGAAAAGTAGCTTAGAGCGTTGGGCAGTAACATCGGCACGGCGTCCGGCGTTAGCTTTGGGTCTCCTATGTGGTACGCGAACTTCTTCGCTGTTTATAACGTGCACGTAGTCTCTGTGAACACATGAAGGCTCGAAGTGAAGCTCACATACAGAGCAGCTTTCGTTCAAGGTCCCATCCTTTCGATGTAAATTTTCTTCCCAAACCTTTTTCCGTGCTTCTTCTTTGGGTGCAGTGAAAAGCGACAGCTGCTCACCTTTTTTCCAATGGCACACTCTGTTTCGCACCTAGGTGCAAAGCAGTGTCGTTGCAGCCGATGACAAGGTATTGCCTCACTGTCACGTGACCAGCAAAAACATTGCTAGAAGAACTTTCGTTAAGCGGGCGCGGACACAAGCATTAGGTCACTGAACAGCACCCGAGAAGGCAGAGTAGCGCGAAGCTGACAATCCTGCGAGCCACGGAGAAAGGAAAGGTAGGAGAGGGCATGCCCAGCCGGCGCGCTACATGAAAAGTGTGGAGGAAATGACATCATGGGGCCATATTGGCTGGACACAATGGTGGCGTTGCTATGGTTACGTGTGGCGCAGTGAAGCTGGTCTGGCAGTGAGCGGCCGCGGCGTCATGTGTGCCTCCCCACGTCTCGTGCTGAGCCATGGAAACAATATCCGTGCTCTGCGCTGCATTATTAGTTACGCAGTGTTCTCTTTGCAGTAACTGTACTCTTAGCAACGTTTACAAATTCTTTTTTCCATCACGGAGTTTCAACAGGGCATAGAACAAGTGCATATCTATGTGTTGTGCGGCGGATGATGCGGAAGAAGCAATTAGTGTTCAGCGAAATCGCGTTGGGCATCATGACGAAGCGGAACGACGACGAACGCCTTGCAGGTCAGTGACGGTTGGGCAGTGCTCCTGCTTGTGGCAACGCACGAAACTGTTGTGCCCAGCAAGCCGCAATGATGACCATGTGCACACTTGTAGTTTTGTGTTGTGTAGCTACAGTAATAACTTGCATGTGCGTATTAAAACACCTGTTCTGTTGCGCTTCGTATACTCTCCCCCAGCATTGCATGTAATCTCAACGTAACAGCAACCACGTTCAAGTGTCACTTGCACCGTGCTCAAAGTCACCACGATCGCAGAATGCTGACGCCGGTGAGTTTCACACGAAACACGGAAACAGTGGCCGGACCTGCGTCGGCCGCGTGCTGGAATGCAACCGTAGAAGGCGCACGACCGATCGTGTTGTCTGTACAGTTGCTGAATTAATGACGTGAAAAACTGGCGGTTGTCAGTTCATCTAGCGCGTTCTTTTGTACTTGCTTCATTGTCAGAGAGCTGTTACTCGCAGTTAATACTCGGACGAAATGATTTCGCCGAAGGTATCGCTCTGACCCAGATTGTTCAGCCCTGTTCGATTAGTTTCAGATCGTCACGACACGTGCGCTGCGCAGCTCCCATGCTTTCCGAGCCAGAGAGAGAGTGTTGTGCCTTTCGCTTTACATTCGGATGTAAACAAGAGAGGATAATTTGACCAGCCAATATGGCCGACTTTCGGCTTCATCACGGCTTCACATGGAGGAAGAAAAAAACTGAGGAGAGGCCGTGACGTCACATTTTGTGAAGCCAGAAATAGGGAAGAGTAGGAGGGCCCCTCCTTGCATTTGTGGGCACGCTCATCTGGTTGCTATCATGTCACGCTTGCCAGAGCATAGGGACATCGCCAGCTGACCGAGCCGGAAAGCGATACATCTGATTGCATCGGCTAAGGAGCTGCGATGCCCTCAATAAAACGGGAACTAGGCGTCAGCTTTCACAGGTAAGTGTATTGTATTTTCTTTATGTTCGATGTATGGTTTGATCGAGAGTGTCCTCGCAGAACATAATGCACAATACCGCATGTGTCAGCTAGTGTTCCTGGGGTTTATTTACAGCTCTTGGTGACATTTCTTGAACACAATAAAACACAGCACAATAAACCAGGATGCTGACAAAACGGTGCAGCTAACGCCAGAGTTTCTTCTTTCGTTCACTTTGTCCACGTCGCGATATCATGTGTGTTTCATTTATTCATGACCATTTGTCCATGTGTTAGTAATGGCAGCGAATTTGGGTACATTTATAATTGCTTTCGTGCAGAATTCCCAAAGATCCCCATCGGAGAAGGCTCAGTGTGAAGGCCATTAGACCCAGCTAAACGCAATTGGGAACCAACGAAATGGTGTTTTGTAAGCTCAAAACACTTCCCACCGGAGCACTTCAATCGGGCCGCGCCAGTGGCAGGTCGTCTTCGGAAGGATGCGGTTCCTACTGCCATGAGAAATCGCAATGACGCGTGTGCTGCAGATTTAAATGCTCAACCTTTATAGGAGAGACATGTAAATTGACTGCATGTTTATACGTCGGTACATTGCCCAGGTGAGTGTAAAGGAAATAGAACAAATTTTTACTGAGTGCAAGCGTTGCTACAGAGCTTTTCAAATAAGCTTCCAGTTACGTGCTTCAAGCCTATTTAGCTGAATGCAAAAAAAAGAAACTGCAACTCGGTAGAGTAATCGCCATGGACTTTTTTTTTTTTTTTAGGTGAACCAGTAAGTGGAGGATACAAGACATAATTTAACAGTGCCATCTGCGTTGGCCTTTCCCTATAGAAGCATGTTGCACCTTCAGATTATCCTTTGCATCTGCGCGTCACAACATTCGCACCATAGAGTTTCATACAATCACACCAACGTGGCGGAACTTCAGTCAAGCTACTGTGGGGCGGGGCGGACGTTAGGATACGACTGCTTCGAAGAGAACTTCGGCCTATATAAAACCACCTCAAACAAAACGTAATGGAATCTGAACACGTCAAGCAGCTTCGCAAATCGCCTTCGCGTGTCTAACACAATTGGGTTAGGCACATCGTTTCTACTCTTGACGATGCAGCGTTCAGTGAGAGCACCGGGCCAATGTTTTCCAATCGTAACCGTCGTGTACGGAAATGGGTCACCACTGTCTCTAACATTAAAAGCCACCGGAGGTGTCGTTCTGTTATCAGAAATGTACCCTTTCATCGCTTAGGAGTGCACCAGCACGATGTCGATGGCTAACAGCGAAGTTGCGGCGCGAAGGCTTCTCGGCGAAGCTGTCACGGGCTTCGAAAACCCCTCGCGATGGCACGCTGAATGCTGCGCATGCAACCATGACGACATACACTCACTGAATGATGAACTTCTAAAACCTTACATCATCCGCAAGCACAACTATCTCATAAAAATGCAGATTCACAGACAACAAGCCGATCAAAGGTGTGCTTTGCCGACGACGTGAGACGACGGGGTCATGACAGGGCATCAACGACTTGTCCACATTGCCATAGCAACCATTTCGGAGAAGCACGTGACTTTCGCCACACTTTTTATGTTGCCGCTTGAATAGCAAGGGCCTCTCCTCAGTTTTCCTTCCTCCATGCGGCTTTACAATGAGTGACGTCAGGGCCTCTCCTACCTTTCCTTTCTCCGTCAGACCCCGGAAACTCTCAAGTTCCCGCGATGGCCGTAGAGGGCGAAAAAATCGACCGGCGCGAGTTTCGGCTTTTGCACGTATAGTGGAAGTACTAACTCCTCTTCTAGCGGTCAGATAAGTTAGTGTGCATTTTCCCTCTTAGCGGCAGTCAATGCGGCTAAAATTTTTATTTTAGAATGTATCAAAACACCATTAAAAGGTAGTTACTACATCGTTTTCAATAAAAAATTTAATAAAATATTTTTGTTTTGCCTTTATTAATAATACAAGAGCAGTGTTTGTTTTAGTTCAAAAACTGAGATTATCTTGACGCTCGTAAAGCAGGAGCCCATTGGCATCGATTGCGTTTCTGTCGGTTAATTTGTTCTAATTGTCCGCGGTTAGCCGCGGTACTTTTTGGCGATTGGCATTGCGAATCTCCGTTTTAATCCAGCTTTAATTTATCAATGCGAGCTTGTGTGTCAGACTTTACGGGCTGCTATGACAAAGCGAACGTGTCTAGAGGCTGTGAACGATGTCAGCTGCAGTGCTTCACCGACGTCCAGCTGCGCAGCCTCCAGCGTGAAAATTCAACGCCGGCGAATTGCTCGGAGACTGCCTACGAAGACGGAATAATCTTGCACAGTGTCGGCGTGTTTGCCGGTGAGTGAAAATGCGCTGCTTTGCATCTGAACATGGCCCTTTTATTTTGCATGCGCTACAGTTCTTGTCCTTTCATAAGGCTTTTCAAATCGTACAGCTAATGAGATGCACACCTTGTGAATGTTTGAGATTGTTTACTTCGTTGTCACATTCGCTGAAAATATTTTTACTGCTAAAATTTGTAGCTTCTGCTCAAGATGAGTCTGCTGCATGATATGGTCATAATTTTTATACATAGTAGAGCCAAGTGGACCTTTAGTACATATACGCATTTTTACATTTTTCGTAAGTTTGCAATGAAGCATATCACATTTGCATGAACTATATAGTCCATCCAGTCGGGGAATTACCTACCTTTGTCCTCTGAAGAACGTCACTAAAACAAATTTATTATAATACTACCCACAAGGCAAATTCACAAAAAAACATCAACGTCTACACTACCTTTCTTATATGCACTGTTCCCATATACATTTTTTTAGTCATGCATCACCAATCTGTCCACGCTTCTACCAGAGTAACCAGGACTGTTTTTTTTTTTCTTACAACCCAACCACAGTCTCCAAGAAACTGCTCATATCAGTGTACGCTTGGATGCCTCATCACTCTGAACCTACTTCAAGTCAGCGGAGAATGTGTCATCACTGAAAGCAAGCTCATGGGCCAAAATCCTCGCAAGGTATGGTTGAAGTCACTTTATTGACTATAATTTGTTCAACTATTTCTGTCTTACCATGCTCATGAGTCTGTTTTTTTTTTCTTCTCAGGAAACTGGACTAAAGAGAGACCATTGATTTCCAAGCTGCCCACATCCAGTCGTAAGAAGCTCTACAGTTGCCATAGTGACAGCCCCATGTGACACCAATATACCAGGCGGACAAATGGAAGCCTTATACCAAAAAGCAGTAATAGCGTACGGTATGTTCAAGCTGTATAAAATTGGGTGCACAGATTGTTGTTTCTTGCTTTAAGACTTACTCAGTTTACCGAAAATGTGCAGGCTTCAAAATTCTGGGACAGTGCATGTCATGGGGTGTACATACTGTACTTCACGCTACATGTCAAATTTTGCATAGAGTATCACATATAACTAGGTAACAAATGGGCTTGTAGTAGTTCATATTTAGCAGCACTTCTTTTTCACATTGTGTACAGATTGCTGTGAATGTAAGGACTGTTGCAAGGCAGTGGTAGGTACAGCTATAGTAATGTTCAAACAGTTACTGATATCGTGTGCATGTTGATGATGATGTTTGATGTTTTATGGCGCAAGGGCCGATTCACGGCCAAAGAGCGCCAGTTCATCTTACTAAAAATATGGACAATGATTGTGATAAGCGGCTGTATAAGGGCCATAAAATTCCTCGCAGTAAGGCGGGTAAAAACATACAAGTAATAAAATCATGACCATGCCGTGAAAGGTGTGTGTGATGTGAACAGATGACAAAAGTTGGTGATAATAAAAGACGATGGTGGATATGTATGGCAATAGCACAAGTGCCTCACTCGTTCAAACCCTTGCGTCCAAGGGCCGTGAGGCATGTGTTTTTTGTGTAGCCACCGCAGCAAAAACCTCTCTGGAGAGGTCATGCTGCGGTGTGCCCGGGTATATGACATGAAAGCTGTGAATTTCTTTTAAAAACGCTAACAATGAATTATGACTAAAAAGTGGTTCCCTACCGACAAACATTGCAGGGTGTAAAGGTATATGTTGTCGGTAGAGTATTGGAAAATGTTGTTTTCTAAGAGTTTCTAAGTGTTTACACTGAATTAACATGTGAAGGACGGTTAAGTATTCACCACATCTGTCACACAATGGTGGATTGCCACCAGACAAAAGGTGTGTGTGTGTCGTGTATGTGTGTCCTATCCTGAGTCTTGTTAGTGTTACCTCTGTTAGACGCGATTTTGATACTGGTGGCCAATGGCCAAGGTGTGGCTTGATAACGTGTAGTTTGTTTTGTGTCTGTGTATCCCACTTGCTCTGCCAGTAGTCCCTGAGTTTTCGTTTGAGAGACGGCTTAAGATCAAGGGCCAGGATTGATGTCGGTGTAACGGCGGTGCTTTCGTGGGCGGATGCAGCAAGCTGATCCGCCATCACGTTGCCTTGAATCTCACGGTGCCCTGGCACCCAGCACACAACAACATGTCTGTTGAGTGTGTAGAGGGTGCATAAAATGGAGTAAAGTGAAACGAGGACATGGTTTTTTTGTTTTTTAAGACTGTGCAGAGCCGTTACCACACTGAGGGAGTCTGTATAAATTACTGCTTTTTGTATTTGTGATTGTTTGATGTGTTTAGCTGCCACAAGTATCGCGTAAGCTTCCGCTGTGAAGATACTTGTGCCTGGATGTAGAGGGCCAGCATCCGAAAAGGAAGGGCCAACAGCAGCGTAGGACACAGAAGAGTTAGACTTAGAGGCATCTGTAAAAAACTCAGGACGTGTGTATTTGTGTTGAAGTTCCAAGAAGTATGTTCGAATATGGGCAATAGGCGCATGTTTTGTAACTTCTAAAAAAGACACATCGCGATCTATAGTCTGCCACTGCCACGGTGGCGGGTATGCAACAGGAGCCATTAAACTGTGTTCGAGTGACACTCCAGTGTCCTCAGCTAGACCCTTCAGGCGAACTGAGAAGGGCTGCCTCATTGAAGGCCTGTTTTGAAAAAGAATGAAGCTCGATAAGTCATTAATTGTAGAGTTTGAGGGGTGCCTCTTGTCTGCTTTCACCTTAAGGAAATATACAAAGGACATGTAGGTTCTTTGCAGATGAAGGGACCACTCATTTGACTCAACGTAAAGGCTTTCTACGGGGCTGGTGCGAAAAGCACCCGTAGAAAGGCGGATGCCCGAATGGTGCACGGGATCCAGCATCTTCAAAGCACTTTGAGTCGCTGACTGATAAACAATGGCTCCATAATCTAAGCGGGTACGAATAAGGCTTCTATACAGGTTCATGAGGCATTTCCTGTCACTACCCCACGTAGTACGTGACAACACTTTTATAACATTCATGGCTTTTAAACATTTTGTTTTTAAATACTTTATGTGGGGTACGAAGGTCAACTTGTTGTCCAAGATTAAGCCTAAGAATTTATGCTCGGCTTTGACGGACAGTTGTTGCCCGTTCAGTTGAATGTCGGGTTCCGAGTGCATGCCTCTCTTTCGAGAGAACAAGACACACGTGCTTTTTTGTGGGTTAAGTCGAAATCCGTTTTCATCTGCCCATTTGGAGACCTTATTTAAACCAAGCTGAACCTGCCGCTCACACATGGCCAAGTTGCATGACTTGAAGCCAAGCTGAACGTCGTCGACATATGTACAATAGAACATATTGCGAGGGATGGACAAGTGCAAGGAATTCATCTTGATGAGAAAAAGTGTGCAGCTAAGTACACCACCTTGTGGCACGCCTGTTTCCTGAACGAAAGTTTGGGAAAGAACCGTGCCTACTCGGACACGGAATGTCCGGTTTGACAGGTAACTTTCGATTATGTGAAACATTCTTCCGCGTACGCCAAGGTGGGACAGGTCTCTTAGAATTCCGAAACGCCATGTTGTATCATAAGCCTTTTCGATATCGAGGAATACAGAGAGAAAATATTGTTTACGAACGAAAGCGTCTCTGATCTGTGCCTCGATACGAACAAGGTGGTCTGTCGTGGATCTACTCTTTCGAAACCCGCACTGAAATGGGTCGAGCAAATTGTTTGTTTCAAGAAAGTGTACAAGTCGGCCGTTTATCATTTTTTCGAAGACTTTGCACAAGCAGCTTGTAAGTGCAATCGGCCTGTAACTCGAAGCTAAAGATGAGTTCTTGCCTTCTTTCAAAATCGGAATAACAATCGCCTCTTTCCAGGAGGTAGGAATAGTGCCAGAAGACCAAATAGCATTGTACAAACAAAGTAAGGTTTTTCGGGTTTCGTTTGGTAGGTTTTTTAACATTTCATACATCACACGGTCTGAACCTGGGGCGGAAGTACTGCAGGAGTTTAGAGATGTTTGGAGCTCAGCTAGACTGAAAGCTTGGTTATATGCCTCGTATCTAGTGGATTTGTGTTCGAGTTTCTGCTTTTCTATTCTTGTTCTGTATTTTTGGAAAGTGTCAGTATAGTGGCACGAGCTGGATACCTGTTCGAAGTGTGCACCGAGGAAGTTAGCCTGATCTTCCAAGGTTTCACCCTGAGTGTTTACGAGGGGAAGTGTGTGTACTTGTTTTCCTGCTATCCTACCGACCATGTTCCAGACTTTAGCCTCCTGTGTGTATGAATTAACCCCTGATAAAAACTTCTGCCAGCTTTCTCTTCTGGCCTGCCGACGCGTTCTCCTGCCTTGAGACTTTATTTTCTTGAAGGTTTCAAGATTTTCGGCTGTCGGTGAGTTCCGAAGCAGCCTCCAAGCTCTGTTTTGCTGTTTGCGCGCGTTTCGGCATTCAGAGTTCACCATGGCACACGTCGTTTTCCAGGTTGTCCATTTGTTTGTGGGATGCATTTTGTAGCAGCATCAATCAAAAACGCTGTGAAGTAGTTCACAGCAACATCAATGTTCGAAGTACAGATGTCATTCCAACCTAGACTAGCGATAGTATAAAACTGCTCCCAGTCGGCTCTGTTTATTAGCCACTTGGAAACACGTGGTGGGCACTCGGTTACTGTAGTTGTGCTCAAGACTACGGGGAAGTGGTCACTTCCGTACAGATTAGTGACGACATTCCACTGGAGTAGAGGGACGAGAGATGGAGATGCTATGCTTAGGTCTATGGAGGAGTAGGTGTTATTGGCGATATTATAATAGGTTGGTTCTTTTCGATTCAGGAGACACGCGCTCGACGAGAGAAGGAACTGTTCGATCAGTCGACCTCGCGCGTCATACCGAGAGTCACCCCATAGCCTACTATGCGCGTTAAAGTCTCCAAGGAGAACATAAGGCTCCGGAAGTTCATCAATTAGAGAGTGTAACTCACTTTTCTGCAGCTGATAGCTAGGAGGAATGTAAATAGTGCAGATTGTGATCAGTTTATCAAAAAGAACCGCTCGAACAGCCACTGCCTCAAGGGATGTTTGGAGTTGTAAGTGTGTGCATGCAATTCCTTGATTCACTATGATGGCAACACCTCCGGTGATGTCATGGCATCATCACGGTCCTTTCGAAAAATAACGTATTTGCGAAGGAAATTTGTGTGTTTTGAATTAAGGTGTGTTTCTTGTACACACAGCACTTTTAGTGAGTGTTCGTGTAGGAGTTCTTGCATGTCGTCAAGGTTTCTGAGAAGGCCCCTGACGTTCCATTGTATAATTTGAGTGTTCAAGGTGAATGTAAAATAATGCTGTGTGTACGAAAAGCGAGTGGCTGTTTAGACGGGGAGTTTGAGTTCACTTAACAGGGCCGTCACCAGGCCCTGTTATTTGCTTTTTTATTTTCTTGGCGCGCTCTAAGGAGCCACGCCGCTCTTTCGGCACCAAGGGTGCCGACGTATCCATTGCCTCCTCGGAGGCACTGGATGCCCGCACGTGCGGGCTGTTAGTTTGGATTTTGGGCCTCGCCTGGTGAGGGGAGGCCTTGAGACCCGAAGACTCTGGAGTCTCCGGTCTCTGTTTGGGAGTAGGCGGTGTAGCCTGGGCTACAGCCGCCTTGGGGGCAGGTGCCACAGCCGACGGCTCGCTCTGCGCAGGCCGAAGCGGTGGCGAGGGCTGGTGCGGCGTTGCCCCCTGACGCGCCGCATCAGCATATGTTGTGCCGTAAAATGGCGACACTCTTCGTCTTGCTTCCTTAAATGTGATGTTTTCTTTGACTTTAAGAGTGATTATTTCTTTTTCTTTCTTCCAAAATGAGCAAGACCGTGAGTATGCGGCATGATTTCCACCACAGTTCACACAGTGTGATGGTTCTTCGCAATTGTCAGAATTGTGGCCTGACACTCCACATTGTGCACAAGTTTGGTGACCACGACAGCTTTGTGAGCCGTGGCCATACTTCTGGCATTTAAAACAACGACGTGGGTTAGGTATGTATGGTCTGATCGAGGTCTTTGTGTAGCCTGTTTGAATACTTTCTGGGAGATTACTGGAAGCGAACGTGAGTATTAGATGTTTTGTTGGAGTTGCCTTGTTGTCTCTTCTAATGGTGATCCTTTGTACATTGGTCACATTCTGACTCTTCCACCCCTCCAGAAGTTCCTCTTCAGACAAGCTGAGCAAATCAGCATCAGATACTACTCCACGGGTTGTGTTCATGGATCTGTGTGGCGTTACAGTGATGGGAGTGTCACCAAAAGTTGATAGATTCTGTAGCTTTTCAAACTGTTCTTTTTCTCGAACTTCAAGGAGGAGGTCTCCGCTGGCCATTTTGGTAACTTTGTACCCGGCTCCAAGAGTTTCTGTGAGACATCTGGCTACTACAAAGGGTGACACGGTTCTGGCTTGCTTGCTGCTTATCTCACTATGTATAACATGAAAATGGGGGAAGTTTTCACTTGATCGTTTGAAAAAGCCCAAGTCTTCGGTGCGTACACGCTTTAAGGCGGTACGATCATTTAACAAGGGAAACGCTCTATGCATTCCAGTTTAATTTTCTTCAGAAGCGTTGGCGGCCACCCACCACGGAGCCCAACGAGGGGACGCTACAAGTTTGCGGGTGCTAAAACCTGCAGACGCCAGCCGTACAACGCTACTATAACCCAATGCGCCTAGACCAAGGTAGGCTATTTGCACAGGGTTAACCCTAGCCGCCAGGAAGTTTGGAAGTAAACAGAAGAGAGGAGAAGACAGGACAGATAAAAAGTGAGAGATAAAGACGAAGATGTAGGGAGAGAGAGATAGGAAAAGGCGACTGCCGATTTCCCCTGGGTGGGTCAGCCCAGGGGTGCCGTCTACGTGAAGCCGGGGCCAAAGGGGTGTGTTGCCTCTGCCGGGGGGCCTTAAAGGTCCAATCACCCAGCGTCGGCTCAACCCCCAGGATCCCCTTTTCCCCGGACACGGCAAAGCCACGCACGGCTAGGCGTGGGAGGGAGCCGAAACTCCCCCGTTAGCTCGGGTCCGTGGTGTCGCTACACACCAAACGCCTACTTGCGCAGGCGCCCCTGCGGGGATCGTGTGCATGTTGGGAGTCACACTATCAAAGTATTAAAAAAAAATTACTCAAGAACTCGTGCCTTCATTAAGCAAGACATGTCCTGCAGAGATGGCAATCGCGGAGCTGAACCATGACAGTAAAATACCTAGAAGAATAAGGAAGAAGTATAATGGGTGGATCACATTCGGCAAGCATTCTCAAACCATGAATGATAATCTGTCACTAACTCTCAAGAGGAACGTATATAACAGTTGCGTCTTGCCCGTACTTACCTTTGGAGGCTTACAAAGAGGGTGCAGCTTAAATTGAGGACGACGCAGTGAGAGATGGAAAGGAAAAAGATAGTTGTAACTTTAAGACACAAGAAGAGAGCAGAGTGGGTCAGGGAACAAATCGGTGTTAAAGATATCGTAGTTTAAATCAAGAAGAAGAAATGGACGTAAGCTGGGCACGTAGTACCCAGGCAGAATAACCACTGGTCATTAAGGGTAACTGACTAGATTCACAGAGAAGTAAAACGCATGAAGTGAAAGCAGAAGGTTAGGTGGGCCAATGATATTAAAAACTTTGTACGTATAATGTGGCAGCAGAAAACACAGGACCAAGTTAATTGTCCGATCATGAGAGAGGCCTTTGTCCTGCAATGGGTGTTATCAGGCTGATGATACGCCAAAAACAAGCACCGACATGCACGCAAGCACTGAGCCCTAATGTTGAAACATATGACAGTGCTTATGCTTCAAAAACATGTTTGTTTACATGACAGAGTTAACGCAATCAAAATGAAAAATAATCAGTAATTTGTATTTGCTTGCATTTATTCCACTGTAACTCCATGACTAACATTCCTAGCTTGTCCAAGGGCTCCAGTTCAGCATCCGAAATCTCATCTGCTCGGAAATGCTGTTGCTCAGTTGTTTTCCATTTCTCGTTAATTTAGTTTGGTTTGTTTTTGCAAAATGTTATGATCACTCTGAACAGACTTGTGCGAGCAGCAACGAAAACAAGGGGCTCAATGTGCTCAAATCCAATGATACCAATGTGCTCAAATCGTCGAGAGATTTCCCCCAATAGAAATACACAGGGCTCTGTGCTTTTACTTAACCGATTTCAAATAATGAACTTTTACTGTAATATTATTTGTTGTATGCAAAATACCTGACTCATGACAAGGCATTTATTAAAGGTTTGTTAATTTTTAACAGAACAATGACTGAGTGCACTCAGTAGGTATAATCAAAGTTGGCCAGTGTTTGTACATGTTGATAATTTGAATGTCTACTAATAGCTATTTCCTTGATATTGCTGTGAAATATCTAGCAAGAAGGAGTAGTTTTGCATTTGTTAAGTTAATTTATTTGTTAAGAATAATTTGCTTAAAGCAACCAAATTATACGATTATAAACTCCTCCTGCACATACAGAAACATGATCTGATAGACATGGCACATGCAACATCAAGACGTTATCCACTATGTAATACACAGACACCAATACCAAGAACACTTACGAACTACGGAAGGTCAGCCCTCACTTATCAGACACCTGCACTAATAAATTGTGTATCTTCACGAATAAATTTTGATATCCCATTCCATAGATTTAAAAAACAAATAAGACTTTTCCTATTAAATGACTGTGCAGCCGTAACAGCATAACCTCATTAACTGTCACTGCAAGACTGTTCTTGCATTGCATTTTTTATACGTTCACACGTTTGCATTTTCGGTATGTGCAGTTATCCTAGTTATATGGGTGCATTTTAATTTCTGATGCATTTCCCTGTTACATTCATTTCACTGTATCTGTGCATTTTTGTTGTACCTCCTTATATTTACTTTGCTATGTACCGATGCTATTATGTCTTGTCAAGTTGTATAAGTTGTATCATGTCGTGTTAGTTATACTTTTTATTCGCTGCTGACTGTACGGTCCCCCAGGTCCCTTCAAACTGTTTTTCAACAGCTTTTTTGCCTGGGGAACCCCCAACTTTTTGTGTTGGGGGTTCCCCAGGCAAAATAAACCCAAACCCAAATGATAGCCATGTTAAAAGTGAGGCAGACCGTTAGAAAGTAGTGAAGAATAAAAATGTGATATCAGCTTCTGCCGTTCATTGTTTGAGCAGTGTCTTTGATGACTATGCACCATTGGAACAAAAAAAAAAGGAAAAAAAAAATAATTCATTCATCTGTCAATGCAAAACATAAAAACTTTGAAGGTCATTCAAAAAGTCAATGCAAAACATAAAAACTTTGAAGGTCATTCAAAAAGTAAGGGCCATTTGGTTCCAAGCAAGTAAATATTCATTAGCAAAAGTTTTTATTGGTGGGCTTAGTTTAACAAAAACCTACTTCACTTTTCTACAGAATCACCGCTAACTTCTTAGTGCTTCTTGTACTGTCGCAGTAGTTTCTTTAGTCAATCTGAATAAAAGATCGCTGCTTGGTAATTGAACCTGTTGTGAACAGTGATCTTAAATTTCTCACTGTCTTCAAATTGTACCCCAAGCCACTGTTTCGAGTGAAAGAAGAGGAAATATCACACAGTGCTGGCACAAGACAGCAGGGCGAGCAATTAGTGTTCCCTACCAGAATATACGATCTTCCCATAGGTTCTGATTGTAGTGTAAGGATGCATGTTGTCATGTAGGAGGCCGATTCTGGATGAGAATTAGTGACGTCATCAATGTTTATCGTACTTATTACTGTGGTTAGTGTTTCACAGTATATTTAAGCTGTACGTGTGGCCCACAATTTTATAAAATTAAAGACTAAAATTTCCCATTTTGACTTGGAAAACGGTAGCCATCATTTTCTAACTGGAGTAAGCAAACTGCTTAAATTTTTTTCAGTTTTTGTGAAAAGAAGTGATGGCACCACTGTGTGTTTTCTGCAATTGCGTACATTATGAAGCGTCGTCACCTGTGCAACAGTGTGCGAAAACAAATCATCCCTGTTTTATCGGTTGCAGTCCAGAAACGCTCATCCACTTGATGTTCTTTAGTGTTTGAGTTGGTCGGTAAACATTTCTAGAACCTAGCTTTCTGATATCAGAACATATTGGCTACAATTGTGCAAATTGTAGTGAGGCCAACAAGGGGAACTTTGTCTTACAGACCAGTAAGTGTTAGTCCTCAATCTATTGCAATATTCTGTCCACTTGAACAGTTTGGTTGGTCTGGATGCTTGGCGTGGTGCTCCACTCTTTTTCGTACACATTTGTGCAGCCATTTCGGAAGCCTCAACAATGTGTTCCGACACTTGTTTCACTCCTCACAGTTGGTCCATGAACTGGGCACAACTCCTCGTGAATTGGAAAAGCTAGTGATTTTTTTGCATGCATAAATATAAATTCAGTGTGCACCCCACGACAGGTGAGAGCAACAATATTCACTAACATTGGTGTCTGCGTTCCCCGTCGAGCAGATAACTACTAAGCCAGAACAATCACTTTAGTACTTTCGCTGAGAAATGGCAGATTGTGCTGTGCACATAACTCTTCAGCCTGATGTGCAAATACTTAAAGATTAAGAAATGGCCCTTACTTTGTGAATAAACATCATAGAAAATTTTGTTATGCAGATTTGATTGCAATGATTATTCACTGCCTATTTTTCTAACATTGCTACCATAACTTCCAGCACTTCTCAGCTGTCTAGTGTTCCAGATGTCTCTATTGTATGTGTATATGTCATGTGCAGTGTATTTCGCGTGCTATCCACTGGTGCATAATTTCTTTTTTACGAATGAGTGCTTTTGGGAGCACCAACAGGCATCCTCCATCTCGTGTGTCAGCTGATCTACAGTAGGCGAGCAAGGGCACGGGTAGCTAATTTTCTTGTCATCCGTGACAATTTTAATAGGAATGTTGACTTGCTGAAATTTTTTGACTCAGGCTTTCATTATTCGCCAACTGTTACTCAATTAAAATGCCTGTCACTGCAACCCTTTTACCTCTTTTGAAGCGTAAACCAAGTTTCCTTTTCAACATGATCCTGTAAATGTTTTTTCAGGATGCACTTGCTTACCACAATTGTAAGTTGATCTAGTTAGTTGTAAAAAGATCCCACGAGCAGGTAAGAACACAGATTCTAAACACAATATTGAGATGTTATGTACAGGGATACCTAGCACAAAAGCGTGGGGTCATTTCTTTTTATTCAACGCGATGTGCTTCTCGCCAATGCGTTGTCAAATATCATATTGCGGCTCGGGCTAATCGTACTGACACTGCAACCTTTGAGAGCATGTGTGGTCAGAAAGCCAATGGGCAGCACAGTACCAAGTACAGTGCAAGGGGTGTGCAGTGTAAATATCGTCTGACTGAACGAGCCCAGAGACAAAGTTGCCGGGTCAAAGTTGCACAATTTCAGCGGGTAATTTTATTAAACAGATGGCTATCACCATTTTTTTTGCATGTATTGTTCAACTCTGTGAGAGACAGTGTTCCTTGATTACATGTATTTTGCTGCATTCACGATTGTCAATAAACAATGTAAGCCGACTTGCTTGGCGTGTTTTTTGCCAGTTGAGGCCGCTAGGTCACCTGGCGGCATAGCAGAAATATTTATGTTAACGCTAGGGTGCCTTGTGCACGAATACCACCCCACAATAGCAGCGAAAAAACGCCCATAAACCTGCGGGCGCGCATTGCGGCCCCTCGCACCCACTACCAACACGACCTCCTAAATAAACTTCCGACCTGCTCATCGGTGCGCTCCTGTACGGCGGCGTATGGGCCTCAAAATTGATGTGTAGGGACCAAAAGTGCTCCCAGATGCCGCCAAAACTTACCCACACAGCAGACGATGCGCCCTCGTTTGCATGAGCGCGCGGCGAAGTCCCCGCGCACTGGTGCGTGCATTCATGAGTGTGTGTGTGTGTGTTTCTGCTTTTAATGCGTGCGCTGACTTATTCATGGTGTTTAATATCTCGAGGCAACACGCTGGTCATAATGGGCAGAGGAGTTGAGTGGAATTGATGTTGATCAGCCGACTTTCCGTCAGACGGCCAACAGACGGTCGGGAACACGTAGGCCGCAAAAACAAATAATATACTAAAAATGAAGTGGGCAATACAACTGTTACATTTCTAAATTCGCTTCACAGAGCCTCGCATCAGCTGTGGAAAAGTAATTCAGGGGTTGACGGCACATCTTGAGACAGGAGTCTCCGCAGGGCATTCTGCCCTGCTGGACTCACGCTGTCGCCTGTCTTCAAGACCAACTCGTTGCCGCTGCAAGAACTTTCGTTTTAAGACGCACCATTCCCACGCTGTACAGATGCGAAGGGTGTGTGAGGAGCGATAATTGCAACTGTCAGGGTCAAGCAAACTTAAGGCGACGTAAACGTGCGGCTATTGCACATGTCAAATTTTTAGCAACGTAGCGGCTTGCCGCTACAACGACAGTTCGCGCCAACAGTATTTTCCAAAGGTCCACCATCAAATTTAGTCATCGTGGTTACAGTCAGTTGAATCATTGATGCACCTTCAATAAAATTACCACGTATCTTGCATCGGCGGGCCCACAACGCTTTCTCATGACTGCTTGTACACCATCTTGAGAATATGCTTCATTAAAAGCATTACGAGACAAACCCAACTTAATCAGTTGCTCTCCTTATCACTTTATGTATTCCAACTATCCACTTTCCAATATCACTTTCTTGTTTCACAAAATCTTATATCTGCCAACACGTTTTACAGTTTGCAAAACTATGTTAAGCTACACAGCAATACCTACTATGCATGCACTGTTTCTGATCAAAGGCTGCATTTCCAAATTTCTTGGTTGACAAAATCATGCACATAATGCATCCTGAAGGCCTGTTTGGCAATAATTTCGAAGAAACGAAATGTCAATGCTGTTTACACATTCACCCTGGCAATTTACTAGACAAGTCCCATATATAATTCACTACTACACAAGTTCATAAATTCCATGTTTGGTGCTGAAGATACAAAAGTGGTTTCCTCAGAAGCTATTGCCGGTACCTGTGCGAGCTTTCCCACTGCAAGAAGCAGGATTAAGAAGCAAGTCCACAATTTAAATGAGTTTATTTCATTCAGCATACACTGAAACACCTTCATTTGGCAGGCACATTCCAGTTAAAATTTCCAACATTGAATGTGCAGTCATTATCAGTGATGGAATCGATATTTTGTATTTTGTGGCAGGAAAAAGGCTGTTCTGAAGTGGAATTTGGTGTGAGGGGGGCAGATGGCAAAATATTTTATGCAACTCCTCGAGTTTAAAGCATCATTTAAAGAGGTGGCGACACCAAACTTTTAACAAGCCAGTCGTGGGTTTTCTCCATACGCAAGGAGACTCCACACGAAGGGTCGGACGCAACAAACGTTCAAAATATAGTTTAATTCACTTCCAAAGTGTACCCAAATGCACAATCTCCCAATCACCCATTACTAGCGCGGCCGACACTTGTTGCCCTTCCTAGAAAGTAGCCTGCTGGACTTGCAGTATACCATCGCAGAAAATGGTATTATACTACTGCCGTCCCTTGACGATATTGCCAACTATGTATATCAACTAATTACACGCAACAGCTTCACAAAGGAGCACCTATCGCACGTAGCAAACTTCAGACTCTGTGTTGGCGGCGAGTGGGAGCGTACGGAGAATGAAGTGGCCGCTAACACGATGGGGGTTAGTGGTGGCGCCACGGCGTTCTGTGGCCATTTCGAGAACCCCAAAAAAACTAAACAAGCAAAAGCAAATCTGGCGACAGGGGGAGCGACGCCATGAGCAGGTCGGAAGTTTTTATAACAGGCCGTGACCATAGAGTTTCCCAATATACACTAGAGGGAACTCTGGCGCTAGTGTATATGGGAGCTGCAATGCACGACGTTTCATCGAGCATGGGAATGATGGGTAGTACACAAATTTGTCTAAACTTCGTACTTCTGGCCTGCTTTTCGCTCCGTGTGTGTTCGTGTGGCTTGGAGCTATTTTTTCACGAAAAGAAAATCAGCAAGTGTTCAGCGGTTGCGCTTCACCATATTATTTTTTAGACTTACTTTCCAAATCGGCTCACCAAGTTCAAAAGGGTTCGTTTTTTCTTTCAAAACAAAACCGTAACCAGCAATAAACGAAGCCGCAAGTACGAAGACCAGGCAAACGTGTGTACTACCCATTATTCCCATGGTCGCTGAACGATCGCAGCGCAAGAGTGTCCTCTAGTTATTTTGAGAAACTCTATGGCCGTGACTACCAAAGCAGCAGCCATATTGCTTTAGTGCAATGATGATGGATGGATGCATATGGCTGTACCCTTTAGATCGGGCGGTGGCTGGCGCCACCAAGATGATAGGCTTACCAGAGCCCTCTTTAGGTCGGATAAGTTAGTACACAATGCCACCGCTACCCTTATTTTCGTTGCACTGTCCAAGGTACAGTTTCCCTTCTCTAACTGGTAGTGCATAGGTGTTCCGTGTCTCCGTGCTGCCAGAATGGATGGATGGATGAATTTGGCTGTACCCTTTAGATCAGACGGCGGCTAACGCCGCCTAGCCGTAATACTTAGTGAACTAACCATTAAATTTATCTTTTTTTTTTCCTTTAAATAGTGAGGTTGAGGATTCGTACTTTGCAGTGAAGGGTTTAATTTTCACTCATGCCTCGACTTTAGCCACCAATCAGATAACCTCCTTCTAGTTAAGTCTACCTGCTTAATGTCTATTTTGCCCTCCCTGTCCGTAAACCCCAGTGCTTTGAAAAACTCTGTGCCATCATCCTGAACTATAGGGTGAAGACCTTTACAGAACATTATCAAGTGTCCGGCAATATCTTCTTCCTCTCCACATGCACTGCATACTGCGTCTACCCCTTCGTATTTAGCCCGATATGTCTTGGTTCGCAATACTCCCGTCCTAGCCTCAAACAGTAAAGAACAACCCTGAGTATTATCATAGATACTTTTCTTGGCGATTTCCTGCTTAAAAGTTTGATAGATCTCTAGTGCGGACTTCTTAATCATGCCAATTCTCCACATATCGGTCTCAGCTTCCTTCGGCTTCTTCTTAACCGATAATTCTTTTTGGTTTGGCCCCCTGCTATTTTCCTAAGAATTTGCCAGTCAATTTCCCGGTTCGCTTCCTCCATTTTGTATTGCTCATGCTAAGGTGGCACCATCTCGCGGCTGTTCCTGGAATTTCCTGGTTCGCTTCTTCCATATTGTATCGACATTCTTCATGTAGAAGTAGCTGCAAACATTCCTAGCCCAACGCTCCTCCCCCATTTCTCTCAATCGCTTCTCAAATTTTATCTTGCTACTAGCTTCCCTGGCCTTAAATGATGTCCATCCCATATCACCTTCTACTCCCTGATTTGGTGTATTCCCATGACCTCCTAAAGCAAGCCTCCCTATTCCACACTGCTTAATTTCTAATCTTGATTGAACTTCTGATCTCATGCACAAAACTGCACTGCCGAACGTCAGACCAGGAATCATGACCCCTTTCCATATTCCTCTCACAACATCATACCTATTGTAATTCCACAGTGCCCCATTTTTCATCACTGCTGCATTCCTGTTACCTTTAGTCGTCACATATATTTCGTGTTCCATTGGGTACTCGGTCCCATTGCTTATCCATACGCCTAGATATTTGTATTTATCTGTTATCTCTAGAGTGACCTCCTGTATTCTAAGCTCACTACCTTCGTTATCATTAAAAATCATGACTGCTGATTTTTCCTTACTGAATCCAAAATTTAACCTATCTCCCTCATTACCGCAGATGTCCATCAATCTCTACAAATCTTCCTTGTTGTCGGCCATTAGCACCATATCATCTGCGTACATTAATGCTGGTAGAGCCTGATCAATGAGTTTTCCTTGTTTGACTAAAGACAGGTTGAAGCCCAGTCCACTTCCCTCTAATTTGGCCTCTAATCCTAGTAGGTACATCATGAATAATAAGGGTGACAGGAGACATCCCTGCCTAAGCCTCGTTTCACCTCAGGCTTGGATACCTGTTTTCTGCCACTTTATAACTACCTCGTTACCTTTATAGATATCCCTATATCTATTATAGATGCCTTCGGGGCAGCCTCAAGTGGATTCAATCGCCGACATTGTGCGAGAAGAAGTTCGGCAATCGCTTCAAATTCCCCACGCACCGCTGCCCGAGCCGGAAGCTATGAGCTACGCCGCTGCACTGCGCCACAACGCTCCTCCCCGTCCACGCCAAAACGCCGCCCCATCGCACTTCCGTCGACAGACGCCACCGCCGCGACCACCCCCACCGACCTCATACCGTTCGCCAGCAACCCAGCGCAGTGCACCGAGGAAGACTGACGTCTGGCGCACCCCTGACCATCGCCCGCTCTGCTACTACTGCGGCGAGGCCGGACACACATACCGCCGTTGCCAGTACCGACAGATGGGACTGCGTGGCTTCGCCATCAATGCACCGAGTCCACAGCCAGGAGAACGACCACGTGACATCGCCGACTACCTGACAGGAACTCGGTGGACACCACGAAGTCCTTCGCGTTCGCCGTCGCCCAGGCGCCGCACGACACCGCACTACCGGCAGTACTCTGGCCCAACGCGGGGCCGGTCTCCTAGCCCGTATCCGGGAAACTAAGGGCAGCAACCGGTGGAGGTGCGGTTGCTGTGCGACGAACTACTGAAGATCCTCCGACGACGACGACGACGACGCGAGAGAGCTTTCCGAACACAACACCAAACAGGCAAAGCCCTGACGGCGAAAGCTCACTTACCGAAGGTGGCCTGACGACGCAACATGGAAGCAGTGGAACAAGCCGACGCAGCCGTGACCCGACGCCACGCCCTAACTGTAATGCGAGACGGCGAACTAGCGACCTCGACGTTCTTATCGACGGCCACAGTGTGACCGCTCTCGTCGATACTGGAGCCGACTATTCTGTCATCAGTGGGTCGTTCGCCGGGAAGTTAAAGAAAGTTAGGACAGCTTGTAAAGGCCCTGAAATCCGCACAACCGGAGGTCATCGCGTAACGTAACGCCACAGCGAGAGTCACCATTAACGGCCGTATTTATCCTACAGACTTTGTAGTCCTACAGCGTTGCTCGAGAGATGTCATCCTTGGCATGGACTTTTTATGCCTCCATGGTGCTGTCATCAACCTAAAAACAAAGTCGATAACATTATCCACAGAAGAAGCACTACCGCCGCGCACGTCGTCAGGACACCATGCCTTGAATGTGCTGGAAGAACAAGTCACCATTCCGCCTCGCTCAAGCGTCATTATTTCAGTCGGCGCTCCTAAATCACCTCACTTGGAAGGCGTCTTTGAAGACAGTCAGCATCTGTTGGTCACCCGAAATATTTGCGTCGCAAGAGGAATTGCAGAGCTGCGGGGAGGCAAAGCAACGATTATGCTCACGAATTTCAGCAATGAGTACAAACATGTGAACAAAGGAACAACGGTCGCATACATAGAAGAAATTGTCGAAGCCACCAGTGCTTTCGCCCTCGCCGATTCTGCGGAACCTGCTCAGAGGAACCAAGCCCCTCCCATAGCTTTCGACGTCAATCCCAGACTTCCGAACGATAAGCAAGAACAGCTCAAGGCCCTGCTCCTGCAATACGAAGATTGCTTTTCGTCGTCATCGAAGATTCGGCAGACCCCAATCACAAAACATCGCATCATAACCGAAGAAAATGCCAGACCACTCCGTCAGAGTCCGTACAGGGTTTCGACGCGAGAACGTGAGGCCATGAAGAGACAAGTTGATGAAATGCTGCGGGATGACATTATCCAGCCATCCAAGAGTCCATGGGCAACCCCCGTGATGTTAGAGAAGAAAAAGGATGGGACCCTACGTTTCTGCGTCGATTATCGCTGCCTGAACAAAATCACAAGAAAGGACGTGTATCCTCTCCCACGAATAGACGACGCACTTGATCGGCTCCATAACGCCAAGTACTTTTCGTCAATGGACCTCAAGACTGGCTATTGGCAAATCGAAGTCGACGAAAGAGACCGAGAGAAGACGGCGTTTATAACACCGGACGGCCTCTTCGAGTTTAAAGTGATGTCCTTCGGCCTTTGCTCAGCGCCTACAACTTTTCAACGCGTTATAGATACAGTACTGGCAGAATTGAAGTGGCAGACTTGCCTTGTGTACTTGGACGACGTCGTCGTGTTTTCCTCGAGTTTCGACGAGCATCTTCGGCGCCTTGAGACTGTACTTCAAGCCATCAAGACTTCCGGACTCACATTGAAGCCAGAAAAGTGCAGATTTGCGTATGAGGAGCTCTTATTTCTGGGGCACGTTATCAGCAAGTCTGGAGTTCGTCCCGATCCACGGAAAACAGCCGCCATCGCCTACTTCCCGCCGCCCACTGACAAGAAAGCCGTGCGCCGATTTCTGGGCCTGTGCGCCTATTATAGGCGGTTCGTGAAAAACTTCGCCCGCATTGCCGATCCTCTCACTAACCTTACCAAGGCCGACGTGTAGTTCAAGTGGGAAACACCACAGGAACACGCTTTCCAGGAGCTTAAACATCGCCTCCAGACGCCTCCGTTACTTGCCCATTTCGACGAATTCGCCGAGACAGATATACATACTGACGCAAGCAGCGTAGGTCTTGGCGCCGTTCTTGTGCAGAGGGCTGACGGACTTAGGGTTAATAGTTACGCCAGCCGATCGCTATCCAAAGCAGAAGCAAATTATTCCCCAACAGAAAAGGAGTGCCTCGCCATCACCTGGGCTACGTCGAAATTTCGCCCCTACCTGTACGGCAGGCCCTTCAAAGTTGTGAGCGACCACCACGCCTTGTGTGTGCTTGCCACCTTGAAGGACCCTTCAGGTCGCCTCGCACAATGGAGCCTGAGACTTCAAGAATATGACATTACTGTCATTTACAAGTCCGGCAAAAAAACACTCCGACGCCGACTGTCTCTCTCGTGCGCCTGTCGACCAACCGCTACCCGACGATCCGGATGACGACTACTTCTTGGGAACGATAACTACAGACGACTTCGCTGAACGACAGCGGGCCTACCCGGAACTTAAGGCCTTAATAGAATACCTCGAAGGCAGGACCGCCGAGGTCCCGAAGGTATTCAAGTGCGCACTTGCGTCGTTCTTTCTATGAAACGGTCTTCTACAAAAGAAAAACTTACCACCGACGTCACTCGTTATGTGAGGACATGCCGGGACTGTCAGCGACGCAAGACACCGCCGACAGGGCCAGCGGGACTTCTGCAGCCAATTGATCCACCTTGCCGACCTTTCCAGCAGATTGGTATGGACCTACTGGGGCCGTTCCCGACGTCGGCTTTCGGAAACAAGTGGATCGTGGTAGCTACCTACTACCTCACCCGCTACGCCGAGACAAAAGCCCTGCTAAAAGATAGTGCATCCGAGGTAGCCAAGTTCTTCGTCGAAAATATCGTCCTACGTCACGGCGCCCCGGAGGTCCTTATCACCGACAGAGGAACGGCATTCACTGCCAACTTAACTCAAGCGATCTTGGCATACAGCCAAACAAACCACCGCCGGACGACAGCGTACCACCCACAGACCAACGGCCTCACCGAACAGCTTAACAAGACGATCGCCGAGATGCTGTCAATGTACGTCGATGTCGAACACAGGACGTGGGACGCCATTCTTCCGTATGTGACTTTCACATACAACACGGCGGTGCAGGAGACGATGCAGATATCTCCATACAAATTGGTCTACGAAAGGAGCCCGGCAACGACGCTCGATGCCATGTTACCCAACGTTACCGACGAAGAAAACCTCGGTGTGAGCGAGTACCTTCAACGCGCCGAAGAAGCCCGACAACTTGCGCGTCTCCGTATCAAGAATCAACAGACGACCGACAGCCACCGTTGCAACCTTCGACGACGCTTCGTGAAATACCAGCCCGGTGATCGTGTTTGGGTGTGGACGCCGATACGCCGACGTGGACTAAGTGAAAAGCTTCTGCGACGGTACTTCGGACCGTACAGGGTGGTTCGACGTCTCAGCCCACTTGATTACGAGGTTGTCCCCGAAGGCAACACGAACTCTCAACGACGCCGATCGCGACCTGAAGTCGTCCATGTCGCGCACCTCAAGCCGTTTCATGCCCGTTAACAAACTGAAACAGTGTTTTTTTTTTGTATTATTGCTGTATTGTAATTTATTCATTGTACTTTCTTGCATTATTATTGTACCTTCATCTTTAGTTAAAGCATCGGGACGATGCCTTTTTTCAGAGGGGGGCAATGCCACGTTCTATTTCCCAAGTTTTTGTTATCGTCCCAAAACACCACACGATTCTCAGCGCAAACCGCGCCTGCAGTTTTCGAGAAGGTTCCGGACTGTAGTAGATCATTTCGATAAGATCCCGCCCACTGTGCGAACGGTACAGATTGTTCTGGAACCTACGCCACCGCCAGCGATAACGCTAGAACATTCGACGGCAAGAGTATAAATGCCGACGCGCTTCGCCGCTTGTCAGTTGTTGATCGAAGGCCGACGCTCTGTTCGCCGCTATTAGTCCGAGACTGCTATCTGTTCGAGACTGCTGCTGTAATTGGACTTTCCGTTTACCGGGCACAGATTCGCCCAAATAAACAGTTAAATCCCAACACGAAGTCTCCTGTCTTCGGCCACGTCACGACTTCGTGACAATATCACTACCTGTACCTGAGGAGAAGTGGCGCGCATGTTATCGACGCCTTTCGCCAGTGCGGTTGCTAGTCCTGCTGTATCTTCATTTAAGACATCATTTAAACCGCCTGAAATTATCATGACATATCGTCTATTACCTGTAGTTTTGAGTTTCGCGCTCGCTTGCCTCATGACTGCTTCCAGCTCGCGTCTTGGGAACGCCCCTACTGCAACCCTCTTGTCACCTCTTACCCTCTCTTTGATGGCTTCTGTGCATCGATTTGAATTCGAGTCCCCAGCAATTATCACATGCTGTGACTTTTCAGCTGGAGCGTCCTTCACCTGGGGGCTACTTGCACCTGTGACGCCGGCTGCTTTGTCCCCTCCCAGCCCCACCACTACCTCGCTGAAGCTGGGCTTTGCGACAATTGAACCGGCTGAACCTGTTTTTTCCAAACTTGCTTGCTCATTCTTCTCCGCCGTTCTGGTTGCCGGTTAACCGTAGGCCGCTCTTTTGTTCAGCTTCGCTAGTGCTTCCTCGGCGGACTTCAGCCTTTCTCCCATTGCGCTCGTTTTTCTCTTGCTCTGTCGCTAACGCAGTCTTGAGCTCGGCGATTCTCATCAGCAGTTCACTCTGGGCAACCATCACTTTCTCCATTTTTTCCTCGACCTCACATTGCCTACACTTCGCATCAGCCTCTTCTCCATCCGCTTCTACACTTGGGTCCACTTTCAAACCCACTCCACATCCTAACAGTTTACAGTCTTTTTGACCATGTCTTTCTGACACCAATTGTCCATATACTCGATAATTACTAAACTCGAACCCTGCACTACGAAAAAAAATAAAGTCTAAGCTTTACTACAAAAGTTTGCGTGTTCAATGTACGCGCACCTCCCCCACGGGGTGGCAAAAAAAACAACAAAAAATTCAAACACACACACTATCTAATAAATACCTGGTGACTGGCCCCCGAAAAGGCCGTACCATAAAATAAGTGCTACGAAGATTTCAACTGCTGCCTTATAATTATAAGGACAAGCTCAAAACATGAAAAAAACACTTATCTGCGCAGTCGATCGGGAGCGCTCAAAAAACACGTCCATCCACCGTGACAGTCCGAACCGAGTCCATGCTACAGCAGCACCGCATTGAGAACCGATTTTTTTGTCCACGTGCGCCGCTTCACGCGATGCATGGCTAGAGAAGGTGCCTGAACACACTACCCCATATTGTAGTACACTATGGCCAAACAGAACCTTGCCCCAATTATTACATGTGAGGCTGGTGAAATCGTTTCTAGAAATCGGCACTATATACTCACGGGGAGGTGAAGCGTCGGCACAGCTTTCTGCCTCAGCATTGATTTGAAGTTTATCGACTCCACCCGCCGAAGGTAAATGGTGTAATCTTCGGGAGCGAAGTGTCGACCACAAACGTACAGGTTCCCGTTGTGCGTCACCGGATGGCCGATTCTCTCCAGCCACGCAGTGCGTAGGGCCCCACCGCGAGGCACTTGGTGCCGACGCGGCTCCGTTGTCCAGTCACTCGGTCTGCATCCAACGACTGAACATCGCTGCCTCCGCAGGTCCCTCATATCGAATGAACGAAGGGCATGCGACCGCTACTACAGCACAGAACACCTACATACACCCACCATGCTGCCACAGAATACCACTATAGAACGGAAACTGTTCCTTTGACAATGCAACGAAAAAGAGGGTAGCGGTGGCGTTGAGAACTAACTTATTCAACCTAGAGAGGGCGCTGGTAAACCTAGTCAGATTAGCTATACAAGCCATCAAAGCCGAGTTGTTGAAGTGGGTTGAAAGTAACGGTATTTTAGGGGAACTGCAAAATGGATTTAGGCCGGGTCGACGCTTGGAAGACAATCTTTTCGTCATAACCCAGACCATCGAAATTTCGGCAGCACAGGGCAGACCAACATGGCTACTGTTTCTGGACATAAAGGGTGCCTATGACAACGTGGACAGGGGATTGCTGTGGCATATACTGGAAGAGGAGGGGATTGGGTCGGAATTTGTAGGGCTGCTAAGGGAAATATATGAGGGTAACAAGGCACACATTACATGGGAAGGGCGTACATACACAGAGCCCGTGTACATTCGAAGAGGTTTAAAACAGGGGTGCCCTCTTTCGCCATTGCTGTTCACACTGTACATTAGAGGAATGGAAAGACGACTAGAGGAGAGTGGATTGGGCTTTGATTTGTCACACCGAAGCAATGGAGTGTTAGTGGAGCAACGGATTCCGGGATTGATGTACGCAGACGATATAGTGCTGCTGGCGGATAATGCGGAAGAACTTCAAAAACTGGCTGACATTTGTGGTGATGAGGCAACGTACCTAGGCCTACATTTTAACCCACAGAAATCTGGAGTCATGGTGTTCAACGAGGAAGCTCATGTAGCACCAATAAGGATACAACAGGAAGCCATACCATTAGTAAATAAGTACAAATACTTGGGGATCTGGCTTAATGAAGGAAAAGACTACCTGAATGCTCATGAAGAACACCTCAGACTGAAAGGGAGACGGAATGCAGCAGTAATGAAACATAGAGCACTTTGGGGACACAATAAGTACGAGGTAGTACGAGGCATCTGGAAAGGGGTAATGGTGCCGGCGCTCACGTTCTCTAATGCCGTATTATGCTTAAAGTCAGATATCCTGTCGGGGCTGGAGGTTAACCAAAAGGCAGTCGGCAGGTTAGCTCTGGGAGCTCACAGTAAGACTACAAACGAGGCTGTACAAGGCGATATGGGTTGGGCTTCATTTGAGGCGAGGGAAGCACAAAGTAAAATACGGTTCGAGGAGCGACTTAGACATTTAGATGAGAAGAACTGGACAGCCAGAGTGCACAGATACCTGTACCTGAAAAGTGTGGACACCAAATGGCGGAAGAGGACGTGAAAGCTGGCGACTAAATATAACTTGACCGCGGCAAATAAGCAAAGGGGGCCAGTTAAAAAGCAAGTGAGGGAAACAGAGACGCTCATGTGGAAAGAGAGGATGGAAAAGAAGGGATCGCTGGGAATCTACAAGGCAAGCAAACAAGAGATCCGGAAAGAGAACTTTTATGACAACAATAAAGGTAGTGCGTTGCTCTTTGAGGCGCGGGCTGGCTGCTTGAGAACTCTAACTTACAGGAGCAAATATTCGTCACAGGATGAGACATGTGTTGGATGTGGCATAAATAAAGAAACAATCGACCACATAGTCATGGAATGTCAAAAGATTCAGCCGGATAGAAATGGGGGGAAGGTCACACTTCCTGAGGCGCTGGGCTTCGCGGTTGATGGAAGCATTAACTGGTCAGCAGTAGGTATTACTAAGCAGCGGCTGGAGTATTGGTGGAGGAAAAGCAGAGAAGTCGATAAAATAACATCCCAGCCAAGAGTAGCGGATGGGCTAAATTAAAAAGACATCCGAGTTGAGGGACAGAATTTAAACTCGAACTATTAAGGTAGGCTAGATGGCGCATGCCGTCACCCCGATTCAAAGGGGAGGCCTTTAATCATCATCATCATCATCAACCTATTCAAATACGAAGGGGTAGACACGGTATGCAGTGCGTGTGGAGAGGAAGAAGAAACTGCCAAACCATAGCCAAACACTTGATAATGTTTTGTTAAGGGCTTCATCCTATAGTTCAGGATGATGGCGCAGAGTTCTTCAAAGCACTGGGGTTGAGGGACAGGGAGGGCAAAATAGACTTTAAGTGGGTAGAGTTAATTAGAAGGAGGTTATCTGATTGGTGGCTAAAGTCAAGGCACGAGTGAAAATTAAACCCTTCACTGCAAAGTACGAATCCTCAATCTCACTATTTAAGGTAAAAATCTAGTTTTTGGTTCATTAAGTATTACGGTTTGGTGGCGCTAGCCACCGCCTAATCTAAAGGGTACAGCCATATCAATTTCTCCATTCATCCAACGCCTCCTCTAAAAAGATGTCTGAGGAATGGTTCGCGCTCCCAGGGAAGTTGACGTGCCTTCAGTTTTAAACAACCTCTGCGCGTTGGCGTCCGCGACAAACACTATCATCACGGCGGCGGGCGGCATAAGCCGGGCGGTACCAGCTAAGCGTTTTTCTTCTGCGGCCCATAGGAACGCGTCAGTCGAGAAATGTTTGAGACCTGCAACTGTGCACTGCGTTTCGGAGGCTATGCAAAGTGTTGCGTTGTTGCACCTTTCGCCACAAGTGACGCTAGCGACCAAGAACATTTTTGAGACGCGATTGAGAGAAATGGGGGAGGAGCGTTGGACTAGGAAGGTTTTCAGCTACTTCTACATGAAGAATGTCGATACAAAATGCAGGGAGCGAACCAGGAAATTGATTGGTAAATACTTAGAAAACAGCAGGGGGCCAAACCAAAAACAACTATCAGTCAAGAATAAAGTGAGTGGAACGGAGACCGACATTACAGTGGCTAGAAGGAGCCACTGTACCGACATGTGGAGAATAGGCATGATTAAGAAGTCCGCACTAGAGATCTATCAAACTTTTAAGCAGGAAATTGCCAAGGAAAGGATCTATGATAATACTTGGGGTAGTTCTCTACTGTTTGAGGCCAGGACGGGAGTATTGCAAATCAAGACATACCGGGTCAAATACGAAGGGGTAGACACGGTATGCACTGCGTGTGGAGAGGAGGAGGAAACTGCCGAACAGTTGATAATGTTCTGTAAAGGGTTTCACCCTATAGTTCTGGATGATGGTGCAGAGTTTTTCAAAGCACTGGGGTTTAGGTACATGGAGGGCAAAATAGACTTTAAGCGGGTAGAAATAACTAGAAGTAGGTTATCTGATTGGTGCCCAAAGTCAAGGCACGAGTTAAACCATTCACTGCAATGTACCAGTCCCATACTTCACTATTTAGGGGGGGGGGGGGAAGATAAATCTAGTGGTTAGTTCACTAAGTATTACGGCTAGGCAGCGTTTGCCGCCACTCGATCTAAAGGGTACAGCCACATCCATCCATCCATCTTTCCTATGGGAGCTGCAACGTACGGCTATAGTGTACTAAAATATTCTAGTACACTATAGCTCTGCTATGGTGGCTAGAAGGAGAGGTGTCAGCATCGTCCCGGCCGCACCTTGAAAAGAGACGTGCTGGAATTTCATTTCGCCGTGGATCGGCGTGCAAGTCGCCACTGTGATCGGTCGAGAGCACCCGCCAGCCGCTAGCGCAGCACTTTTAGTCGCTCGTTCGAGTGCTCGCGAGTTGCGACGTCTGCGCTTTGCCTGTATGGACTTTTTCGGGATGAATACGTGCCAATGTGACCTTGCCACAGTGATGGGTAAACAGCAAAGACACTGCTTTGCACCTGGATGCAATGCGAGATATGTTTCAAGCCGCAAACAAGGGAAGAAAGCGTCTCTCTTCTCTGCTCCCGCTGACAATGAACGGTGTAAGGCCTGGGAGCGTGTGATTTTTCGCGCTGTCAAACCACTGGAAAAGAACTGTGTTGTGTGCGAAGCTCATTTCGACTAAAGATTCATCATCCGTAGCTACAAGCATATTATCGACGGGTTCTTAGCAACTTGTAAAAAAGCTGTAAGGAGGGTAGGTTCCTGAGTTTAACATCTGGCAAAGGAATCCGCGTCACCAGCACCCTATCCATCCGGCACTATGTCATGAAAATATTGGGCTACAAATACTTAATTTTTCTGCCAAGATGCGCTTAAAATCTTTTTTGAATTCTGAAGCAAATGTCTGGCTCGAGTGATCACACTTCGCCGATGCAATTTTTTGTCTCTGTGAATTGCCTCAGTTACAGCTTGGCAGTCACCCTCCAGTGGAAGCATACCTTATGAAGTTCTGAGCAGCCTTCTATGTCCGGGCATCCACAATCATTCAATAAAATTGCATAATAAGCTGAATGGTCTGCTAGATGTGGGGCGCCTCAATGAGGTTCATGAAATGATTGTTGCTTATGAAGCCCTTCTTGACCACACTGATCTCATTGGACGCAAAAGTGACTCCCGGGTCACTGATTACGTCCGTGGCTATGTGGCCCGGGAAAATGGTGAAAAAGACAATGTGCATGCAATGTAGAAGGTTAATTGTTGTTTCACTCTAAGAATTCCAGCTTGCTTCCGGCAGAATCATGCCTTTTGTACCCGTCCAAGCCCTTAAGAGACCTGGTCAAAGCTACGGAATATGCATTCACCTATTTCTTCAGTTTCAACAAGTTGAAAAGTGACAGCATAACTAGATCTTGTCTCTTGCCTGTTTGTGAAGAGGTTAAATATGGTCGGCTGTGCACAACACAAACTGGAAGTGACCAATCAGATAATTAGATTCTTTACACTGACCAGAATGCATTTTCTTGTTTCTAGAGAAAATGCGTCTAATCAAAAATAGAGAGAGAGAAAATGAATTTCTTGAAGTTGAGACGTATGACTTAACTGTCAGTGTTAACCCAGCGAACAAGGTTTTATATTATGTTATTGTGCATTACTCACACTATGCTGTTTCTTGTGATTTTACCATTGTCTTGTTCCTGCTGTTGCGAATCTGTCATAAACGACTTGGTTGTCACTGTCTGGCTGGGCTTTACATATACAGAAATCATTTTTTTCGTGAACTGGTTTGTGACTGTATCTATGTTTGCCAATCAAATGTCAATGTCATGTGTGCATGTATGCCCTTTGTATCATCGTATATTTAATGTTCTTTTTAGTTGCCTCATTCACTTGCTTTAGCTGAGTTTCGTATAACTTGCAAGTCTCTCCAACCTTAATGCATATGTTGTGTTTATTTTTCATGGTGTTTCTCGCTTTCTTGAAAATAAATGTATTGCTTGTAAAACTATACCTTGATTGCACAAGTCATAAAAATAATTGTTGCCGATACCTTTACGTGCTCTGAGACTCCACGGAGAAAACTGCGGCATCGAAGTGAAAACTGCGTGAACTTTGTTCTGATGTCAAGTTCAAGGCAGGTCACTTGATTCTATATTTTCTAAGCTTCGTAGCTGATATACTACAAAGTGAATTGAAAACACTAAATTTCTGGGCCAATACACGTTGCAGGGCACCGCTAGAATTGTGACAGGTGGACTTCGTTATAATCCACAGGGTAGCGTGAAATATTTGCAACGAAAAACGACTGATGCGCGGGTGCGCTGAGGGGCATCTCGATCGAAAGCAACCGCAGCGCCGCCGCATCCAGAGGAGAGCGATCGAAAATCGCAATTTTCGATAACTCTCCGGCACGCCGATGCTGACACCTCTCCTCCTAGGCACCATAGCACGGCGCTTTAGCGAGCATGGGAATGATGGGTAGTACACACATTTCTCTTCGTGTTATACATTCTTACATGTAAGAAGGTATAGCATGGAGAGAATTGAACGCGCTCTGAAAAACGGAGGAAGTGTCAACGCAGTGAAGAGAAAACTTGGGATAGGCAAAAATCGGATGTATGCACTAAGGGACAAAGAAGGCAAAATAACAACCAATATGAATAGGATAGTTAAAATAGCGGAGGAAGGAAGGAAGGAAAATAGAGGGAAAAGAAAGGCAAGGAGGTTAACCAGCCTATAGGCAGCCGGTTTGCTACCCTGTGCATGGGAGAGGGATGGGGGAGATGAAAGAGAGCAGAGAGGGAAGATAGAAACAGCACATTCGGCAGCACATGCGCGCACACTCAGTCATAGTCCAGTCTTGTCTTTCGCGGTGTGTGACATTGCTGTTACAGTCGCTTGTTCAAGTCGGTGTCGCGTAGGAATTTCAACAGAGCTTTCGTCGCCTTCTGTTGCAGTGTCTTCTCTCGGGCACTTGACAGAATAGTGTCCACAGACATTTGGCTGTTGTCGATGCGCGCAAAAGCAGACGCCAGTGACTGTCTCTGGATTTCATACAATGGACAGTCACACAGGATGTGGTGTAGCGTCTCTTCGCAATGACAGGCATCGCAGAGAGCGTTGTCGGCCATTCCTATGACAAAGAAGTAAGATTTTGTAAATGCCACTCCTAGCCATAAGCGATGAAGTAGGGTGGCTTCTCTTCGGTCGAGTCCAGTGGGCATGCGGAGAGCCATCAAAGAGGACAGGTGGTGTTGACGATTCGTATCGATGCTTGGTGGGCACCATAGTGAAAACGTGATTTCACGCGCAAGTCGTCGAAGATTACTGGCAGCATCAGTCCTCGAAAGTGGTATGGCTTCTTCTCGTGTTCCTTCAAGGGCTGCCCGCGCGGCAATATCGGCATGTTCGTTCCCTATGATGCCGCAATGACTTGGCAGCCATTGAGCCCCGCCGCGGTGGTCTAGTGGCTAAGGTACTCGGCTGCTGACCCACAGGGCGCGGGTTCGAATCCCGGCTGCGGCGGCTGCATTTCCGATGGAGGCGGAAATGTTGTAGGCCCGTGTGCTCAGATTTGGGTGCACGTTAAAGAACCCCAGGTGGTCTAAATTTCCGGAGCCCTCCACTACGGCGTCTCTCATAATCATATAGTGGTTTTGGGACGTTAAACCCCACATATCAATCAATTGGCAGCCATTGAAGCGTCACATGATGCCCTTTCTCGAGTAAAGTGTGGAGAAGGCATCGAATTTCGAAAACAAGCTGTTCGTACGGGCCGCGACGCAGTGCTGAGAGCACAGATTGTAGAGCAGCCCTTGAGTCGCTGAAAATCGACCATTGTTGCGGTGGTTCCCGATTGACCACACAAAGTGCAGCGCGCAAAGCAGCTAGTTCCGCTGCTGTAGATGCCGTGGAGTGGTCAGTCCTAAAGCTGATGGTAACACCTCTTGCTGGGATAACTTCTGCCCCTGACGAACACTGGTGGTTCGTGGAACCATCGGTGTATACATGTATGCTGTCTGAATATTTCTCGTGCAAAAGAAGAAGAGACAGTTGTTTCAGCACGGGCGACGAAAACTCAGATGTCCTCCGGATCCCTGGTACACTAAGATGCACTGTGGGTCGAATAAGACACCAAGGTGGTATGGATGGTTTAGATGCATGAGTGAAGCCCGAGGGAAGCTTATCGTTGTATTTCACGATAATTTTGGCGAACGATGCTTGGCGCCTCTCTGAAGGCAACAGTGCAAGGTGATGGCCGGGGGCACGTGCGAAGTGTCGGATGTGCGTTCTCAGGACTTCTACAACAATGTGAGTTTGTATCGGATAGTCACCAGCAATTGCAGTTGTTGCTTCTGTTGACGTACATCTGGGCAGACCGAGGCACACTCTCAGCGCTTGGGCTTGTACTGCCTGTAAAACACGAACATTGGTCTTGCAGGTATTGCTAAGCACGGGCAAGCTATATCTGAGGAAACCGAGAAACAGGGCCCTGTAGAGCTCCATCATTGCGCCTACTGACATCCCCCACGTCTTTCCTGCCAGGAACTTGAACAGTTGAGAAATAGCGGTCAGGCGCTTCTTTATATCGGTCACATGCGGACTCCAACAGAGGTCCCTATCAATAATGATGCCCAGAAACCGGTGGGTTTTGGTGTAAGAAATCGGTCGCCCACAGATTTAGATGACATAAGGGGTCATTGCTTTGCGAGTGAAAGCCACCAGCGCGCATTTTTCTGGTGATATGCTGAGACCTTGTTTGAACAAGTAGTTGGCAATCATAGTTGCTGCTTTTTGAAGCCGGGAACGTATCTGAGGACGTGTGACTGCCGATGTCCAGACACAGATGTCGTCTGCGTATACTGAGATTTTAATGGTGCTTGGCAAGTATTCAGCAAGGCCAATTAGTGCAAGATTGAATAGCGTCGGGCTAAGAACTCCGCCTTGAGGAACACCCCTGGAAGTATAGCGTCGCGTAGTTGGGCCATCTTCTGTTAACACAAAGAATGATCTTGCAGCCAGGTAACTCGAAATCCACCGAAAGACTCAACCACCAAGGCCAACCACCGCAAGAGCACCCAAAATGGCTTCATGTAGTACATCATCATAAGTGCCTTTCACATCTAGAAACAAAGCTGCAGATAGTCGCTTACGGGATCTTTCGTGCTGAACGTACGAAACTAGATCAACGACATTGTCAATAGAAGAGCGGTCGCGTCGGAAACCAGCCATTGAATTCGTATAAATCTTGTAGTATTCAAGATACCACTCCAGGTGGCCTAGTATCATCCGTTCCATTATCTTCCCTACGCAGCTGGCCAGTGCTATTGGGCGGTATGAGGTTAGTTCGAGTGGGGATTTGCCCTGCTTCAAGATGGGTAACAAGCGGCTTACTTTCCAGTCATCAGGAACATTGCCATCCTGCCACGAGATGTTGTAGAGGCTCAACAGTTCTCTCCTTGCACCTTCCCCAAGGTTGCACAAGGCTCGGTACGGAATACCATCTGGGCTCGGAGAAGTTGAACGCCTGCAGAGAGCTAGTGCCGCCTCAAGCTCCTCCATTGCAAAAAGGAGGTCCATGTGGTAGTCACGGGAACGGGGGACGTCACCTCTTACTGGAGAATCTGGACGAGTGGCTTGGTTGGCGATCTGCGCACAGAAATCTTCTGCGACATCGATGTCTTGCCTCCTTTGAAATAGCGCGAGCGCTTTGAATGGAAAGCGCTGTTCCGTAGGGTGACGCAGACCTTGCACCGTTTTCCAAATGTGTGAGAGTGGCCTGCGAGGGTCTAGTGACTGGCAAAACGTTGTCCATCGTTCCGACGCTAATCTATCCATGCGACGCCGAATCTTCTTTTGCATCCTCCTGGCTGCCCTAAGATCGTGAATTGATTTTGTACGCCGATACCGACGCTCCGCCCGGCGTCGCAGTGCTCGGAGTCGCTCCAACTCTATATCAAAGTCGTTTCGTGTGGAAGATATCGTCACCGTGCGAGTGGAGTTTTGCATTGTGCTCTTAATTGTTTCCTCTAGCCCAGATCGTAGGCCATCGCTGCAAACATCTTCCATGTCAGATTTGAAGTTGGTCCATTGGACTGCTCGAATGGTCGTCCGTGGACCATAACTAGACAAGCCTTTGATGTTAAGGTAGATTGGAATGTGATCACTTCCTCGTGTCTCAACATCTGGAAACCACTTGACGTGTCTCGCGAGGGAGTTGGAGACAAAAGCAAGGTCGAGACAGCTGCCGTATGTCACCCCTCGAAGAAAAGTGGGGCTGCCGTCGTTCAGGAGAGTAAGGCCATAGTTGTAGGCGATGTTTGCTAACCTGCCTCCTCTTGCATTTGTCCGCGTACTTCCCCATGCGTGATTGTGCGCATTGAAATCACCTATGAGGACCCATGGTGCAGGACACACTCTCAAAATATCAGCTAATCTCCTGGAATCGAGATCTCTTCCTCAGAGTGTAAGCATGTAAACATTTTAATATCCAGTGCAAGGGTATAGTTAACACAGAAGCTTAACGTGGCATGCATAGCACGTACATAAATGACTTTTTTGTTAACTTTTTCATATAAGGCGATCAATAATGTGCTGCATGAAAACTGAAAATTGCATACGCAAGTTGGAACGCATTCTTGATTTTAGCAGCGCACTGAAAGATCCTCGTCCCTCAAAGCGCTGCTGAAATCAATAACAATAATGTGCTGTCTGCGAGCGACACAAGTTAACAAGTTTCTCCTAAGCACATATTGGACTGATCTTCCTGAATGCCGCCTCTTGATTTCGAATGTTTGATTATCCTCGCAGAATTGGACATTTATACGTTTGTTCAACAATCGATGCACTTTCTTGCCGAGACGTACAAGGACACACAAAACTCAAGGCCCGTAAGCGAAAACGATGCAGCTGACTGCATCGTTTCCTCCGCCACTGGGTAAGCAATGCTGTTCGCGCTATTTATTGAGGCTCTGATGACAGAAAAACGCGCCGCAGTAGACGGGGTACCAGAACAGCGTCACTGGACGCATAGATTTTGCGAACGAAAGGCAAGGATGCCCATTAATTTGACACCAGACCACCGATTTCCTCTCGGTACCAAAGAAACACTCTGTCGACAGCCAAGGATGCACATTAATTTGACACCAGACCACGGATTTCCTCTCGGTCTATCAAAGAAACACTCTGTTGACGTTGCGATGCAGATTTATCACACGGTGTTCGGTGAATTCTGTTAACATGGGACATTGCGATGTAGAACGTACACATGCACTGTACAATAATTTGGGTAGTCTTTTGTTTTGTTTTGTTTCCCTGGGAGGCTGGCTCATACCCACTCAGGGGGATTGGCCAAGAAAGTGTAGTGCAGTTTTTCTGTAATCATTTTAACAATGTTTAATGAATTGGTATTATAATGAGATTAATGTAAAAATAAAAACAACATAAAAAGAGCAAACGAAAAAAAAGAATCAATTTGAGCAATTTTGAGATTTGAGGTGTTATGATTAGCACTCAGCTGCGTTCACTTCACTCTGCCCTGGGGAGTAATAAATAATTTTTTTTTTTTTGATTGAAGATCACAATGGTATACGCTTGGTTGCCTGAATATAATTGCAAACGGCATTGAAAACATCCCTGTGGCAATGTCCCAAAGCTGAGGCGCCAAAGCTTAGCGCCGTTTCCACCGTTAATATAAGGCCTATTTTCCGAAATTGCATAACTAGTAACCTTTTTCTAAGTATCTCGTAGCGGCGACAATACAAAAAATAATGATCTAGTGATTCCATTTCTCCGCAGAATGCGCAGAGGGGTGATGTTGTCTGACCAGCTCTGTGTAGATACAGGTTTAGAGGGGGGACACGACATCGAAATTTAGTAATTAAGACTTCGAGCTTTCTGGACTGACTCCAGTGGTGTTGCCATGGAAACATGAGGTGGTTATAGTCTGTCCGTGTAATTACTTTTTCTATCGTATCAGTGGAGATTGCTGATTTTCGATATCTTATTGCCGTGATATATTCAACATCTGGCAGTATGGACAAAACTGGCCCATCAAGTGCGGCTCGTGCTAAGGAATCGGCCAATTCATTTAATCTTAATCCACAGTGTCCCGGAACCCATAGTAATCTCAGGAGTCTCAACTGCGGGGGTACTAATGTTTTGAATGTGCTTAGGATTCGAGAGTTCTCTGAAGCCGTCAGAGCTGCACAAACTGAAAGAGAATCCGTCATTATTACTGCGTTGTTTTGATTTGATGGAAGTTTTCGAAGAGCTAAAATAATCGCCAAGAGCTCCGCTTCAAAAACTGGAGTAAAATCAGGCAGTCTCACTGAAAAGGACCAGTCAAGCAAATCAGACGCAATGCCTACACCTGCCTTTTGATTATTTACGGAAGCATCTGTGGCTATTATATTTTTAGTTTTTGCATGCTCCAAGTAATCTAATAATATGTTATTTAAAAATGTGAGGGATTGTAATTTGGCGTTTTGGGGGAATATATCATCATACTCAATAATAACATGACAATTCGAGTCATTAGTCTCAATTACATTTCGAATGTTCACATTTATACTTTGTAGATTTTTTTGTACAAACATTATCTGAGGTGTGTGAAACCGTGGCCAATGAGCAAGAAAGAAGGCGTCTGGGTTTGCGATAAAAGCATATTGAGATCTTCTTGCCGGTAAGCTATAAAATTTTAAAAATGCTTGTACGGTCAAAATTCGAAATCTACAAAGTAGTGTAGGCAGGCGCGCTTCCTGGTACAGTACGTTGATAGCCACAAATCTAGGGAGTCCCAGACACATTCGCAGTGCTTCTCGCTCCAAGACGACTAGAGGTTTCGTTTTATAAGCAGGGCCACCCGAGAATAATATGCAGCCAAATTCCATGATGGGGCGCATGTACATCTTGTACAACGTTATCAAGGTGTGCCTCCGTAATCCATATTTCCGGTTACTTAGCTTGTGTAGTAAGCCTGAAGCCCGCTGTGCTTTGGTAGTTATATACTCTATGTGTGGACTCCAGTTAAGTTTGTCATTATAAATGATTCCCAAATATTTTATAGAGTCTACTTGCTGGATGGGTTCCTGTTTATATAGAATTGAAATTGAAATTGGTTCTGCAAGCGGAAATGCCATGAGCGCGCTTTTGTTGACATTTAACGATAACGAAATCGACTGCAACCAAATTTCTAACATGTTAATATATCTTTGTAATTTAAGTTGTAGTGAGTAAATATTACAGTCAGCAGCAAAGAGTGCGATGTCATCAGCATAAATGTAGACAGTAACTTCTTGATCTGTTGGAATTGTGCTCATTAAAGCATTAAATAATATTGGAGATAAGACTGCTCCTTGGGGAACTCCGCGCGTTTGTTTAAATCTAGATGATGAACATCCATCCTTGACGCAGTAGAATTCTCTTGATTTTAAGAATTCTGCCACCCACTCAATAAAATATTGTGGGAAGTTCAATCTCTCTAGCGTATTTAACAATATGAAGTGCTCCACACTGTCATACGCCTTGGCTATGTCAAGCGTTACTAAAGCAGCGTATTGCCTTCTTTTACGCGCGAGCTGTATTCGGCTCTCTAAATCAGCATGGGCACACCAAATTGAGAAATCACTACGAAAGCCGATTTGGTTCGGTTTTATTACTAAATTGTCTGTCATCCAGATACTTACTCGGCTATGAAGGACCCTCTCTACTAGTTTGACCATGTTAGATGTTAGAGAGATTGGTCTGATATTATCGACTGTTAATCCTCCACCCGGATTTTTTAGTATAGGAATCACCTTTGCTATTCTCCAATCCTGCGGCACCCATGAGTTTTTTAAGGAGTAGTTAATAACATTGGCGACGTCTCGAGGCGATAAATTGAACAGAATTTTAATCATGGCTACTGTGATCCCATCTGGGCCAGGAGATGCACAGGGTAAATGTTTAATCACGTTGGATACTTCAGTCTGTGTCACTTCTTCAAAGTCAGACCTTGTCGTAGACTTGTGCCAGTTGTTTGGCACTACTGAAGTGAATCTGCTTTCCAGACCTTTACCTATTGCCTCTAAGGTAGTGGTCATTTCTTGTGCCGACAGATTATCACAAGCTACATTAACTGGTGATGGCAAGATTTTCCGAGCTCTCATATATCGGAACAGTGCTTTCATATGTTTAGGCTTCGACAGGTATTCATAATGTCTTTTGTCATAATCTTGTTTAGCTTGAGCTACCGTTCTTTTAAAGCCCGCAGCAATGAATTTATAATCGGCCCAGTTTTGTGGGGATTGATTATGTAAGAGCTGCTTCCAAGCTGCCTTACGTCGTCGGTGCTCTCTTGTACATTCATCATTCCACCAACGGCTATATACTCTTTTTGTGGATTCAACAGTAAATTCAGCTCTTTTGTAGGATCTTTTCATGACTGCGTTTATTTTCTGTGCTTTTTTATCATCGCTCTCTTCCGAGTGAGTAGCCAGTGCTGACTTCAGGTCATTCCTAAATTTAGTGTAATTTACAAATACTCTTACATTTGAACAAGATGGAATTATCGGACAAGAAATTTCAAAACTTATCGGTAAGTGGTCACTGTTGGTGCCACAGTCCAGCGCTTTCCAAGAAGAAGTAGTAATGGCTGAACTGACAAAACTTAAATCTAAGGCCGACCTGTAGTGAGTACGAATAAATGTGGGGGTTCTCACGTTGAGGCACGTCAGGTCATTAGCCATTGTCCACTCCCACAAGCGTTTCCCACTAAGATCAGTTCTAAAACCCCAACTCGTGTGGTGAGAATTAAAGTCTCCAACTAAAACTTTGTCTTTGCACCATGATTTTGTAGCTAGATCCAAACTTCGTGTGTCTTGAACTCCATCCGGAAAATACATATTAACTAAAGTGAAAGGAGTGCAGTTGGGCAGTGTAATGTCTACTGCCAGTAGTCGTAGGATCAAAATACGCTCCAAACCGAAACCAGGGGCAAACCCGCTGCACCCTCGAGCACAGAACAAACAATCAACTTATTTTCCTTTTAATAACACTTATAAACCAAAAAAATAATTTATTTGGTTGTTCAATTGAGCAATATATACTAATATTAGAAAAACATTATACAAAACAAACATTTTGATACAATGCGTTAATAGTTAATTTATGCACTATAAAACACGTTACACACTTGTTTAATAACACTTTTGTGAGTTTATTGCATTAACAAGTAATAATTTGCACAGTAAAGAAGCTTTACGTTAACTTTTTTTTTAAAGTGACATCACTTTTGTGCGGCGCAGAAGCCATTTCTGTGTGAGGATGGCTGCTGCGCGCGCGGAGCAGAAGACGCTGCCATACTTAAGCGCACTGAACAGCTTATTTCACCAGCCATCTAAGTGAAGAAATTGTCACATATACGCCGAGATTTCACAACAAAATGCAGGCATTCTTACTCTAGCGCCTTCAAAACAACCGTAAAATAGCAGACGAACAGGTTATAGGTAGCGTCACCAACGATGAGTGGTTGAACGAGAGCGGGGACACGCGCTTTAATAGGGACCCTGCTATCTGTGCAGGTCAAGGGTGCAGTAGGTCGTGAACCGGTGAACCCACAGTACACTTGTGGCAAAATACCAAAACGATGTGTCACAATAGAAGGACAATATGATTCAACGATGATAATTAGCCCAGTTTTTCCCAATGCACATGTCTTCAGAAAGGAGGAATGTTAAAATGCCTCTTAATTTTTCTAGTCGAGGTATTTAGCAACAAGATAAAACGAGCCGTAATGAAAAAAAAAGTAATCCTGCCACAAATATATCGAAAAAATTCGGCCATTATCAGGTCTTTCTTTGTAAATTGGACCAAAGTATATGTAGTAACAGAAAAAAAATACTTGCCTTATGTGCAACCAGATGCGCAAAATAAAAAAAACGCGCGCATTTTGTGGATTGGATTATATTTGATTTGACCTGAATTGCTGTAGTTATTATTGATTTGGGGCCTTGCCTAATTTGCGCACCTCTAAAATATACTTTTCAACAAAAAAAAAAAATGAGCTACTACTCGCGTATTCTGTTCTGTGTACCTTGCCTTGACAACAAGTAACAACAATTTTTCAAGATCAAAGAAGTACTGCACATTTTTATTTCTTTCTCCGACAAGCACATTCATGTTTATATTTTGTCTCTGGGCTCTCAAACTTGCTACAAAAGTGCTACGAAAGTTTTAGGACGGCTGCAACGAAAGCTGGGGACAGTGTTTGAAGTGCCTACGTTTGAATGTGTGGTGGCATTGTGGCAAGAAAGAATCTGTCAAGACGCAACAGCTTCCTTGATTCCACAGATGAATCTCAGATATTGACACGTTACCCTGATTTACGTACTCTTCTGTGGACATGACGCTGAAAAATAATTGCAAATTTATTTACACAATCTCACGAAACTGAATTGAGAAATTTATAAAGTTGGTAAAACATAACTAAATGTAGGAACAGCGCAACCTAGAAGCAGTTACTTCGTAACTAAGGGACCGAAAAAAACAAGGACAGGAAAGAGCACTGACTTTCAACAAAGATTTGATATCGGAGTGGTGTACATATATAGGCGAAAAAAAAAAAAAGAGAAAATTGGGCATGCGTAGAAGGGTGCAGAAACCACTGCGATACAGTGTCAGCAAAGCTCTTGTTGAATGAGCTCAAAACAAATACACATGTAGCTTAAAAAAGATTGAGATACGCAATCTCTTTTTGCAACAACGCAACCGAGAGGCAACTTACACATTTACCGTCAGACTCATTTATTTGATCAGCTTCAATTATCTCACGCGTGGCCTGCGAGTTGTGCTTGCTTAATACCTCGCAACGCTCAAAAACTGGCACGCAGCCGCAGTCTCGGCAGTGGATTCCGAGCTGTCCTTGAACTACATTGTGCACATTATTATTGTGCTCTCTTGAACGGTCATTGAGGCACTTTCAGGTTTGCCGTATGTACTCCGCACGATAGCGGAATGAGATATACGACACCAATAACACAAGGTACAAAGCGCGTTCTGTGTTCGATCACAGTTCATCTTCCTCTAATAGCAGCTGGAATATTTACCGGCTTACAAAGCTTTGAAAGCTTTTCTGGGGTGGAAAATACAACAGTGACACCAGCGCGTCTACCGATTTTTTTTTTTTTTTTCAGCCAATGCGACACGTTATGCAGATAAGGAACTGCAACACAGCTAATGGGATCCATGTGTCGTGCGGCGGATGACGCGGATGAAGCAGTTAGTGTTCAGCAAAATTGCGTTGGGCACCATGACGAAGCTGGACGACGACGAACGCCTTGCAGGTCAGTAACGGTTGAGCAGTGCTCCTGCTTGTGACAACGGACAACGCTGTTGAGCCCGGCAAGACGCCATGAGGACCATGTGCACATACGTCTAAGTTTCGTGTTGTGTGTGTACAGTAACAACTTGCACGTGCGTATTAAAACACCTATTTTCTTTTCCGATTCGTACACTCTCCACCGGCATTTCATGTAATGTCAACGTCACAGCAACCGCGTTCAAGTGTCACTTGCACTGTGCTTAAAGCTACTGCGGTCGCAGAATGCTGACGCCGGCGAGTTTCACACGAAACACGGACACAGTGGCCGGACGCTGCATCGGCCGCGTGGGCGGATTGCAACCGTAGAAGGCGAACAACCGATCGTGTTGTCTGTACAGTTGCTGAATTAATTACATGAAAACACTCGCCGTTGTCAGTGCATCTAGCGCGCGTTCTCTCGTAGTTGCTTCGTTGTCGGCGAGGCGTCACTCCCTGTTAATACTCGGACGAAATGATTTCGCCGAAGGTGTCGCGCTGGCCCAGAGTGTTGAGCCCCGTTTCATTAGTTTCGGATCGTCATGACACGCACGCTGCGCAGCCCACGTGCTTTTCGATCCGGAGAGCGAGTCGCGCCTTCTGCTTTAAACAAGAGAGGAGAATTTGCCCAGTCAATATGGCCGACTTCCGGCTTTCCCCTTCTAGCCACCATATCTGGGCCTCTCCTACCTTTCCTTCATCTGTGAAATTACCCGACAAAAACGCAATCGATGCCAATGGACTGCTGCTTTTCAAGCGTGACCATGACCATCATTCATAGCTTGTTCAAGGGCTCCAGTTCAGCATCTAATATCCAATCTGTTGAGAAATGCTGCTATTCGGTTGTTTTTCCCCTCTAGCAAATTTAGTTTGGTTTGATTTTGCAAAATATTGTGATCACTCTAAATAGACTTCTGGGAGCAGCAACGAAAGAGTGGCTCCCAGTTTGAATTAACCGTTGTGGATACCAACGTGTTCAAATTATTGAAAGATTTCACCCTTAGAAATACACAGGGCTGTGTGCTTTCAATTGACCAAGTTCAAGTAATGATCTTTTATTGTAATATTATTTGTTCAATGTAAAATACCTGATGCAAGACAAGGCATTTTTAAAGGTATGTTAATTTTTAACAAAACAATGACTGAGTGCACTCAGTAGGTGAAATCAAAGTTGGCCAGTGTTCGTGCATGTTGATGATTCAAATATCTACTAACAGCGATTTCCTTGATATTGCTGCGAAATATGTAGCCCAAAGGATTAGTTATACGCATGTCAAGACTGAGGCAGACAGTTGGGAAGTAGTGAAGAATGAAAATGTAAATTCAGCTTCAGCCGCAGTTCATCGTTTGAGCAGTCTCTTTGATGACTATGCACCATGAACACAAAAAAAACTAATTTATTCATCTGTCAATGCAAAGCATAAAATCTTTGAAGGTCATTCAAAAAGTAAGGGCCATGTGGTTCCAAACAAGCAAATATTCATTAGCAAACGTTTTCGTTGGTGGGCTTAGTTTAGCAAAAACCTACTTCACTTTTCAACAAAATCACTGCTAACACTTTTCGTAGCGCCGCAGTAGTTTCTCTAATCAATCTGCATAAAAGATTGCAGCCTGGTGATTGAACCTGTTGTGAACAGTGATCTTGAATTTCTCACTGTCTTCAAATCGTACCCAGAGCCACAGTTTCGAGTGAAAGACGAGGAAATAATCGCATGGTGCTGGCTCATGACAGTAGGGTGTGCAATCAGTGTTCCCAACCAAAATATTTGGCCTTCCCATTGGTGCTAACTGTGGTGCAAGGATGCGCGTTGTAATGTGGCACGACGGTTCTGGATGAGAATTGGTGACATCAATATTTAACGTACTTTTTACTCTGGTGAGTGCTTCACAGTATGCATCAACTATAACTGTTGCCCACATTTTATGAAATTAAACACTAAACGTGCCCTTTTTGACTCGGAAATGGTAGCCATCATTTTCTAACAGGAGTGAGCTAATTGCTCAAATTTTTTTCGGTTTCTGTAAAAAGAGGTGGTGGCACCACTGTGTTCTCTCTGCAGTTGCGTAGACTATCAGCGTCGTCACCTGCGCAATAGTGTGCGAAAACAAATCATCCTTGTCTTATCGACAGCAATTCAAAAACGCTCGTCCACTTGACGTCCTTTGGAGTTGGTCAGTAAGCATTTTTGGAATCCAGCTTCAACAAGCTTTGTGCAGAGCCTTTCACTACGACGTCTCTCATAATCATATGGTGGTTTTTGGATGTTAAACCCCACACATCATATCACAAGCTTTGCGACACCTGGGCATATCAGCTACAATTGTGCAAATTGTAGCCAGGCCAACAAAAGGAAAATGTCTTACAGACCACCAACTGTTAGTTGTCAATCTATTGCGATATCCAGTCCACTTGAACAGTTTGGTTGGTCTGGATGCTTGGCATGTGACTCCACTCTTTGTCGTACACATTTGTGCAGCCATTTCGGAAGTCTCAACACAGTGTTCCGACACGTTTCACTCCTCCAAGTTGGCCCATGAACTAGCCACAACTCCCCATAAATTATAAAAGCCACTTATTCTTTTGCCTGCAAAAATGTAATTACAGTGTGCACCTCACAATACGTGAGAGCAAGAATATTTGCCAACATTGTTACCTGCGTTCTCCGTCAAGCAGATGACTACAGAGCCAGAACGATCACTTCAGTACTTTTACAGAGAAGTAGCAGATTGTGCTGTGCATGTAAAGTTTCAGTATGATATTGAAATATTAGGAAATGGACCTTACTTCATGAATAACCATCGTAGAAAATTTCATTATACAGATTTGACTGCAATGATTACTCACTGCCTATTTTTGCAACATTGCTACCGTGACTTTCAGCACTTCTCAGCTGTCTAGTACTACTAGTGTTCCATATGTCCTTATTGTGTGCGTATATGTCATGTGCAATGTATTGCGAGTGCTGCCCACTGGTACATAATTTCTTTTTTTACAAATGAGTGCTTTTGAAACACCAACAGGCATCATCTATCAGCTGATCATCAGTAGGCGAGCTAGGGCAAGGGTAACTAATTCTCTCAACTTGTCATCCGTGACAACTTTCACAAGAATGTTGACTTGCTGAAATGTTTGACTGAGGCTTTCATTATTCACCAACTGTTACTTAATGAAAGTGCCTGTCACAGCAACCCTTTTACCTGTTTTGAAACGTAAACCAAGTTTCCTTTTCAACATGATACTGTAAATGGTGTTTTCCCAGGATGCACTTGCTTACCACAACTGTAAGTTAGTCTAGTTAAATGTAAAAAGATCGGACGCGCAGGCAAGAACAGATTCTAAACACAATATCGAGAACAATGTTATATGCAGGGATACCTAGCACAACAGCATGGGGTCATTTCTTTTTATTCAACGCGATGTGCTTCTCGCCAATGCGTAGTCAAATATCATATTGCGGCTCAGGCTAATCGTACTGACACTGCACTTTTTGAGGGCATGTGTGGTGAGAAAGCCAATGCGCAGCATAGTACAAAGTACTGTGCAAGGGGTGTCCAGTGTAAATATCGCTGTCTGACTGATAGAGACAAGAACAAAGTTGCACAATTTCAGCTGGTAATTTTATCAAACAGGTGGCTATCACTGTTTCTTTTCTTTCTTTGCATGTCAATTCTGTGAGAGACAGTGTTACTTGTTAACATGTAAACTGCTACATTCACGATTGTCGATAAACAATGTAAGCCTACTTGCTTGGCGTGTTTTTTGCCAGCTGAGGCCTCTCGGTCACTTGGCGACATAGCGTAAATATTTATAGTAACGTTAGGAATCCGTGCGCACGAATACCACCATGCAATAGCAGCAAATAAACGACCATAAACCTGCAGGCCCGCACCGCGACCACCCGCACCTGCCACCAAAGCAGCCGCCATATTACCCTAGCACAATGATAATGATAGTCCTACTGTAGTGTACTAGAATATATTCTAGTACACTATAGTCCCACCAGCGCCATCTCTAGGTTGGATAAGTTAGTTCACAACGCCACCGCTACCTTTATTTTTATTGAACTGTCTCCCTTCTTTAAGTGGTAATATATAGGTGTTCTGTGGCGATACTTGTTCATCTTGCCGCAGAGCATGGCGATTGAAACGGCTGGAGAGAAGCACGCCACGCGCTCGGCCTCTCGGAGGCCATGTCCACATGAGTGTTTCAGCCAGTTACTGCCAAGCAGAGCAGTAAAAAGAAATGGAGGAAGAGAGAGAGAGGATTCACTGCTGAAAAACCCCTTCGGACGCTCTGAGAGTGGTGGTGTGCACGCTCTGAGAGTGGTGGTGTGCATTGTCAAGGTGTTAACACCACTTGAAAACATTAATTACAGGGACCCCAAGCTCTTTTGCAATCCTTTGTACTGCAAGTCACATCCACGAACAATGTGAAAAATGTAGCTGCTTATGTTCGCGAGGGGCTTGCTCCAAAACTAAAACTTTCTAGTGCAAATCAGTTCTGCACTATCTAAATGTGTTTGTAGAAGAACATGTCTAGAAAAAGCAGTTTAGCCCTACTTTCAACGCGCTCCTATCTTAAGCTGCCCTAAAGGCGTTGATGACCGCCACTCCCGACTATCCACAGACCTTATGGCCGAAAAATTCCTAATTATTCTCGTTAATTACACAAACCAATTTAGAGTGACGCGAGCAACAGGCCCTCCACCTATGCACACAAGCCGACTAGGAAGCATTGTAAGTTGTAAACAAGTAATTTGTGAAGCCCAGCAAAGTTTTCACTTTCATTAATTCATTGTTTATTCAGACAAAAAAGATTGTCTAGGTTTAAGGGACTATTAGCAGATTACCTGCTTGACTAATGACGCTCCACCCATACTCAAGACGCTCAGGCGCATATGACTAAAGTGTTCAACTACTATTGCCAGAGCTTACAAGCAATGAATATTTCCAGACATCAGAATGTACAAGTTTGATGGCGCAGAGCTGTACTCCCGGCTCTTGCATGTATATGTTTTTTGATGAACTTGAGCTCAGTGCACATTGCACAAATAAGTCAAAACAAATAGTTTGTGCATCTTCAACAATTAGGCAACTTTTTCAACGTGCGATGAGAGAAGCGCGCCTGAACTCGTGTGCCGGCATAGAGTTACGGTAATCATATGTACTGACAATCGGTGCAATATACGCTAGTACCACGACTAATAGTACTGCAATATCACGGTTATAGTGTGAAGCCTGTATAGAGGAGGCATCTGTTTGTGAAGCATAACAGTTATCTTTAGTACATTTCAAACAGAAGGAGTAATTCTTTTTTTCTGTATTTCCAAGCAGACTCATGCCTGTGTGGAAGAATGCCTGCTTGCTATGCAAAGGGCCAGAGTACGATCCTTACTTGGACTCGGAAATTTCTGAATTTTATTTTATTAGCATCATACTCGAATTTTCAGTCACGCACAAAATTTTTCACTCACAAGCAATGATGGTGAGGCCGGAAACAATGCGAAGCGAGCTCTTTAACACCACTGCACCAAAATTTCGTAATTATACAGTCGTAAGAGCAGAGCCTGAAGGGGTAGGCGGCCATAGAAATATATACAGATATGCACAAAATGAGTTTGCACCATTAAGAAATGCTGAGCAGTTCATAAGGAAACTCTTGGCATCCATCTCCAAAAATATATGCACAAGCCCACAAAATTGAGCTCAATTTGTACACATTTTACAGGTGCCTTCCAATGAAGATAGTTCGAAGCTTTGTTGTGATTCGGGGGATGAGTCGCTGGAGGACACGAAAACAAAACCCGGTCTCTTGTGGTAGCGTGGTGTAGCTTCGGGTTAAGGAAACGAGCGCTTACAAGATGGGGATACGAAAAACAAACAGGTTTATGGCACTATTTACAAATATTTACAGCATGAGGTTAAGAGTTCACAAACCACGAACGTAGTGGTTGAACCTTTACTTGGTTCAGAGCGACGTCCCACATTCTGCGGCGCCGTTATAAGCCCTGTCGGGCTCCTTCTTCTTCAGTGGAACACCAATCACACACACACACACACAACAGGTGAGGGGTACGAGCATGCACGGCGCACGTGAACATCCAATTTTGAGTCAAGATCACTGCACTGAAAGGTGGCGCCAGAGAGGCTCTTGCTCGTCGTGTATGTCGCTGGTCGAGGGGTCCCAAGCTTCGGACAGCAGACATCAAACGGTCCGCCAATCTGTCCGCTCAATTAGCAGGGCACTTTGTGGCGGCGGTCGCCGTTTCTTCAAAGGCAGACGCTGTCTTTGTTGTCCCCTCTGGAACGGCTTACAGCTTCGTGGCGACACGACGTCTCATCCGCCGGCTAGCAGGGACAATACCTGGCGGGCATAGACATCCGGCGAGTCGGCTACTTGTTTGAGGATTAAAAGAGCGCCGCTCCCCCGTCAGCTCTCGACGCTGGTTCCAAGAAAACCTGGGTTCCAGGCGTGGGAACGCGGCCCGGCTACGCTTCTCAGCGACAGCATGGCGCCTGCTGACGACGGTCATAACAGCTTTAGCAGAAGAAGTAGACACGTAGCACTAGGCGATATGAGCACTTCACGTCACACTGGTAGCTATGCAGCATTCAAAATGTTCAAAAAAGCCAACAGAAGTGTCTTCTGGGTGTGTACAACAGTTAATTTGAGGTATATGGCATCATTCGTCGAGAGAAGAGCAAATGATTTTTAACAGACTTTCAGATCTAGGTAAGACTAAACTGCCTGCCACGGACAATGCTATAGTATATTGTTTGGCTCTCATGTTTTCAGGAAGAAAGTGACTGTCGACCAGCACCCTTTCCCAATCATGTTCACAAAAAGAGTTGCAGCGCTCTTTTAGACCAAACTTAAACTGTCAAATCGAGTGAACAAACTGCCTTTCCTGCCACACCTTCCCTTTAAGGGAAGCTTGTAGGCCTTTCACTTTAATGGCTTCCTTTTTATATGATGACGAGATATGTGGTCTATGAAATGGTACTTACATGAAAAGATGCAGTGCAGTGGATGGGGAAGATACACTTTCCTACATAGATGCGGACATGTTTGATGCGTTGGTTTTTCTTTAAAATGGGTTGTTATGGCGTTTATTAGCCGGCACACAGCGAGTATACACAATGGCGACAGTAACGGCCAAGCACGAACTCTCTGCGCGAGCGGCGTTCTTTTTGGGTAGACCCACTAGAGAGCACTTGAGAGTTTGACCCATTTCAGTGTTCCTCACCAGCCTCCTGAGCACGTTCACGTAAGCGCTGCTCGGCTTGCAGCTTGCGAACAGCAGGGCGGGCGAAGACGTCGATGATTGCGGTCTTAAAATCGGACCAGGTGGCGAAATCGGACGCGTGGTTGTTGTGCCACAAACTGGCAACACCCGTAAGGTAGAACACCAAGTTGGTCACCTTGCCGTCCTCGTCCCATTTGTTGGGGACGCTCACGCGCTCGTAAATGGCGAGCCACTCCTCCACGTCAGTGCCATCAGCGCCAGTGAAGATGGGTGGATCGCGGATCCTGGGGACACCGGGACAAGGGGGTGGCATGAGAGGAGGCGTTTGCTGAGAGGTGTCGTGGGACATGGTAGATTGCAGGGTACGAGAGCGTAGTTCCAAGGTCATCGAAGGGGATCGTAGCACTCTCCACCAACTTGTTATGGCGTTTATTAGCCGGCACACAGCGAGTATACACAATGGCGACAGTAACGGCCAAGCACGGACTCTCTGCGCGAGCGGCATTCTTTTTGGGTAGACCCACTAGAGAGCACTTGAGAGTTTGACCCATTTCAGTGTTCGGCGGCTTCTCTACAGGGTGCATTGCAGTGGACGCAGGAGAAGAGAGCTATCTTGAGGGAGTGTGCTCAACAAGGTAGCATGTCATCACAAATGATGCCCTGCAGCAAGCAGAGGAACAACCTCGTAAGTTTGTGCGGACATATGTCATGAGGCCGCTTCTTTGCAAAAAAAGGTTACATTACAGTGCACACAAGTGAAGAGACCCCTGCTCTCTTCTATCTCTGCACATGGGCTCAACAAGGAAGCCTCTAACTGAAAAGCATCCATAATACTGAACATAGGATTAGGGATGCTCTCCTGTGTGTATGCGAATGTGTTTCATGAGGTCATTTTTTTTAAAAAATGATACATTACAAATAAAGCAGGAGAAGGCATGTTCTCCTGTGTGCACACGGTTGTGTGTAAGGAGGTGGCTATTCTGAGAAAAAGATGCACTACATTGGACACACTTGAAGGGACGTTCTCCTGTGTGAATACGCATGTGTTTATCAAGGCCCCCTTTCGCTGAAAAAGATGCATTGCAATGGGCACAGGAGAAGGAACATTCTTCCGTGTGGATGCGGATGTGTTTGTCGAGGCACTTTTTAAGCATAAAGGATGCATCGCAGTGGACGCAGAAGAAGAGACGCTGTCCTTCGTGATTGCGCATGTGCTCGTTGAGGTAGCTTTTCATCACGAATGAAGCACTGCAGTGGGCACAGGAGAAAGGACGCTCTTCTGAGTGCTTGCGCATGTGTTTGATGAGGCTGGTTTTCCGACAATATGATGCACTGCAGTGAACACAGGAGAAAGGACGCTCTCCTGTGTGAGTGCGCAGGTGCTCATCAAGGTACTTTTTTATTGAAAAAGAAGCATTGCAGTGGGCACAAAAGAACGGGCGCTCTCCTGTGTGCAAGAGAATATGATGGACGAGGCTTCTTTTCTGAGTAAAGGATGCGGTACACTGGCTACATTTGTGTGGACGCTCTCCGGTGTGCGACCAAATGTGCTGATTGAGCGCGGATTTCACTATAAAAGATGCATTGCAGTGGGCACAAGAATAGGGACGCTCTCCTGTGTGCCTCCGCATAAGCGTTTTGAGTTGGTCTTTCGTAAAAAACGATCCATTGCACTGGACACAGGAAAAGGGGCGCTCTCCTGTGTGAGTGCGTACATGAACGTCCAGCTTGGAGTTATGATTGAATGATGCTGGACAGAACTGGCACTTCAAGGGGCGCTCGCCATGGCGTTTCTGAAGGTGTCTGTTCATAGATGACTTGTGGCGGGTGACATAGGTGCACCACTGGCAGGAATGCAGTCGACTTTGTGCAGACACCAGTGAAGAAGACTGCTTCGGGGCCACAAAAGACAAGGAACCTGCAAAGCCATCGAGAGCACACAAAGGCAACACAAATCATGTGTCATACAATAAGTGGAACTGGACTGTAACAGCTGGCAATGTGCACTGTTGCTTTACATATAAGCATACAGATGACCACTGTGCTTCAGCGGAACCAGAGCTACTGTTATGGCAATAGTGTATCAACCCAGCACATTTCATAAGAATTACTATATCGCTGCGCTTGATCCATACATATGCTTCAAATTCAAAGGCCAGGTTCCAGAAAATAGAATCCAATATAGTTGTTATTCAAATGCAGCATCTAAAAGGCCAAATTCCTTTAATATGCACCAATACTAAGCCATTAAAATATTTCATGCCCATAATTTTTTGTACAGAAAAATTCATAGAACACCGGCCAACAAGAGAACCATGACTCATTTCAAAATTTGGAGCATAAAAAAGAAATTGTGCAAGAAGTTAATATGAAGCAAACTAAAAAATCAATAAGAAGAGATAGGAGACTGCAAAGGTTAAGATGGCGTTACAGTTCATGGTTGTCAGAGCAACTAAGAACTGTAACGCATTATTCAATCGATTCCTGGGGTCTTGCATCCCAATATAATGACCTGGTTATATGAGAAAAATTGTAATGAGGGGACAGAGGATTAATTCACACAACCTGGGATTCTTTGTAAAGCACCTAAATTTAGGTATATGGGCATTCTTTGCATTTTGCCCCCATTAAAAGGCAGTACCTGCGACCGTGGATTGAACCCGCACCCTCGAGCTTAGCAGCGCGATACAGCGCATGCCAAGCTACCACAGTGTGTGTGCATTTTGCAAGGAACTGTTTTTAAAACTTACAATATTAAGTTGAAACCTATCAAAATATTGTCAGCATCGCTCAAATAACTGCAGCGCACCAACCATTTACCACTGAAAGGCAGTCGTGCTCGCACAGTCTTCTCCTGAACTGTAAGCGACTGTTACTGGTTAATACTATACCTACTACTCGTATTAGGGCACTGCATCAAATTCACACACGTAAATATTTCCGCATCCCCAAGTACTTATCGACCCCCTTCAGTGGTGATTCAGGACTCAAAATGCAAGAAAGGGGAAATAACTATTGGTTATACTGATTAATATGGCGAGTGTTAAGCACGATTCATAACGTTTGGTAAGCCCGCGAATCACGGGTGTACAAGTGCTCAAGTCTTGAATTTGAATCATAATATACCTAGTCGAATAATTGCATCCAACTTATGAACAGCTAGTAGTTGAAGTTGAAAATAATTTGTCAGGAAGAGTAACTGAAAAGCAAAAAAGGTCAATGGTGCAACCTAGTTTGGATGGGCTGGCTAAAATTAATGCTAATCTCATGATGGTACACTTTTCATTAAAACTTTCAATGACATCCTAACTTGAAAGCAAGCGGATGTTCTTTTTAAAGAAGATTATGTCATTTCCACACGAAAAAAAGACACATGACAAACTGAGACAGAACCAATTCTTAAAGGGCAAGTAATTGGGAGCAAACTTTTTATAAACCCACCAAACAAGCTCGCCAATTCGTACAGTTAACCACCGCGATCACATTTGTCGAATATTACAGCACTGTACAACGCGCGTATCCTCCATTTCGAAAAACATTCCCACGCCTGTTTCCCTTGCCTGACCATCTCCTCTTGTACGCACAGTCTGACCAAAGCTTGCCCATGGGCAATGCACCACTCGGCTCGTCGACAGGTTCCTTGCCCTACGAAACAGTGCCTTGGCCCTGCGCTGTCCTCATTTTTATTTTTTTTTCTGCTGCCCTCTGTCGTTTTGTAGAGCCTGAGACTTGGGGAGAAGCGGTATTGCCAGAACGAAAGCCTCCAAGATAAAAATGTGTACGTATCACACTGTAGTGCTCCTCGCTTAGTGTTTCCTGTTTGCACTGCTATGACAAGAACTCATGAGGGGGAAGCCCCGCTCTGTCTATGGTTGTAGTATACTGGTGACGTATTTAGGATGACGTGTTATGTCGCCAAAGCAACCGGAGTTATGGCATCGGGCTACTGCTTCCCAGAAATAAGTGGCGAGTGGCCGCACAAAAATTTGAAACCGGCTGAATTAGATGTTCTAACTTCCTTATTAGAACACATATTCACAAAATTCTAGCAGAAGCTTGTTCACATAGCAAAAGTGGGCATATTTCTCTTTATTAAATTTTTTAGACCTTGGGGTTGTTTGCAGGCTCTTTAACATTCAAAACACAGCAGCTCTATTTGCTAAGACATTGCTGAAGACCTTAGGGTCATGGTTCCCTGTTTACACGCAACAAAAAGAGACGATTCTCGCGACAACCAGTGATCTAAGGTTTGAATCTATTTCCGGCAAGTGTTACTTCGATCATTCACAGGCTGCATCGCTGCTGGCACAAGAAATTAATGATCAACATGCTCGTACAGACAATTTATTGAAGCAATTTTAAAATCTGGAACTTTGCTAGAATACATCAACAAGCCATGGCTCCAACAGAGAAGGCCAGTCTGTAAGACTGCCAAACTGTTAGCATAAAAATATAACCAGCCCACTGAGCTCAGCCCTTGAGGTCAGGAGCTTCAACCATACTTCAATAAGCCCCTAATCCCCCCAAAAAAAGGACAATGCAGAAAAGAGCAAGAATTTGCACTCCATTCAGGTATCACCCCAATTGCGTTGTGATACCTTGGCATCTCGGCTACTGAAGTGCCCAGCAAGTGCACGCTTGCCACTGCAGGAAACAATGTAAGATCATGGTGAAAACGTGAAAGAAGATATATTTGGGCATGCTGATGATTAATTTTAACTTTTTAGCGCACAAACAAACAAGGACAAAAAGCAACACTGACACAGTGCTGTACGAATGAAGGCGAGAGAGCCTGGAGACGGGTACTGTAGAGCAGCTGGTGCTTGAAGGCATGAGCAGATATATTTACAAGTCTTTTGTACTCGATTTTCAATTCCATTATTTTTGTCAATTATTCAGCAGCATTTCATATGGACTCGATTCTAGACAAACTTTCTCTTGTTGCACACTACCACTGCTAATATTTAGCGATGATAGCGTTGATTTGCAGTCACCTCTAGCCTGCACTTTAGCTGATCATATGGCCATAGAAAATGATACGAGGTTCAGCTAATATCTAATCTGCTCACAAAGCCGACGCAGGTAGCGTCTGCTAGTAAAAACCGACTGCTCACGCAGCACAATCGTTCACTGGCCACCCCTTATATGTAGGCACTGGATTGCGTGTTTAGAATTCAGTCAAGGATGTCTTTACTTGGCTTCCGCTTGACTTGACGCTTTGTTCGACTCAAATAGATGCGATGGAAGCAGCAGTTACTTCAACCAATAGTGGGGCACAACCCAACATCAGCGTCTCACCACTCATTGAAAGCAACACTTCTCTTTCATTCAATAAATAAGAATGATAAAGACGAAATAACAAATAAGCATTCCCAAACCATACCCAATTACGCAACATACCCCAACTACTCTGCAACGCACTTGCCCAAGTTCTTCCTGTGAGAAGATGTGGGTGTTTTTTTTTAGTTATGTACAGCCACCCATTTCTTTTCTTTACCTGAACGAGCCAAGGCTTACCTGAATGAGCACCAAGCACAGTGGCCAAGTGAATGAGAGTACGTGCATACGCTCAATGAACAGTCATGTGCACATGTCTTTCCTAGGCTGTTCTGGGAAACGGACACTGCCCCCTTCTTTCGAGCGCCATTACTGCCATCATTGATTCCTTTTTCGAATGCTGCCATTATGTTATTAAAAAACAATTTCACCAAAATATGCGAACCAATGAATGCAACAGCAAGAAATTGTACGGCTGGCAGCCAATTCATTTAGATTTGATATCGCGCAACACTACAAAACCGGGAGAGATGCTCCTCTTGCTGTCTCTTCATGTTGAGAGTGCTGCAGCATGTGGAAGGGTTCATGAGCTATTTGCACTAATGCCTGAAGTGATCGTGCATGCATAGCAATCGTGACCACAGCTTTAGGATCAAAGTTTACGGCTGCTCCTAGGTTGATCACAACTTTTTCGAAACGGAAACAATAACCGTTTCAATCAAACCAAAAATAGGTTCCCGCCACGTTTCCAGGTACGGTGCTTGATCGCTTTCTCATTTTGCGGCAAAATTCTGGTGCTGTGGCGCACTACGGCAAGTTTGACCCAGCAGGGGTGGTTCGGCACAGGATGGCGCACGTGAGTCTGGCTCACAATGGCTCAGCTGTTCCACTCCTGCAATTGTCGGCAGTCCTACCACACTTACACCGCTTGAACTGAGTACAGTGCTAAGCTTCAGTCTGGAACACAAGGGGCTTGTACAAAGTCTTTGCAATTCATTGATTCGAGCTAGACAGGTGGTGTTCTGGGCTTGTGTTTTTGCAAATCCACTCAACCATGCTAATGCTCATCCAAGTGTAGCTGAAAAATTGAAAGAGGACCAGAGGGGAGAAGGGGGGATGAGTTGTGCGTGCAATCTTGACAGCCATCAGCTGATGGCTCATATCTTGATAGATATGTGGGGTCTAACATCCCAAAACCACCATATGATTATGAGAGACACTGTAGTGAAGGGCTCCGAAAATTTCGAACACCTGGGGTTCTTTAACGAGCGCCCAAATCTGAGCACATGGGCCTACAGCATTTTCGCCTCCATCGAAAATGCAGCCACCGCAGCCGGGATTCCATCCCGCAACCTGCGGGTCAGCAGCAGAGTACCTTAGCCACTAGACCACCACAACAGGGGGGGGGGCTCATATCTTGGTACCATTTGTACTTTCTGCTCTCTCACCATGTATCTTGCATTTAAAGGGCCGATAAACCACCCAGAGGTCGAAATTCATTTCTGATGGGGAAATTGCGCACGAGTGTACGACGAACACGAAGCTGTGAGAATGTTTCAGAACGGTGCAGTAATAGCGGAGTTAGACACATTTGATTATTGAAACCGCAATGATTACTGATTTCACTCTCTCCTGCGCTTCCCTCCCTTGGTACCCTCTCCCTAGCCGCATTGCCCTCTCACGAGTGCGCCTCCCAATCTCGCATGGCGTACGTGATCAGTGATGCGCTGTTTTGAAACACCGTCTACTTTCGGTTGCCGCAACTCCGGCTGTAGAATCCGTCAGTTGTGATATTGCTGAGCGCTTGTTCGCGAACCGTGGCTGCGGTAATTGTGCCGATATGGACCCTGCATTGGGCACACGCCTTCAAAGGATCGCTGTTGCGATGGACCCATACAGGGACACGCCGTGCCAGACAACCTCCGCCAGAGATGAGGCACATGCACGTGGGCATCACGACAAACAACAACAAGCGGCACGAACTGCTGCTTGCAGACTGACTCGAATTTTTACGCTCTTGCTCGACCAATCACAGCATATTTCGCTCGGCATGTCAGAGGTATGGAACGGCGCATCAGGCGGAGGCCTGAAAAGTCCCGGAAAAAAGGAGGGATAGTTTTTTGGATGAGGAGCGCCGGCAGCACGTAGCGCTGCCACCTGTAGAATTGTTGATCGCTATGGCATTCCACACACAATGCGCGTGTTTACTTGAAGTGTTTGAAAAAATATCAGGGGTGGTTTACAGCCCTTAAAGAGACAGATAGCACGAAATTCACAAACTTCACACGAGCGGCCATATTCTTCAATGGCACTGTTTTCTAGCGTGACACCAGATGGGATGCCAGAGGATTGAGCTGCTAACCTTACCTCATATAACATTCTGATTTGTTAATTTAGTGTTCCTTTCTTCACTTTGGAGCAAAACCACACTGTTTTCTATTTTTTTTTTTTCAATCTTACCATGAATGCAGATACATACGTGAAGCAACAGCTTGAACATCTGTTTGTGTGGCACTTGTGGACAGAACTTTCTCTCCATTTGCTTGTGATGCTTCATGTCGGGTTGATACTTGAGCTTGAACCAATTTATTTGCAACGTGGTGCAGCTCACACGCCAGCTCTCGTGACGTTTCTACAGCTCTTCCCGGCTGACAGGCCAGATATAGTGATGACCGATACACTGCCTCTGCTGCAATGTCATCCTGAAATCAGTCGGCTTGTGTTGTTACGTGTGACAACAGCAAAGATTATTATTGCCAAGAAAAAGAATTAAAGTCCTCTTACGTGATCTCTTTTGCTGCTATGACATGGTCTTGGCATGCACCCAATGGTTCCATCTCCAGAGAGCAACAGTCTAGGATCCTGCAATAGTGTATGAAAGGATGGGTTACTGGGACATACACAACAAAATGGGCACCTATGGAAATCCTTAAAATAAATATTTCACATATGTTGAACAGGTCTGCATGGCTTGCACAAAATTACACAAGACTGTAACACAGCAAAAATGATGGGCATCAAGCTGGCCCTGGCTTGGCAAGGCTGTTACTCTTTCACCTGTCTTAGCACCCTTTCTATACTATTACTATACATGGCTATGCTTGCTGTCTATTATTTATCTTTCTATTTGAGCCTCTGTCTCTCTATCCTTCTCTTTTTTTTTTCTCTGGAAGTGTTTTCTAACCACACACCTTCTTCACTCTCCGACAAGAACAGCTCCAGTGTAGAACTCCAAAGTAGAGCTTGAGGGGGAGCACGCGCGCCCAGCCTCCCTTTCCCTTTTTTACGGCAACGCGAAAGCCTAGGTGCGGGAATACCCCCACAGCCGGCGCTCGCGATTTCCCCTTTCCGGCGTGCGGAACACGGTTTGCCCTCCCTCAGCGAGAAAAGGTATTATTCTCGACAGGGAGAGGGAAACTGGGGAAGGGGAAAAACTGGCGTGCGAACGGCCGCACGCCCTTTCTGATTCCGGCCAGGAACGAAGGAGGCCGAACCCGCAACCCTCCTGGGAGCCGAGGACGACAACGACCAAGAAGTAAGCATCTACCCTTATTTTCTGTACTATCTCCTCACGACATTTGCGCGCTATTGCTAATGCCAAGCAATAAAGTGTTGTTGTTGACCTAGCCTGTCGCCTTATTCGCTCGAACCCGTGTAGCTGCAATGAGACCAGCTATGGATAGGGGACGTTAATCGTGCATGGTACGACTGTGTGCGGCTGGAACATTAGCTAGGCTTCTGCGTCAGCCATACATAGGAGGGACCCCCTACTAGCTCCAGTGTAGAACGTTTCCGGAAATTGGAAAAATCCTAATACTGCACCGGTCCACTAAAAATGTACATACCGGCAGCAAATACGGAACAGGGTCGCAGGTTGCAGCTGCTCCCGTTAATCGTTCGTACTGTGTGCTCAGGCGGCGACTGAGTGGGTGCCGGTTCACGACATGACGGTAATCATTACATGTCAATGACATATGGCGAACATCGACCACGACAGCTCTGCTGCAAAAGATCTCATAAAACCCCTCCAGTAAAATCACCTGGCACATGTCTTTTCTGGCACTGTACTGTGCTTCACCTTATATAACTTACATTAATTGTGCTCAAACAAGTCAAACCCACTACTGTTGAAACCCCAGGCATGCACCTGGGCGCAATACTCATCTCTTTTATGAGGTGTCTCTCATAAGCAGGGCACCACGAATGCATTTTGTGACCCACCCCAACCTTGAAAGGGACACATTAATGTCACTTACACCCGTTTGTATATTACATCAGTGTCCCTTGTAAAGGGGTTTGACTGTATATACTCATGTTTGCTTTTGAACCTTTTATATTATAATCAATCCTGGAAGATGTTTAGGCGAATACCTCTCCAGTACTGCATATAGGCCTTTTTAGTGCTAGAAACGATTGTAAGAATATCTTCGACCTTATAGACATTTAAGATATTCGTTTTGAGTGCTTAAGCAATGCTGACTCAACAAGAACACTGTCCATCCCTTTGCCATGTGTGACGATTGCTGCTCTAACGAAATTGAAATGAAACAAATTAAATTTCCATTTTAGTGCTTATGTCTGAGCCCTGGCCACCCATTCCAAAGGAGAGTACCACAATGTCTAGGATACTCAACCACTCTTTTTTTTTAACTTTCATTACAGCATGTAACATTCAAGCAAGGCAAATGCATCATCAATAGGTTTTAAGTGAGGTGCTGCAGTTTCCATGTGCCTCATGCACTTAAAATGGCTTCAGATCATACAGATCATCTATAACCTTAAGTATTTTATGGTGATAACTAGAGATCGAATTATAGGCAAATGCCTATTTTGTTCCTTGCATTCCTACCGTGCCATATTGCTATATGAGCATAAATTAGAGATTAAGTAGGGCTTTTATGGTGTTTTTATAGTGCCTATAAATGCCTATTTTCCAAATGAGTGCGTATATGAGCGCTATTCAAGCCCTAGTTTTGTTTTCAAGCGTGGTGTGAAACGGTTATTCATGTAAAAAAAGACAGCATTGATATTTCGAAACACTATAAGGTTCAACGAAGACAATGCTGAAATGCTGCGAGCGATTGGAGGAGGAGCATGAGGAGTGCAAAAGATGCTATTTCTGCAGCCCTAAGTTGAAGAATGGCTCGGGGTCTGCAGGAGAAGAGGGAGAGAGATTTAAAGACGGGGTAAGAAAACAAAAGTGACGTCTATGGCGAAAGACGTGCCGACCACCTTCTACAAATAGCTGTCCAGTGCCCTGAAGGAATTGAAGAACCCCCCTGAAAACCTGGGTGTTGCAAGGGGGAAAAGAAGAGCAGGTTTTTTCTGGGCAGCCGCAGGTAGCTGGAGAACGAATAAAAAACCATGGAGGACCACTCATGAAATGCTCTTGTTGATTCAGTGGTGACGAAGGTCGCCAAATCGTTATACTTTATACAGCGAAGCCTGAGACAGGTGCCGGCATGTTTACAATCAACGGTGTATTTAGCATACATTCACTGTATGCTTGTTCCGTATGAGATCCCTTGTCATATGTCTTTAGGTGACAAAAATTAAAAAATATAGAAAAGCGCTTTAAGGTTTGTCCTAAGCCATTACTCAAAAATGACAGCTATAACAAAAATAAAATGTACAAGGATGGGAATTGCTATCATTGCGTCGAATTAAACTGCAGTTAAAGCTCTTATGTCAAGCATTTCACTCTAAACTCACATGAGAAAATGAATGTACCTAAACGGTCCTTTTCGCGCAATGGTAATTAAGATTTTAGAATGTCATATCAGATATAATTTTTCTGATAATTCATTTTTGTTAGCTTCATGACAGAATGAATTGGCTTATAAAGAGAACAAAGTGTGTTGTGCAAATGAAGGCGTGTTTTCGTTGACATTGTAACCCATCTGCTGCAGCGCCTTCACATAAAAAATGTGATGTGCACGCGGATTTTGTTTTGTTTGTAATTTACTTTTTAGGCACCTCTTTCTAGGTGACATAATATTATCACAATGCAGAAACAGCAGCGGTTGAATACAAGAAACTCACTTTAATTGTACCAGAACACTGGCAAACTTATCGGAAGAGAACCTCGTCTTTTTCTCTCGCTGCGCGTGTTTTTCGTTGTTCTCTTGGTGTTGCATATTCAAAGCGGCATTGGTCCCCCTCCAAAGAGCAGCACCCTGATGCTCTTCTACAAAAGACGGTGAAGTAGATGTATGGTGTAAATAAGTCTGAAAGTAGGGCTTCATTCGCACAACGTGCACGATTTCTGGTTTTTGCTAGTGAGTTGTCGAGGGGCTGTCAGGAACGACCACATAATTAACGTCACTCAGGCATTGTAAAATTGTGTAGGGGCCAAAATACCTTTTCAGCGATTTTTCAGACGGTCTCCGGCGGCAGATAAGACTCTGTGAGATAACATAACTTTAATGTTTCCGCACGGAACTTTTTACAATGACTGCCCTTGAATCGGGGCACACACACAGTTTTCTTGCTTATTTCGGGCGAGAGTGTTCTTATCGCTGGCGCCCGTGTTTGGAGGCATCCCCGCGACACGCAGGCGCAGAAGCGGCGCCGACCCGTTTCACCACACCAACCCCCCCACGCAGATAGGAGCCTTCAGGGTTGAAGAGGTTTGGGGACCCGCACCTGGCGTCCAAGGCGGGTGGTGTAGGGTGTGAGCCTAGGCGTTGCGGGCTGTTGTCGGCGAATTACGGGAGGCGTGCGGGGGTTGGTAGGCTCCTAGGAAAGGATGTATGATGGCTTTAGGCGGTCGATGAAAATGCGTACATCCTTTCCACTGATTTGCAGGGTGAATGTTTTGTCGTCGCGACAGATGACTTTGTAAGGTCCGGAGTAAGGCGGCCGGAAAGGTGCGCGTACGGTGTCGTCGCGGAGGAAGGCATGCGAGCGATGTTGCCAGGCCCTTAAACACGAACGGGGTCGGCTTGATGTGGCAAGCCGATGGTGAGGGGAGCAGCGCGCCTATTGTGGAACGGAGTGGAACGACGAAGTCTGCAGGATCCGAGCTGGTTACATCAGAGGTCGGAGCGGAGAGGAGTTCTCCAGGTAGGCGAAGCGGCTCCCCGTAGACGAGTTCTGCAGGCGTGGCTTGAATGTCTGGCTTGAAAGTTGCGCGCAGACCGAGAGCGACGGCAGGGAGAGCTTCGAGCCAGGTTGAGTGAGGGTGGCACATGATGGCTGCTTTGAACTGCCAGTGAAACTGTTCAATCATCTCGTTGGCGCGAGGGTGGTAGCTAGCTGTCCGTGAACGCTCGAACCCGGTGGAGAGCCCGAGGATCCTGAAGAGTTGAGATTCGAATTGCCTTCCTTGATCGGTGGTGACTGGACGAGGAGTGCCGAAGCATGAAACCAAGCCGGAGAAGGCTGGTGCGACGTCTTCTGCGGTGATCCTTTCGAGCGGCCACACCTCGGGCCAACGAGTGTAACAAACGATTGATGGCGGTGAGGCAATAGCGGTAAGGGCCCGCTGGTGGGAGGGGGCCAAGGATGGCGATGTGGACGTGCTGGAACTGTTCTGTCGGGAGGGGGAATTCTCCGAGTGGCGACGTGACGTGCCGGGAGATTTTGACCCGCTGGCATTGAATGCATGTGTGTGCCCAGGTGCGGCAGTCCCTTTGCATTGAGGGCCACGCGTACCGGTCAGTCACGAGGCGTGTAGAAGCTCGGATGCCGGGATGACTGAGGTTGTGTAACTGGTTGAAGAGGCTTTGGCGATGCAAAGAAGGGACGTATGGTCTCACTCAACCTATTGATATGTCACAGTAGAGAGCGTCCGTTGACCCAGGTATGGTAACTTTTTGAAGTTGAAGGGAAGAGCCATTCTTGAGGAACTGCTGGAGTTCGGTGTCTATTTTCTGAGCTTCGGCGAGGGCGTCGGTTGTAACGGTTGGTAGCTCGACAGCCGAGACGCGAGAGAGTGCGTCGGCGACCACGTTTTCCTTTCCGCTGATGTGGCGGATATCTGTGGTGAATTGAGCGATGAAGGGCAGCTGGTTCTGCTGGACCGGTGGAAGTTTTTCGCAGCGTTGGGAAAAGGCGTAAGTGATAGGTTTATGGTCGGTGTATATGATGCAGTGCCGTGCCTCGAGGATGTGGCGAAAGTGTTGCACTGCTTCGTAGATGGCAAGGAGCTCTCTGTAGTAGGCTGGCCAGGTCGTCTCCGCAGGGGGCGATGTTGCATCGCCGACGCTGACGGAAGGCGGGGGCGGCTTCGGGGAAGAGAGTTTCTTCGAGAAGAACGCCAAGGGGCGCCAGTTGTTTCCCACACGCTGCATGAGAGAGGCTCCGACGGCGGTGCTAGAGGCGTCTGTGAAAAGACCCAGGGGCGCCTCTGGCTTGGGATGGGAGAGGAGCGTAACGTTGCAGAGGGCAGTTTTGCAGTCTTCGCGCTTGCGTTAAGGCTGGGGTCCAAGTGACAGGATGGTTGCTGCGTTGGCCGGCCAATGCATCATGGAGAGGGACCTGATATGTGGCCGCTTTAGGCACGAAGCGCCGGTAAAAGTTGAACATGCCCAGGAAACGGCGGAGGTCCTTCGCTGTGGCAGGCAGCGCATAATTTTGCAGGGCCAGGATGCGGTCAGGCAAGGGTCTAGTTCCTTCTGAAGAGATTTCATGGCCAAGAAACGTGACAACAGGGGCGCCGAGCGTGCTCTTCTGAACATTTATGAGTAAGCCGTATTCGTCGAGACGCTGGAACAGTTGACGAAGGTGTTAGCTATGTTCCGTTTCGTTGCGAGAGAAGATCAAGATGTCGTCTAGGTAGACGAAACAGAAGTCCAGGCCGCGGACGTCGTCGTCAATGAAGCGTTGAAAGGTTTGCCCCGTGTTGCGTAGACCAAAAATCATGAAAGAGAATTCGAATAGACCGTAAGGCGTGATAATTGTGGTCTTTTGGATGTCATCCGGGTTTACAGGAATCTGTGTGTAGGCTATTACGAGGTCCACCACTGAGAAGATAGTGCTGCCGTCTAAACGGTGTGCAAAGTCCTGTATATGACGGACGGGGTACCTGTCGGGGACAGTGCGGGCATTGAGGGCGCGATAATATCCGCAGGGGCGCCAGCCATTGGTCTTCTTTGGTACCAGATGAAGCGGTGAGGCGTAAGGCCCCTCCGAGCGGCAGACAGTACCTTCGTGGAGCATGGCTTCGAATTCGGCCTGTGCGATTCGTAGGTGGTCCGGGGCTAGCCGACGGGCGCGGCATGAGACCGGGGGACCGGGAGTAGTAAGAATGTAGTGCATGGTTGAGTGGCGCACCTCTCGCGGACGCCCGCTAGGTCGAGTCAGGTCGGAAAATTTTGCGAGGATGTCATGGTATGGCGACTGATTCCCAATGGTGAGTGCCTTGACCTTAGGCTATTGGGTGGTCGCATGTTGGCCCGGCGTGAAGAGGCCTGTTGTAGCGTCGATAAGTCGGTCATATCGGCAGTCAGGTAGAAGACTGTAGTACGCAAAGTCGGACCCGATGATCGACTCTGCGACGTCGGCGATGACGAAATTCCACGGAAAATCTCGACACAGGTTTTAGAAGTTGATGTTAAGGCGGAGCGAGCCGTAGGTCTTGATGATCGAATGGTTTGCCGCACTGAGCTCAAAGGACGTGCAAGGACGCTTGTCACGCGGGAAGGTTCGGGGAAAGCAACAGATGTTGGAGCCACAGTCGATGAGGAATGGCCACTTTGTGACTTGGTCGGTGACGAATATGCGACGACCTCTAAGTTGGCAGCTCGCGGCTGTCTCTACGGGCTGCCGTTGAAGTTTCCCTGACGTCCAGCTGAGCAAGATGGTTGACATTTCCGGGCTTTGTCCCTGAAGCAGCGATGATTAAGTAGCAGGGGCCGTTATCATTTCCGTGCGGTGAAGCGGGGTTGTTGTCTTGGCTTTGGGAGCATTTTTGTGGACGCAGCTTCGGGCTTTGATCCAGGTGCCTTTGAATTGAGTCTAGCTGACGGGTGATTTCGTCGACACGGCGCGTGAGCTCGCTGCTGGACGCTGCTGTTAGGTGTCAACGGCGTTGACGGTGAGAGGCGATGCTGGCAACAAAATCTCGACGACTTGATCAGCGATGTGAGAGAGCTGGTCCAGCGGCAGATTCGGCTGCACCTGGAGGATGGCCTGCGCATGTGAGGGTAGACGCTGAAGCCAGATGATACGGAGGAAGGAGTCGTCGACCGGGGTGCTGCCCAAGAGGTCACGCATGTAACGCAAGAGCTGCGATGGCTTGCGGTCACCGAGTTCTTCGTGCTGGAGTAGGCGACGCACCTTCTCGTCTTGTGAAGGTGAAAGCCGGCGGATCAGTTTTCTCTTCAGATGTAGGTAACGGTCATCAGCCGGGGTATTCGCAAATATATCGCGAACCTCAGCCGCATAGTGAGAGTCTAGATGGGCGACGACGTAGTCATAGTGCATCCGGTCCGTAATGATGCGTGCCGTGGAAACCTGCGCCTCGACTTGAGCGAACCACACGTCAGGCACCTCTGCCCAAACGGCACGTTCTTCTGCTGTTCCTGCTACAGCCATCATACCTACTACTGTGCATACTCCTGCATAGGGTTCGACTGTGGGTAATATTGTCACAATACAGAAACAGCAGCAGTTGAATACAGGAAACTCACTTTAATTGTACCAGAACACTGGCAAAACTGATCAGAAAAGAACCTCGTCTTCTTCTCTCGCTGCGCGTGTTCTTCGTTGTTCTCTTGGTGCTGCATATTCAATGTGGCATTTGCCCCCCTCCAGAGAGCAGCGTCCCAATGCTCTTCTACAAAAGACGATGTAGTAGATGTATGGTGTAAATCAGTCCGAAAAGTAGGGCTTCATTCGCACAACGTGCACGATTTCTGGTTTTTGCTGGCGAGTTGTCGAGGGGCTGTCAGGAACGACCATGTAATTACCGTCGCTCAGGCGTTGTAAAACTGTGTAGGGGCCAAAATACTTCTTTAGCAATTTTTCAGACAGTCCCCGGCGGCAGATAGGACTCCATACCCAGACTGTCGCCGGCCCGATAGACGACAAGTCGGTGTCGCAGATTATAAAGTTTGGCGTCGTAATTTTGCTGCTGGGTGATTCGGACGCGCGCAAGCTGCCTCGCTTCTGCTCGTTGGGTAAAAGATGCAGCGTCCAAATCGATGTCATTGTAGTCGTGCAGTAACATGGCATCAAGCATCGTCACTTCACGGCCATGAAGGAGACTGAACGGCGTTCTTCGTGTAGTTTCTTGCGGGGCTGTATTATTGGCGAACGTGATGTACGATATAATGTCCCAGTTCTTGTGATCCACGTCAACGTACATACTCAACATGTCAGCAATAGTCTTGTTGAGGCGTTCTGTTAAGCCGTTGGTTTGTGGATGATAGGAAGTGGTTTCCCGATGGGCTGTTCCACTGAGCTCAAGCACTGTCTTCAGGAGCGCGGCCGTGAAAGCGGCACCTCGATCCGTTATTATGACTGTCGGAGCACCGTGCCTCGGGACGATACTTTCTACGAAGAATCGTGCGGTTTCAATGGCGGTGCCACATGACAAAGCCAAAGCCTTTGTTTCGGCGTAGCGCATAAGCTAATCAGTGGCGACTATTACCCACTTGTTGCCAGCATGGGAAGTCGGATATGGTCCAAGGAGATCCATTCCAATTTGGGCAAAAGGTACCGTGGGCACTTGTATTGGTTGTAATAGTCCAGATGGTTTTAACGGTGGCGATTTTCGTCGTTGGCAATCGAGGCACGTGTGCACGTTATGCTTCACAATAGCTGGAAGTCTCGGCCAGTAGTATTTCTGTTGGATTCTGGCCAATGTGCGTGTGTATCCGAGATGACCAGACGTTGGCTTATTGTGGCAAGCACACAGTATCTCCTCACGGATTGACGTCGGAACGACAAGTAGGCGGGTGCTTCCTCTGGGAGAAAAGTTTTTTTATAGGGAACACCACGACGTAAGCAGAGGCTCATTGCATATCTTCTAGGGACGGTTGTTGCCCGGCCATTCAAAAATTCAATAAGGGGAAGCAACTCGCTGTCTTCTTTCTGCTTGTACGAAATCGTAGTGGTGTCAACGACTCCTACAAACGCCATGCTGTCATCTTCAGTGTCATCGTCGCGCTTTATCAGTGACCTTGATAAGCAATCAGCGTCGGCGTGCTGCCGTCCGGACTTATACACGACCATCATATCAAACTCTTGAAGGCGTAAGCTCCACCGTGCGAGCCGACCAGACGGGTCTTTCAAGTTGGTCAGCCAGCAGAGGGAATGATGGTCGTTGACTACGTGGAAGGAACATCCATAGAGGTATGGACGAAACTTCATAATCGCCCATACGACAGCAAGACACTCTTTTTCCGTTGTGGAGTAATTGGACTCGGCGCGGGAAAACGTCCTACTAGCATATGCGATCACACACTCGGCTGAGTCTTTCCACTGGACGAGTACAGCGCCTAAACCCACGTTGCTAGCATCTGTGTGGACCATGGTAGGAGCATCCTCATCAAAGTGAGCAAGCACAGGCGGAGTCTGCAGGCATTGTCGGAGAACGTCAAATGCCACCTGTTGATCGTCGCCCCATGCGAACAAAACGTCTTCTCTTGTGAGTCGAGTTAACGGCGAGGCTATGTGAGAGAAATTGGCAATAAACCTTCGGTAGTATGCGCATAGGCCAAGGAAACGCCTGACTGCTTTCTTGTCTTTTGGCACCGGAAATTTTCTGACGGCCGCAATCTTATCGGGATCAGATCGAACACCTTTATGGCTCACCACATGGCCTAAAAATTGGAGCTCCTTGAGACCGAAATGACACTTCTCGGGTTTCAGTGTCAGGCCGGCAGACCTTATTGCCCTGAATACCGATAGCAGCCTGCTCAGGTGTTCCTCAAATATTTTTGAAAAAACAATGACGTCGTCCAGATAGACCAGACATGCCTGCCACTTAAGGCCTGACAGAACGGTATCCATCAGTTTCTTAAATGTTGCAGGGGCTGAGCACAATCTGAACGGCAAGACTTTAAATTCATAAAGCCCGTCAGGCATTACAAAACCGTTTTTCTCTATCTCGCTCGTCGACCTCAATTTGCCAATACCCACTTTTGAGGTCCATTGAAAAGAAGTAGCGTGCATACCTCAGCCTGTCGAGTGAATCATCGATGCGCGGTAATGGGTATATGTCTTTCTTTGTCACACGGTTCAGCTTGTGGTAGTCAACACAAAATCGAAAGCTTCCGTCTTTTTTTTTTAACCAGCACTACCGGCAATGCCCAAGGGCTTTTTGACGGCTGGATGACGTCATCAACGAGCATTTTCTTCCCTTGTTCCTAAATTGCTTCATGCTCTTGCGGTGCTACGCGGTATGGGTTCTGTCGTATTGGCCTTGCCGTCTCCTCCGTTATTTCCGAAGCTTCGTCAGTGGCGTTTGAGTGACCCTCGAGGTTGATGAAAAACAGTCTTTGAACTGCTGAAGATCTACTAGATGCTGTCTCTGCGCTCGTGACGAATCCGTGCTTAAGTCAATAGGTTATGGGGCTGACGTGGCTTGCGGCTCGTCCTGTTGTACTACGCAACACTCGCGGATTTCGGTGATCTCGTCGAAGTAGGCAACTGCAGTGCCTTGTGTAATGTGTCCTCGCTCGTTGGTAAAATTGGTCAACAGATCTTCCGCTTCACCGCACACAACATTGATGATACTTCTGGCAATTGCAACACTGCGAGAGAGTAGAAGCGTCAATACTTGTTCAGAGATTCCTTCTCCAGTATTCTGCTCGGTGCACGTGACTGAAACAAGGTGGCACGATAACGGAGGTACGGTCACATCGTCAATGACTCGCAGGGATTTTCGGTGTAGCGCTGCGCTTTGATCCGCTGAAAAGGTCAGTACACCGTCCGGTATATTGATGATGGCACCATGTTGACGCTAGAGATCCATCCCTAAGATTGCCTGTTTGCAACACCCGGAAAGAATAACGAAAGTTGTGACAAAGGATGCATCCCCTATCTTCATTCTTGCGGTGCACTTTCTGGTAGGTGTGAGTAGCTGCCCTCCAGCTCCTCTAATCTGCGGTCTTGTCCCTCTAATCTGCGGTCTTGTCTTGTAACCTTCCTGAGCTTGTCTGCCAGACTCTCACTCATAATTGAGAAGTCCGCGCCAGTGTCGACCAATGCCATGACGTCATGTCCGTCAATTGTAATTGCAACTTCGGCAGTAACAACACCATCTATCATCGAATCATTGAAAATTTGTGTCTCTTTGCTCGGCAGTAGAGGGGGATTTTCAGCACTTGGACGATTTGCAAGCTTCCCCACTGAGGTCGCTGCTTTTAGTTTCCCCGGCGTGGACTGGGAGATCTCCGTCTTGGCATGTCAGTGGTGCTCTGTCTAGAGGATGGAGAATAATTACCAGAAGGTGAGCGCGACCGAAACCCAAAAGGAACATCCCGCGAGGTCATGACACTCGTGTCGACGTCACGTGTTTCGTTGAAATGGCGCCGAGAAATGGTAGAAGGAAACCCTTGGTACCCTGCGACGTGATACGGGCAATACTGAACAACGTGGCCCGTTTCCCCACAATGAAAGCAGAGGGTCAAGGATACGCCCAACGTCAGTTTTGCGAAGTGGCGGCTGCCTCGGCGTCGAAGTTTCTCTGTAGTACCAAAGCGCTGTCGGCGGATGTTGCTGGTGGTACTGATGCGGTGTCGGCACGTTCGCTGGCTGTCGGCAGACTATGTCTGAATAGCTTGCTCTGGAGGTGCTCGTGTTCTGCTCAGGAAGCGAGAGCGCTTGCCTGATCTCCTGGCGCATAACTTTTGTTACTGAGGCGATCGCGCAGTCATTCGGTTTGGCGACGAGCTTCTTGACCTCTTCTTGTACGATTTGTCGTATTAGTTGGCGCAAAGAACCTTCTTCGGGTGTCGTTGCTGTGGTCGTGGCTGCCACGCTGATCGGTGCACTGTGGGTTGGGCGGTCATACTGGCGATAACGTAGCAGTGCGCGTTCGATAGATGTCGCCTCCTTGGAGAATTCATCAACACTTGTAGATGAGTTTCGCACGAGACCAGCGAAGAGCTGCTCCTTAACGCCCCGCATGAGGTGGCTAACCTTTTTGGCTTTGGGCATATTAGGATCTCCTCGACGGTTTTCTAGAGCATTTGTCAAGGCTCACATTAAATTCAAGCACGTTCAGTACATGTCACAAAGAAACCTGGCATGTTCCACATTGTAGAACAAATTATGGAAAACAAATGCTACGTCATGCCTTACCATCTTTGCTAAACTCTCTTCATTAACTGCCATATTTCCCCTCCCGAAGGATCTGGATGTGCCGATCATACATCTTATTCGCTATTGTGTTTTAAATGAACATGCATTTTATGTTAAAAGTACAAGGCGAAGCGTTTTTGAACTTTTGTATATTCATTAGTGAACACTTCTTATGCTCGTATGTTTACTATGTATTTTTGTGTATTTTTGTGTTGAAGGTGTATAGCGACGCGTTTCAAACTTTGTATATAAATTTGTTCATTGTTTTCGGATGCAAGTGTTTTAAATTATCTCTATTTCTTACTGTGCATGTGTGTACATGAATCTGTTTTTGCATTGCATTTTTGATCTTGCCCGCCAACTGTTTGTTGCGAAAGAAAAGGGGCACAGACCTCGTCAAGCCGTAATGTGGCTTTTTGTCTGTGTCCCTGTTATCTGTACAATGTATAGATGCGAAATAAAGTTCAAGTTCAAATAGCCCCGCCATGTCCTCAACAAACATCGTAACGGATTCATTTGGTTTCTGAATCCGTGACACGAGGAGACGCTGTGCGATTTCTCGTCTTTCAGTGCTCGCGAACGTGTCGAGGAACTTCTGCCGGAACTCGTCCCAAGACGACCACACGCGATTCATGAACCATGTTCGAGCTCCATCTTGAAGCGGAAAATAAACGTAGCCCAATTTCTGTGTGGTGTTCCACCCGTTAACATTCGCTGTGTGCTCGAATTCCTCGAGCTAGTCATGTGCGTCCTCATATGCGTTTCCGTGGAAGTCAACCGGAAGTCGAGGGTTCAAAGCAGTCACCTGTGTCGTGCTTGGGCTGGACATGTTGGGGCCAGTGCTTCCAGGCGCCGTCAAGCTTTCTGGCACAGTCACGCTTTCCGGCAATGAACCACCGAACTCCGGGCTGAGGCCTAACAGGCGCCGGCTGCTACGGTGAACGGGGGTGTCGATGTGCGGAAGTCTTTCTGGACTAGATGCGGGGCTATTATCAGGCGTCCCGAACATGTACCCAGCACCTCCACCAGTGTCACAATGCAAAAACAGCAGCAGTTGAATACAGGAAACTCACTTTAATTGTACCAGAACACTGGCAAAACTGATCGGAAGAGAACCTCGTCGTCTTCTCTCGCTGCGCGTGTTCTTCGTTGTTCTCTTGGTGCTGCATATTCAATGTGGCAATATTACAAAGATTGCTACTGGTCTTCATGCCCGGGAGGCACATTCACATGCCGTACCAGCCTCAACTGTGCCTGTCCGTGTGCTGCAAGTTCACTGCAGAGGCCGGAGGAAGAAGGCTCCTCCCGAAAAAGTTTTGGCGAGTTGGTTTGATGGCAGATGGATGTGGTTTGTGAGGGCTCTGAATCGACTGTGCAGATAAGTGCTTTTGCATGCTTCGAGCTTGCTTTTAATAATTAATAATGCAGAAGTGTAAACCTTTGTAGCACTTATTACATTGTACGGCTGTTGGGGGGGAGCAGTGACCTAGTATTTTTCTTCTTTGTGTTTTTTTTGCTCCTGCCAGCACGTGATGAGAGTGCTAGTACACCGACCACATAAATTTTACAGCGAAAGTTGTTATGAGATCGAAACTTGGGTCACACGCTACTGTAGTTGTCCGCCTCCGCCAGTGTCCGTAACCACAACGCATAAAATTAGACAAAAAAAAAAAAACTGGAACCAATGACACAGTACGGCTCGAATACGGGTTCACTAGGTGCCAGCACAGCATTCTTCCACTGAGTCACGCCGGTGCTTGGGACTTGTTGGCAAACTTACCTAAAGCAGGCTTATGTTGGGAAAGCAATCGTGTTAATATCACTTATAAAGCGTTTTAGAACAGGGAAACAACAACCAGTCACCGCATAATGCGAAAAGCGTAACGAATGGGTCGTCCAATGCTAGAGCCCATTACAAAAGCTTGTTCTTGTTCACTTATTAACTGTGGCGCATACACACTTCAGGCACAGTTCCTCATTGTCATCAGCCACTGCATGAACAACTGGCACAAACTTCCATGCACGTGTTTAGCGAATACCACGGTTCTCAAAAAAATGATGAAAAATAACAAAGCAAATACCAGGCTACCACACAATAATTTTAATTATTAATGCCGTAGTGGGTACCAAGCAAGTGTGCTTACAGCAGTTATCCAATGAGTGTTTAGAAAAGGATCTGAAAAGCCACTCTTCTAGCTTTTGCTCTCACTGTGCTGGGCCTTCCACGCAGGCCTGGCATTTTTCGTAGTAGAGCTTCGATCTTTTTTTTGCTTAGGGCTGTGTTGGCCATATGCTGCGTCCTGTAATTATCGAGTAGGACACTGGTGAATTGGTCGACACTGCTGAATCTGTGTCAAAAGTGTGGACATTGGTGAATTGGTGTCAGAAAATAGATGGTTAAATAGACTAAAATGTTCCTCCAGGATGTGTGGTGGGTTTGAAAATAGAGGCTTGTGCAGATGTAAATGCAGAGGAGGCTGACGCCACGTGTAGACAATGTGACGTAGAGAAAAAACTGGGGAAAATGAGGGTTGCCCAGAGTGAACTGATGATGAGAATCTGTGAGTTGGAGACTGCGTTGGCGAAGAAGGAAGAAAAAAACGACGGCTATGGAAAAAAGGCTCAGGTCTACTGATGAGGCACTAGCAAAGGTGAAAAAGGAGCGGCCGTCGAAGAAAACGCTAGGGCACCGGCACCCAGAACGGCAGCGAAGAAAGGGCAAACAAGTTCAGAAAACACAGGTTCAGCCGGTTCAATTGGTCACATGACTCAGCTTCAGCGAAGTAGTGGCGGCGGTGAGAGGGGTCAAAGCAGTTGGCGTTACAAACACAAGTAACCTCCATGTGAGGGACACCCTAGCAGAGAAGTCACAGCACGTGATAATCGCCAAGGACTCGAATGGAAATCAATGTGCAGAAGCAATTAAAGCGAGGGTAAGAGGCGACAAGAGGGTTTCAATAGAGACGTTCGCAGGACATAAGCTGAAGCAGTGATGAAGCAAGCGAGTGCAAAACTCACAGCTGAAGCTAATGTACGAAACCTTGTGATGATTGCGGGCCGTCTAAACAATGTCTTGAATGAAGAATTGGCAGGACTAGCAACCACATTGGCAAATAGGGTCAATGAAATGAAAGCCATTTCTCCTCAGGTACAGGTAATGGTATGCACGATACCAGAGGTATCGGTGCGTGATGGCAATCTGTGAAGAGCGGTTGTCGAAGCAAACAAAGAGATATGGCAGATAAGTCGAGATAAAGGCTTTGAGGTAGTGGAAAAAAACAGAGAGGTGCATAGGTGGGGTGGTTTTCAAGGAGACAGAATTCACTTTGATAGAAGGCGAGGTCATGAGGTAGGTTGGCGACTCGCAGGATACGCAGTAGCTCTTTGAGAAAGGGGCATGGGAACACTTTCGTGTCCAGGATAGCTAGTAACGAGGAAAACAACGAGGACTCTTCGACAGGTGGTATAAGGAAAAACCAGGGAAAAGGCAAAAGAAAGAAGAAGGTGCATGTTGTAACACCATACATTAACATGCAGGGTGGCAGAAAAAAAGCAAAATAGTTAGAGATTAAGGAGCAGTTAAACAAGGGAGAGCCACCACAGATTCTGAATTATACTAGAGAAGGATGCAACCGGAGCATATCAGAAAGGAAAGGTGGGGGTGTTGGAATGTTAATATAGCAAAGCCAAATGGGATAGAGTGAAGCAAACATGTTCAGAGCACCTTTGGGTTTCGGGAACAGTAGGGAGAAATAAAACGTGAAAGATAGTGAATTGCATATGCACCGTATAAAAAAATTTGGTCATGGGGCTGAAATAACCCTTTTAGGGGACATGAATGCTCACATACAGGACCTTGACGGATATTCAGACACCAGTGGCAAATTATTGCCAGATCTCTGCGATCAACATAGTCTTGAGGTAGTTAATGTGAGGCCTGAGTGTGAGGGGCAGATTATGGGGAATGTCGGACAGAGGCAACCGAGCATTGATCATTGTCTTATGACAGAGGGAATCTATGGCAAACTTAGAGAGATGAGAATAGACGAGGAAGGCATTGAAAGCTTAGGTAATGATAAATGCATAACACTACAAATGGGATATAAAACTGATAATAGCAACATAGAGTCAAAGCTTGGAAGCTCGTATTTAAATGACACACAAATAACAAATACAGCCGTGAGAGTTGAGGAGGAAGTAGGGAAACTACTAGGCAAACACTGAGAGTATATTGAGCTGTTACGTGTAATGACGAGGAAGATGGAAAAATAGAAGAAAACTATTGGCTGGAAAGGAAAAAGAAAGCGTAAAAGTCGGTGGAACAGAGAAATCCGGGAAGCGATCGAGAAGCAGCGTGAGGCATCACGGGAGTACAGACAGGCAAAAAGACAGAAGTGGCCACACGATGAAGTCAAAAATATGGGAAGTATATTTACAGAAAAAACCATAGTGCAGAAATTGGTCGAAGCAATAATTAAAGGTGAACGTGATTGCCAGACGACAGAGATCTGCGAAAAGAAGGTTGTACCTAGAATATTTTGGAGCCTCCTAAAAGTGCTAGCTAGGAAGTCTGTCACAATGCAACAACACATGGTAGATGGAGGAAATAAATTGGAAGGGTACGAAGCATTACGTTATATACGAAAAGTAACAGCAGATTTGTTTAAAAAGGTTGCCCAGGGGCATTGCCAGGTGAGTAGAAGTATGAAAAAGAGCGCAACCGAGGAAGAGATAGTACTTGAGAATTTCAAATGGAAGAAGGCCGAAGGAAAACAACCTAAGCGGACTACTACGGGCTTAGACAGAGTTCCCATCCGCCTCATTAACGAACTAGAAAACAGCACTAAAGAAGCACTGCTGAAATCCGTAAAAAGTACTCACAGGAGAAAGAAATACCAGACACTTGGCAGAAAAGTAGAATGAACTTAATCTATAAAGACAAGAAAGAAAAGGTTAACATTCGCTTGTATAGCCCTCTAACCATTACATCTGTCCAGATGGTGGTTTTAGGACGTTAAACCCCACATATCAATCAACCATTACATCTGTGCTATACAGGTTGGCAATGCAGGCAGTAAAATAGAAGCATGGGCGGAGCAAAATGATATTTGGGGAGAACTTAAGAATGGATTGCGAATCGACAAGCGGTTAGATGATAACCTGCTTGTTCTTACTCAGTGCATAGAAATATCTAACATAGAAAAGAGACACTATTACATAGATTATCAGGACATCACTGGGGCTTACGACAACGTTAATCAGGAAATTTCATGGGACATATTGAAGAATGTGAGCACAGGTGATGACTGTATACAGCTTTGGAGAGAAATATGCTGAGAAAAAATGCAGCGGCAAGCAGAGAATCGGCCATCAATCAACTGACAAGCGGCAAAGCTTGTCCGGCATTTAAACAGTTGCCATCGAATATTCTAGCCTTATTGCTAGCGGCGACGTAGGTTCCAGAATAATCTGTAACGTTTACGAAGTGGGTGTAATCTTAACAAAATGATCTACTGCACTCCTTAAGGTTCTCCAACAGTATAGGCGCGGTTTACGCTGGGAATTACTGACGGTAAAACGGGGTGATAACAAACCTTGAGGAGGGAATGTGGCAATATTGTGGAAAGGCATAATGGTTCCAGGGCTTACATTTAGGAACCCAGTGGTGTGCATGAAGCGAGAGGTGCAATCAGGAATGGATGTAAATCAAAGGAATGTGGGACACCTCGCGTTGGGAAATCACGGGAAGACGACAGTTGAGGCTGTGATGGGGAATATGGGATGGACAGACTAAAGCAAAGGAAGCTCTGAGCAAAATTAGATTTGAATAGAGGCTTAGGAAAATGAAGAGTAGATGGACAGCGAATCTGTAACTGTGCTTTCAGTTTTAAACAAGCTCTGCGTGATGGCGCTTACGACCGACACTACTGTTCGGTTTGTACTGTCACAGTGGATGGACGTGTTTTTTTAGCGCTCCCAATCGACTGCGCAGATAAGTGTTTTTTTCATGTTTTGAGCTTGTCCTTATAATTATAAGGCAGCAGTTGAAATCTTCGTAGCACTTATTTTATGGTACGGCCTTTTCGGGGGCCAGTCACCAGGTATTTATTAGATAGTGTGTGTGTTTGAATTTTTTGTTGTTTTTTTTGCCACCCCGTGGGGGAGGTGCGCGTACATTGAACACGCAAACTTTTGTAGTAGAGCTTAGACTTTCTTTTTTTTTTTTCGTAGGGCAGGGCTCGAGTTTAGTAATTATCGAGTATAGGGACAATTGGTGTCAGAAAGACATGGTTAAAAAGACTGTAATGTGTTCGGGATGTGGAGTGGGTTTGAAAGTGGACCCAAGTGTAGAAGCGGATGGAGAAGAGGCTGACACGAAGTGTAGGCAATGTGAGGTCGAGGAAAAAATGAAGAAAATGATGGTTGCCCAGAGTGAACTACTGATGAGAATCGCCGAGCTCGAGACTGCGTTGGCGACAGAGCAAGAGAAAACGAGGGCAATGGGAGAAAGGCTGAAGTCCGCCGAGGAAGCACTAGCCAAGGTAAACAGGAAGCGACCTACGGAGAGAACAGTAGAGAACCGACAACCAGAACGGCGGAGAAGAAAGAGCAAGTAAGTTTAGAAAAAACAGGTTCAGCCGGTTCAATTGTCGCAAGGTCCAGCTCCAGCGAAGTAGAGGTGGAGCTGGGAGGGGACAAAGCAGCCGGCGTCACACGTGCAAGTAGCCCCCAGGTGCAGGACGCTCCAGCTGAAAAGTCACAGCATGTGATAATCACCGGGGACTCGAATTTTAGGTCGATGCACAGAAGCCATCAAAGAGAGGGTAAGAAGTGACAAGAGGGTTGCAGTAGGGGCGTTCCCAGGACACAAGCTGGAAGCAGTCATGAGGCAAGTGAGCACAAAACTCAAAACTACAGCTGATAGACAAAACCTCGTGATGATTTCAGGCGGTTTAAACGATGTCTTAAATGAAGATACAGCAGGACTAGCAACCACACTGGCGAAAGGCCTCAATGACATGCGCGCTACTTCTCCTCAGGTACAGGTAGTGATATGCACGATACTGGAGGTACCAGTGCGTGATAGCAACGTGAAAAGAGCAGTTGTCAACGCAAACCAAGAGATATGGCAGATAAGTCGAGAGAAAGGCTTCGAGGTGGTGGAAATAAACAGAAAGGTGCATAGGTGGGGTGGTTTTCAACGAGACAGAATTCACTTCGATGGGCGGCTAGGTCATGAGGTGGGTTGGCGACTTGCAGGACGCGCAGTAGCTTTTTTGGGGGGCAAGCGGGCCCTTCGGGGTGCAGGATAGCTAGTAACGAGGAAAATAACCAGGGAGACTCTTTGACAGGTGGTATGGACAGGTACGATTCCAAAGTGGCACCAGTATCCAAGATAGGTAGAGTTCGGGGCAGAAATAGACGTAGCCATGAGCGCCGAGCCAATTCAGACATAGGGTATATTAACATGCAGGATGGTAGGAACAGGCTGAAGTGGGAAGAGATAGAAGAACAGCTAAGGGAAGAGAGGCCGATGGTATACCGTTTTGTAGAAACACATCTCAGGGACATGGAACAACCTCCGAACAATCCGGACTATGCGTGGGAATATTGTAGTAGAACAGAAAGCCGCAGAAAGGGGGGTGGTATTGGGGCATTCATTCATAAAAGTACAGACTGGCAAAGGGTCAAGCAGGAGTGCAAGAAACATTTATGGCTAAAAGGGAAAGTGGCAGGTCAAATGACACTCCTTGGTTTCGCGTACGTGTGGACGGGAGCAAAGACCAGAGAGGAAAACCAGGCAATGATAGAGTGTATATCAAAGGACATTCAGGAGTTAGGAAGAGAGTGCGAGATAATTATACTAGGAGATATGAATGCGCACATAGAAGATATAGATGGGTATACCGACCCGACAGGCAAAATGATCATGGATATGTGTGAAAGGCTTGATTTGATCATTTGCAACAGTACTGAGAAGTGTGAAGGGCAAATAACATGGGAGGTAGGAAGGCTGCACTCTACGATAGATTATACACTGATGTCACATAGGATGTATGATAAGCTCAGGGGAATGCACATAGATGAAGGTGGCTCCAGAAGTCTGGGTAGTGATCACAAACGTATCAAGGTAAGTTTTGGAAGAGCAGTGAAAGAGGGAAGGAGAGAAGATCAGCAACTACAGGAAAATTTTTATCCAGAAAGGCAAATTGAAATAGCCACTAAACAAATTGAGAAAGTAATCACGAAGGATAATAAAACAGTGTGGACATACACAAACCTAATTAGACTGTTTCAGCTAGAGCTTGCTAAGACGCGTGACAAGTCACCCCGGAAAAGAAGACACAAGACCAAAAGTTGGTGGGATGAGGAAGTTAAGAGAGCCATAGCAAAACGTCAGGAAGCCTCTAGGGAACACAGACATGCTAAGCAGCGGGATGAACCGACAGATGATGTTGAAAGAAAATGGGAAACCTTTCTAAGCTGTAGAAGGGATGCATCCCTTTTGATCAATGAAAAGATTAGAAGAAAGGGAGCTCAGTGGCTGGCAGAAGTACGTAAGAAAGATAGAAAGGCAGCTGCGAAATTTTGGAACCATCTAAACTTCCTTAGAAATGAGACGAGCCTAGAGCAGAGGTTTATAACTACTGCCCAAGGTGCTAGGCTAGAATGGGACGAAGCTATTGAATATATAAGAACAAGGATGACAGAAAAATTTCAACAAAGAAGTGCTTTATGCACCACAATAGACAAGGATGAATCAAGTGGCGCAATGACTTCATTTTCACAACGAGAATTGGAAAGGGCCGAGTAAAGGGTTCCTAGCAGTACATCAACAGGGGCAGATGGCAATCCAATTATGCTGATAAAGACATTAGGTCCGAAGCCTAAGCAGGCTTTGAGAGAGGCAGTGAGCAAACTAATAATCGATGGGGAAGTTCCCGATGGATGGAAACTTAGCAGGATGAGCATGATCTATAAAGGAAAGGGGGACAAAGCTGACATAAACAACTACCGTCCTATAACAGTGACATCAGTGGTCTACAGGCTTGCGATGCAGATTATAAAGGAAAGACTGCAGGCATGTATAGAGAATGAGGGGTTGCTAGGGGAACTACAGAATGGCTTTCGGAAACACAGGTGGTTGGAAGACAATCTTTTCTCACTGACGCAGTGCATCGAAATATCAGAAAAAGAACACAGGCCCCTGTGGCTAGCATTTTTGGATATCAAGGGAGCGTTCGATAGCGTGGTTCAAGAGAAATTGTGGGGAATACTGGACACACTAGGCGTGGGACATATAATCACTAATCTTTTAAAGGATATTTATAAAGGTAACAAGGTAGTTATAAAGTGGGAAAAACAGGTATACAAGCTTGCAGAGGTCAAACGGGGGCTTAGACAGGGTTGTCCTCTGTCACCCTTATTATTTATGATGTACCTACAAGGATTAGAGGCCAAATTAGAGGGAAGTGGACTGGGCTTCAACCTTTCTTTCGTCAAACAAGGAAAACTCATTGAACAGGCACTACTAGCATTGATGTACGCAGATGACATAGTGCTGATGGCCGACAACAAGGAAGATTTGCAGAGATTGGTGGACATCTGCGGTAATGAGGGAGATAGGTTAGATTTCAGATTCAGTAAGGAAAAATCAGCAGTCATGATTTTTAATGACAATGAAGGTAGTGAGCTTAGAATACAGGAGGTGACGCTAGAGATAAGAGATAAATACAAATATCTAGGCGTATGGATAAGCAATGGGGCCGAGAACACGAAATATACGCGACGACTAAAGGTAACAGGAATGCAGCCGTAATGAGAAACAGGGCACTGTGGAATTACAATAGGTATGATGTTGTCAGAGGAATATGGAAAGGGGTCATGGTTCCTGGTCTGACGTTCGGCAATGCGGTCTTGTGCATGAGATGAGAAGTTCAAGCAAGATTAGAAATAAAGCAACGTGGAATAGGTAGGCTTGCCTTAGGAGCTCACGGGAATACACCAAATCAGAGAGTACAAGGTGATATGGGATGGACATCATTTGAGCGCAGGGAAGCTAGCAGCACGATAAAATTTGAGAAGCGATTGAGAGAAATTGGGGAGGAGCGTTGGGCTAGGAAGGTATTCATCCACTTGTACATGAAGAATGTCGATACAAAATGGAGGAAGCAACTCAGAAAATTGGCTGGTAAATACTTGGAAAAGAGCAGGGGGCCAAACAAAAAAGAATTATCGGTAAGAAGAATGTGAAGGAAGCTGAGATCGATATGTGGAGAATTGGCATATTAAGAAGTCCGCACTAGAGATCTATCGAACTTTTAAGCAGGAAATCGCCCAGTAAAGGATCTACGATAATACTCGAGGTTGTTCAATACTGTTGAACAGCAGCCAAAGAAGGTTCTATAGGAAACGTGCAGCACCTACAGGTGGCGTGCTAATGCAGTGCGCCAGCGTGCCGTCAGCGCCACGAGTGGCCACTGAGTTGTCAACTGACGTGATACACATTCTCGTCTCTCCTTCTGCTGCGCCTGCGTTTGGCGGACGTGCGTGCGCGCAATGGCTACTGGTATTAAAAAGCGCGCCGGCTTCAATAAAGTTAAATGCGCAGCGTTTTTTCAGAGCTTCAAACGAAGAGAAAGGAGGCAAATTATGCCGCAGCAGGCACGTTTTTGACGTGACTGAAGAGACCACAGTCGGACAGAGTATATTGAAAGGGCGGTGTGTGGGACAAGCCAACGCGAACCAGGAAGCATATGCCATCATCATCGAGGTTTGGGCGAACGCTTTTTCATCATTTTACCTGCTTATTACCGAGCACACGATGACAATAACGTGAGACGTGTGCTGTAGTGTGATGTTGTCTTGAGGGCAACCGAGTGCGATCGGCACTAGTACGTACAATCACCTCCCGTCTCGCATTTAGTGATGCCGTAACGATTGTACGAACCTTACTATGTCGCAGTTCTGTTTGTGGACGTTGCCCGGGCTGCATGAGTGATTGAGTAAATCTGTTACGTGTCATCTTTGCAAGTGATATCTAGCGTGAATGAATAATGCTCGCATTTAGACACGTATTAAACTGTCTGAAGTACGATCCGCGTAACAGTAACGCACGTACAGCCAGGCGACGGCATCCAGTAAATTGTATGGGCATCGCCGTGAACTGCAAAATAACTGTTGGTTGATGTAACTTTAAGTGCATGTGCTCTGTAATATGCATGTGTGTACTTTTCACCATTAATTACTTAAGACAGGTAACACCAAAAATGCGTCTTTTTCAATCGCACTGCCCGTAGGCCGGGTGTAACTTGAGTATTCTCTTTTTCAGCTTGATGCAACTAGGCTGATCACCAGAGCTCACTGCAACTGTAGGGGTAGTGTTGAAGGCCATTGCAAGCATGCAGCAGCAGTTGTAGCTTTTGTCAACAGTGAAGAGTCCGTCACAAAGACGTCACAACCAAACGAATGGAAGTCGCCCTCCAACAAGCAACTAAAGCTGTACACAAAAGGCGTGCCATTTAAGGAAATGTTCCAACCAAAAACATCTCCCCCAGTTCTCGCATCATACATATCGCAAGATGTCCTGAAAGTGAACAGTTCACAAGGAGTTATGCCTGGAGCATTTCTAGATTTGAAAGAAAATGCAAAGAGGCTCGATGAGCTGCTTCCAAAGATTTTGTGTTCATCAGTTTGTTATTATTCACTAGAATGTGAAATAGAAGATGTTACAAACATGGAACACATCATGATTGACGAGGACATGTGCAGTGCTATAGCTGCCAGGACCATTCAGCAAAGCTTGTGCCCAGACTGGCACAAACTCAGGAAAGAAAGACTTTCTGCGAGCGCCAAAGTCCACAGGGTTCGCGTGCGGGAAAAGGATTTTGAGAAGCTCGCCCATGACCTTATGCACCAGAAGCACTTTTACAATGAAGCTTGCAGGTACGGAACTGCAATGAAACCCACTGCAAGAAAGACCTATGAGAAAGAAACGGGCAGCACATGCACCCGCATCGGTCTTGTCATCAGCAAAGTGCAGAGCTGGCTTTGTTGTAGCCCGGATGGCCTATCACAGGATGACGGTGTCATCTTAATTGAGATCAAGTGCCCATTTCGATGTCGGGATAATCAAATTCATGAAAATGCAACTCTAGCTGTGGACTACTTGCATGTGGTAAATGAGGATCTGCAACTGAAAGAAAATCATGCATACTATACACAAGTTCAGGTGTCACTGTACGTTTTGAATCTTGAATTATGTCACTTTGTTGTGTACTCCCCACTCCAGCTTGTTTGTGATCAAAGTGAAGCGAAATGAAGAATTCTTGAAGTTCATCATTCCTAAGATGGAATGGTTTTGTTTTAAATTTTACAAGAATGAGGTAATGAACATTCATTCCCAAGTGTGCTAAATACCTGCAAGGCTAGCTAAACTAATTTGTTACACATTACTGCATTCCCATATCGCTGGGACAAGTTTTTTTATGCAGCATGGTATTCATGTTGCTTCTCTCACTCTAAGTCATTAGTTTTTGATTGATTGATTGATATGTGGGGTTTAACGTCCCAAAACCACTGATGATTATGAGAGACGCCGTAGTGGAGGGCTCCGGAAATTTCGACCACCTGGGGTTCTTTAACGTGCACCCAAATCTGAGTACACGAGCCTACAACATTTCCGCCTCCATAGGAAATGCAGCCGCCGCATCCGGGATTCGAACCCGCGACCTGCGGGTCAGCAGCCGAGTACCTTAGCCACTAGACCACCACGGCAGGGCAAGTCATTAGTTTTTGCTCACGGTGCAATAAACATATCTTGTGTACTCCTGCTTGTGATAATTTACAAAGAATTGATTTGTTGAATTGATTTTATGTCATATTTTACAAAATTGACATAATGAACATTCCGTCCCAAGTGTGCCAAAAACCAAGGCCAACCACGCTATTCTGTGATACACCGTTGTGTTCCAATATTTTGACATGTTTTCATGCAGTGTGTTATGTTTTTCCTCTCATTTTAAGTCATTCTTCTCAAAGTGAAATAAACATATATGGTGCAGTGCAAATACAATCAGTCTTTTTTTCTATGATGTTGCATCACCAGATCGCCTTGTTGCTCAGTCATCCTCTGTCTTCATCACTACAGTGCACGGTGAAGTTTTCACAAGCTCCTACATTTGTTATTATACGATGATGCACAGTGTCTGTAATCAAGACAGCTTTTTAATGTGATAGGTCAATACCTGTGCATTTAAAAACACTAATGAAGAGTTTTAAAATCCAGAAGAGTAAACTGGCTGCTTGACTTAAGTCAAGATTGCTAGGAGTACTAGTGAAGGTCTTCGTTGGTTTGTTAACATGGCATCTTTAAGTAAAGTAAAGGAAGAACCCCCAATGAATGACATAAAAGCAGGAAACTGTGAATGAACACTATCCCTTGTGTGTACGTCCTACTCTGTATGCTTCACAAGCACAGACAGACCAGCATGTGACCAATTCACAGCTTCATTTCACGCATGCCTACATTCATATAAGCAGTTACTTTTGTTACAGCTTCCCCATTGAGACTACAAACATGAATGCATGCATGAAATGCACGAACATTTGACAACTAAAACTATTCCTCCAATCTGTACACACAGTTTTTACTTTACAGTAGGACACAGAAATAGCCCAATAAATGAAGTAAAAAACATATGCTCCCAAAATTATACACACGAAAGTACATTTTTGCAGCCTGTAATGTTTAAAATAGGATCAAAAGTGTTGAATATGGTGGCTTTTAGGACCATTGCAAACTCTACATTCCATCACTGCTGAATTTTGAATATTGGCTTTTGCATGTTTGCGAGTCGGCAACACATGGAATTATCTTGTCAACATGGCTTCTAAGTTCTTGTGGTAGCCTTCCTGACAGAATGTTAAACGCCTTGATCCTTTGAATACATCTTTCCACATGAATTCGGTGGGAAGCTATTTTATATGTGCGTGCAACTTCTGGAGCAGTGAACTGTTCATTCATGTGAGCAAAATGGGGAATTTCTAGGCTAACCTTACGAGATTCTAAGTCATAGCGAATGTGGGGGAAGCCCTTGTCGGCCAACACCAGGTCGTCTTCCTCGAGCAGGTCAAGCAGACCACAGTTTGCCGTAATGTAAGTATCGCTAGCGCGGCCACCAAACACTTTAGGGCTTCATCATTTTCCTCGCCAGGAGAGAGAGATTCATAGCCGCAGAATGCCTTCGGGGAGAACTCGTGCACAATTACTGTACCGGTGCTCTTGTCACATGATTCACTTTGAGGGACAGGGATGTGACTGCACTGAACAGAAGCCTCACAGGCACGACTGTCAAGCAAGCAGCTTAACGTAACAAACGATGCTGTCATGTGAGAGCACCTTTCTTCCGTTTGTGTTGAAACCTGAACAAATGGGTGGTTCAGACACACATTCATTAGGGCAATATTTTGAGACACGCTGTGAAGAAAAAATTGCGCTACATACCTCATGCCTCGACAGTTCATTTTCGTCACACTGGGGTGGGACATCTGGTAGTGATTCGACCACTCCGCAATCATCATTTGATGAAATGGAGCTGTCTACAGGCTCATCTTCACCAACATCCTCATGTAAACTGACACTGCTTGGGTCTGAAATGGCAAATAAAGCACGAGTCCTTTTTGTCCACCTGGGGATGGAAAACATCAGGATACATGTTTTGCATCTTCCAAAGACAAGTACCATTTGTAGCACATATGAGATCAAAAGCAGCCAATTGTTATTATGATACAGCACAAGTGGCTGTTGTTGCTACGATACTTTTGGGTCTGCTAAACACACCAGCCGCATTCAATGCCTATTTCAATGGATGTGGTGTAAGCATCAATTCTATGTACCGTACACATTTCAGTGCAAGTTACAAGGCAGTTTCACAAAAGTTTAGTGGTCCCTTTAGAATCATGATTCATGCTCAGCTGCATAATTTGTAACTCAGCAGCAGATAGTGATAGGTGAGGCAAGAGCAAAAGCAGAAAGCACGTAAACACTTCAAATTTATTTCTGCTACACTTCATAACATGCGCAATATGCGGCGGACAAATATTAATACAAAAAGCGAGTACTGTTCCTTTATATTTCTGTTCTTTCGTACTCACGCTGTTGGAGACGTGCTGATGTAATTCAATACCCAACGCGTGTCGCTTTTGAAAGATACAGGGAAGAAATCCCGCCAATTATTTAACCATGTGACCATTCCCGTTTGCGCCATAATTCTACAGAGCCAAACTAGCGACAGTTTCAAAAAAAAAAAAAAAAAAGTTATCGCTCTCGAAGCATTCGCGGCGCGTGATATCCACGACGTTGCACAAATCGCGCGGCTTTCCAGCTGCCTGTGCAACAGGCTGAAAGCTTCGCACCTTGCACTTATTGTTGAACGCGGGAAAAGCCTACTGACCTCTCATAGCGCGACCTCTTGTCCTCAGCGATCGCTGAAGTTTTGCAATACGTTGGCGGAAAAATAGCAGGAGCGTACGAAGGAGAAGCTGGATCCGTCGATGACTTTCCGCCAACAAAATGTGCACTGCAGACCCGAGACCACTTTGCCGGCTGCCACTCGGTTCCGTTTGCACTGTAAAAACACCGGTTCGCTAGCGTGGGGCGTAAATTCAGATCGAACTAGCAACAACACGTACTCCATAACCATGCACAGGATCACTTACTTCACACGGCGTACGTTGCGAATCCACCGTTCCCGCTGGTCTACGAGGCATTGTCGCCCCGGAAAACGGAAGAACTTTGTTCCAGGAGGGCATTTCTCGTAGCTATTAGCGCAGTTGACGACGCAGCAATTCATGCGCGACATTGGAAAGCTCCTTGACCAGCGTGACACGGCTCGGCTCGTGGAGCGGCTGCTGCACGTATCACGCCACTTCGTTTCGTTCCCTCCCGCGCAGCGGTGCCACCGACTCAATGCACGTTCCCCATATATCTACTGGAGTGGAGATACGCCACGATAAGTGATGCCGGTCGCCGCTTATTGGAAAAGGAAAGACTCAGAAGCAGACAAAGTGCGCTTCGTAGCTCCACCATCGCAGTGGCCTTTGGAGACTGTGACATAGTTTTGTTAAACATTTAAAGATTTTACAAGGCCATGGTGACTTTGTGCGTCGCTTATGGATGCACAAATCGCATCAAGAAGACGCCTGGGATCGCTTTTAACGTGTAAGTATTCTCGCTTCGTTCGCTAACAATCGCCTGTTTTTTCGCGTATGCTGTTAAATTAAAAACAATATCAAAGGTGCGTGTTGTGTTCTGGGTTTTGGTTTGACATGTGAGGATGCAAGGAGGCGCCGCTCTGGCATCTAGGACAAGGAGGATTAAAGAAAAAATTGCTGGAGTGGAAGCTCCCGCAACGCCTTGCCGGCAGAAGTGAAGCCAGCTTTTGCCTCTGCCAAGAAGGCGGAAACATGCTTTTTTTTTTCTCATGGTGCTTACTTAAAGATCAAGTGGTTTTGATATGTTATGTATATGCTACGTCAGTTCTATATTAAAAGATGGTTGTTCCCGACGAAATTACACACAGAAACGAGTATGGATGACTGAATCTTTAAAGAATTTTGCCTCCAATTAGAGGCTCACTAAGGAAAACTAGTAACTGTAAGACGCACTTGGAGCTTTATGTGACCCAGAAAAGTTTCCACATTAAACTCGTTGGGCGTTCGAAGGAAACGCTTCGTTTTTAATCGCCATCTTGCCAGAGGAACGGCTTCACTTCTGCGCAATCATTTCCACTCCAGCATTTTTTTTTAATCCTCCTTGATCTAGGATAAGCTCGGAGGAAGGATAAGGTCCCTAGATGAAACAAGTTTCTAAGGTAGCGACACCTTTTCCTTTCCTCTTCACCTATGTTTCTCAAGCGCCCCCTAGAAGGTTTAAAACTTTCATCCAAAAGCGAATGTTTGGGTTCCGTTGCTACGGTGAATAGATGTAAATGAAACAAAATGGAACGAAATAAGTCGTAGAATAAACAGTTACTTTTATGAACATAAACGGTACAACGTAAGAGCAAGCGGGATGTGAGTTACTCAACTGGGAACGTTGTGCAGTTCTATACTTTACACCACTATCCATGGCGTCTCGCGTAGTACATTTTAGTTCCACGGCCGCGGTATTTCGTTCAGTTCTAACTAGTCCACTTCTCCGATTGTGTTTTGTTCGTGCTGTGACACAGTGAGCGTGCTTCTTGCTGGATGCTGTAAGTGGCCACAATGCGTGACGTTGTGACGATTGATTACAACCGGCTTGTGCACACGCAAGAAAAAAAAACTACGACCAGACTGGTACGAACACTCGTTCAGCAGCACTGCGATGACGTTTTTTTTTAAATGTGCCCATTTGGACAATCGTGATGCTAAGTGATTCTGATGCGGTGCTGGGAACTTCCTGGAAAGTGAGAGTTCTACTGGTGAGGTGTCTCGAAGCAGCGCGTTTCGGCTCAAGCGGGAACTGGTCAAGAGTGAAATGTTTCTGAAGGTGCGTTGATTACAACCTACAGCTGCTCTGTATACGTGCATACCCACATGTATTTGTACCAACTGGCATGCACTAGACACGCATTAGACGCGCGCCTGGCGTTTCAATAAAAACCGACAAGTGAACTCGCTTCGCAGATCCGCGTCGACATACGTTGACGGAGTTGCACGAAAGCATTCGCGTGAAATGGTTCATAGTTGCACTTCACGGTGCGCTTCATCTCGGAAAGCACGAGGGAAGTTGAAGAAAGCGAAACCATTTTCTGTTGTTAACGGCAACGCAGCATTGCTGAAAAACGCAGATGTTGCATTTAACGAGCATGGCGAAACAATCTTGGTCGAGTTAGCGCACACCGAAACGCTCCTCTTCAGTTTATGTTCTGGCTACGATTTTGTCTTTGGTCGCGGCGAGAATCCGGCTGGAGCCATATGCGCATGCGTACTTGTTTTGAACCTTTTTCACACGGAGGAAGGAAAAAGGTGCTTTTTCATAATAATAACACCACCAGCCATTTGCAAGATCACGTGCAAGTAATACACCAATCACAGACGATAGTTATAGCGCAATAACAAAACGACGACACAGAGACAAGAAGGTCCTTCTTGTCTCTGTGTCGTCGTTTTGTTCTCGCACTATAACTATCGTCATGCCATACCAACTAGCCCAAGCTGCCACACCAATCACAGACGCGGATGGCAGAGAAAAAGAGGAGTAATCGAGAGAGTGAGGAGGACGGCTCGAGAACAATGAGTGACGCTACCTTGGAAACTTGTTTCATCTAGGGACCTTAATCTAGGATTTCAAGGCGACTGTAAATAAAAGCAGTGTTTGTGTTGGGTAACCGTGGAGCGCGGTTGTTGTTCTTTCCTTCGGCGTTTCGCGCCAACCCGCGTGTTCGGGCTGGTCGGCGTCCCCGCCGGCCGCGTACTTCTCCGTCGGCGTCTTCTTCTGCTTCGTCGGGACCAGCCAGCCCCCAACACAGCAGTGCGCATGCGGGTAAGGCATGCGTATAGCTGTATGGAAGGTAACTTGAAGCTTTAAATGCCCGCTGACACGACGTTGTCCCTGAGTGTTAAGTTTATGGACGAAGGACTTGCGGTCTGTGGCTGCACGTATCAAACATTGGAACCAGTAGGACGCCTGAATGCCCTTTGAATTTCAAGTTTTCTGGTGTGGTCTTACAAGGCAAGACTTACGGCATGCATGCATATATATATATATATATATATATATATTTTTTTGCGAAACATGCACCGAAATCGATATTCATCGATTTCGGTGGATGTTTATCAAGGAATTCGCGAACGTAGAGAATAATTACATGCCGTGATTATCCGTGTTACAAGTTTCCGAAAAACAGCGCGCTGCGTTCTGCCTGGGAATGTGCTGTTCGGAGAAATAGTTGTAGGGCTACGGACGGTGACCACCTCTGTTCTATTCACTTCGAAGAATGCCGCTTCAACAGAACGGGGCATGCAACCAGACTGCGGCCTGGCAATGCACTTTCGATTTTACTGCTTTCCGAGCGCATCTGCAAAAACCTGTTAGTTTCTACCTCCTTGACGTAGCTTCAGTGGAATGTAGTCACAAAAATGAGCAATCGCGTCTAAAACAAGATGAGACACTTTTATAATCTGTTTTATCTTGCCAACGAAACCGAAACCAAAACGCCGGAAGACGAAGTAGCCAAAATCAGAAAGTGGCGTTATATCAAACATCAAGCTGCCTCGTTTATAGGCTCTGAAAGCTGTGCTTGCCATGACAACACACGCCGCCAACGGAATTTCATAAATATTATGTGTAACTAACGCCACTGCAATTGTTCTTATAAACGGTTCATTTGGGGTATGTCTCCTGGAGTTATTCGGTTGCACGCGACATCGATGCTTTGGTTTTGGTCGCACCTGTAAACTGGTTAGAATTCCATAACTTTCGAAAAATTACAGTTTACTTAATTATCTCTTTTTTGCTAACTTTAGCTTTAATTATTTCAACTTCTTTATATATATTCTCTCGTAATCTGCCGACACACACACAAGCACATATATAAAAGAGGCGAGCAAATATCGCGTTCCCCTAAATTTTGACTATCTGCAGGTGCATTTCTTAAAACAATCAATATATACTACAACCCTCTTGTATCACAATAGTGCTCCAGCAAGCTCGATATGCGAAGCATCACTCGACAACTGATTGATCTGAAAGCGTGCAAATTACAATGGGTCCATAAAATAATTTGTTTCATAAACAAGAAGAGGCATTTATTCGTTGGTTGAACATAAAAATAGTTTCCATTTTCATTTTTTTTTAAAATCGTGGAACTGCAAACCGACCCGTGCAACGCGGGTATTCCATTGCGGTCTATGGCGGTTCCGCACTGTTTTTTCTCTAGCAATATGGCTGCTGCCGGCTTCACTTGTTCCCGTTGGCGGCGGCTGCTACTGCCACTCCAGAGGTTTTATAGAAGGTCCGTTCGATTCGCCTGCACCACGTGAACCAGTTCACGAGGTGCTGCATCTTACCATTCGTTTCAGCGGTGCAGCATTGACGACCGCTGAACCCTGCCATTCGTTTCGAAAGGTGCAGAAGAGGTGCAGCACCGGTTCACAATTTTCCTGCACCTCCTTTGCTGACGGTGCCGGCTTGGTGCAGGCGCGCGTGCAGCTGAGCAGACGACGCAGCACTTAGACGTAGGTGGCTTAGGCGCCGTACTCGCCTCTACAAATGCGGTGTGTTTTGCCAAGATGTTTGCGCCTCATAAACTGTCCGCATGTGCGTTTCGCCATAGGTCGGTGTTTGCTGAATGGTGTAAATTAACCGAAAAGAAATAAGGACATCACCTTGTCGGCACATCGTCATTCGTTTCGGGTGTCGTGCTGTGCCTGCACCGCTGAACTCACGCTGCACAATTTCTGAACTTCGCGTGCACAAACATGAACCGGTTCCGACCGGTGCAGGTGAATCGAACGGACCTAGAACCTCCTTGATAGCAGCATGGCTGACCGTATCACCAAACGACCGAGTTTAAGACAACTGTTTGTAAAAACTTAGTTTAAACCAATAAACGCGCTTAATCGACAATTTTTTGAAGGTTAGCAGCGTAGGAATGCATAGAAAATTTATTTTACGAGCGTTTTAAACAGGGCCGAGTATTAGTCATGGGAGATTAGTCAAGGAAGAACGAAATGAGCTTGCCACCCCTGGCAACATGGGGCGTTTATTTACATCATGGCCGACCGGTTAACGCAACTTCAAGACGCAGTGAATGCGGTTAGTTATTTCACCTCTGCTCTCTTTTTATTAGTAGTGTTTCTGATCTGTGTTGTCAAAAGCTTGACCGCGAATGAGGGAATTCTTGTTTTGACGCATCCTTTCGGTGTACTGTCGTCCATGCGTGATTGTATCGCGTCGATTTTTCTTTCGGTCGCAGCAAGCGGACAACTTCTGCAACAGCATCGGTATCCTGCAACAGTATGCGCCACCCAGCAGCTTCCCGGAGTTCGAGAAGTCCGTCTCGAAGCCCGGTCAGCAACCGCAAGAAGGTACGAGTGCTCGGAATCGGTTGTGTCACGCTCGACTGGCCGCGAGGTCTACCTACAACGGGTGTTTCCTACTCAAATGAGCTGGTTGTAGCTGAGAAACGGAGAGTAACAGTTAGGCTAGGAATGGTTTTACTTCCCGAAACCGCGATACGATTAAGAGGGACGGTGTAGCGGAGGGCTCCGGAAATTTTGACCATCCGGTGTTGTTTAACGTGCACTGACATCGCTCAGTAAACGGGCCTCCCGCCTCCACCGAAATGCGGCCGCCGGGATCGAACTCTCTGCCTTTGGGCCAGTAGCCGAGCATTGTAACCCTCGTGGCGGGCAATGTGGCGAGACTATGATCTATTACTGTCAACGGATGCAGAGGCGGCTTCATCTTGGAAAAAATTAGTGCTGCCATGTACATCAAGAATCCATTGATTGATTGATATGATTGATGATTGATATGTGGGGTTTAACGTCCCAAAACCACTCTATGATTATGAGAGACGCCGTAGTGGAGGGCTCCGGAAATTTAGACCACCTGGGGTTCTTTAACGTGCACCCAAATCTGAGCACACGGGCCTACAACATTTCCGCCTCCATCGGAAATGCAGCCGCCGCAGCCGAGTGCCTTAGCCACTAGACCACCGCGGCGGGGCTACATCAAGAATCCAAGAAAACGAGATACATCATGGGGTGATGCTCAAAATAGAAAACTTTCTTCGTTTTGAACATGAAAAGACTTGTATACACTCTAAGGAAAAAAAGGGAAACATCAAAAATGAACAGAAATTTCAGCAATTGGAAATGGTAGGCGATAATCAAAGAAGGTATGTCAGCCTCCAAGTCTAACAGCGCCGCTTACTACTGTTCTTGATTACCAAATTTTCGCTTTTATATTTGTGTGCCTCCATCAAAATCAAGGAAGCTGTTCAAGGAATCAAGGAAGGAAACGTTACATTCAAATAAATACAGCACAGTCGAATGATTTAGTACCTTAACCAGCTGTTAAAAAAAAAAAAAGGTTTCAAGACTGATATATGCAGAGAGCGGCTTAGCAAGGAAATTGTTTTTGTGATTTGCCATCAAGCCTTCACACCTGTGAAAGAGTGGCTTTATGTACTGCAGTAAGCTGAGGAGCTCAAGTTATGACAAAACAGTGAGTGGACAAATTTAAATAGGTTGAACAGTATGTTGGAAAGGCAGGCACCTAGAAGTAATGTACAGTTGTCTTTCTAGCATTCTAAAAAGAACAGTGTATGTGTCTGTGTACCAAATATATTCTGTTAATCTGAAACTTGATAAGAAGCTAATGACTATGCAACAAGAATTAAAAAAATTGTAGTTGTAACAATAAGAGATGGGATGTAATCATTATGCTTAAAATACCAATGTGAGTAGTTTGTATTGTTTTAGATTAAGTGTAAAATGTTGAGTTTGGCAGGTAATGTGATCTATGGTAGCATTGATTGTTGGTGTAACAGAGGCTTGGGTACAAATTGTGAAGTTCTGCTTTTCAATAAAAGAGTGCAGTTTATTCTTCAGTAATAAGGTCAGGTAATTTGCAGACATAGGCTATATTCAGCCTATTCAAAACGCAGGTTTAATGGAGGCCACTTGGAGAGGTCTTTTTCCCACACTGAACTCAATTGATAGCATTGAAATGGCACACAGATGGATTTCTTGCAATGCTTGCTTTTGAGAAAACACAATCGAGTTTCTGGCATTCAAGAGCATGGCATGTTCAGTCACAAGTAGAAGTTGTACGGTCATGGCACCTGTGAAAACCTATGTCCCGTCTAATTCTGCTCTGCGCCTTAGAATTGCCTCAATGCACTGTGTTGCTCAAACATGTGCACTTCGGCTAGGCTGCTCAATTTCAATTGACATACTCAGGCCTAAAGGGTGCTGACACCATTCTTTGAAGGCAAGATTACACTGCCGTGCAAATATACTATATACAGAAGCAGCTCTGTGCAACTGTGAAGGCCAGCAATTGCTGATAAGATACTTTGATGTTAAAGTTCACTTTTCAGTGGCACACCTGCTGACATCTACACGGGCTTGATGCCAGCCTGCAGTACTAATTCTGGTAACCTCATAAAGCAGTCTGGCTAGTTGTGATCATGTGAGGACCGAAACTACCGTGGTTTGTGTGTCACTAAAACTCTCAAAGGAGCTGCTTGTGCTATCTTCGTCATGATATCTTGCACGAGCACTTGAGAAGCTCATACCGTGTGTAGATGGCAGGGTACAGTAGGCACTGGTGCTAGCTTTCAAAAACGGACTGTAATTACCTTCTCAGGCACTCACAATTAGCAATACACAGCTGTTGAGGCTGTTGAGATCTGGGCTATTCACTTGAGGCAAAAATGCCAGCCGAGAATTTTTGTGTCAGTAACCTTTTAAAAGTGAGAAAGACTCGTACTTGTACCAATAAGTTCGTCAAGCCATAACAACTGTGCAGAAAAAGGATGAAAATAAGAAAGGACAGACAAGCGCAGACTATGAACTGATGCTTTATTGCAAGAACGAGGCAATATATAATGGACAGAATAAAAAGCAAAAGGGGGCCAAGAACAAGGAGCAAAAAAGGCACGAGAAACCAGATCACCAAAAACCTAAGCCACATCAAATTTCCGGACCACGTCAGTCAAGCCAGTGGAAAGGAAACAGCAAACTGTAGCCTCGTTGCTGGAGATGAACTTGCAGACACTTGTGCAGTTTGTAAAAAAGGTGAGAAAATTGCAACTTGAGGTATTTTACACTGCAAATACGCACAAGACTAGGATGCCTTTTCGTTCAATAATCATGGAACGCGACACGTGGCAGTATTGTGTGTCTGGTTTCTTGCAGATGTGCCTATTGTCTCTATATAGAGATGACCCGTACATTGCACCTAACTCGGAAACGATTGTCCGATTCCTGAGTGATGACAGCCCTGTTGATTGTGACGCCGTGAGCGTTGACCTAGAGGACCTTTTTTATTCTCTCCCTCATAATCATCTTTTGACAGCAGTGAAGGAATGTCACCATGATGAACCTGCCTTCAAAGGCTTAAGTGGTATGTCAGCTGAATCTTTCACAGAAGTTTTGATTTTTTTCCTGGGGTCTTTATTTTTTTCTAAGGTGAGACGTACCCGCAGAAATAAAGGTGTTTGTACTGGGTCTAGGGTGACACCTGTTCTAAGTGATAATTTTCTAAGTAGAAGTTGATCGGATGGTACAAACGATTTTACAGGCTTCTGTAAATAGAGTTTTTCGTTATCTTGATGTCTACGTTGTTTTTTCTGTAAGGGAACTAAAGATATGTCAGCAGGTATTCTAGAGAGTTTTGGGCAGTGTGGTCTTCGCTTGAAGTTAATTCCGGAATACTTAAAGAACCAATGTATACGCATGTTGTGGTGCCTAGGCCTGTAAAACTGAACTACAAATCGGGCCATACGAAACTGGTTAAAAATGCCATTGCAATCTCATAGTTTAGCTCTGCACTGAAGATATCCTGCTCTCATTTAGTTGAAAACAGGCTTTCCACGGGACGTATTGGTAAAGGTCTGCGAGAAATTCTTTAAGAAGATTAAGAGAGGTCCTGGTGATGTCTGTAACTTGGACGAGAAGGCACAGCATGAGACATTTGCTGTTCTTATATACACGGTTTTACCCACCACCTAAAAACGGTTAATCTCCAAGTCCAAGTGGTTATTTCTGCCAGGAACAAGTTATCCACTTTATGTGTCAAAGCAGACAGACGAGTCGTGAATTAGCAAAATGTCCAGCAAGATACATGCATTGTTAGTCATATTCATAATTATGTATCCTAAATCACCGGTGTTGTCCACTCCATACCCTTGTCATGCAATCGTGTGTACGTCGGCCAAACAGGTCTCTGTATTAGTGTTAGATTTCGAGAATGTTTTAATTCACTGAGAGGCTACTCCGGCCTTTATCTAGCAGCCCACTGTAAGAAATGTGACTGCGCTCCGCTCTTTGGTGATACTTCTGTGTTGTTCCGGCATAAAGACCAAAAAGTGCGCAAACTCATTGACGGTGCTTATATTCACAAGAAATATGAGTCTTCTTGCATCAGTGATCACTCTGTGGCCATACATGATAAAAACTTAAGCTATCTTGGTTTTGTATGACTGGTGTGCTATGCTTGATGTGGCCTAGGTTTTTGGTGATTTGGTGCCTTTTTTTCCCCTTTCCCCTTAGCCCCCCTTGCTTTTTATTCTGTCCGTTTTATATTGCCTCCTTCTTGCAATAGAGCTTCAGTTCATAGTCTGCACTTGCTTGTCCTTTTCTTTCCTTTGTTGTTTATTTCCATTTTTTTTTCATTTTCATTTCCCTACCAACTCATCGAACTTACCATTGCAACTTACTGCAGTTTGTTGACTATTGCTTTTGGCTGTGCGGCCTGCATTTTTTATCACGCTGTTCCGAGCAGTCGTGTCCTGCCGGAGTATCAGGAGCACTTGCTCACTTATTTATTTTAACAGTATCTTCGAAGATTGAGGCCATTGAAAACTGTTGCGGTCTTACAAAAAAAATGGGATGTATAATGACACAGCACAAAATTTTCAATAAAAAATACACAACGAAACAAGTGCCACTGAACAGAAAGGAACAGATTGTATGTAGCTGACCTAAGCATGGCTGGACAATTTAAAAAGGGGCTCTACAACACTTTTCTAAGTCATCATTGAATGGCATTATCGCAGTGTTTACTGCCTAGCGAATCGACTGCCACAAAAATGTTTAGAATTCGTCCAGTGTGAGCACAGTTACGAGGATTTGTCTGATGCTTCATGCGCTTTCTTCTTTGATACGAGTGAATTTGTTTATTTCAGTATCCACAGTGCCAATAGGCACTGTGAATATTGAAGGAAGGAATACACATTTTCAGCCAAACAACTATTGAAAGTCTCCTATCATTCACAATCGGCACATAACATTAAAGTCCTGAAAGCTACATCGAAAGAGTTGACAAGGGGGCAAGAGGCTGGTCTGTCTGTTTGTCAGTGTGGATCATGGCTGCGAGCACTTTATCTTATTTTTCCTTTAAACACACAGCTTGCTTTCCACATCACCGCGAGTGCGCTGCTGTAGTTTTATACTACACATAATACCTGTACTACAGAGTGCAGTGCGGTTGTTTCGTGGATTCCCGGGGCAGCTGCAGCAACCGTGCTTCTCGCGATGCCCAAATAAGCCAATGATCATGTACTTGGCATTTGTGTTGCAATCATATTGAATTTTGATGGCATTGTTTTCCAAAAGAAGAGTGATAAGTTTTTAGCCTAATGTGAAAACTAGATGTAAATTCAAGGTCATGCACTGCGCTCCAAGGCTTGACTTGCATGTTGTCAGAAGCCTCGGCTACGGATCGGCAGCATTTTTTAACCGTATCGAAAAAATGTGACAGGGTGGCTTTAATTTGAGACGTGGGCTAGTGGTTTCAGTCTGTTGACGTCTGGGGATAAAAGAAATCACACAATCACTATATGACTGGAAAAGGTGATAGCCACCCTATGTAGGTGATCAGTGAAAAAGTGACAAGTAACGTGGTTCATTGTGGAATAGTTTGGGAAGTAAGGTAAGGCAGGCTGCTTTCCTCTTTGAAGAAAGGAAAGAATGGGTGAGAGTTTCTTCTGTTTCATGAAAGTAATCATTGAGTAGCACTAGATGCTGTGGCTATGCAGGATTTTACAATCGCAACCATTTTGGAATACACTAAAAGCTCATTATAGCAAAGTTGCATCTTACATGAAAATAAGCTCATTAGGTCCAAAAATTCATTAAAAATGTTTAATACCACTCTGTGTCTGCAAGAATAATTTTCATGTACTTTGTTATATCGAGGTTTGAGGGTAGATGTAACTGCTGTAAAGGATCAGACTCGGAGACAGCGCCTGTTCGCTCGGTTGGTTGTTCTTTTTTTCCCTTCGTTCTTCTATTCCTTCTACTAAGCCCCGTACTCACCCATGCCCGAGTTTCACTACATCTTCGCTACACTTGGCGACGCTGCGAACATAGAGCCCTTCCAAAAAATAGCCCTTCTCTGGCAGTGGTTGTCTCCTCAGGAGGTAAAGCGTTCATAGGTACTGGATCTTGAAGGATCATTGGTAACACTGACGCCTCTGGAGAGCGGCATTGGCTGCCTCGTTTGGGTCATTTTGAGACACACTGCGGCTTGCTTCGGAAGTAGGGCAATGATTTCTCTGCTGGGTGCCACTGGCGGTGCCTAGTTGGCCGTTCTTCTGCACACCTCAATCTGTCTTGCGACTCAGGCGGTCGAGATTGGCTGCTTCGTTGTGGCTGCAGTATGCTTAGGAGACAATTCTGTTGTTGCAGTTTGGGGCACCAGTCGTCATCCACTTTCACGTGCTGAGCAGGTAAATGCTTGCGCAGCGCAGAAGGCGTGCAAGTTCAGACAAGGTACGATGAGAGGTCATAATTAGGCTTAGCAGCTTCTACGTTGCGGTCTCCAAAATCTTTAATTCTGCGACGAATAGGACAAAAGGTGGTAACTTGTGGCCCTGTATTATGCCTGCATGTGTGAATACTGCTGTGCTTGCACCTCCCGCTGAAACCATTGACGTTTTCTGAAGGCACCTCGCTACCTTGCTTGAACTGGTCGCGGTTTCACCGGTGCATTGAGTGTTTGGTGGGTCCGAAGACGGGGAGAGCTAATGCGTGTTGATCCGCGCGGATGTCTGGTGGTAGACGGGATTTCGGAAAAGAGCATTTGCCATCGTCAGCAGACTGGTATGCATCGCTGTCGCTGGCATGCTTCCCTGCCGGGATGGATAAAGCTGGCTCCGCTGACCTGAGGTGCATCAGTGGTTTTCTTGCTGACTTTTTTGAATGAAACATTTGAGCTCTCGGCCAATGACTGCTTCAAAGCCATCAGTTGCGTGTCTGTATAGTCAGAGTAGCTGATCTTTGTATCAGTAGGGACTAGGCTCTTGAAGTTGTGGTCTGTCAACTTGGGCTCAACGTGTTGATGCCGTACTCGGAGTCGAAAAGCTGAGATGGATTTCATTGTGATCAATGGTGAGGTTAACTTCACCGGAGATGAGCAAGTCAGCTCCTAGGATCATATCAGCGGGCAGGTCCCCGAGTACGGGAACGCTGACAAGGAACATGCTCCCGGCTTTCGTTTCGAGGTGCAGATCAAGCGCACCGACAAACAAAATGGAGCCACCAAGGACACGCAGGGGCGCCTCATGCCATGGTTGCAGGGTGGCTGGGGCATGGTGTTGATGCAGCACCGTGCGTGGAGCTCCATTTTGCATTAGAGCAGTAAGCTTGCCAATGCTGACGATGCATACTTCTAGTGCTAGAAGGGACTGCCTTTGGTGGCGCATGAAGTGATGTTGGGAATCTGGTGGTATAACGCCGATATGACCTTTGAAACTCGGTGGGGGAGTACGAAATGGCAAAGAAACGAAGTCGGTTCCGGTGGTTGCTGGAGGGCAGGCTACCAAGCTGCCTGTCGATGAGCTGCACTGTGCAGTTGCAGCCTTGAAGAGGTTTTCCAGAACCTCATCCTCGGTATGTGCCTTGTTTGGCTTGCAAGTGTCGCGGCCAATCTGACAAAGACTGTAATGAGCCGGCCACTCCATTCCATCTAGGAACGTTGCTCGACGCTTTTGTACTTGTGCCATGCCTCTGCAGCACTGCACAGGCGGTTGATGGCTATCAACCATTTTTGATTGTCGGACAAAGCATGGCGCAAGCCGAGCGCATTGATGGTCGCAATCTATAGGTGGGTGTCATCCTGGAAGCCTTGGAACTCCAGTAATTCCGAGAGGGCAGTAAATGGGGACGCGGCCGGCCGGACCCTGGAGCTCAACGACGCCAAGCAATCAAGCTGTTCGGGCAGTTGCGTGAGAACACACGCGAGCTCCGCATTGTTCTTGGGTGAGGTGCCCTATGGAACATGGACGGGGTTCACACAGTGCGTAGTGGTTTTGGTACTCACGGCAGAATCCATTGTTAAGGACGTGTGGACGGCGCCTTTTGTCGTGAACTGGTACTGGTAAAGTGGACTGGAGCCACCGACGAGGCCTTGACGCTGTCCCCGAACGGTGGTGGCAGGTGAACAGCTGCCGAGACAGCCTGGACGCCGTCCTCAAGCTTTGGTTACCGCGGCTGCACGTTGGCGGGTGTCCTGGACGAAGAAGCCAGGGCGTAAGTCTTCTTCGTCGACTGCGCCATCGTAAAGGATGAGACTTAGAGACAGCGCCCATTTGCTGGACCGGTTGTTCTTTTTCTCTCTTCATTCTTGTGTTCCTTTTACTAAGCCCCGCACACACCCATGCCCGTGCTCCACTACATCTTCGCTACACTGCTTAGAACGAGAACTTTCTTGACACACGGCTGAGTTCACATTGTTGTTTTTGTCTTGTCCAGCCAAAGTAGGTCCACCTGCTTCACGCATTCTAGAGTTCATCTTGTATAGACTTGTAACTGCTCTATATAATTTGGTTGCATGTGCCTCCGTAGGCCACTGTTGCATAGCCTAGAGGCTAAAGTTGGTTGGTGTATTTTTTTTTATGTCTTTCAGACTACCCACAGTTGTTTGCGACACTGATAGCCAGGACTGCAAAGGATATCGATGTCCTGATCGACTCCCTGCCAAGTGAAGAAGCTTCTCCTGAGCTACAGGTATGGCAGTGGTCACTGGCTTGATAATCGTTCCAGTACTGGGCGTTAGTTAACCAGTGTTAAAGAAAAAGACCCTGCAGAGGGAAATAAATCGATTGGTGTTAACCTTGCAATGCACACGAACAGTTATACCTTCAGAAAAATTGGGAGGAAACACTGACTGTTTATACTCTTTTTGTACAGTTAATTTTAAGAAAAATATTGCCATGTTCCTTGCGGACGATGCTCCTGCTTGTGCGGAGGAACGTCATCTGAAAGACATCCCAGCTTGGCAGCGTGGGCTCCCGGTTCTCGAACCACACCTTTGCGGTGTCTTCTAGGTAAAAGTATACGTGGCGTACTTTTTCTTTGGTGCCCAAGCTGTTCAAGGAAGTGACTCGGTCGTATGTCTCTAGCCAGGTTTTCGGGTCTTCATTAGGTGCTCCATGGAAGCTTGGTGGCTCCCTGGGTAGGTGCATCACAATAGCCGCAGGCAGTGGCGCAGAGGCAGTCATCGTTGCAGCAGTGGCCGTCATTGTGGAAGTGCGAGTCTTGTTGGGTAAAGGCCTATACTCCAGTGGTAGACCTTGTTGCCTACGGCTGACTCGCTGGTCGTGGTTGGCGTCGGTGTCTTCTCTACGACGTAGACTCGGTTCACGGCTGGAAGGGGGCGTGCAGTACATGGATTACCCAGCACCTCGGCCAGATGTTACGGCGTCGTGACAACGACGAATAGAGCAGGTTGAAGATTGAAGGGTTTATTTGGGCTGAACTTGTGGCCAACAAATGAAAAGTAAGATTACAGCGAGGCACTGGCACTAACAGCGGTAGGCAGAGCGTCAGCCGTCGATCAACCGACAAGCGGCGAAGCGCGTTGGCATTTATACACTTGCCATCGAATGCTCTAGCATTATGGCTAGCGGCGACATAGGTTCCAGAATAATCTGTACTGTTCTCGATGTGGGCATAATCTTAAAACAACAATCTATTATTGGAACATCGTAGGCGCGGTTTGCACTGAACGTAGTGTAACGCGGTGATAACAAAACTTGAGGAAAGGAACATGGCATGGAACTCTACAACGACGCCATGCTGCCAAACGTCGCCAATGAAGAAGCTTGAGGTCACCGAGCGTGGAAGAAGCTCGTCAACTCGCCCGTTTGTGCATCAAGAATCGGCAGGCGGCTCCGCTGTTTTAATCTTTAATGAAGCTTCGTGGAGTACCAGCCCGGTGACCGTATCTGGGTATGGATGCCGATACGCCAACGTGGACTCGGTGAAAAAACTTCTGCGACAATATGTCGGACCGTACAGAGTAGCTCGATGTCTTGGACCACTGGATTAGAAGGTTGTTCCCGACAGCATTACCAACTCTCAACAGTGCCGTGCTCGACTTGAAGTCCTCCATGTAGTGCGCCTCAAGCCATTTCATGCGTGAACCTGAGGACTGTATTCTGTTATTCTTGCTGTGCTTTATTGCTTGTACTTATTGTTTATTGTCTTTATTATTGTACCTTCATCTTTTGTTAAAGCATCACTACGATGCCTTTTTCAGAGGGGGGCAATGCCACGTTGCTTTCCTCAAGTTTTATTATCGCTCCGTTACACAACGTTCAGCACAAACCATGCCTACGATGTTCGAAAAGCTTTGAGGCTGTAGTAGATCACTGTGTTAAGATTACGCCCACTTCGTGAACATTGCAGATTATTCTGGAACCTACGTCGCCGCTAGTGATAATGCTTGAACATTCGATGGCGAGTGTATAAATGCAGACTCCCTTTGAGAGTGTATAAATGCAGTGCTACCTTTGAAAGAATTGTTTGCCAATCAAAACAGACAATTTTTTTCCTCGTTAAGCAGCTCAGATGCGTTATATTCTGAAAAAGCCTTCTCTGGGCTGCACGTTATGCACACTGTCTTACCGACCTGGCACATGTTTTAGTCTGCAGATGTTCATACTGATAGATCTAGCTGTATAAAAGAATTCGTCAAGCAGGGGTGCAATAACTGTGCCAATTGTGCAAATTTGATACGATTCCCCGTTTTTGCCCTGAACTGCGCCAAAACCACGAAGTTGTGCCAAGCTGCACCACAATGCCTGACCAGCCTCAAAATTTTCTCAATCACACTAATTTCAGCGAGAAATGCAGGCCATGTTGGCTCCCGATAGATTTCGTCGTCAAATAGTCTAGAGATTTAGGTGCGCAGACCATAACCTATGATGTAACCTAACGACGGTGGGATATACTCATTAGGGCAGGACACTCGCGAGATGCGATCGACCAGATAGAGTGACAATGCCACGTGCCGATTGATCCGCTCTATCGGCATCACGACGCAAGTTCGAGAAAAAAAATGCATTGCTGTAGCCACCAATGCTTTATGGGAAATATGAATTTTCTTGTCAGCAAACGTGCCTATGGCATGTTAGGAACTAAAGCTGGAAGCATGTGCTGACTTTACTGCGCGCGAAGTAGATGTTTTGCGAACCTGGGCATTGCCGCCAACTATGTTGGTTGCCATAGCAGCGGCACATGTGATAGATATCTGGTGCCGTTGACTGGCAATAGGTGCGTGCCGTTCTTACTTTGTGTGGTCAAACGCACCTTGCAAGTGAGCCATAAAGTTGTGCCTTAAACCCAACCACATCATGAAAAAAAGGGAGGGAGGGAAGGGTGTGTGTAACGGCTCAAAAATTTTTTTTTGCCTTGTTCCAACTTGTGCAGGATGCCACTTAAGCCACCTTTGCTGCAATACACTGGCGACCTGCGGGAAAGCGTTTTAAGATTTGGAAGGGGTTGTTAGCACTAGTCCCGGGACGCAACACAGTTTGGACAATTACTTGTTCATGTATATGCCACATAATTGTGAGTACTAATATGATTGCTTAGGTCTATAAAATTACTGGCTATATTTTGGATCAGTATATAATATTTTTGCAACCCTAAAAAGTCAAGCAAAGCTGTGCGATTAAGAGTCTCATGCTCTACCGACTGAGCTAGCCGGGCACACAAAGCTGTGCACAATTTTTTTTTTTTCGCCTCCTCTACTCAATTTACGAATCTTCCAAATCTCAAGGTCGCCAGCTTGGTAGATCCTGATTTCGATCCTCGCAGCCTGTCGAAAGATTTGACAGGCATGGCAAATGCTGACGTGGACTTTATCATTGTTAGCCTGGTGGGGTGGTTCAAAATATTAGTTATATAGAAATAGCAGTGCATCTTCATTCTGTATGATTTACGGGATGTTGAATGGTTTGTACATATATTTTTCTTGTATTTTCCATATTGCTCCAAATTAGGTCTTTCACGATAAAAATTGAATACTTTTTTTTTTTCTCGTAACGTGCTCCAAACTTGCACTTTAGTTCTCCAAAAGTAATGTTTTATTGCTCCTAGAATTGCCCCAAATTCTATTTCTGCTGTTGCACCGCGCTGGTCATAATGGACGGACAGTATTTCTGTTCAGTAATGTTCACGCATGTGCACTCTAGTGACTTCAGCCAGTACAGTGTGTGGTGTACACGTATCCCGAAGGAGTACGGCCACCAGCGTGGGTCCGGTCTTAGCGAGCCGCAGGGCACGCGTTAACCTTCGCCGTGGCGGGAAACACGATACTGCTCAAGTCGCAACACTTTATTGTGGCAACACCAAACGCAGTACAGCCCGTTGCAAAAAGGCGCGGCGGGAAAGCAAGTAGGCTTATCCCCGCCACGGGCACAAAGTACTACACAGGGTGCCACGAGCACGTCTCCGCGGTAAAGGTGATCCACGGAGACACCGGAACAAAGGGGCCGGTTGCTCGAGCGAGGGCAAAGGCGCTCGCGTTGGCTTCGGAGGGAGACGTGTCGGCGTAGCTAGGCCACGCACTAGGACACCGTACTGCCCTTCGGCCGTGAGTACGCAGCGGGGCAACAAAAGGTGAGCGTTCGCCTCGGGCGCGAGGCGCCGTCGGCGAAGTCCGACGAGCCCGAGCGACGGGACTCGACGGACGGAAAAGAATGCGTGGCTCACCGTTTGAAGTCCCGGACTGTACTCACCGCTCCCGACGCAGCGCGCGAAAAACCTCTCGGGGGTCCCCGCGCGCGGCGCCACAGTCAACATCCGCTACCGGGTGAGGGAGTTAAACGTCACTCCGCCCTTCCCAGCGCGGCTGACAGCAAAGGAGGGCAGACATGTCGGGACATGAGAATTGGAGAAAGGCGGGAAAGCCCGCGCAAAGGCAGCGGGCCAGCCTCAATTCCCACAAGTGTCACTATACTTGATGTACAGTAAGCCCGTGCTGCTTGCTAAAAACACACTACTGTGGAGAAGGAAGGTAACCGTTATTTGCAAATGTAGCCCACAGCGCAACACCACCTGCCAACCATTGATTGCAAGCATGCGCACTGGGAGGAACTGAAGTACTCCCACCAAAACAAAGAAGTGCTAACTGAAAACACGCAAAGGTTGCTTGTGAGCAGCAGACACTCCAGTGGCACCTCGGTTCTGTCGTTTTGTCCTGAATGACTTCGAACACACAGTCTTGCCAATAACAGTGGGAAGTAAGGTGGGAAAGCTAAGGCAATCAATAAAATTCACGCGTTACGAATCTGCATCTGTAATCTGGGATAAGAATCATGCTATGGAACATGCCCAGTGAAGCTTGAAAAATGGCTGAAGTTGGCCTTTAAGGAACTACACTCAAACCTCAATATAACAAAGTTCTATCTTACACGAAAATAAGTTCATTACATCCGAAAATTTATTGTGAAGGTTTATTCCAAACACTACATCTTTTGTGAGACTTTTTAATTTACTTTGTTATAACCGATACTTCGTTATGTCAAGGTTTGAGGGTAATTACTAAAGTTATGAACATCGCAAAAAACACAGGACACAAAAGAAGAAAACCACACAGACACAGTCCGTTTTGTGTCCCGTGTTTTTTGCACTGTTCATAACTATGAACCAACACCACCTAGCCCAACTATCAGTGTAATTACTAAAGATTCATAATTATTGTTACTATTGCCCACAGCATTTGCCTTGGTCATTTGTGTCTGTTCATTACACACAAATAAAGAGTTGATCTGTGACCTGCATTAAATATGAACTGCCCCACACTGCTGTCGCATTGATCCTGACTTTTTTTTTTGTCCTCCCCCTCAAACTGGGGGGAAAGCCAATAATACATCAGCTGAGAAGAAAAGGAGATGGCTTCTGCTATTGGGTCGTCCTGGGTGATTATATAAAGCTTCATGAACTTTTATGCATGTTTCATTTGAGCACTGTTCTAGAGATATAGAACAAAATACGGCCGGCAATCGGGGCTGCCAATGTGTGTGGTCTAGGGAAAGGGTGATCGACAAGTGAGTCTCCTCCTTTTTTTTTCCGCAGGCGGCCAACCTTAGGCGGCTGGAAGTGGAGAACCAGGAGGCAGCCCGACGCCTGGAGGAAGTAGTTCAGCAGGGCGAGGCGCTCCTTGAGCAGATCCAGAAAGCGCTGCACGACATTGCCGAGTCGCAGCTGAGCATGCAGCACCTGGACGAAGCGCCACCCAACTGACAGCACATCGTCTTGTGGACTCCGTAGAATGAAGTGTCATACGAGTTGTCCCCCCATTTCAGACTCGGGATGACAGACTGGGCAATGAAAATTTTTTTTCCTGGTTTCCTCTGGGGAAGTGGTTACGTGATATTTTCGGGCTCATGCGCATCGGTTCTTCTTTGTTTCATGACCTTGTCCCTTGTTGACTTGCTGACATAAAAACATTTTCGTAATTGTGTGCCGCTGTCAATTTTTTATTGTTCAAAAGTTGAAACTAGTTCAATGCTCATGATGTCACAGTGTCGCAGCAATCCCTGAAGTGCCTTCATTTCCCTGCTGCACAACTGAGTGACCCATTCAATGCATCTGTTTATTTTGGCTTCCCTCAGTGCTTAGAGGAAATGCCTGCCAGGTTGATTTCGTGCTCCGTGGGGCATCATCTGTCCATGCCTGATTGAAATTTCTGGGGTCTTTTCTGTGTACACATCTTTCACAGTGAATACCTACCAACTAGCACAGCAGCCGCACTTCGATAGAGGTGAAATACTATTGGCCCACGTGCTTTAGATTGAGGTGCGCCCCAGAAAATTCCAGGATGTAAAAATAACAATGGGCACTCAATTCACTCGAAGATGCTGGATGTGTTTTACAGTCGACTCAAACCTCATTGTAACAAAGTTGCATCTTACAAGAAAATATCTTCATTATATCTGTAAGTGTATTATAACACTGTATCTATTGCAAAATTATTTTTCATTTAATTTGTTATAACAGATAGTTATGTCCATGTTTCTTATATTGAAGGTATTCAAAATACGCAGATTATTGCGTTCTGCGAATTCTACTAGTAGCTCTCCTCTGGCGTTTCTAGTGCCGATGCCATAATCTCCTACTGCCTGGTCTCCAGCCTGCTTCTTCCCTACCTTTGCATTAAAGTCGCCCATTACTATAGTATACTGTGTTTTCACCTTACTCATTGCCGATTCCACGTCTTCATAGAAGCTTTCAACTGAAGCGTCATCATGGCTGGATGTAGGCGCGTAAGCCTGTACTACCTTCATTTTGTATCTTTTATTCAGTTTAATTACAATGCCTACCACCCTTTCATTAATGCTATAGTAATCCTCTATGTTGCCAGCTATGTTTCTGTGAATTAGGAACCCTACTCCCAGTTCTCTTCTGTCTGCCAAGCCCCGATAGCAAATGACGTGCCCATTCTGTAGCACAGTATAGGCCTCATCTGTCCTCCTAACCTCACTCAGCCCTATTATATCCCATTTAATGCCTTCTAGCTCCTCGAATAATACAGCTAGACTTCCCTCACTAGATAACGTTCTAACGTTAAACGTTGCTAAGTTCAAGTTCCAATGGTGGCCTGTCCGTATCCAGAGATTCCTAGCACCCTCTGCTGCTTTGCAGATCTGACCGCCGCCGTGGTCAGTTGCTCCGCAGCTGGTGGGGACTGAGGGCCGTGAGTTAATTGACCAATGCCTACGGGAGGGGGTGGCCAGATACTGCACCAGGGTGGCCAATCCTTCTCTGGTGGGATCATCGGTGCGTACCGGCTTTAAACCGGTAGGATCAGACAGTAGTGGGAATGCTCCTTATTGAGGTTTGAGTGTACTTGCTTTGTGTATGCTTATTTGTGTGCCAATTTAAAATATGCAGTAATTTTTCAAGTATGGTACGCATAGTTTAATATAAACTATTTTGTGTGCCTTTTCAGGAGCAGGAGTTTTATTAAACTGAGAGAGTTATTGAGTAAACCAGCTCATCAAATAATCTGGAATCAGAACTGCATGCAGTAAAACTAGACTGGATGTTCTAACTTCATTTTATAAAAAGTTATACATTGAAGGTGGGCAAATTTTCATCTTGACATAGATTAAACACAAATTTTGGCCAACTTTGTGCTGGAGCATCAATATTTTTGAGAGAAGCATTGACAAAGCATTCCAGGCAATAATTTTTGTTAAAATGTGGCACACGTTTTCTTGATGCAGTGTGTGTGGTCTCGGCTCGGAAAAAAAAAAAAAAAACGTATGCAAACATGCCACAGTGCAGATTTATTAACAGTTTTTACGTAACGGCAAGCTCGCCATCCGAATCTGATAAATAACTGAACTAACTTGACAATCCAATATATTCACAGTATAACACACAAATAGCATAACAGGTACAATGGACCGCAAGTGTAGAGTCACTGACGTTAGCCTCTCCTCCGTAGTCCGTGGACACATAGTTGCAGTATCATGCCCACAGAACCCTCACGAGAGACAACTGTCCTTGGCGGCATCAAGCGCCAAAACAGCAAGAGCTCCCTTCCCATGGCCCCGCATAACCGTGCGCCTGCATGGGGGCACCACCATCTCGGGAGCACAGCGCCAACTGTCTCTTGGTGGAATCAAAGCGAACTACGACCTGTGTGCATCACGAGGCGAAAGCAACCTTGCAGTGGGTTGTAGCGCCCTCTTTGGTGCTGTTGAAGCATTTTAGAAAAGCTCGTAATAAAATTTTCACGAATTCAGTGATTTCGCAAACGATGAAGATGGTTGTGGTGTCGCCTTGTATGGTGCTTACAGCTACCTAGTAAGACCAAGAAAAAATGGGGCAGTGTTGCCCTGTCCAGTTTTAGACTACCCAACCATATTTTTTTTTTCATTTTTTTAATAGCAAGTCTGTTTTTATTCCCCAGTGGTCCTCATTGGTAGGTTCTTTTTTGTTATAGTATTGCAATTACTTATTTACTGGGGCTTTTTACTTCACTAACTACAATGGTAAATATTTATCGTCAGTCACCAAAACTCTTAGTCAACCACTCTTTAAGATACCTCTAGGTGTAGCAGTCATTGGAATAAAACATTTGATTGTGCGTGTATGTTAATAAATGACATTTCTGCAGCATACAGACTAGATACATTTTAATAGTTGTAGGTGTCTATAATGCCAATCACCTGTTGTATTCAGACACAAAGAAGATGTTCAACTAAACACACTAACCGCTGCGCCACTCCTAAGCACAAAGAAGAGCATTCTGTGGACGCAGTATTGCAGTTTCTTTTCAGTGCAGCGCATTCAGAGCAATAATTGAAACACCATTTCAGTTGGGGGTTCTGTCAGAAGCTAGTAGTTAATTAGCTTGGTGTGCTGTTTTTGTTTGCACGTGAGGCTTGCTCAAGGAAAGCAAGGTTACATTCAATGTTACATTAAACACTTTTTCAAGTAACCATGGAATGGACTTGCTAAGAGAGCTTACTGCCTCATAAATTCAATGCCGCAAAAATGTTGAGAATTCGTTCCATTGGATTGGATAAACTTTTATTTGGTCCTCCAAAACACAGATCACTGTGTTGCGGGCAGCTCCCACGTGGGGACTGGGATGCCAAGCTCCTCAGCCGCCTCGCGGGCTTGGTGGACAGCCCAGAGCTGATCTGCCAAGGACGAGCTGCGGATTGCCGCCTCCCATCTGGCAGAGGTGATGTGCGATAAATGAGCGAATTTGGTGCACTGCCAGAGCATGTGTTCTAATGAAGCTATTTCCCCACAATGTGGACAAAGATTACTTGGGTAAAGGTCAGGGTACATGATGTTTAACATTTTCAAAGTAGGGTACATCCGCGTTTGCAAAAGCCTTAATGTACTTGCTTGGGGCCGGGTTAGATTTTTGTGAGGTGGAGGGAAAATCCTTCTAGACAGGTAGAAATGCTTAGTGAGCTCGTTATATGTTGTAAGAATTTCCCGGTTATCCTCTTCACCGGTAGAACGCATCCCCGGGGAGGCGCGGTTGGAGAGTTCTCGTGCCGCCTCGTGTGCTGCTTCGTTGAGATTGGGAGGGGAATCGTTGATTTGTCCAAGGTGAGCTGGGAACCAACTCAGAAGATGATGCGTTATGTTCTGTCAGAAGCGATGGTTCTGTCAGAAGCTAGTAGTTAATTAGCTTGGTGTGCTGTTTTTGTTTGCACGTGAGGCTTGCTCAAGGAAAGCAATGTTACATTCAATGTTACATTAAACACTTTTTCAAGTAACCATGGAATGGACTTGCTAAGAGAGCTTATTGCCTTATAAATTCAATGCCGCAAAAATGTTGAGAATTCGTTCCATACGAGCGAAGTTACAAAGATTCGTCGCCCGCTGCAATCGCATTCTATCTTCTCTCGTCCTGGCGAAAGCGCTGGAAGCTAAGCGAAAGGGGTTGGCATGGGCAATAAAAATGTGTTACGGGTGCCTCGTGGCCTTTTATGTTTTCTTTTTCTTTGAATACGTGGCTTTTTCAGTGTGATCGCACACGCTTGCATAGACAAGTTGCGGCAATCCCTGCAATGACTGAGCGCGCCATGTTCAAATCAGACAATGGCTGATAGAAGGCATTCTAAGAGTGATTTATGAGCTTCTATGTAATTTGTCGAGAGAAAAGGAAGTAATTTTTAGCCGACTTGGATAAAATTATGGTGCATTGCAGCCTGCGTGCTGTGCTATATTATTTGGCTTGCGTGTTCTCGGGAGCCTCTACTACCTATCGGCAGCGTTTTCCGATCATTCTTAAAAAGTAGTGCAGGGCCCCTTTGAGGCTGGCCACTCAGTACAAAAGGTGCACACGTTGCTGTGGGTATTTCCTTAAGACCATGTTGTGGGTGAAAAGCAAGTTTTTGAAAGAATTAAACGTGCATAAGAGCTCATGATTTAATGTATGCCACCAATTACACAGAATGCAGCCATATATGAAACCTTCACTGATACAAGCCACATTCAACTTTACGGATTTTATTGTAATCAACATTTAAACTTCTTGGTTAACATCATACAATAAATATGCACAAAGTGGTTGAAGTATGCACTAGGGACTGAATATCACTGTTGCGTTGAACTCCTAAAGACATAGCTTAAGTGTCCCCCAATTATTTTGGTATAGCGACTGGTAAGCTTGAGATAAATGATTTGAGATAATTACAACATGTCGAGGTGAGTCTGGTTTCAAACGATAATGTTGGCTCCGATCTATGCATTTGAGTCCAAAGTACGCCGATTTGACCTCAACTGAGAGCAATTGAAATGAAAGTATGTGCATCACTTTGCCCTAAATTTTCCCATGTCAGTCTGTGAGTAGTCCATTAAAACCTTTGTGTAAACTCGCTACCCCTTGTAGAGTGCATGTTTTCTCAGAACGAAATCGTTGAAAAATTGTGTACATTCACTCTGTCAGTCAATGGGCTTATCTCCCAACATAACTTGAAAGGTAATGTAAGTTATCTTATTTTTATCTTTGAAGATAATTCTTTCATCACTATGGAACCAAAGCTAAAGCACACGCAAAAACAGAGAAAGCGTAGCAAAAGCAAGAGAACCGTCATTTTTTTTACCCTTGTATTTTTTTAGCGCCTGTGTCTCTAAAGATGCACCAAATAGCCTAACTGTCCCCATTAAATTCAACTGCTCAAGGAGACAAGAAAAATTCCTGCCATCTGTTTGAAGCTGCATTTCAGCAAAATGAATTTATTACATTGCCATTGGACAGTTCATGCCCACGCTGGAAGAGTTAAATAATAAAATGCAGATCTTCATCTGTTTGTATTGTCCCATTATTTGTGCTGTTACTGGTGTTCTATAGACATGCACCAACCGGCGCAAGCAAGCACTCTATATACATATACAGCTTAACGAAAATTTCAGACCCCCTCACAAAACCGCAGCACACCTGCCCTCCACTGTCAAAGACAGCCGTGCTAGCTGGTGTCCACTCGAATCCTAAGTACATTTTCTTGGCTAATGTAAATGCTATGCATATTGGGAGTTTGTTGTTACTCCCTGAAGGTTCATCGTTAGTACTGAAACAATATGTTTGACTGAAGAAAGATGCAATGTGAATCATTGATTAAATTTATAAAGACTTTTAGGTTTTCTTCCTAAAACAAGCAGTGCAAACATCTGTCTGTATGGGAAAGAGAGCCAAGTGAACTGCCAGAGAAGTCCTTGGTGTCTTGAAAATGAGTTAGCACTACTAGATGGAGCGTTCATGAAATTCTCTGTGGGAGGGACAGTGACGGCTGTGGGTGCGGTATAAGAGGGAAGAGGGTAGTAACGAGACGACCAGCCAACACAGACTCCGTTGAGTAACTGCTTTATTTCAGCTCGCGCGAACTGCGCCACCAAAACCACCGAGCGTCATCTGTTGATGAGGCGGTGCCATCTGTCATGCCCTCGACCAGACACATGGTGAGAAACATCACAGTGAACAGAATTGACATTTCTTCTCAGGTTTTAGCCAAAAATAGTAAAGAATAAAGTTTAAATGTTTGTGCGATGAGACCATACATTTTTATAATGTGTGCCGTACATGGGTTGGCGAACTCATGAGTCGACTCACTCAGGCTTGGATAGAGCCACAAGTTTGCGTCTGAGTGAGTCGAAGTGAGTGGTATTTTCATGAGTGTGAGTAAGTTCGACCCGTGAAAATTTTGGTGAGCCCGAGTTCGAATGAGTCCAAAGCAAAATATATATTTGTTGAGCGAGTGCATGGGCGTCGGCAGGAGAGTGCAAAAGGGGCACTTGCCCCCCTCAAGCCTCACCAGCCCTTTCCCTCATACAAGCTACATAAGTACTCTCCCCCTCTCCCAGCCGCAAAGCAACACTGGTTTGCACCCCCCCCCCCCCCCCAAGATAAAATCCTGCCGATGACCTTAAGCGAGCTTTAGTGAGATTCACTTTCTTTTGCCAGCCTATGGTCGTGTCTACTCATCTTCAAATCAGCATTTATATTAGCTTTACCTGGATTCACGTTCATACTCGTGTCTTCGTATACGTATTCCAAAGCAATGTCTTTTATACACCATTTCAATATTTCCTGATCAGAGGCATGAGTTACGTAAGGGAGGACCTTGACCCTCCCTCCTACCCACTAACTCTTCCGAAGCAGTTCTTAATAAACATGTGTTATGTTGTCGTCTATTTGGAGAAAACTGACCTTACTGGTTTACAAACACTAATGACTCTTATTTGAAGGTGCTATATGAAAAGGCGCAAAGAACAGCACCAGTTACGTGAGATATCGTTGCTATAGAGCATTCACATCATGGTTGAAAAGCATAATTCTAGGCTAATGAACTCATGTGTTGACACACCCGGACTCACTCAGACTGAGCCGTGAGTCTGAGTGAGTAATATTTTGGTGAGTTCGGTTGAAAGAAACTTTTATGAGTGTGAGTCCGAGCTAGTCCACCTGAGAAAGATTTTGGTGAGTATGAGTCCGGGTAAATCCAAAGCGCGAGATACATTCCGTGAGTGAGCTCCAGAAGGTTTGCCGACTCCATTTTCTGTTGAGCTTGTGTGCACTGTTTGCATCAAAATAAAATAACTTCCATGCAATGGACGCAGTTCAGATATAATCACGAGGACCTACGCATACCAAGCTATCAAATCAAGGGCAGATCTCGATTCTGAAATTTGATGTCAGTGCTCCTTTAAGTTATGCGTAAGAGTTCCTTCAAACTCGTAGCATTTCCAAGCCCTCCATAACGTTCCAACTATTGTGCCTTCCCTTCGCAAACATTACTTCACTTTAATGCATCATCAGAAGCCTGCCGCCTACTTGACATAGCCAGTCAAACTAAATTTCTTCTACCTAACATGAATCAGAATAATTGTACTGTCCGGTATGCTCACCAATCTGCATTATTGTCTTCCCATTTCTTGATGGTACACCTCAACATTTCGTCTCGCTGCACAGTCCTTAGGCTCTTGTTAATACTCTTAGCCATCTTATTTTTGTTTCACATGTTAAGATTAAAGAGCTCGTTCCGCGAGAACGCCGATGCCATCGTCCTAGATTGAGACCAAAAATTTGGCATTGTCCACGAGCCAAAATTCGAGATTGAAATGAATAAGTGATAAAAATATTCTATTCGACTAGGAATCAAACCCAGACCTTGTGCATGACAGTCAGTTATACCATAGAGCCACACATGTGCTTTGAACTGCTTAGGAAAAAAACCTATTCAAATATTATGTAGCATTAAGTGTAGCACATGTAATGTTGGACAGAATCTTAACAGTTGCATCAGGCATCAAAGGCATGTGAATCTCACAATGCCTGCAGGTTTAATGTCCCATCCATTATTAAGTGCATAATTGGTTGTTATTATTAACAACAGTTGCAAAGTGTGCAGGTGCACACGTTTCCTTACGGTCGAGTAGAGGGTACTTTGCTGATTCGCAAATGGAAGAATTACGGCATAGTGGGCTCTTCGCAGCTGTACTTTAGGTAGGCATGCTAGAATAGTTCCAAACTGCCAGTGTTATAACAGACATTCTTTTTCTTATGCCTCTGTTGTGGTGTCACTCACGAAGTCAAAGTAACGCCGACATTAATTTGAGGCACTGCAAAAGGGGCACTTGTTTTTTCCTCGATAGGCAGCGTTAACGCTCTGCAGACACCAGACAACACATATAAAATATTGTATTTGGATTTCACACAGCATATGCAGGCTAGCCCCACTACAATGAACATCATCACGACAAGCCAACAGTTCTCTGGATTTGTGGACCTTGCGTCTTGCACACAACCAAAATCGCGGAAATTTCTGCCATAGTTGCTGGAAGACAATTGATCCATCGTTGTTTACATGCGCAACGTGCGTCTGACAGCTGCTGCTAGTATGTTGGAAGTTGCTGTCTGCCTTTTGACGTCAGACAATACACATCACTGTGAAGCTGCCCTCTCGATATCGAAACCTAAAGTACTTTCTTAAGGCAGCAGTATTAGAAGTATATTCAATGCATTGCCAGGCACCATGATACTATTTCAAGGTTCTCGACACCATTGTTTTTATTTAGAGCAAAAATCTGAAAATATTTCAAATTCATGTCAATTCTCCTTTAGGTCAGGCTAACAATTGAAAAGGCAATGCGATCGGAGCCTGATCATGCAACCTCGTTTCACTCTTCTTGAAGGTGAAGCTCAAACATCCTTCAAGTTTGTTAGGCTTGTGGCAGAGCAAGCAAAGCATATATAAACATGCTGCTAATGAAGACGCTGGCTACCTTGACAAATAAAGTCCATTTGTTGAAATGTTGGCTGCAGTGACATCTTATGTTGAAGGATTTCCAAAAGATGCATGTGAGAGACAACCTAGTGGGGCCTGTTTAAATGTCCTGATTTTACATCCTTCATCATGTACTGATCAACAGAAAAGAGCTTATCACGATTGATTGGGGCTGTGGCAAGTACAAGTCATCTATAAATTACAGGACACAGTGCAGTGAAAAACAGAAAAGCTGGTTATGTAGTGCAAGCAAGTTAAAATGTTGGCTTTATTGTAAATGCTGTTGATTTCTTGTCCGACAATAGTTCTCGTAAGTGACTTATTCGTTTGCTTGTAGGTTAGACAAATGTTAAAAAGATGCTGCACGAGACATTCGCCTCCTGAAGCTACAAGTCATGCACACTTGCATTTGTAATCAGTTTTACCGGCACAGTCTAACCCGCTTATAACGAATTAATCTGTACAGTGAACAGTTGTAAACTGCCCTTCAATAAATTTTTCTCACAAGAGTATTTGATATATCGAATTGTTTATATATTGCATTATTTCGCGATAAGCCGATATATGCCCGTTCAACTGCACAGCGAAACAATTCAAACAGAGTTTACAGATGGGGAAAATGACAGCTGCATCGTCACGGCGCACGTGATAGATGACAGTGAGGGGGGGGGGGGGGGGCACCTTGCAAAAACGGCAGCGACGCATAAACACTTTCTTTTTTTTTCGCTTCATAATTTAGGCGTCCGTGTTTGAGGTCTTACGCACACTCATACGGGAATACACCGGGAAATCTTGTCGAACAAAAATATCGCGGGTCGGCCCGCCAACATATGGCATGCATCGGAGCCTGTCTTCAAAGAACCGATCCGAGTTCTCTCGAAGGATCAACACGTGAAATGGCATCTAGGTAAAACGTATGAAGAAGTACAAGGCGGCGAATTGTTGAGCCGTGGTGATTGACTCCAGCTTGAAATTACATTCACGTCGAGCGCAGCCGATCACCGATCATGCAATGTGGCACTGCACGTAGCTCAGGGCGCATTGTATTCCTACGCCAGTGATTTTGCACTAACACGTTATAAAACAACAATAGTGTAAGTAAAAAAAAACTGACCAAATCAAAAATTATACGCATAATAAATAACTCAAATTATGTTGCGTTTGGCATTGAAATTGGTCGATAATAATTTATTTTGCGGGGCACTATATTGCCTCGGCTGATACATGGCCGGCGTGCGCCATATTGGGTGGAAGTTGTTGCGTACGGGACTGCGACTGGAGGTGTTCCTCATTCAAACGTTTTTCGTGGGGAGCGTGTGGCCAAACTCCATCGCGAAGGAGCGGGATTCCGAGCCACAATGACGCAGATACTACCGATACGCTTCCAAGAGCATTTACAGGTGAGCGGAAGGCACATATTTCGCCCGCAATATAAGCCTCGCTTCGGGTGAGAGTCATCAACCGGTATTAGGCCTAATGTATTGCATAGTCGCATGGAGCTGTGCTGGGACCTTTAGAAAGAAAACAAATAAAGAACACTCGCTAGTGGTGTTACACTAGGACGGTCCGGTGACAAAGTGCGACGCCGTTGGACGGTGTGGGACGTCGCTCATTTTTGCCGCACGTTTTCGACAGTCGACGAGCGGCACCGATACGCCCCCCCCTCCGTCCGTCGTGTGAAAGCGACGTCCCGGCGGCGATGACAAGCGGTGTTTTGACCGCATTGTGGACCGTGCAGTTCATTCCGTATTTTCCGAACTGTAGCCTTTGCTTGACGCTACGTTTTCCTAACGCCAGCGCTGCGTTGCCCTTCGAGGATGAGCCGCGACTAAGCGCTTTTGCCAAAGTGAGTGAACAAAAAATGAAAACGGGTTCTCCAGATTCCTTTCGTCGATCGGAAGGGCAGGCACGTCACGGATGACGCTGGCCGCAGCGTTGTATAGGCTGCGGACACGGCAGTCTCGCTAGCTCTCGTATCGAAACTGGCCCTGTGTGTTTCTGACCTGTGGTCAATCGCAGCAAACCCTCCCCTTCCGAGTTTCGTAGCCGAAACTGGGCCGGGGTCGCGTCTTTGAGGTATCGATTTTGAACTCGGCCGCCCCGCTCCGCTGCCCCGTCGTCCGCCCGGTGCCGTCCTCGGCGAAGTGTGTAAACATTGCAACGCGACCGGGTTTCTTTTCTCCGGAAGTGACAATTTTATTTCCCTTCGCTCGCCGCGCACGTCTTGGAAGCACACTCGGGTCATACTCGCGATGAGCACGCGGTGTTTTCGTAAACATGGTACGTTTCGTCTATACCGTATATTTTTCTGGCCCGCATCCGACGTACAAATATAGAAAGGTTGCGTAGTGTCCACGACCTCCTTCGAAGCTCGTCTTTGTGCGCTCACGTGAGCTGGCCCGGAAGGCAGCAGACGGTCCCCGTGGCATTTCCCGTTCGGCTCCACCCACCGCGTTAAAAAAACCACGGAACAGCCGACGGAAAAGCGGTTCAACCACCTTGTTCCACCCCGCCCCGTCGTCGCATCGCTACGGATTAAAAATTCACCCTCACCGGCAGCGTCTTCCTTCCGTCGTAAAAAAAAGCGTAAAGAGTGCTCGCTTCGCGGTTTCATCTTGCGCGATGGCCGCCTTTAGAAGCGGTGCATTGTTGTAGGTTATTGTGTTGTCAGTCGGCTGGTTGCTGCAGTTTTGAGAACGAGTGCGAACAGAAAAATAAGCGAGACACTCCTACTAGACACCCGCCCCCTTGCTTTACACAGCGCTAAGGACGCTCGCCTTGGTTCTTTCACTACCGTCGGCAGTTCATTTGCTGCTCAGCTGCCATTTATTGCTACCGGAGAGGGTCTTTCCTTTTCGGTACTTCCTTTCGCCCGGTTTCCTTAATGCCCCGCCTTTGGTCGAATCTGTGCCACCGTGGTCGCGGCGCTTCGCTTGTTTCGGTTTCGCACTGCACGCACGACAGCCGGCCGCCACCACTCGCACCGAACGGAGCTCGCTTCGCGGAAATCGGCGTTTCCATCCTTCCTTTGCAAAAATGCCCGAGTCATTCGGCGACGACTTGTGTTCGCGTTGCGCGAATGTGCACGCGAAGCGGTTTATTTCGGCGCTCCTTTTTGGTTTGTCGTGGACGGTGGTGGCTAAGCACCCCGTTAAATCTCCGCCGCCTCCCCGGCCCTGTCACACCCGTGCAGCAATTATCGTTAGTTTACAAACGGGTTTTGGTGCCCCCGCCGCCTTCCCGCAACTCTTGTTCCGACGGTTAATGGACGCTGGGCTCCGCGCGACACTTTCCGATTGCTGTTCTCATCGATGCATCCTTGACGTCCAGTCTGTGCCTGCTTTCGCGCAGAGGCAGCATTACAAAAGCTGGAGACTTGTCCCAACGCTCACATTTCCATCATAGTGTAAGGCGTCATGTGTGGAAGGTGCGCACCAGGTGATTCATTCTAATGAAGCTGCACTGAGCAGTAAGTATGCATGAAAGACAAACCAAAAAAAGGACGGAACAAGTGCTATGCAAGAACTTCATGAACTTGTGCACCATTTGTCCTGTCCTGCTTCTTCGAGAGTCCTTCAGGCATTTTGTTCTGTGCAGCTACCTAAGAATGCTGTCCCATCTAGTCAAAGTGAAGCTTTGAAGAAATTCACTCTTGCACGCACTGTTTCCGAAAGACTGGGAAATGAAGGGCTCGGTTGTTGTGTCGAATGTTACGGTAATCGAGCCAAGGAACGTGTACATATATAGTCATGTACAACTTAAAGCAGCAGCATTTTCCCCTCAAAGGCGGATGTACACGAACTTTCACCAATAGATGCGCACTTCAGGTGATGTCATGCGCCAGACTACTCTAGCCAAGGACCCAGACGACGGAGAAAATGCCTAACATGGCCACCTTCGCTTCGAACTGGGCCGAGTACCATTGGCTATCAGTCTCCCTTCGTCAGAGTGGAATCGAATTATATGTGGTGGTCTGTCATGCCGGAAATGTTGTGAGCTTCCGATACACATGTGCTGCGTGTTCTGCCGTGAGCCAGCAATGAGATTGCAGCGAACATTGGTGACGCTGCGCTTTGTCTGTAAACGGGACCCGCGGTGACATACTGATACAAACATCGTGCATGTTTCTTTCATGGTGTTTTATTTGCGCCTAAGTGAACTTGCACGGAACAGTTATTCAATCATGAGTTGCAAAACTCCCCATAGGCTCCATGTAGAAATCTAAACAAGTCATTGGCCCCATTGTGTGGAGTGAGCAGATGTCTCGCTACCTATTGATCCGTACGCCCACTATTAAACGCATTATTTGTGGTTTGTGTTGCCACTCCCAGGTGGCGTGAACGTCATCTAACTCCCGAAAAATTGGGTCAACCGCGTGTCCGGATTTTGGAACGTATTTCCGCAACTCATATAATTGAATAACTCTCGCACGGAATGCCATGCACAAACTCACGAAATTGCAGGTTCGCAACAAAAAAAAAAGCCTAACCCAACAAAAAGAAAAGCTTGTGCAAACACAAAAAGTACATACGAGTCATTTGCTATGAAACCTGCACGCCCGGTGCCGTCGATCTTGCTCCGTAGCAGATGACGCACAGTGGTGTAGAAGGTACGGAGTTTTTTCTCTCGCAATCCGGCATGTGTTGTAGCATTTCCATCATTAGTTTTACCAAAGCCTTCATACACAAAACTTATTTATACCCACAAATACGAGTTTTAGAAGCAGTCACAATTTTTTGAGCGGGACTATTTCTTTAGTCGTGGAGCAAATTGGCTGCTGCACTTCGGTCATCTGGGTGGAGCTTCTCCTGCCTTCTTAAGTTGTACCAGACTATAGTTTACTTGTAGTAAGTGCAATATACATGTGAAAAAATTGTATGAAGAGAACTCGCTCACCGGCAGGACCTTTGAATAACATGTCCAACGCTCTACCAATAAGGCTATCCTCTTTACTTTCCTTGGCTTTCTTGTCTTTTCGTTCTGATTAAAGATGCAACACTCTTATTGTGCATCACTGCAAGCTTGCATGTAGGCCCCTAAATAAGAGCGGCTGTCGTGTTGTGCTTGTAATCAAGACTGCATGCACGCAGTAGAATGTCGTGCAAGCGCTTTGTGTCATGATGTAGCATTACGAGCACTGTAGCATATGAAAAGTGGCTTAGTTAGAAAGTAGTGTTCAGGCACTTCTACTCTGAAAAGTGGTTGGAGTCATTAGCTCGCTGCTTGTCACTCCTGCAGCTTTGCCTGCAAGGATTGAGTCTACAAATATCTATTCTTGCGGTTGATTGGACATACCGTGACCGATTGTACCACTACAGTAACAGAACTGTGCCTATTCTCGAGCTGCACTTGGTTGGTTGCCACTTTGCCCAATCTCGCAGTCACTTTCACTGCTCGCGAAGTTAGCAATTCTTCAGGGTAGGCAAGGCTTCCACTCCCTTTCACTGCTTGTGTATAATTTCTACTTTAATCATTTCCCTACTTTCAAACAGCGTTATCGAAGTAGTGCCTCGCTTGTTTCATTGTTGTACCTCAAGCTTTTCAACTTTTTTAAGGCTTGCATGATCCACAGTGCATCTTCTGATATTCATCAATGGCATTTTTCTCTGCTATAATACATATTTACCATCACACTGATGCTGAGAGCACTCTTTTCCCATGCTTATGCAAAATTAACTATTGCTTTGGCTCTGCTTCCATTCGTTAAGAGCATTACCTAGTTCGAATGCGAGTGCACGTTGGGTTGCTTTGAAGTTTGCCAAGCCCGAGATGACACGAGCATTGGTAGCTTGTATTGTCATTGCTGCCGCTTTGTTACATGCAGTGCTATCTTTATCCAGAATTGCAAAAGTTTGGGTACCATGTAGCCTACGCATACATGTGAAAAATTTAGTATTAGCACCGATTGCATTGCTTTTTCCATTTACCACTATAAAATACTGCTGCTCTGAAAGGTATTTATCACTAGCAACCATATTAACGTGCTAGTGCTGGTGAGAAAGGCTCTGAAATCGCTACCCATTGTAATAACTGGTCGTTTTAGTTTAAGCAAATACCAAGTATCAATTGTAGTGCCAATACATCAGTATCAAGCCTGGAGGAGCAGGAAGGGAAGAATTGAAAGGCGGGGAAGTTAACCAGATGCACGTCTGGTTTACTGCCCGGTACTGAGGGAAGAGGTGAGGCGATAGGAGAGAAGAGCACTGTGTGGGTACATATGACCATGTCCATTGTACGCTTATAGGTGGTCACTTAATTAGTCCGGCCGATTTTGGAAAACCTAGCAATGCCTGCATCGCTTTGCTGGCTTGCGACGCATAGAGCCTTGAACCGAGGATCTTCTCTTCGGAAAAAGCTCTGTTATCTAGTTTCAATTAGTGCATTGCATTTGCTCGCAAAACAATCACATGAACACAGATGTTCTATTGTCTCATCAGTATCGCACGACTCGCATCTGGAGCTATCTGCTGTTTCTATGCAAAAAGAGTACGCCTTCTTGAAAGCTACTCCTAACCACAGGTGGCACAGTAAAGTTTTATCTCGGAAGTTTGATGGAACTTGAAGCTTTCTCGATGGGTTTAATTTATGTAGGTGGCGTTTCCCGACACTGGGGTCACTTGGCCAAGTTTCCGACATTGTGTTGGCGAACAAGCGAAGGCCCCTTTCAGCGTCGTTTCTCGACAAGGGTGTTGGGGTTGCTGTCATAGTATGATATAGAAATGGCGTTTTGAGGCACTGAACTCTTTAGCTACGCTACATCAAAATACAGTTGTATGTTATTTATAAATAATGGCACTGACCCAAGCGAGGCATGAGAATTCAGGCCTTCATATGAACTGGCATCAGATTTCAACTGCTTTGATCAAGCAGCTTTTATTTTGCAATATATTTTGGTTTGTCACGCTTGCTCTGAGTAGAGGTCTCGTATTGAGGTGGATTTTGCTGTGCAGCCATTTACACTCGCCCAAACATTATACAAGTGTTGCTTTGATAATGCATTTCTCCAACTTATCCTTGCTGAGGCAATATTTTTCAGTATCTTGGCTACACTGCATTGTCTGCTTGGCATTCTAAGTCAGGAGAAACTTGGGGATATGTAATGTGTTTAAACAATCTGGTACAGCTGCAGAGTTGTTTACATTGTTGATTGTTGCCCATATCATTGAGTTAGCAGGGACTGTGCAAGAGTAAAAAGTACCATAGCCTCCTCTATAACTTTGTGCCCGAGCGGTCGGTCCCTCAGCGCCGTCCCCCGAGCTATTATGGGATGCGAGCGCTCCTGGCGGAGCGCCGAGGCGCAAAACGAGAGAATGGATGGCAGCTATGGAGAAAAAACCGGCTTTGAGTAACTACCGAAAGGGCAAAAATGAAATAAGGAGGGAGGCATTTTACGATAATTCAAGGGGAAGCGCTTTACTGTTTGAAGCGAGATCGGGTTGCCTTAGAACGCGTAGTTATAAAGCAAGATTCAGTAAAGAAGAACAATGCACATGCTGCGGGAAAGATAAGGAAACAGCGGAGCATGTTCTGATTGAATGTGGAGATATCCACCCAGGTGTACTCCTGTATCCGTCAACTGAGCTCGTAATGGTTCTAAATTCTCTAAAGAATTACGCGGAAGTTTTCCTCGCAAGAGCGAGAAAGATGAATCAGCCACTGAAGGCTGCCGTTGACAACGCCGCGCAAATACTACAGAAACGTGACAAACTCAAGTGCTCGACCCCGGGACATCATAAAAAACTTTTGGAGGTTGTGCTCGTGAAGTTTCTCCGCCCACTTTTTCTGAACTTCGCGACGAGTGTGACTGACAAACACGACTTGGCAAAAGATTTTCATGTCAAACCATTGTCTCGAAAAGTGCTCAAGCTTTGAGCGCGAAATCAAATAACAAAGCTCACATTGCATTCTGCATACAGTGCTTGTGTTAAAAATTTGGTGTGTGCGCACTTCTTAACGTATACGCATAATCCAATGCAATGTAGACGGTTTCTAGACCGTCATAAACGCAAGCGTGCATAGGCCGCGTCGTCTGCTGTTATTATGGGATCGGTGCGGCATCTGGCGGCGAGCGCCAAAACTATAAGGGACGGATGGCGCGTATGTATTTAGCGCTAATGCGCGGGCACAAAAAAATATAGGAGGCTATGAAAGTACTCTCAATTTAAAAGTTGCTGAAAACTGATGGGAGGTGGGTGAAAGGACAGCAGCAGTGGCATGTCTACAGTAGCAAGTAGATTGCACAAATGCTGTTTGTCCCGGTGTACTGAATAAAGGAGGGTATAGATGCCACAAAGTTCCACCCCCTTAGGGGGGGTATCATATTCCAGGCGCTGCCCTCACAAGGGGAGGGCACTCGTGTATCGGCTGCACGGCAGCTGTCTGTGTGCCGCCTTTTGCCATATCAGACGAGCACATTTGTATAACGGAGACTGACAGGTCAACGGAAACAGAGCTTCTGGGCACCTTTTGTGGGTAGGATGATTCACCTGTTTATGTGAAAGCAGATATAGTTTTGAAGAGGATGGAGGAGGTAAGAAAAAAATGTCGCGCACATGAAAAAAAAATTGCCTCGATGGTAAGGATGAGACTCTCAAAACGAGGGCATTTCTATTTGCTAGTGTCGCTCGCTTTATTTCATTTCCCGTTGTCCTTCCTTGCTTGCCACTATATGGCAAGCATTTCTAGTGCAGTAGCAGTAGCACATAATTTGCATCTAGTGTTTTGTATTAGTATTTTTTGTTTCCTATTTTCATTGGGAGAATGCCTGGCCAGATACCGCTTGGCACCTTGTCATGTACATGGGGCATGCAGACAAATGAATACAAGTATTCTCTCAATGTTTTCTATTACTGAAAATCATTGTCACTTTAAGTAAGACGCCTTCATATTCTGTGCACTTGGTGCTACAATTAGCGGTAGTTTTTTTTCCGTAAAGCTTTCTTGAAACAGGTTTTTAGTCGTAATAGTCAATCAGTCTGCATTCATAGTTGGAACGATTCGGCTTTGCCTTCTGATCTGTAGGACTGTTCAAGCAATTTATATTCAACTGTGCCTTTTGCTCCATTTTGCTAGTTATACATCTATAGGCCTATCAGCCGAGGGGAGGGGGACGCCAGCCAAAACACGACACACGAACTAAAGCTGCAAACTTACTGCTGTACAACTCGTACCACACTGGCAACTCTAAACCTGCTCCTAAGTAGTACTTTCTGCTACAAATCTGTGCCAGAACAGCTTTATTGATGTTCTGAATCCGCAACTAGCTGGACCACTTCAGCAGGCTGTACCTACTCAATATTGCAGCCGGTGGTTGTAATGGGATAAATGGACATCCGAGTATTTTGAAGCGTTATTCTCATATTTGCAATTAGTTTTTAAATTTGATAAGGCCTAGGTTCTTTTGTCCATTTGATAATACACCCATTTCAGCACTCACACAATGGAACATGTTTCTTATCTGTACTTTGTATTGTACTGTAGTCTACATTATCACCATTCTTCTGCTTTCACTAAATATTGTCAAAAAATATCCATGTGAACTTCCAAATGTCTTGCGATCTGTCGAGATCTGGAAGTCTTTTTCTGCTAATTAAGGAACCTCGGTCATCAGAAGTCTTTACCCCTGGGAATAATCTTGGAAGATAATTTGACATTTCCTGTTTCCTCTTGATAAAGGCTTTAACCTGAGCATGTCACATGATCACTTTTCAGCTGATGCATTTTTTTCTTAACTGTAATGCACTTTCCTTGTCTGCTCAAGTTTTCGTGGCAGATTAAGGTGTTCTCGCATAATGTACTTTTGAGATCTGCATTGATTTATGAATAGGAATGGCTTTCCGGGCATCAGTGCCCATCTTCTAGTCTTGGGTTTCTTCCTTTGTCCTTGTTTACTGTGCTTTCTCGAGTGCGACATTGTGTAAGCTCTCCCAAACTTTTGTTCATGTAAACCCGAGCAATTTCAGTGGTACTAGTAAACAGACCTCTCACAATACTAGAAACACCACTGTTCACTAAAAAAATGCTCTTGGTAACACCTCTCAGCACTAATACGAGGGGTGGAGCTGCCTTGAATTTCACGCACACTTTCCATGACATACCCTGGGGTGCAACAGCTCTGCCAATTTGATAAGATTCCCCACTCTTGCGCAGAGCTGTGCAAAATTTTAGACCAACCTCAGTTTTCTCAGTTGCGCCGATTTCGGCAAGAAACGGTGGCCACGTTGGCTATCTGCTTGCAGTTTGCAGCATAAATCAATCCAAGCGCAGAGACCCTAATCGTAAACTACGGTGTAAGATATATTCCTATAAGGTAAGGGCACTCTCGACGCGTGATTAGTGTAACAAAGCCGCGCGCCATCGGTTCACTGACCGCTGCGGATACCTATCGGCGGGACGACGTCACTTGAAAACAAAAAAAGCGTTTCTGTAGCCACCAACGCCTCTCGGGTAATGGGAACTTCATTGTCGGCTAAAGTGGCTATGGTATGTTAGAAACTAAAGTTGGAAGCGTATACAGAGTTTCCCGTGCGTGATCACTTGACGTGCTTTGAAAATCGGCATTGCCGACGGCTTCGTTGGTTGTCGCAGCAATGGCACATAAAACATTTTTGTCTTGAAGTTGCGTTGTCCCGGCGATAGATATCCGGTGTCGTTGGCGGGCCAAGAAGCGCACGGGGTTGTTACTTTATCTGGTTGAACCGGCCTTGCAAGCAAGAGTAGTTGTGCTCTAGACCTAATCCCATTGCGAAAGAGTATGAAGGGGGGGTGAGGTAGTGGTGTCTCATGACTTCTTCTTACTCATTCAAAACGCTGTTAATCCACCTTTGCTGCAGTACACCAATGCCCTGCGGAAAAGCGTGCTTTAATATTAAAGGCGCTGTTAGTGCTAATAAGGGACACAGCACATTTTGTTCATGAAGGGGGGGTGAGGTAGTGGTGTCTCATGACTTCTTCTTACTCATTCAAAACGCTGTTAATCCACCTTTGCTGCAGTACACCAATGCCCTGCGGAAAAGCGTGCTTTAATATTAAAGGCGCTGTTAGTGCTAATAAGGGACACAGCACATTTTGTTCAACTACTCAAGCGTGTATAAGGTGCATAAATGTGAGCATTAGTTGGATTGATGACGTCTGAAAAAGTTACTGGCAATTATTTGCAACAGTGTACGACATTTTCAGCACCCTAAAGAAATCGTGCCAGTTTTTATTTTCTCGCTACCCCACCAAATCCCGGAATTTCGAGCAATTTGCACTCGGAACATGCTAGTGTGGACATTTTCATTATTTGCTCAGTGAGGTGATTGATAATACTGATTTTATTGAAATAGCAGTGCTCTTACTCACAGTGCACGATTTAGGGCATGTTGAATGATTTGTTCATATTTTTTTTTTCAAAATGTAAGACTTTTTTCGTGCTCCTCCAAATTCGGTCTTTCGGGGTACAAAATGAATGTTTTGTTCAGCGTGACCTGTTCTAAATTTGGATTTTCGTGCTCCAAAAGGAACATTTTGCTGCTCCAAAAATTGCTCCAAATTCTATTTTGGCTGTTGTACCTCTGCAAGCCATTTTGATCGTATCTTCTCAGGCCTATATTATGCATTGTTAGTGACAAATAATTTAAAGTATACTATGTTTAAATTCACAGCAGGACAACCTGTACTCTACACCAGAGCATTACATCCACAATCAATGTGGTTGCACTAGTGTGACACCTGCCCCTAAACACTATGGTCACTTGTGTGTGGTGTTGAGGAAGGGTTGTGGATGTAAGCTGTGCAAGAAATTTCATTCATCCCTGCAACGGTTCAACCCCACCAGCCCAATTTTTGGTTGGTGCAGGTATGTTTTCATTGTGCATAAACTGCCTATCCAAGCAAGTTCTTCGTTTCAACCTAATAAGGACCTGGGTGATATGCCATCTACAGGATAATGACAAGATGACCATGACTGTAATATAGGAAGCAAAAGTCTGTCAACTCTTTGTATAAGCGCCCTATAGCTGATGCAACTTATCGGCGGTCATGAACTTAACCTAAATATTCACGTCTGCATTGCACAAGTATGTGTGCCTTATTGCTTGCCTGTGCGATAGTCGATGGAACATCTGCTTATCTATATTGCATTTCGTTACAGGCTCTTATCCTACAGATAGTAACTCTGTGCATTGTACGTTGCTGTTTTCTACCTGCGATATGAGTTTCCTGGCTATCTTCGGCCCATTCTGGCTAACAATGTGCCGACCTTTAGTCGGCAGCTTAAAAGGGACACTGAGGTGAAACGTTGAATAAATTTAATGGGATGGATAAATCTCCAAGAGCTCTTATGTGGTTACTTTTGCCACCATAAGTTTTTAGAAAAGGGAAAATGGACGTTGGTTCTGTTCTTAAATTTTGTGCTGAAATGGATGTGTGTGTGTGTGACATCAGTTTGTCTCTATGGCTTCTGTTTTTCAACCATTGCAAAGCAGTTCTTGCTGGCTCAGCCTGGGAATTCATAAACAATTTTTGGTCCGCCTACACCTTCTTTGCACTGTGTATGCACAGACCCTGCTTTTTGGCGACTGCTGTGGCCTCTCCTACCAGTTTTCGGTCACGGTTCTGAGCACTACTGCAGGTGTCGCCGCTCTTTCTGATTTGCTAGTTCAACTGCTCCGTGTATATGACATTGAAGATTACGACATTAAAAATTTAAAAGCAAAAAGAAGCGAGAAAAAAGCTTGTACCGCCGTTTCATTAAATTGGTGAATGTGTAGCTCACGCAGTAGGGATCTGTGCAGTTAGCTGTATCCATGTAATTGGTGTGTTTGCATAATACTGCAGGTTTATAAAGTTTCTTCACTGTCATCTGATCAAGACACATAATTCTCTTACTAAATCGCCGGTTCTGCTAAATGCTTTATTTACAGTCAATTAAGGTGTGCGGTGAAAAAGTGGTCATGTTTTTCAGCTGCATGGCGATAGAGATGAACAAACACCTACACTCGTTCTGGGGTCCACAGTGGCATTGGCCATCAAAATATATAGTGCAACCAACTAGCAGACATTTTTACCTGTAATGGAATAATATCTTGAAAGCTGTAATTTGTATTGTTCAGTCATTGAAACGAAAGACTAGATATATCCTATTCCACATAATTGTCTGAATTCCCTGGATTGTTGAACCACATGGCATCGGTAGGTTTCGCTGCCATATGCCAGAGCAATTTCATAGCAATTGGTTGAAAGCGCTTTGTGTCATTAACTCTGTCATTAACAATCATTAACTCTTCTGGAGGCTCTACTCATGCTATCTTCTCGTGAAATTGCTGCCACAGTGTGGAAATCGATAGTGCTTTTTTTTTATGCACTTTAGATTGAACCAGCTGTTACTAGCAGTGATCCGGAGTATAATTCTGAAACTTAATCTCTTTAGAGGGGACTTCGAATAAGACAAATTCACATTGCATATTTCTCATCTCTAGTTATAAAACTTTTGGAGCAGTTTATCTGAGCATGTGTTAAGGATGGTGTGCAATGACTAGCAAAAAAATTGGCCCCGTATCTGCATGTTTCTGCAAATGTCATCGAAAGACGATAGTCTTGCGTTTAGAGAGAGTGAACAAGACATTTAATTGAAGTTATGCGCAAGGAAATCATTGAGTGGTATTCTGGAGACGCTGCGTTAGTGCCTCGAGCGTGCAGCGGAGGCGAACGAGCGCATCAAGTCACGTTACACATGAAACATGAGCACCATCTGGCAGTTTTCTTAGAAAACAAAGCGCGTGTGGCTCTGAGACGGGTGTGCGCCCATCTTGGAGGTGATAAAGTGTAGAACGCAAGGCGACAGTAGGTACCACCGCTGTCTCGTCTTAGCAGTTTTAGGAAAGTCTTAGCAAAGTGTTAGAACACTCCCCGTTCCGTGCAAGCGTTGCATGGTCTGGGCAGCGTGATAAACGCTGCGGTCCTTAAAATTACTTATGTATGCCTTTTCTAGTAAGACGCACATGCAGAATATATACATGTTATGGTGCCCCAGACATGCAAAATAATTGCTCTTTAATCGACAATTGCACAAGCATGAACGCCCAATCTTGAGCAACATTGGCGGGCGCTGCGGATGGGGTCTGCTGTTTCAAGTACCCGACGTGGTTAAGGGTGGACAGACAAATGTACACAGACCAAAATTTTTGCGTCGAAGGTCCCCAAGAAAGACTATAGTCTTTAATATCACTGATAGGTTTCCATGAATATTTATGGTAATGTAACTTCTGCCTACCAGTGCTGTGCAGACTGGCCAGGTCAAGGGGCAGATTTTTTCATACTTCATTTAGAACCTGTCACTAGGCACAATATTCAATTTGATGCAAGTTATTACTGATTGGGATTGGTTATGAATGTATAGTTGTAACAAATATTCATGTTTCTTGGTTTAGTCAATTTGGCATGTAGTAATTTACGCTGTTTTGATTATTTGCTACTCACCAAAGTGGTGTAAAGTGTAAAGGCACTTGTTTAAAAATTTTTTCCTCTGTGTGAAACAGCATTTGTATGCAAGACTGCTTTGCATGCATGGCGTTCACCCACCTTTGACTATTTGCAATCTGTTTGTTTGCAGCTCACCAACATAGGGATCAATGCAGCCAACGTGGGTTTCAACACGCTCACCATGGAGTCGGACAAGTTCATCTGCGTCCGAGAAAAAGTCGGGGACGCTGCGCAGGTGGTCATTGTAGACATGGCCAACCCGACCAACCCCATCCGGCGGCCCATCTCTGCCGACTCTGCCATTATGAACCCTGCCTCGAGAGTCATCGCCCTCAAGGCGTCGCGCACCCTGCAGATCTTCAACATTGAGATGAAGAGCAAAGTGAAGGCGCACACCATGACGGAAGATGTGGTCTTCTGGAAATGGATCAACGTCAACACCATTGCCCTGGTCACGGAGGGGGCCGTCTACCACTGGAGCATGGAGGGAGACTCCCAGCCGCAAAAGATGTTCGACCGCCACTCCAGCCTCAGCGGCTGCCAGATCATCAACTACCGAACGGATGCCAAGATCCAGTGGCTGCTCCTCATCGGCATCTCGGCCCAGCAGAACCGTGTGGCCGGGGCCATGCAGCTCTACTCGATGGAGCGCAAAGTGAGCCAGCCCATTGAGGGCCACGCTGCCGCCTTTGCCCAGTTCAAGCAGGAGGGCAACACTGAGCCCTCTACCCTCTTCTGCTTTGCCGTGCGTACGCCGCACGGTGGCAAGCTGCACATAATTGAGGTGGGCCAGCCCGCGCCCGGCAACCAGGCCTATCCGAAGAAGGCAGTGGACGTGTTCTTCCCGCCCGAGGCGCAGAACGACTTTCCGGTGGCCATGCAGATGAGCCCCAAGCACGACGTGGTGTTCCTCATCACGAAGTATGGCTACGTGCACCTGTACGACTTGGAGACTGGCACCTGTATCTACATGAACCGCATCTCGGCAGACACTATTTTTGTTACCGCGCCCCACGAGGCCACATCGGGCATCATTGGAGTCAACCGCAAGGGACAGGTAAGCCGGTGGCATCCATAGTGTCTAGCTGCCTCTGCTGCATGTGATCCCACTGCGAAATTCTGAATTTCTTGGGTGAGCACGGAAGTGGGAATGAGTGTCTATGCACATTTAGAAAAAAGCCTGTGCAATTGCCGTTTCACTTATAAAGGGCTCTGCAACAAGCATCAGGAGTAGCCACTAAATGACTTCTCTACGAGTGTTTATTGCCTTACAAACCACTTTCCACAGAACCTTTCAAGTCTGCAAGTATGAGCGAAGCAACGGGGATTTGTGCACTTTCAGTGATTTTTTTTCTTTCGGTGCCTGCTGTGTAGCATGACCTCAGGGTGTGATGACAAGGAGAAAAACACTACACTGGTGTGTATCATGACCTGAAAAACTTTTGCTTTTTAAGATGTAAATGGGTTTGGGGGCTCACTTCTGTTGTGGTGACAAATATGCTACTTTGTAATTATGCACTAAGAGCACGACATTAGCACCTGGGGGTCGTGGTAACTGTATCACAGGAAGTGGAAGTGAGACCTAGGGGCTTGCGAATGCTTGAAAGTGCTCAATGGTGTGAAGTCTGGTCGAGTACCTAGTGCACACTGCCATTTTCCTGTCAGCTTGACTGACAGGTAGTAGCCAAATCTAAACGGCACACTGTTATTCAAATTTCGTTAGCTCACAGGTAGAAGCCGAATATAAACAGCACACTGTTATGCAAATTTCGTTAGCTCAGTACAAGACGACAAACAGACTTGTGTATGAATGGTTTCAAAGCGCGTGGGTCTTAACTGTGTACTGCCTTACACAAGTGTAGAGGTGACCATTGATAGAGACCAGAAGTGCTCAGTTTTATCTTCTGGGTGTTTAGGAAGAAACACACATGATGGTAGTGTTGTTTCCTCCATCTATGTATGCCCTGCCGCGGTAATCTAGGGGATAAGGTACTCTGCTGATGACCCGCAGGTCGCAGGATAGAATCCCTGCCGCGGCAGCTGCATTTTCGATGGAGGCGGAAATTCTGTAGGCCGGTGGGCTCAGATTTGGGTACATGTTAAAGAACCACAGGTGGTCGGAATTCCTGGAGCCTTCCATTGCGGTGTTTCTCATAATCATATGGTGGTTTTGGGACATTAAACCCTACATATAAATCAAATATCCATCTATGTATAGTCAAGTTTTCTTTTAGTTTGTAGAGGTGCAACTGCTGCGCGAATTTCACCAATTTGATACAATTCTCCATTTTTGTGTCGAGCTGCCTCAAAACCATGAAATTGCCGAAATTGCTCCATGCTGCGCCAAAATGCTCGACCAGCTGCAAAATTTTCTGTGTTGTGCTAAAATTGGCATGAAATTAATGCAACATTGGATGCCTGTGGTTTGCGTCGTCAATCAATCCAGGCGTGCAAATCCTAACCCTATACTATGGGGTAAAATCGTGAATCTCGATCGAATAAAGTAACAATGCCGCGTGCCCGTCCATCCACCGACTGCAGCAAGTATGAAGCAACTTCAAGACAAAAAATGCATTGCCATATCCAGAAACGCGTCGTGGGAAACAAGTTTTCTAGTCTGCAAACGCATCTATGGCATGTTGGGAATTAATGTTGGAAGCGCTTGCTGCTGTTACTGCGCGCAAACTCATGTGCGGCAAATGTCGGTGTTCCCGGTGACCATGTAGTTGCCATAGCGATTGAAAATGTGATAGATATCCAGTGCCTTCACCGGGCCAATGGGCGTGCGTCGTCGTTACTTTTAGTCAAATGCACCTTGCAGGCGAGCTGAGAAGTTGTGCTCCAAACCTAACCCTTGCGCCCAAATAAAAAATTGTTGAGAGGGAGTGGGGTGGAGGTTCGAAAACTTTTTTGCCTTGGTCTAACCCATGAAGAATGCCACTTAAGCCACCTTCGCCTTAGTACACCAGTGGCCTGTCAAAAAGAATTTAGAGATTCTGATGGGGCTGTTGGCACTATAGTCACGGGACACAGCACAGTTATTCATTTACTCAAGCATGTATAGACCACATAATTGTGAGTACTAATACGATCGCTTACGTCTTAAACTACTGTCGATCATTTGGAGCACTGAATATTTCTGCAGGCTTAAAAAGTCAAGCAAAACTGTGTGGCAGATTCCTTTTTCGCCACCTCTACTTCTCACTTTTACGGATCTCCTAAATCTCAAGGTGGTCAGCTTGGCAAATTCATAATTCAATCCTCAGAGCCTGTCAAAGTATTTACAGGTATGGTAAATGCCGCCGTGAACTCTATCATTGTTTGCTAAGTGGGGTGATTCAAAGTATGTCTAAATAGCAGTGTATATACACTATGCATAGTTTAGGGGATGTTGAATAGTTTGTACATATTTTTTTGTACATTCTTCTTTTTCATACTGCTCCAAATCTGCTCTTTCGAGATAGAAACGAAAAATGCTGTGGGAAGAAACGAAAAATGCTGTGGGACAGTGCTAAGAACGACAAGCGACAAGGAAAAAAAGTATTCTTAGTATACGACAGGCTTATAGTAGATATAGTAGAGATGAATTGCAAAACAAGAGAGTAAAAGCAGGAGACCGTCAATCTTCCAAGCCGCACTCGTGACCTATTCCAGCACTATGTAACGAACAGTTAAGGCTACTAAATATTAATACCATAAACATTGTGAATAAAACTGAAGCGTTCGAAGTGCTTCTGCTGCAACATGATCCACATATTACAGTTGTTACCGAGACTTGGCTACACGAGCATTTGCCCAATGACGACGTCTTCCCCCCATCCTATACAGTTTTTCGTAAAGACAGACGCACTAGGGGAGGAGGGGTGGCTATATTGGTAAAACAGTGTATTGATGCTGTTTTGTTGGATGATCTTGTTCACATAGAATGCTTATGTATTAGGGCTACATGCTGGGTTCATTGTCTCATTGTAATTGGGTTGTACAGACCCCCAGACGTTACTCCAGAATACCTTAGCACACTGAAAAATTACATGGCCAAATTTCAGAGTAAAAAGGTCTCACTGATTTGGTGACCTGAACCTACCTGGAGTAGACTGGGAGCGCCTTGACGCCGGCATTAACACTTCAAAACATGTTAACATAGTGTTTGACATCATGCTTATACATGACCTATTGCAGGTAGTTCAGGTACCTATGCGCGTACAGAGGGATTCCACCTCAATATTAGATATTGTTTCTGAACCGTAATTTCTCTGAATATACAGTAGAGGTAGGGCAAGGTTTTTTTGATCATAGCTATGTCTTCACTTTCTTTCCTCTTGTTCCACTAACTGGCCATAAAAACCCTGTATTTCGCTGCTTTAAAGACTTTTCCAGGGCTAATGATGCAGATATAATTGAACACCTAGAAACATGTCTTACAAATTTTGATGACGTAAATGTTAGCGTGCTTTGGACACGATTCAAACAAATGTGTCATTTTTGTTTAGATAATTTTGTGCCTTCCAAGCACAAAAAAAGTTAACAACACCATGGATAAATTGCAACATCATTCATATGAAGCGCAAAGTTAAGCGACTAAAAAAAGGCGGGCAACGGCTGATTTGATACATAATGCGCACAACAGTCTTGCTCAACCTGTCCGCAGCTCTAGGGAGTATTACTTTAAAACCTCATTACCTAACTTTATTGCAAATGACCCCAGTAAATTCTGGAGTTTTATCAGTGAAAAGAAAAGACCTGTATCCCAAATATCAATTGATGGAACCAACGTCACCGATCAGAAAGACATTGCCAGGCATTTTAATCAATATTTCGAGAGTGTGTTCAACACTTCTGATTTCAAGTGTATATCTAATGTTACATCCTTTCCTTATGCTAAATCACTGTTTATTTCTTATCCAGGTGTGGTGTCTATGTTGCTAAATTTAAAAACTAAGGCATCCTGTGGTCCTGATAACATACAGAACATATTGCTACAACAATATACTTTATCTCTAGCAAAGTTTTTGGTTATTATTTTTCGCTGTTCTTTTTGTCTTCCCAGCTGCTCAGTGACTGGAAGACAGCCCGCGTTGTACCCATCTTTAAAAAGGGGGACCGCTTACCACTAGGAAATTACCGTCCAATCTCACTAACTTCACAATGTTGTAAAATTATTGAACACATCATAGCTACTAGTATAAACAAGTATATTGAAGAACACTCTATATTAACCATTTATCAACATGGTTTTCGGAAAGGATTTTCCACCGTAAGTCAACTTGTCACACTGTTTTACTCTCTTGCATTAAACATCGATAGACACGGTAGGACAGATATGCTCTTCCTAGATTTCTGCAAAGCCTTCGATAAATTTCCCCATAGTAAACTCATTTCCAAACTTGGAACAATAGGTATACCCGAAATATTCATTCGTTGGATTTCTGCATATTTAAATAATCGCGAACAATACGTTGATGTAGGGGGTCAATATTCGGACTGTCTTCCGGCCACATCGTGCGTACCACAGGGCAGTGTGTTAGGCCCTTTGCTATTTCTGTTGTATATCAATGATATTGTTTATGTTATTCACCCTAGTGTAGAAATAAGATCATTTGCAGACGATTGTGTTTTGTTCAAATAAATACGTTCCACTAATGATTTCAACGATCTGAGCACAAGTCTTTGCAATATATATGAATGGTGCAACAAATCGGGAATGTGTCTCATCGCGAACAAATGTATGTGCCTTCCGGTGACTCGCCAAAAGAATCCACAATCGTATACATACTTATTAGGGTCTTCAGCACTGCAACAAGTAAACTCCTACAAATGCCTTGGTGTGACACTCATTCCAACTTATCTTGGAATCTCCATATTGATAATGTTTGTTCATCTGCCTTTCGTAAACTGTCTTCTTAAACATAAACTTAAAGTGCTCCCACGAATGTTAAACTACTTTGTTACACAGCCCTTGTGCGGCCAAAACTAGAGTACGTGAGCATAGTATGGGATCCTTATACAAAACGTAATATACACTTTTGAGCGTATTCAAAGAAAAGCTGTTAGATTTATGTTCAACAAGTACTCCAAGTTACTCACCCTCAGATTTAATGCTAGCCAACAACATTCCCTTACTGCAAATGTGAAGACAAAAAGCTAGATTAGAATTCCTTGATCAACTTTTGAACAAAAAAATAGCTCTAGACCCATCCCCGTATTTGACACCCCTTAGTAGCCGGCCCACCCGACACCACCACCCAAAGGCCTTGATCCCATATTTTGCTCGCACAGACCTACTAAAGTATTCATACTTTCCAAGAACCATATGTGAATGGAACTGTCTTACTAATACATGTGATGAATGAGCTAACCTACCAAACAACCATCTTTGCCCTTTATTGTTTCGTTTCGCAATTATTTGATTTGTATGTGTATCACCACCCTGCTTGGACCTCGAGTCTGCAGTATTGAATAAATAAATAAAAAAATAAGAAATGAATTTTTTTTCTCGTAACCTGGATTTTAGTGCTCCGAAAGGAATTTTTCTGCTTCAAAAATTGTTCCAAATTTTATTTAATAATATACAAGAGCTAATCCAGTTAAAATATTTGCTGTTTTCCTCATGAGAGCAGTGTTGAGATTCTGTGCCGCCTTGGGATCTCCTGATCATTCTGTTGCAAGCTTTTTCTTATTTTTTCGTGATGTAATGTTCCACTTGTATAGGACTGTCAGAGCTTGTTAGTGCACTGTGTGTGGTTTTCTGTTGCTTTATTCTTCGAATACGCACGACTTCTGATATCTGCTACTGGTCTGTATTCATGATGCAGCCCATCTGCTACTGGTCTGTATTCATGATGCAGCCCTTGGTGGGGGCTGTATGGTGAATCATGTCCTCATGGCTTGTCCATTATAGCTGGCTGACTTTTGCAAGGCTCATGTCCCATGTGTGCCTGTGCAGGTCCTGTCAGTAAGCGTGGAAGAAGAGAACATCATCCCATACATCACGAACGTCCTCCAGAACCCAGACCTGGCACTGCGCATGGCAGTGCGCAACAACCTGTCTGGTGCGGAGGACCTCTTTGTGGTGCGCTTCAACACACTGTTTAGCAGCGGCCAGTACTCGGAGGCGGCTAAGGTGGCGGCCAACGCCCCCCGCGGGGTGCTGCGCACGCCACAGACCATCCAGCGTTTCCAGCAAGTGCCCAACCAGCCGGGCCAGACGTCGCCGCTGCTGCAGTACTTTGGCATACTGCTGGACCAGGGCCAGCTGAACAAGTACGAGTCCCTGGAGTTATGTCGGCCTGTGCTGCAGCAGGGCCGCAAGCAGCTGCTCGAGAAGTGGCTCAAGGACGATAAGCTCGAGTGCAGTGAAGAGCTCGGTGACCTCGTGAAGCAGGTGGACCCAACGCTGGCACTGTCCGTCTACCTGCGTGCCAACGTGCCCGCCAAGGTGATCCAGTGCTTTGCCGAGACAGGCCAGTTCCAGAAGATTGTGCTGTATGCCAAGAAGGTGGGCTACACGCCCGACTATGTGCTGCTGTTGCGCCAAGTGATGCGGCTCAGCCCCGACCAGGGCACGGCCTTTGCCCAGATGCTGGTGCAGGACGAGGAGCCTCTGGCCGACATCAACCAGGTGGGGCTCAGTTGGGACTTGAAAAAAAAAAAAAGGGAAGCTAGGCTTTCTGTGGATCACAACTGATTGGCTGAGAAGGCAATTAATGTGCAAGGTAATATGCAATGTATGAATGATGTGGTATGGGTAATAATACACCTAAATCTAACTTGTGAACCCATATTTTCAGCATTGAATGTGCTGTGCTTTATCCTCCCACTACTGCAATGGCCATCCTTGCATACACTTTCTTGGGAATGTGTGTATTTAGCAGCATCGCTAACTGCCAAAACTACAGATCTGGGAGGTCCTTTTGCAGGTGTTGCTATGGGAGCTTAGGAGAAGGGGGTTCCTGTTAGCAGTGCTGCTGCTAGTTTGTTGAGCACGTCACTTTCTGTGCAGATTGTGGACGTGTTCATGGAGTCCAACTTAGTCCAGCAGTGCACCGCATTCCTGCTGGATGCCCTGAAGAACAACCGACCCTCTGAGAGCCACCTCCAGACAAGACTGCTGGAGATGAACTTGATGACAGCGCCGCAGGTGGCCGATGCCATCCTGGGCAACCAGATGTTCACCCACTACGACCGCGCCCACGTGGCACAGCTCTGCGAAAAGGCAGGCCTCCTCCAACGGGCCCTGGAACACTACACCGACCTGTACGACATCAAGCGGGCCATTGTCCACACTCATTTGCTGAATGCAGAGGTGAGACCGAAAATCTGCCAAAAATCTAATTTTCAATGTCCTCATTTTCATATTCGTTTTACCATCCCACACAAGTCTTCAATTTTCACGAAAAAATACTGCGAATTTATGCCAAAACAGCTGTTTAAAATTTGCTTGGGCAGCTTTTGAACTTTGAAGGGCCGCGCATTTTAACTGCCTCCAACTTGTGAATGGCTTGCCCAATCCCAACCATTTTTGTCGTTCAAAAGCTCTCATTGCTGGCTTTGTTCTCGATAAGCAACGCTGTGCATGACAGCTGTCACACGTACACACAAGCCCCCCACCCCCTCCTCCCTTTTTGCTACAATGGCACGATCGACATGCCTGGCGTAGCTAAAAAGTTTTGTGCAGTGCATAGCTTTCGCAAAAGACGTGTGAAAAATGAACATGCTAATGGCACGACATCGTCGATCCGTGAAAGTGGTGAGCCAGCTACCCTCGACCCTGCGAACCCTCCAACATCTGTTAGCGACGATAGTGTGGGTCTGTGATCCTCTGATTCTGTGGGAGGACAACTGCGCCGATTCCGGTCGCTTCAGAATAAACTTCTGAGTCGTCCCAAGCAGCGACATTTCTCAAGAAAGGGTGTGTGAAACAGTGAAGCTTGATCGGCTCGATTCAACACATGTGACATCACAAGAAAGCACAGTTTTCGCCGATTCCAGCACAGGGACATCATCCTCGGCCACGCAAATGACAGCATCATACTTTATCATTGATCTTGACCTTGTGAATAAGCTCCTTGGTTCTTCGCAGTGCAACATAGGTGGTAGAGATATCAAACTTGCATGGGCAACTGTAACGAAGGCCTAGCCATGAAGCCAACTTTGTTGTGTGGGTGCAACAAGGTTAGGCGAGAGGTAGTGGTTGTGGGCAAAAAAACATGCAACCCCTTTGAAATAAACAGGTCTGCCACATGCACTAAACTCTGCAGTGCTAGTGGTCACTCCTATGGAGGACATTTTCTCGTCAATGAGACTTTTGTGGTGAGGAATGCCCAAAGCCTCTCAGCGATATCTGAAAATAAAACGCTGGGCCCTGCTGCCACCCCAGCTGCTGAAGCAGTCATGACACTGAGGAAAGAAGTGAGCAAAGTTTATGAAGATTTATGCTTTGGGCTTAAAGGAAACGTCGTGTGTTGATGGCACCTGGCTAATGAGAGGTAATTGTTCTGACATTGGTGTTGGGGCTGTAATGGGATTTTTCACTGGGTACATGATTAATGATTAGAGTAGTTTTGTAATGAGCAGCTATAATAGCCCTAAGCCAAACAGCGAGGGCTGCTAGTGGAAACCAAGCCACCATTCTCTCAATAACATGACCAGCAAGAGTTGGGACAGATGGAAGTGGAAGCAGTAAAAAAAAAAAGTTGGAAAGGTCATTGCAGTGCCAAAAGCTTTGCTGCACAACCATGATCCGACTGTGACAGCCGTACACAAGAGAGCAAAGTGTCAAGTCACTAAAAAAGACTGCATTATGTGCAGAGTTTTGCACTACCTATCTTGTTTCAAAAGCACAGGAGGGAAGGCAACAGAAGCCTCAGTGGCAAGGAACGGCTGTTTGAGAGGTAAAACACGGGACTCAATTGAGTTTTCACTCCGTTATCTGGAGCTAGATAACCAAAGGGCAACTAGGGTTAAAACGCTGTGCTGCATTTTTATGCAGGCAACAATCGTGCAGCAGCTGTGTTCAAAGAGCTGCATGTAAGCATCACGCCTACTGGGTCAAGCAGGGCAGAATAAAACAATTAGTCGAACCCTGCTATAAAGAAACTGAAGGGGCGCAGAAGAAGCTTCGTTGAAGCGAAAGTTTCGTTCTAGTGAAATCGGAAAAAGTGTAGCCGTTCTGAACTAGAAAAACAAAGGAACGTTCATTCTCAAAATTCAAAAAGTGTTCGCTGCTTTTTATTCTATCCCAGAAGCATCACGACGCAATTCTCACCCATACATAGTGAGGCCATGGTGAAAAACGCGCTGAAACAATGACTGCAACCGCTTTCATGAACGAACCAAACAGTTGCATTAAGTTGTTAACACCAGCAGCTGTCCGCCGTCAAAATGCCAAGATGGCAGCAGGGTATCGTGGCGCGGTGACTTTTGCCTTATTTTATGCCAGTCTTATCACCCATTACTCGCTGCTAGCCGATTTTGTTGATAATTCCCACAAGCAACCGCTCTGGTTAGTTACCACACTAGCCAGGCGGGGACAAAATGATAAGCACAGGAATCTGCAAAGGCATCGTTCTGCACGTGCACCCAGCAGCTGTGCGAAGGAAACCATGAACGAAGCAACTGAGCTTCAGCTTCAGATCGTCTGTGGCTGTACAGTAAGCACAATCTTCAGCATTTTGATGCATTTCCAGAACTCGGGAAAAACACCAGAAACCACCTTTGTTCAGCAAGCATGGGTGCCGCCATTGCTCGATAGCGATGGCGGTGCCCATGCTTGCTCAACAGTGATAATTTTTGGTGGTGCCAACGCGTGTTTTAGACTTGCCGACATATTTTCGGGTTCTGACAATGCACAAGTGTTAAAGGTTTACTGTATAGCAATAAATATTTGAGCCTCGAATCGTATCGTGGAATTTCGTTGAAGCGGTACGGCAGAAAAAAAAAGTGTTCGTTGTGGCGACAATATTTATGCATAGACTCGTAAAGACTGCTGAGGAGGAACCTTGAAGTTTTCGTTGTAGCGGCGTTCGTTGTAGTAGGGTTCGACTGTAGCGGCAAAGCAAGGCTTCTGCCAAAAATGAGCAGCATCATTTAGATCATTTAGTATCGCCAAAGCAGTAAAACTAAAGAAAAATGTTATGGATCATGACTAGTTTCCCGGTGCATTTTAAAAGGCTTCTTTTCTATTTTTGGTGGGGGGGTTCATAACTGCCCTGCTACAACTATTAAGGGGGGACGCGGCACTTCGGGACGAAAATCAGCCAAAAAATCGAGTTTTCGCGGACCTTCTTTTCGCGTTCCCGACATCATTGCGCACCTATTTACAAAATTTCATAGCCGAATACCATCAACTTTTATCGTTATTCAACTTTAAAAAACCGAAAACGGGCGTCCTGCCCTTTAAATTGAGGGCGAATAGCGCAGGTTTCGGCTCTACGATACGCGGGAACTACGCGCTCGATCGGCGTCATTTTGGTCTTGTTTGAAAGAACACGTTTTCAGCTGTTTTTATTCAGTAAGCAACATTGAGCGTTTCCCCGGCTCGTAAAACGGGGCCTCAAAGACGAAGAGCCGCGCTCACTGCCATTGGCTAAACGGCGCACGTGACTGAAATGGCGCTTTCCGGTTGGCTGGAAGCTCGCGGCTTGCGCCTGCATAAGTGAACCGACGCCATTTTGAAAGGGTTACCGCTGTGACGCCTCGAAATCGGCAGAGCACTCTGAAGCTTCTGATCGTATCGCCATGCCTGGAAACGCAAAAAAGTATCGGACCGTGCACGCATTTGGTTGCAGGAAACGCAAAGGTCGTGGGAGAAAGTCTACGAAGTCATCAGAGCCCTTGGTTGACTCCGACGAACGATGTGTCGACGCTCCGCGGCCGTTCAGCGATGGTGCGACCGAGCGCGTTGCCTCCGACGACGATGACGGTGAAGCGAACTCCGGACGACTAGGAATCGACGCCAAGGTGGTGACAAACGCCGAAGTTGAAGAAAATCATGCCCGGGAGAAAGCGACGCTCGACCGGCTTTCATCGGCGCCAGCAACTGCACGGAAAATTGACTTTTTCACCGCGAGTTGTAGAGAGGCAACCGCACAGGACTCGGACCACGCTGCTCCTTATCTGCTTATGCATCTAGATATCCTAAATGCGATAATGGGTGCCTTGTGTTGCAAAGCCTGCCACGGACCGGCTACGATCGTCGGAGGGGATCGGGACTACGGACTTGCCGTTAAAGTGCTAGTGCAGTGTGAAAGGTGCGGCGAGATCGCGAATGAATGGACTTCGCCCCGCGCGAACAGCACGAAAGCGTGCAATCTGTTTGAAGTAAATCTTCTCGCTTCGAGGGCGATGGTGGCTACCGGCAACGGCCAAACGAAAATGAACGATATTTTCGCAACAATGGGCATCTCACACCGCGGTATGCACCACAAGACGTTTCAGCGGCATTTGAAGAACACGCTGGCACCCGCTGCAACGCGAGCGGCTGAGTCCGCTATGAGCGAATGTGCGGAAAAGGTTAGAACAATTTATGATGACTTGTGCTTCGGCCACCGGGGCAATATTGCCGTTAGCTACGACGGCACGTGGAAGACGCGAGGCCATTCTTCCCACATCGGCGTGGGCACAGTTATCGAATTATTTAGTGGCTACGTGTTGGACTACGTCGTTCTTTCCAACTTTTGCCTAGGCTGCGAGGTGGGCCCAAAGCCTAGTAGTGAGGGCTATCAAGAATGGAAGGCTAACCACAAATGCCAAAAAAATACGAACAGCAAAGCGGGGCAAATGGAAGTGGAGGCGGCTCTAATTCTATTTCAGAGGTCGCTTGAACGCCATGGCCTGCGCTACACAACTATGCTGTCTGATGGAGACGCTAGGACATTTCGCGCCATACAAGACGCCAAGGTGTATGGTTACATTGACGTGCAGAAGGAAGACTGTATTAATCATGTACAGTGGAATCTCGATGATACGAATCTCACGGGGTCACGAAAAATATTCGTATTAGCCGAAATTCGTATCATCGGAACAAATAAAACTACCTAAATTAACAAAGAGTCAGACGTGAACTCATCCAGGCACAAGTACGTGAAAAGCATTTATTCACTTGCCTCGGGTGGGCGGCGCACTGGTCAAGAAAAAGAAAAATCTTCCGATTCTTACAAGCCATCCTCCTGTCAAGGAGTGACAAAAACTCTTCAAACAACACGCTGTCATCCACGCCTTTTTGTTTGCGCGATAGACGCACGGCAAACGACTCTCGCGCTTGAAGCACCGAGGCTTTTGGAACTTTCCTACTACGGTCAGCTTAAGCTTTTCCGATCCGTCGGCTTTACAGCACAAGAGCACAGTAATACGCTCTTTGCTTTTTTCCTCCTCTGCATGTTTCGCCTTTTAAACAGAGGCTCTTTTCGGGTTGCAGGTTAAAAAAGAGACCTGCCTCATCAGCATTAAAAACATCACGAGGCTCATACTCTGCAATGAGTGACGGCAGCTTCTCTAACCAGTGGCTGACAACTGCCTCGTCAGCTTTTTTCACTTCGCCGCAGACCCTTTTGTAAACGAGAGCGTGCCTAGTCTTAAAGCGCTGCAGCCACCCCACCTGAGGCCCGAAATCCGTCGATATGCAGAGCAAGTGCAAACTCGTCGGCTTGCTCCCGCAAAACTTTGCCATCGATATTCACGCCAGCTGCGGTTACCTCTTTAAACCAAGTCAGGAGAGTCTCTTCAAGTTTCACGTGCTGAGCGGTCTTCGCTTGCTTTGCGTTGAACGTTGAATGAAAGCACGTTTTTCATTATGGTCTCTCGCTGTCCAACAACTGTGCTCAGTGTTGACGTTGCAAGGCCTAGCTCCTTAGCCAACTCCGTCCGCTTTCTCTTAGGATCCTCATAACCTTTCGAAGGATGTCTAATTTCTCCTTAAAGGAGAGTGTTTTTCGCTTGCGAGACATAGCTCGTTGCGACTAGGCAAAATGTCGCAAACACAAAGAATGCGTCCGAAGCAGAGCACTGCAACCACTCCGTCCAACGCCACGCAGAGAAAGAGGAAAAGCACAAGAGCAACAAAAGCGTCACCGCCCCACTTGACCCGCGCAGTCCGCCGCGTCGTCGCGTCCTCGCCGCCGCACCCAAAAACAGAGAAAGAAAGGAAACCGTGGCCAGCGCCATCTCTAAACCTAAACCGAAATCAAAGGGCGCAAGCAGTCTCCGAGGTCTCCGATATTGCGCACGCTGCGCGCCGATGTTGGAGGCGCCACGCGCTCTTGGCTGGCACCGTTGGCAAAATGCCAAACCGGCGGCGCAGCGCGCATTCCGGCGCACGGCTGAGCGCTGTTCCATTTCGCGGCCGTCAGTGGGGCGGCGTTCATTCGTATCAAACGACGGGGGCAGAAAATCGATTCGTAACAAACATACTCTAGCGCATTGCAAAGTAATGGGGCTCGGCAGGGACCACAGAAAAATTCGTATCATCCGGAAATTCGTATTAGCCGTGATCGTATCATCGAGATTCCACTGTACAGAAACGGATGGGCACCGCATTGAGAAACCTGGTGCAGAAACAAAAGTGCGATGGGAAAAGAGGCCTTGGTGGGAAAGGCAGGCTCACAGGTGAGCTGATCACCAGGCTGAGCACATATTATGGCCGGGCTCTGAAATCGCATGAAGGTGACGTGGGCGAGATGCAAAAGGCTGTGATGGCCACATACCGCCACGTCACCTCCACTGATGAATGCTCGGACCACAGTCTGTGCCCAGCTGGTGAAACTTCATGGTGTCGGCACAATGCCGCAAAAGCAAAGGGTGAGCCCGACCCCAGGCATGCCTACAATCTACCGAACGACGTGGCAGAGGCATTACTACCGGTTTATACCCGGCTTTCGGAAAGAGCCCTGCTTCAGAGGTGCGAACGCGGCAAAACGCAGAACTCCGAGAGCCTACATTCGGTAATCTGGAGTTTGGCCCCCAAGGAGCACCATGCGTCCCTGTTCGCTGTTGAAGCAGCTGTTGCAGAAGCAGTGCTGCGCTTTAACACGGGCAATTTGAATTCTGCAACGGCAATCTTAGGTGAAATGGACATGAATGCGACAAGTACTGGTGCCAGGAGAGCGAGAGAAAAAGACCACCGTCGCAGCATTGTCTCCAATAAGAAAAGAACAGCCTCATTGGAACTCCGGAAGCTAGTGAAGAGGAGGCATGAGCACAGAATGCATTCAGACTATGCTTCTGGTGCGTTTTGAGGTTGTCTTGTTGCATCTTCTGCAATAAAAATGTGTGCCCACGTTTTTTCTCGATTTCTCATAACGACAATTTTCATGTGCTTCCCATTATGCCGGAGCAATATCTCTTGTTCTATCTGGGTTATCATTACGATTTCTTTTTTGTTTCGAAGATAAATGCAGGGGATGTGTCGTAAAGTAAGTTTTATTGTAATAATTTTTGGAGAAAATTCTCTAAATGGATCTTTTGTTTCAAGTGTAGATGGGGAAATTTTTCATGTCATATTCAACATCCCACAACTTTGCTTCGAAATAGCCCAGAACAAGGATTTATACTTTATTGCACACTGTGAACATACCGAATTGGTTCTATAGGTTGCACATCAATATCCAAGTTACAGTTAATTAGCTAATTAGGCCTTAATTGAAAAAAGTTGCAGTTCATTATATCTTTAAAACTAATTGTCACAGCAAAAAAAGAATTAGATTTTTGAAATCAGCAGTAAAATCTACATAGGCTCTCCAAATTTGACTGAGGTACTCGCAAAAATAAAAGTTTTTGGAAGGTGTAGCATCCCCCCTTAAGGAAGTTGTGGCACATGTATTTTTGCTGTAACACTCCTGAACCTTCTGGTGTCAGTCTATGCAAAACCTCATGCACATTTCGTGAAATTTTTTTGCCGTTTTTTCAATGGCATTTTTGACCTACAGTAAAATGTCGTTAATTCCTAATTTCGGTTAATTCGGCCAAAGTGTCTGGTCCCGTTTAAAATCTACATTGTTCTATGGCTGAGAACTCTAATTCGGATAAATTCGGCCGCGTTTTGGTTAATTTGAACGCCCGACTGCGGTAGTCACGACGGGGAAGCAGCAGCGGATTCTGTCAGCCAAATCGACGGCGCACCGAAATAACTTTGGGATTAGAATGTGGCCTCTGAGATTCATCTCGGAGGCACCCCCCCCCCCCCCAAAAAAAAAAACGCACACACATGGTGATTTAAACAACCAAAATGGAAGGCAGAGCATCGCTACTGTCATCAGCAATGGGCAACCCACGGATTTGTCTTTCTTTTTTTTTCTTGTGCGTCGAACACATTTGCGTGATGGTTGAGTTGGATTGCTCATCTCTAGTCTGCTTTAAATTATTTGTATGTGATCAGTGCCATCTGTAGTCTTACTGTTTGCTGTTTTTTGAAAAGTTTGCCGGTTTTTATTTCGTTTTCATCACCATGTGTTTTTTGTGTGTTTGTGCTGTCAATTTTGTGCTGGGATGGATTCCCCTCCATCTCCTGTGGCCCCAACTCTCACAGCGAAGAGGGTGAAGTACGAAGCAAAAGATTTGCTGCGAAGATAAAAATGTTCAAAGCGTTGCAAGCGGGAGAATCTCGAAAGGTAGTGATCGAAAAGTTCAATGTGAAGAAAAGCACGTTGAGCACTTGCGTGAAGAACGAAGAGCAGATTAAGTGCTGTCGTTCAAAGCTACAGTTTTTAAGAATATTACAGCAGGTTATTTCATCCTCTCTAAATGTGTGGCAGATGTTCAGGTGATAATGTGTGCTGTGGAACCAAGGGTGTTTCAGCAGGGAAATGTTTTTAGATGGTTTTTTTAAAATATGCTTTGTTTGTCTTGTTTGTAGAGCCTAGTGAAAGGTTGACGTAGACAATGTCTTTTTAGTGCAGGTGATGCTGTGTAAAGGCAGTATTTAAAATTTAGTTCTCTTATCATTGTTTTTGATACTTTTGCCTGCAAACTGTGTTTTGAGTTGTATCCTAACATGATTTCGTGCTGCTGTTCCGTTCCATGCAGTGGCTGGTGAACTACTTTGGCTCGTTGTCGGTGGAGGACTCCTTGGAGTGCCTGCGAGCAATGCTGACGCACAACCTGCGGCAGAACCTGCAGATTTGCGTGCAGGTGGCCACCAAGTATCACGAGCAGTTGACGACCACCGCGCTCATTGACCTGTTTGAGTCGTTCAAGAGCTATGAGGGCCTGTTCTACTTCCTCGGCTCTATCGTGAACTTCAGCCAGGACCCGGAGGTGCACTTCAAGTACATCCAGGCCGCCTGCAAGACAGGCCAGATCAAGGAGGTGGAACGCATCTGCCGAGAGAGCAACTGCTACAATGCTGAGAGAGTCAAGAACTTCCTAAAGGAAGCCAAGCTGACTGACCAGCTGCCACTGATCATAGTGTGCGACCGCTTCGACTTTGTCCACGACCTGGTACTCTACCTGTACCGAAATTCCCTGCAGAAGTACATCGAGATCTACGTCCAAAAGGTGCGTGCCTCCTTTGCTAGTCGTGCGACGGTGAATGGATGACGTGGTATCGTAATTTGCACTTAGCTTGTGCCGATGAGAGAGTTCAGCATGTTTGACTATACAGTAAACTCTCGGGAATCCAACACCCGTTATTTTGGTTAATTCGGCCACGGCGTCTCGTCCTGTCCAAAATGTACATTGTTCTATGACTAAGGAAACTAAGTTTCACACAGCATGAAACTTAGTTTCCTTAATCAGGTGAGCCGACTAGAGGCTGCTGGGTTCCCTCGATCGGTCATTACGGCCGTTGCTGAATCACTTCTGCAGAAAATTAAACCTGGAACACTGGAAGCGATGACTGCTACCCAGCCCTTAAGGATTAGGCCACAAGTTGTGCCATATATTCATAAGGTCTCGCACAACCTTAAGAAAGTCGCGGCCAGGCACGGCGTCCCGGTGGTGTTTTCTGCACCAGAAAAAATTGGAAGACTGTGCCAACGTGTGTGCGATAAAAAGAAGCGCGGCTGTCAGAAGAAACATGAGAGGGCCTTTGTTAAGTGTTCTATGGGGGTTGTGTACTCCATACCCTTTATCCCGCGGAAAAGCTAGTATTGGCCGAACCGAACGGTGTATTAATGACCGATTAAGGGAACACGCTCAAAAATTAACAAAAAGAGATGACAAGTATGCGCACCTGGTTGCGCATGTCATCTCGTGTGGTTGTGACGCACAATTTTATGAAACGAAGATTCTAGGCAGAAGCGCAAGTAAAACTGCACGTGAAGTGTTAAAGGCCTTTTTTATTGAAAAAAATAAAGATCACTGTGTGAGTGCCCCTTCAATTTCGTTGTTACCAAGCGAACTTCAGTTTATAGCTCCAAGGCTATGACATTGATTAACTGTACGTTTTGATAATGTATGCTGTTGGCCTTCTTTGGTGTGTGTGTGCGCACAATGCGTCCTGTATATATTCAATCAAGCCTTCGTGCTATGAATAAATCAGTTGGAAGTGAGCGCTGTGTGTTTGATGCATGGGTGTGTGCGTGTGTGAGTGATCGTGTCAAGTTTTTGCGCTCGAACTAACTTTTCGAAATGACATACGTGTGCAGCCGCCCCTCGATGCTGACGGATATGATGGATATGATGCTGACGAGCGTCCACGCTCGTCAGCATCATATCCATCAGAAGGAAAGCATTGCATGCTTTCCTTCTTTCCTCGTACAGTGTGCGCCGACTAAGCCACCTGCAGGAACTTGGCAAAATTGTGACTTCGTCGCACATTGCGTCCATGAAGCAAACCGCGATCAGACTTTTTAAAATAGGTCTGATGGTGTAGGAAACATTTTTCAAGTGCTTTGTTCTTACTCGCGATAATTCGTACCCTCAGTTAATTCGGACATTTTCCCCGGTTTCGTGAAGTCCGAATAATGGGGTTTTATTGTACTGGTTGTTTTTTTCGTGCGATTGTCAGCTGTTTATAGTGCAAGGAAATGTAAAGCAGTAAAGAAACAGCATCATCGTTTTAGTGTGTTGTGCACAAAAGTAGGGCTTGCCATTACGATACAGATGGCACAGATTTCTTAGCACGGAGCAGCAGTCTTTGATTGCTGTTCTCTAGTCTCTGGGAAGCAGCATATCTTGTCAAACTGCAGTGCAATGGCAGATAAATTGAAGTGAGTTTGGTCCGTGATTCGAGAAATTGATCGCGTGTAACCCTTGAGCGTTCTTTGTTGGACGTGCAGGTGAACCCTTCGCGCCTGCCCGTGGTGGTGGGTGGTCTGCTGGACGTGGACTGTGCGGAGGAGGTGATCAAGAACCTGATCCTGGTGGTTCGCGGCCAGTTCTCAACCGACGAGCTGGTGGCCGAGGTGGAGAAGCGCAACCGGCTTAAGCTACTGCTGCCCTGGCTCGAGGGGCGGCTGCACGAGGGCTGCCAGGAGCCGGCCACCCACAATGCGCTGGCCAAGATCTACATAGACTCCAACAACAACCCAGAGCGGTTCCTGCGTGAGAATCCTTACTATGAGAGCACCGTTGTGGGCCGATACTGCGAGAAGCGCGACCCCCATCTGGCCTGCATTGCCTACGAGCGGGGACAGTGTGACCGAGAGCTGGTCCAGGTAACCACCTGAGCTAGTTTTTAAGGCTTCTCATTTCGATGGTGGCTCATTGCAGAAACACTAATGTAGCCTAGTTGCATGGTTACCACTCTTTATCCTGCACGACCTTATCAAGTCTCTTGTTTTCACTTTTCTGGCATGTCATAACTGGAAAGAATAAGAAATTTTACATGCCACATTTACTCTCGCAATAATTGCACCCCGGAAACAAATTGTCAGTGACTTGTTTTTTTTTCTTCCCGCGTAACTATTACTCCCAGAACTTGAAGGGACTGACAACTGAATATACTCCTTGTGGCGGCGAGAGGGAGACGAGACAATGAGACGATGTGTGAAGGCGGCCTTGCCACTTTATTCGTAGGGCTGAAGTAGAGCGGCTGCTGCCAGCGTTCGACACACCAGGCGCGTAAAACTGTTCCGTTACTCAGGCAGCTTGAGCTAGGCATGATCTTTGTTAGAGGCGCGACGTGGTGACTAAGAAATGATGATGATGAATGACGGTAATCGCGCTACATCCTTTTACAACAGACTACTCTTCGCTGTGGAGACCTGTTGTAATGAGGTTATATTGCAAGTGGTTTACACTGTACATAGAGGCATGAGAACGATTGAGCACAGGCACATCACGAACGTCTTCGCCTATGTAACCTCTGCACGAAGTGCATTGGACTTCATTTTGGCCCAGTGTGATAGGCAGCTAGTCTGAGCTTCACAATTAATCTTTCCTCCATTGCCGTACGTAATTGAATAAGGGTGGCATCTGGCCCTCTGTTCATTGCTACGCGATTCCAGTTACGAACACTCCAAAACGGGTGGAGTTGCGTTGCTGCTTGTCACGTGGGTTACTGTGCAGACCACATATAACATACCGTATTTACACGATAGTAAGTTGAAGTAGATTCCAATGTAACTAGACGTCGCTCTCATGAGAAAAAAAAAAAAGCATGAGCACATTTTATACACACAAAAAAAATTGCACACTATAGAGCCACCAGTGTGCCAAGGTGGTTTTACAGCAGTGCTTGAAAGCTGTGCAGAAAAGCTAGCTTTGTGGACATACTCGGGGATCATTTCAGAACGATTTTACAATCGAAACTAGTTTTCGATTTTAGGTCTGTTTCACAACTTTTGATTTCAAATTAGAACAAAATGAGTCTTCATTATTGTGCTTGCTACAGGCATCACAGTTGCTTTCTCGCCCACAAGTTTAAAAGCAAATGCCTTTATAACGCGAGCTTTGGTTTTTGCTGCCAATGCATGAACTTATGCCAGCTTGGTAGGCTTTTGTAGTTGATCTCCCAGCTGCGAACCCAAACTCCTTAACTTGTGTTACTCTTGGTTCAGTTCTTTAGTGCAATCTTTTCGACGCCTGATAGTCACATTGTCTTGGAAAAACTAGCCGCGACATGACGAACCACAGGCTAAGCCTATTGTTGGTTACTTTTCACTATCATTTGTGGGCAATTAAAGTTGCAATTTAGTATGGAATCGATATAACTTTTTACAGCTGCTCTACTTCAACGAAAGGAAATTGTATTGTTTATGAAAAGAGGGGCACGAGTGGTATGTCAACACTTGAATGGTGGTTTGGCATACGATAACGTGAAATATACAGTTTGGCTTTCATCGCATTAAATTTAGGCCGTAATTCAATGTAGTTTCGCTGTAATGCACATTATCAAGGTGGTCTGAAACGTAGTCTGTAGATTTCTGCAATGGAAATTTAGTTTCCCCCCCACATATATTTCGTTGGCTACAGGGGTCTTGCAATGTCAATTTTTGGACATTAGGAAATCTGAAGGGTTGTAAGCACCCCGCATTCTCGGCTGTGTGCTCAACACGTTTTATGCAAGTGAAACGCTTGAAGGTTGTTTTGGTTGTAGCTTGAATATTCTAGACTTGGGCGACTTGCATTATAAGCGCTCTATGCTATAGCTGTTCTTATCAGGGTGGGCACTCAGTCAGTAACGTCCGCAGGAAAGCATTCAGGTGTGCACACATCGTAAATTTTATTATACCGGCCTTTATCATTGTTTTACTTGCTTTTCGGTGCATCCAGTGTATTCCAGGAGGGTGGGATCAAGAGACATTGCTTTCAAGCTTAGCCAAGGCAGTGGTACTCCCAAAGGGAAAGAGCGACTCCCTCTGGTTGTCTGCCATGCTGGAAACGTCCATGTTAATTCAATTACTTTTCCAAGCACAGTGCAGTTTCAGCTGCAAGTTCTGTAGAGGGGGCATGCAGGTGAAAGGCAGTGCAAGCAAAGCATCTTAGCAGTCTCGTCTTTTGATCACTGGCATTAATTCTAAAGCTTGAGGCCCTGGACGCTAGTGGTTTGTGCTAAGCCTCCGCACGTGGCCAGGAGTAACTGTTGTCTGTGCTCAGTGTTGCAAGTTATGATCATTACATGGAAAGAAGTCTCAAGTTACGCTGATGAAGGCTGTGATCTTTGTGTGAGCAAATATTTCAAGTCTTTGTGCAATATTGTATATGTTTATAATAAAAGGTTTATCCTTGCTGTGCACGACTGGTTGAGGCTCTTTGAAATGTCTGGAATGGGGGACGAGCAACAACCAATTGTGACTGGTCTCTAAAATTAATACTGGCTCTAATCTTCACATTTCAGTCAAAATTACGCTGCTATGACCTGAACTGAAAATCATGGAACTAATAGTATGTTCATTACATTGCCCTAAATTGCTTGGTTTCAATCTGAGCACTGCACATTTCAAGGTCTGCGGTGTAGCTAAAGAAAGCTATTGCATTAGAGAACTCTGCATGCTAAACAAAGCAATACTGGCCAACTGCTGAGAGTTCTTGTGTGTGTGCAGGTGTGCAATGAGAACTCGCTGTTCAAAAGCGAGGCTCGCTACCTGGTCCGACGGCGAGATCCGGACCTGTGGGCAGAGGTTCTGGCGGAGAGCAATCCGTACCGGCGCCCCCTCATCGACCAGGTGGTCCAGACGGCCCTCTCGGAGACACAGGACCCCGAGGACATCTCCGTGACAGTCAAGGCATTCATGACGGCTGACCTGCCTAATGAGCTGATTGAGCTGCTCGAGAAGATTGTGTTGGAGAACTCGGTTTTCTCGGACCACCGCAACCTGCAGAACCTGCTCATTTTGACTGCCATCAAGGCGGACCGCTCGCGGGTCATGGAGTACATCAACCGACTGGACAACTACGATGCCCCTGACATCGCCAACATTGCCATTGGCAGTGAACTCTACGAGGAGGCCTTCGCCATCTTTCGCAAGTTCGACGTCAACACTTCAGCTATTCAGGTGTGCCTGCATTGCCATTGTGATACACCGCGCTGCTGATCTGCAAGGTGTCTGTTAGATTGCCGGTCTCTGAAATCAGGTTTTGATAGGGTTAAAAGGCAAAAATCCAGGTGCATGTTAAAGAACCCCAGGTGGCTGAAACTAACGCAGGGTCCCACAGTACAGTGTGCCTCAGAATTGTAGTGGGCTTTTGGCATCTTAGAACCACATCTTCTATGTTTAGAATGGTCACATGTTTCGTTCAGACATTAAACGAATCGCTCAATATTAGTTTAAAAGTTCATCCCTCCATTGTATGGAAACAGTCAGTTTTGCTCCGCAATAAGTTTTTTTCGAAGGGCTTCAGTTGTTTCAATGCCCACCTGGGATTAGTCAATCTCGTTGCTTCATGCACTGAATGAACCAGATAGACGTCAGTTCTTGAGGTGGCAGCAGACTAAAACGACCTGTGAGACAAAGCTGCGAACTTATTGGCACTCATGCAAGCAGTTGTCTCGTCAATAAACCTCAGAATGAAGATGGAGGCAAAATGCTAGAAGCCCGTGTACTTCAACTTATTTAAACGTTTAAAAAAAAAATTCTTTGCAGCTCGTGTGCTCAGATTTGGGTGCACGTTAAAGAACCCCAGGTGGTCAAAATTTCCGGAGCCCTCCACTACGGCGTCTCTCATAATCATATGGTGATTTTGGGACGTTAAACCCCACAAATCAATCAATCAATCAAAAATTCTTTGCATAAAGTAGGCTAAGTACGGCAACCTTTCAAAACTTGCATGGTGCTTATAACTTGGGCTATGCTTCTATTGAGCCATTAGAATTGGCAAACAAGTAGGATACTGAAACCACGTGTCAGAAAAATAATTTAGGTGCAGACACTCTGCCCCACGACAAGTCCTAAAAGATTGGCCTGAATCTGCATGTCACACTGCAAATGTCGTCGCGAGACGATAGTCTTGCGCCTGGAGAGAGTGAACAAAACGTTTATTTGATGTTCTGCGCAAGAAAATTTGTGAATGGTATTCTGGAGGCGCTGTGTTAGTGCCTCGAGCGGGTAGCAGAGGCGAACGAACGCATCGAGGCACGTTAGACACGAGCGCCATCTGGTAGTTCGAAAACGAAGGAAGGCGTGCGTGCCCGCGGAGAAAGATGGGTGCTTGTCTCAGAGGTGATAAGGTGTAGAACGCAAAGCGATGGGCTGGTGCCACCACCGTGTAGTCTTAGCAAAGCGTTGGAAGCACTTACCTTTTTGAGCATCCCGTTGCACTGTCAGCGGAGTTTGATGAACACTACGGTTTTTAGAATTGTGTGTGCCTTCTCTAGTATAAAGCCGCACATACAAAACATCGTGTTGTTATGGTGCCTCGGATATGCGCAATAATTGCTTCCTAATTGACAATCGCACAAGTATGAATGCTCAACCTTTAGCAATATTGGTGGGCGCTGCGAATGGGGTTGGCAGTTCGGTGCAGTTTCAGGTATCGGTAAGGACGGACAGACAAATGTACAGACAAACCAAAATTTTTTCGTTGAAGGTCCCCAAGAAAGACTATCGTCTTTAATAATTTACAGCCCCCATGTTACAGTGCCCCTAACGTGACTGTGGCCGGCGTTTGTACTATAGATAGAGCTACTTATGCAGTGTCCCCAACGGCGTTGTGTACGGGAGAACACTATGGAGGCAACTGCAGGAGCGCTTACTGGGCGTAGCATTTTTCGGTCACGAAAAAAAACTGCTTGTTTCTAGTTCAACCCAATAATGTGCACTGTGCTTAAAAAAGTAGGAGAATAAAAAATTGCACTACGTGGGAGGCCGAAGGCTTGGAAAAGTCCTTGGCCGGTGGGTGAGGTGGGACCTAAGTTGGCTAAGCAAAATAAAGCATACAAGAAAGCCAGGGATGATATAGTTGGCACTACAGGATAAACAGTGCTAAAGGTTTTGCCATGATATTTCTCACTTAGAAGGGAACTATGTGTAGCATGCAAAGCAGTGCAAAGGTACATTCATATTGGGCACCTTGCCCAATGTTAACGCATCCTTGCAAGTGGAGCACACCATGAAATCGCTGTAGTTTCTGTTGCTTTTACTTGTCCCAAACTCTTCTTGGAGCATGCCACACGGGGGCACAAGAATTCGAGTCTGCCTAATCTCGTTCCCCCGATACTATCACGTGATTGATGAGTGTAAGGTAGAGAGGCCACAGCCGCTTGCGCAGGCCTGAACACGCTACCACGGTCTGACTAGGATACAACGTGTTGGTTCATCGCAAGTATGCAGAATCCCATTCTCCGATGCCATTACCGTAATTACTCGAATCTAACGCGCACCTTTTTTCCGGTTAAGCGAGTTCATAAATCGCATGCGCGTTAGAATCGAGTACGAACAAAAAAATTAGTCAATCTATTGCCATCGGCAAATCCAAAATAGCCGCCCCCTATGTGCGTCGGCATGGCGCGTCGGCCATTTCTGCCTATGTGTTTCCCATGTGCGGCACTTCGTACGTGTGCTGAGGAGTTCGTCATCTAGTAGTGCATTAGCATCGACGGCGTGGAAGGGCCGACTCCAAAAACTCGAGTGCACCACGATGCCGTTTTTAAAAGAAAAGTCATCGCGGGTGCAGAAACGGACGGAAATCGGGCCGCATCGCGGTCGTTCGGAGTTCCTGAAACGTGCGTGCGGGACCGGCGGAAACAAAAGCAGAAGATTGTCGACAGCAAAGCTTCACCCAAAGGCTTCAGTGGACCACAGCAGGGTCGTTTTGCGCAAATTAAATAGCTGCTCGGCAAGTATGTGCTTGAGCAGCGAGCGGCACAGCGGCCCGTGACGACAGAACTGCTCCAAGTGCGGGCTATGCAATTACTCTTAGAAAAAGGTCTAATGCGGAGCCAGTTTAAAGCGAGCAGGTGCTGGCTAACTAACTTTATGAAGAGGAAAGGCTTTTCCCTCCGAAGGGGAACATGCATATGCGAAAAGTTTTGCGGAAGAGTACGATGAAAAGCTTCAGTTTTCATAGGTTCGTCCTAAACTTGCGGCGCAACAACGGCTACCTGCTTGGGCAAATCAGGAATGTCGATCAGACGCCTCTTTACTTCGACATGCCTGGCACCACAACCGTCGAGAAGGGGGCGAAGCAAGTTCGCGTGCTGGCATCGGTCCACGGTAAAACTACAGTGACGGCAATGCACAAGCTTCGCCCGTACCTCATATTTAAATGGAAGACGCTCCCGAAAGGAGTCGTTTTTTCGAGTAATGTGATCGTGCGGGCCAGCGAGAAAAATGGGTGCGCGTTGCAATCGATGTCTTAAGTTTTTTTTTTTTTTTTTCGCGGTGGAAATCGGGTGCGCGTTACAATCGAGGGCGCGGTAGAATCGAGTAAATACGGTACGTGATTGATGAGAGGGTAAGGTAGAGGGGCCACAGCCACTTGAGCAGGCCTGAACGTGCTACCACGGCCTGACTAGGATACAACGCATTGGTTGATCGCGATTCTGCAGAATCCCGTTTCCCTGACGCCATCACATGATTGCTGAGAGAGGCCGCAGCCACTTGCGCAGGCCTGAATGCGCTACCAAGGTCTGACTACGATACAATGCGTTGGTTCATCGCAAGACTGCAGAATCCCGTTCCCCCCCCGAGGCCATCGCGTGATTGCCGAGAGGCCACAGTCACTTGCGCAGGCCTGAATGCGCTACCACGGTCTAAGATACAACGCGTTGGTTCATCCGAAGTCTGCAGAATCTTGTTTCCCGATGCCTTCACGTGGTTTCAGAGAGTGTAAGGGGGAGAGGCCAGAATGCGCTAGCACGTGAAAGCATTCTGGCAGTGCTTGGGCCAGCTGTAGCACATGTGCAGAATAGGTGGTCGTACACCAGTGGATTGAACTTTGCCATAAGCTGCTTTGCATCTAAAAAACAGTGCTTGTGCCTCTTGACGCTTGCTCTCTTTAGGCCCTCGTGGCGCAGTGTCCCTTTGTGCTACGATACTGTGGCCAGCGCATGTACTAAAGCCGAACATTATCTGGGTGCGGTATTTGTTGCGGCGGGCAGAGAGTGTCCACAAATAGATTATTTTGCTTATGCCGTTACTTAAACTTCTAAAACATTCGGCAGATCCCACATACCTTGGGAATCAATGTTATGGGAAGCTTGCGGAGGGAAGGCGACCATGTTGTAACTTATTTTACTGAGTGACACAGTACCAAATTATGCAAGGCATATGTATAAACGCTGTATGCACAGACATATGTGGAAAAGCTGCAGACGTTGTATAACCAGTTCTTTGCACTTGCACAACGATGCGAACAGGAGCATGAGTATTAGCAACACCAGAAGCGATAGTGATTCGAAGCGCTGGTGCTCGCGAAGATCGTAGCCCTGGACACTACATAAGTCAACTTAATCACATGGCACCTAACTAAAATTGACGTTAACCCGACGTGACTGCTTTATCATGGGAGTATATATGTAATGTTTCTAAATTTGGATAGCTAATACTGTAACCACAACTGATACTTACGAACTATTTGAAAAGTTATTCAGAGACCTGGTGGGGTGCCGTGGTAGAATGCTTGCCATGCAGAATGCTTGGGTTTGATTCCTGCTGGGACCCTGACATTGATTCTTTTTGTCTGGTCAAGGCTGCTGATGTCTGTTTTTTTTTAGCACTCGCTAAAACAAACACGTAAAAATAAACAAAGCGCAGAGAGGAGAGAGTGCGATGGCTCCAAAAACATTAAAAAACAAATCAAGTGTTTTGTATGTGGACGCTTCGAGGTAAAATTTTAAACGGTCAGTTGCATCAGTACTTAGCAACAACTGCATGGTGACATGTGCATCGCTGTACACGTCCTCGATCTCCAAGACGGAATACTTTGCCATTGCCCTTGCAATTAAAGCACAGGAACACAGAGATATACCGCAGACAACTATCATTTCAGACTTGCACTTCTGCGTCATGTCAGGCAGGCGGCGGCACCCAGTGGAGCCCTGGACTTGGGGCCCCACCCGTCAAGCTCATGACCCCTGTCCCACACCCTTGCAAATAAAGTTTTTTTCTTCCTTTGTTAGCACTCGCACGTTAAAATTCCCCCATTGTTCTCCTCGTTTCTGGGTAGAAACTAAGCGTCGATCACCTGTGGCACATACCTGCGTACCAAGACACTTGACCCACCCGCGGGTATGTGCCACTGTCTGCTGGGAAGTGTTATGCGACGGAATTGTGACTTAATTCATGTCTTGACCAGCACGCCATATTCTTCAAGCTATCTAAGCCATTCATATAATTTTGGTCCACAGCAAGTTGAGGGGATGATCACGAGAGCATCCAGACGTGAGCGACTAGATATAGTTATAGTGGAATCCCAATTATACGACTTTCAGAGGACCAAGCAATACCGTCATAATCCGGGCATCGTATAATTGAAGAACTAAGATTACAAGCAGCGACACTCAGCCTTACCCAAAAAGTGGCTACAAACCATCTGAATAAGCCCACAGCACGATATTGTTCTTCTGCTAGGAAAGTAGAATAAATAATTCTTGTCTGTGGCAGCTAAAAACAGCATTACATAGTTGGAGGGGATCTTTATTCTCAATTCTTGAAAAATCTAGTCCAATGCACATCTTTGTCGCTAAACATTCCAAAAATTGCCTGCGCATGAGAACAAAACCGAAACAGCATTGGCAGCAGCCTCCCATCAAAGGAGTAGCTTGATATCGTCGCTCTCACATAAATGCGACGGGCCACGAGTTTGCATAGAATGCCTTTGTGTGCCACTGAGCTGTGCGCTTTGTAACTTGTTGGCTTCTGAAGTGCAACTAGCGATGATGCGCTGTTGTTATGAATGTTGACGTCAAGTGAAAGTAATTTCGCACGATGAAAACGGCTGCGTCGCACCCTTACATGTACGCAAGCCTGTGCGTGCGAGTGCAAAAAGGCTGGAGATGAGGTGTGTATGTAGGCCAGGAAATGTTTCTACAGACCGAAAACGTTAAAGTATCTTTTCGGCTGGCTGAAGCTCCTCTGTGTGAAGCTTGGCTAAGTAACGATCCTAGATACATACGCGTGCGATGCAGAAGAGCATGAATTTCTAGGCGAATGAACTTTCCATTCTAAGAAGACATCCGGTCTCGGTCTCTACTTTTTCTAATAGTCAACCTCGGGGGAACGAAAGTTCACATTTTGGACAGACATTTAATTCGAGTGAATACAGTTTTTCTTTCAGACAAACTCTGAAAGTCTGTGTAAAACTGTACCGTATAACCAAGGTTATCAATAAATCATTTCTCTGGAAATTTTGTCAGGACATAACCGATTCATCGTAAAATGCAAATCGTCGTGAAACCGGGAGACTTATAATAGGAGTTCCACTCTACGTAGATAATTGCCATCGGTGCTTGCAGTACGCCCCGCCGCGGTGGTCTAGTGGCTAAGGTACTCGGCTGCTGACCCGCAGGTCGCGGGTTCGATTCCCGGCTGCGGCGGCTGCATTTCCGATGGAGGCGGAAATGTTGTAGGCCCGTGTGCTCAGATTTGGGTGCACGTTAAAAAACCCCAGGTGGTCGAAATCTTCGGAGCCCTCCACTACGGCGTCTCTCATAATCATATGGTTGTTTTGGGACGTTAAAACCCCACAAATCAAATCAAATCAGTGCTTGCAGTACACAAAGAAATACGTCGAACTTAAAATCGATTCAGTGCAGTAAAACCTGTAATAAATTCAAGAGCTTAGAAGAAAGGTGTGTAATCTGTTTGCTGTTGATTGCAAAAGATGTGCTTCCATGTTGTAAGCGTGGCTTGTCTTTCTCTGCGTACTTATTTTCTGTTAGCTTTTTGGAATTCCAATTTTTCTTTTTCACAGTTGCTATGAACCATGAGTACCTTTGTTGTAAAAATTTGCTGCTGGGGCCCTTCAGATGAAGCCTCCAGAAGGTTGTCCACGAGTGCCTTGTGACGGATCGCTCGTTCTCCCTGCAGGTGCTGATCGAGCATATTCAGAACCTCGACCGGGCGTACGAGTTTGCCGAGCGATGCAACGAGCCCGGAGTGTGGAGCCAGCTGGCCCGTGCCCAGCTGAGCCAAGGCATGGTCAAGGAGGCCATCGACTCGTTCATCAAAGCGGGCGACCACACCGCCTATCTGGATGTGGTGCAAACTGCGCACAAGACGGGATCGTGGGAGGACCTGGTGCGGTACCTGCAGATGGCGCGCAAGAAGGGGCGGGAGTCGTATGTGGAGTCCGAGTTGATCTACGCGTACGCCAAGACCAATCGTCTGGCCGACCTGGAGGAGTTTGTGTCAGGCCCCAACCACGCGGACGTGCAGCGCATCGGTGACCGTTGCTTCGAGGACGGCCTGTACGAGCCGGCCAAGCTCCTGTACAACAATGTGTCCAACTTTGCCCGCCTGGCCATCACCTTGGTGCACCTGAAGGAGTTCCAGGGTGCCGTGGACTCGGCGCGCAAGGCCAACTCGACGCGCACCTGGAAGGAGGTGTGCTTTGCATGCGTGGACAGCGAGGAGTTTAGGCTGGCTCAGATGTGTGGCCTGCACATTGTGGTGCACGCCGACGAGCTCGAGGACCTCATCAACTACTACCAGGACCGGGGCTACTTTGAGGAGCTCATCTCCCTGCTGGAGGCGGCCCTGGGGCTGGAGCGTGCCCACATGGGTATGTTCACCGAGCTGGCCATCCTCTACTCCAAGTACAAGCCCGGCAAGATGCGTGAGCACCTCGAGCTATTCTGGTCGCGCGTCAACATTCCCAAGGTGCTGCGGGCCGCCGAACAGGCACACCTGTGGGCTGAACTGGTCTTCCTCTATGACAAGTACGAGGAGTTCGACAACGCTGTGGTCACCATGATGCAGCACCCGACGGAAGCCTGGCGAGAGGCACACTTCAAGGAAATCATCACCAAGGTGCTCAGTCTTCTTCCACGTTTTACTCTGCTCAATTGTTTTATCAGTCATGCATTGCTGGTAGGCTTGAACAAATATTCGAGCGAATATTACTGTATTCATACTTGCTTCATTTCGAATTCAGATTGTTAGAAATGTCAAAGTACTCTAAACGAACAAATAGGTGTATATTAGTCTGCAGTTTCACTGCAGTGAAGAGGTGCTAAGCCATGAAAACATCTTTCAGAGAAATCTACACTGTCTCGATGTTTCACTTCAAGGTTAATGAACACATCGCCCCGCATCAGTTAGTTCATCATATATTAAGTTTAAAAGCGTGTTATACAGGCTTATATGCTGTAAATATAGTAAACAATAACCTGTTTTGCCAGTTATCACTTGCATTTTACCGGATGTAAAATTGCGCTACTCGCCCCGCCGCGGTGGTCTAGTGGCTAAGGTACTCGGCTGCTGACCCTCTGGTCGGGGGACCGAATCTCTGCTCTGGCGGCTGCATTTCCGATGGAGGCGGAAATGTTGTAGGCCTGTGTGCTCAGATTTGGGTGCACTATAAAGAACCCCAGGTGGTCGAAATTTTCAGAGCTCTCCACTACAGCGTCTCTCATAATCATATGGTGGTTTTGGGACGTTGAACCCCACATATTAATCAATCCTGCTACTATTCAAAGTTGTTTCCACTTCCGTTGAACCAAACAAGAATGGCGTTCGCACAGGCCGTGTTTCAATTCTTGAAAAGTACTGTTCAGCTTAGTTACGTCATGACAAATATGCCAATTTTTCTAACATGGGATGCATACTATTCGAATTCAATTGAAAATTATTTGACCAAATCACAATTCACTTCCAGCCTAAAACTCACTATTTGCACCAGCCTAATTAATGGTAATTAGTGCATAATGTACATAGCATGTCAATAAAGGAGTAGCCAAAGTGCTCTTGTTGTATATAGTGTGTCATCCTGGTAATATCAACAGCAATAGCATTAAGCTGAGCCAGTCGCTGGTTTGGGAGCATCTATCGGCAATAGTCGCATCGCCGGCCCGTCAAAACTTGTCCAGCGTGATCTTTGAGCCACCTAAGTCGCATCTACAGGCTAAGAATTATTCCATTGAATAAACGGTGCTCGGACATGCATCCCGAGTAAGCCGTCACTTCATGCACGGTGCTGACGCAACTTTTGTTGCGAGTCAGCCTGATGGCAAAACACGCTCCCCGCTGAAGCTTGCAGTGTCTAGACCGAAAGGTTCTGAGAAATCACGACAGCCATCTATTCAAGGATGTTGTCTACAGCCATATGGTCTGTTCCTGAAATGTTGCTGCTAACTTACTTCAAGTGTCGTACGACTGAAAGCAATGTTCAGCAATAACTACACACATCGGTAAAATGGATGTCATTTCTGCTTCTGGGCATTGTGGAATGAAATTAGGGGGAACTAGCGATGTATAGGACAATGTTGAATTTTCCATGCTTTGTTTTTATGGAAGACCTAGTGAACGAGGGGAACGTGATGGATGCTTTCCTAAAGTATACAGCAGACACTCGGTAAATGTAAATTTGTTTAACAGAAATCCTGCTTATTTGGAACTGCCTCTAGCGCAATAGGTTTCATACTAGAATTTTTCAGCCTTACTCATCTCTCACTAAAAAGAACTCCTGTTAAACTGAACACATTTTCCTGGTCCTTTCCAGTTCCGTTTAGTGATTATACTCTATTTTACTCAAGCATGTTCATCCAGCAGAGTTTTTCGTTGCTGTTTCCACCAGCACATCCGGGTTTGCAATCACTGTAGTGAATATACCCAAAAGGCCCTGCCCTTGTGAGCCAGTTATTGCTGCGGTCCCAGTTCTAATATGTTGCTTGCTTGTTTTTTTAATGTAATCTGATCATGAGAAGTGCCTCCTGGTCAGAGCAGCCAGATTGTTTTAATATGCACAGCTGTCAGTTGCTGGCCTGTCGCAGACTGCCCTGGTGCTGGAAGGTGCTTTGCCTTATGGAGAGCGGCTATGCTATGTTAAGTCACGGCCTCTCTCTTTCCAGGGTGAATAGCTGGCGGTTAAAAAAACGTTTTACCTAAGAGTGAAATAGTGAATGCAATAGCAGTGTTGTTTTGTTCAACAAAATGAGGCTAGCAGCTAACTCTTAGATCAGATTTCGCTTAGCTCTGCAAAACACTGGTGTAAGGAAGTAAGGCCACTCCAGGGACCAAGGCAGTTTTCATACTGAGAGTTCTGTGAACGTTAAGTAAATTTTGAGAGCACAGCAAGCTCACATTCAGTTTTCTGACTCCCATCGAAACAGCACGTGCCAGTGGCTGCGTTCTTTGAGCAACTGAGCCCTGTCTCCCCTCCTGGCATACTTTCGTGCTCTTTATGGAGGACAGGCGGCGACTTGTTCTTGTCCGGTTGATGACCAATTGATGACAGGCCTCGCATACCAAGTGATGCTATCACATGTGCCCTCAGTCTGACGGGAACTGCTGGGTTTTCTTATCACTGCTTCAGCAGAGTTTGTTGCCACTGCTCTCAAACTTTTTTGCTAGTAGGCCATACGATACAATAGGTAATGTTATCAGTCTACACTTCATACACATAAAGTCAAAGTATGCTGTACTACTGAGATGCTTTTGTCTGAGATTTGCAATGAATCAAAGTATTTCTAGCTCTTCATAAGAGCTAGAATTGTTCAGGTGTTTGAAAGTAAATGCGTTTCACTTCTATGTATCTCGGATGTGAAGTTAGTTGCTCGAGAGTGCTCCAAAATTAATATTTTTTATTTTATTTATTTATTTAGGAATACTGCAGGCCTTAATAGGCCCAGGCAGGAGGGGAAAAGTACGAACAAAAGTACAAAGTCTGCAAATATCAAGAATATATACAAGTAGGATCTATACAAAGCAACAACAAAGTGAATCTACTAACAAGTAAATGAGCACTAAAAGAAATGTGATACAAAGAAAAATAATATACAATATGAGAAGATAAACAATACAGAACTATCTAATCAATGTACAAAGGAGTTAGTAAAAAAAAAATAAACAGGGGGAAAAAAATACTGGATCACTGTATTGAAAGAGGAAGGGCTAGATCTAAGATGAAATGGATGCGATAGAGTCGGTGTTGCTGAGTGTACTAAGAGGTAGGCTGTTCCAGTCGGCTACTGTTCGAGGAAAAAAAGGAATACTTAAAGATGTTGGTTCTGGTATTGTAAGGCGTTAATGTGGCAGAGTGGCGATGTCTTGTTCGGCGAGCAGTGAGAGGCTTTATGTAAGGTTCAGGAGAAAGAGACAATTTATTATTATACAGTAAGAATAGAAATTTAAGCCTGTGAATTTTTCTTCTTAGTTGCAAGGACTGAATGTTGTGTTGGGCCATTAGGTCACTTGGAGAGTCACTGGTGCGATATTTGGAGAAGATGAATCTTACTGCTTTACGTTGGGTCCTTTCTAGCGCATCGATGTTAGTTTTAGTGTAAGGATCCCATACGATAGCTGCATATTCAAGCTTAGGACGGACAAGAGAGGTATAAGCGGTTAGACGGGTCTCGGGAGGAGCATGTTTTAATTTGTGTCTGAGGTAGCAGAGTTTTTTGAAGGCTGAGTCGCAAAGGTGAGAGATGTGGGAGTTCCAACTGAGATTATTAGTTATGATGACACCCAGGTACTTATATTCATCAACCTCTGTAAGAGGCATGGATGCAAGATTATACGTAAACGAAAGTTTATTAATTTTTTTGGTGATTTTCATAAATACTGTTTTATCAATATTAAGCTGCATGTCCCAGCGTTCGCACCATGTTAAAATTTTTTGAAGGTTAGAGTTTAGGGTGATTTGGTCTTGCTGGCAGGTAATTTCATTAAAGAGTAAGCAGTCATCAGCGAATAATTTTATCTGTACAGGTTCAGTAATAGTCAACTATGTCATTAATGTATATATTAAATAATAAAGGTCCAAGAACACTTCCTTGGGGAACTCCAGAAGTAACAGCAAGGTCACTCGAACAGCAATTATCAATTGCAACAAATTGCCTACGGTTAGTGAGGTAAGCAGAAATCCAATTTACTAGGTATGAGGGAACGTCCAGATGAACAAGTTTTTCGATTAGTTTCGCGTGTGACACGAGATCAAACGCCTTCCTAAAATCCAGAAATATGATGTCAGTTTGTCCTGATTTGTCGACAACGCTAGCGAGACTGTGAATTACAGTAGTTAATTGGGTTACAGTGGAGAGGCCCTTCCTAAATCCATGCTGCATAGGAGTTAAAATAGCTCGATCATCAAGAAACCTAGTGATTTCGTTAGCAATAATGTGTTCTAAAAGTTTACAACAAGAGGAGGTTAGTGATATGGGGCGGTAGTTTTGAACTAATGATGGATCGCCTTTCTTTAGGATAGGAATGACACGAGCAGATAGCCAGTCGTTCGGAAGCACTGCTGAAGATAGTGATGCACGAAAGATGATAACAAGAAAACGCGATAGCATTTCGGCGTATCTGTGAAGAAACACGTTTGGTAAGTTGTCAGGCCCGGGTGATGATTTTGTTTTTATATTCAACAGCATAGAAAAGACGCCAGGCAAAGAAACAAAACTAAAGTCATCCTTCACCAATGTGTGATTCAGGCAACGGGGAACAGGCGAGTTTGAAAATATACTATTAAAATAAGCATTGAAGTGAACAGCGATCTCTTGTTTAGCGACGACAGGATTGCCCTCGTGCATAATATGGTCAACTGGTTTACTTTTTTTGCTGAGAAAGCTCCAAAACTTGCTGGGAGCAGTTCGGATGAAGTTAGGCAGGGTAAATTGAAAGTAACGAAGTTTAGCTGCCCTAACAGCCTCGTTTAATTTAGCTTGGCATGGTACGATTTCGTCACGAGAAATACCCCGTCGTCTCAGACGTTTGACTTTTCTCTTCGCATGCACTATCTCACGCGTCATCCAGGGAGTAGGTTTGGATGTTTTTTTAGTTCTGCTTGGAATAAAGTTGTCGATACAGTGCATACAAATATTCTTAAATTCGTCCCAAAGTTTAGCAGCGTCATGTCCCCCAAAAGCACTCAGACTATCATCAAGGTAATCTAGTACGCTCTCATCATTGGCACGTGAATAATCCTTTACAGAAACAGTTTTACAACTAGTAGACTTGGGAAGATCGATGGTACAGGAAAAAGCCACAAGTTCGTGATCAGAAATGCCTTGTTCAACAGAAACAGAAAACTCTTGAAAAGTCTGGCTAATAAATATAAGGTCAACTATTGAAGCAGCGCTAATTCGTGTAGGCTCAGTAACCACTTGCTGTAAGTTATGCATCAAAATAATGTCACGCAAATGTTCATTGTTTACGCTCACATCAGCGCTATATGTACCGCGAATCCAGTCAATGCCCGGTAGATTGAAATCACCTATTAAAAAAATTTTATTGTGTACAAAAGATGCCATGTGTTCATGCAGATCTTGAAGAAATTGCGGAGGGGAATCAGGGGCTCGATAAACAGCAAATAATAGAAAAGATGTATTACGGCATAAAATTTTTAAAGAAAGCGTTTCAAGATTAGCTGTCTGACGTAGGAGAACTGCGGTGATATCTTGCCTCACCAAGACAGCAACACCACCACCCCTTGTATGCCTATCACGACGGAAAGCACGGTAATCAGAGGGAAAGACGTCCGTATCATCTATTTCGTCATGCAACCAAGTTTCCGTGATGACGACCACGTGTGGGTTATGCCCAAGAATAACCGCTTCAAGCTTATCAGTTTTATTAAGAACACTTCGTGCATTAATGTTCAAAATTCGGAAATCGCGAGGTGGAGGAAGTCAGTCCTTTTTTGAAGTGCTACGATGAATTTTAACCCTGCTGTTGGTGGGATCGCTCCATATAAAGTAATCGTTATCGACTCGCAGTTTCTCGTCTATCAAAGCGACTTTCTTGCCTTCTTTTTTTTCTGCTTTCGCACTGTCCCATAGCAATTTACGTTTTCTGAGTGTTTCACGCGAGTAATCGTTTTGTACGGTAAAGCTTGTCCCTTTTAGCTTGTAGGCGTTTTTTAGAACATCACGTTTTTCATTGAAGTTTTGAAAAAAAAATGATAACTGGTCTTTGTTTACCCGGCTTCCCTAGACGATGGATTCTTCCAATCGAACTACAATTTACATTTAATTTCTCGGAAAATATATCGGTAACAACTTTTTGCTTAAGCTCAGTTTCCGTTTCACCGGCTTCCTCTTGAAGACCGAAGATCAACAGATTAGAACGCCTACTCCTGTCTTCTAAGTCGACAATTTTGGATTCTAGAGATTTTACGGTCCGTTCAAGATCATCTACACGAGCAGCACGTTTTTCTAATTCAGTGAAATTTTGCAGTTCCTAAATGTGCTCAAAATCGGAAGTTCACGGTAGCATGACCGATAAATGTAAAAAATAATGATTCAGATGTGCAGATAAATCGGAGGTTTATCAAATGTGAATTAACACATTGGCAAGAGTCTCTGCATGTACAACTAGTTGCGGTGTCCAATGTGACTTGATCGTGCATTCAACTAGGAATGGCATAGCAATTTTGAGTGTCTTGAAAGAACATATACTTTATATATATATGTGACGCTAGATGCGGGAGACGTGGCCTGGCTCATACCCCATGTTTATTCCGTTCCGACTTCTTCCTTCTCGACCTCTACTAATCATCGCTTCATACGTCACACGATCAGGAATGAGTGCAGCAGTCCGGTTAACGCAGGAGTTCTGGTGGGCGAGGCTGATGGTTGCGTCCTGGATAACACAAGAATGCTTTGGACGTGGAGATAGCGGAAATCGCAGCCGGCATTCTTGTGAAGAACAAACGAGGTTCGAACACCTTGCAGAATGGACAGTTCGGATATCGTAGGCATGGAATTCATCGTCGTGGTACAGGTCGTGCAGGCAGCTTGCGCGCGCGTTGATCGAGGTTGATTGGGCGCTGCCTGTGTTTCTGCCGAGTACAAGGGGTGCTTTTGTGGCTTTTGGAGATTTTTCTATGGCGATGTCGCAGATGGTTTGATGGAAGGCACATTCTTGATTTTTGGTGGAGAATGTATCCACGACGATGGACCTTTTTGAAGTGTTCTTTGAGCCTTAAAAGTGGTTTCGATGAGGTTTCCTTTCGTCGTTGACAATGTTGAAGTATACGTTGACGTTGTAGTTTCTTGGTTTCGTTGACTTGCTTGTGGTGTGACATTGATCGTGCTGTGTCAGGATTCTTAGCAAGTCCTTCGCAGGCTTCTACGACGTGAACCAATGCAGATGTTTCCGGCACAAAACAATGTGCGGGGTTTCGTGCACTTGAATCTTCTGTATTCATAAATCGTTCATTGTTGGTGGTTGCCTGAAGATTACTTGTGTCATCAGAAGTTGCACCTGTGCTTTTGTTTTCATTGTTGGCAGTGAGGTTGTATACTGGATTCACGTCACTTCGATCTTGCAATTGATTAGCACTAGACGCTTCTGCAGAAGACTTTCCTTCACAAGATGCTGATTGTGAATGCTTCTGTCTTTGTGGCACTGCTGGGCTGAATGCCAAGTCAGTTTGCAAAGTACGCATGTGGCATGAAGTATTAAATGCATCTCGGTCATTAATAGCGGATTCAATTCTTTTATGCAGCGGTGAGTTGAGCATTGGTGATATATCCGCGGATGAGGAACCAGGTGGAAGGTTGGGAACACGACCATGTGGTTTTTCCGTGAGCATGTGGCTAACTTCACCTGACGGGAATTGTAAATTCATGCTCTGTACTCGAGTGCGTGAAGGCTGCTTATGACTGCGATGACTGAGTTTGAATGCACTGAGAGTACGTGTGCTAATCGAATCTTCATTATAGTCTTGAAACCAGATGATCATTCCTTCTTTTATCTTTTGCCAAGACTCGTCGTTGTCGAATATGTGGGTGAGGTAAAACTTAAATGCCTCACCGGTGACATAGTCGCTGAAGTTCGTAACCATCTCCCGTTCCGACCAAGATGCAGTGGTAGCATGGAGCTCGAACAGGTTGAACCAGTCCTGTACGGGTCCGTCGTCCGCTGATACGGTGTACTTAGGAATGTCAAGGTCGTCTGATGCTGCTGTCATGATGCTTGGTGGTCTTGGTGGTCCGCGTTCGGTCACTGAGTCTCGCTGAGGTCTTCGATGATGATGGCCGGGCGATGAAGTGGTTGCGAGGTCTTCATCCTGTCGACTCGTGTGACGCTAGATGCGGGAGACCTGGCCTGAACCAGTTGTGTGGGGGAAGTTGTGCACGAGTATACAATGACCACAAAGCCAGGAAATTTTTTTCGTAACTGTGTTTTAATAGCGGAGTTTCGAAACGCAGAGATCACTCTTTTCTCTCCTTCCTTCGCTACCCTTGGTAGGTATCCTCTCCCAAAGCCGCTTAGCGCCCCTACCAATCTCGCACAGCGTACGTTACCCCCAAAGCACTCCTTGAAACACCGGCTACTTCCGGTTTCCATGGGTCCGTCTCTCCATCAACTGTGTGCCTGTCAGGGAACAGCTGCTGCCAAGCTGGCCTGTGCTTAACGAATCCTGCTGGTATGGACCCTGCGTTACAGGCCGCAATAGCTGATTTGCACGCACGAAGGGAACATAGCGGACAACAAGCAGCAAGGACAGCTGCTTGCAGACTAACTGGAAGTCGTAGGCTTTTGCTCGACCAATCATAGCATCAATGTGCTGTGCGTCAGATTCAAGTTTTCGGCGTCGTGCGGATGCTCGCAGGAGAAGAGGGAAACTTTCTTCAACCGGGCTGCTTGTAGCGCTGCCTGCCACGTGTAGAATCGTTGATCGTAGCAGCATTCTGCACATGATGTGCGTGTTTAGTTGAAATGTTTGACAAGATATCTGAGGTGTTATAGGGGCCTTTTAAAAGAAAGCACTTGCTTCTCTTTCGCTAGGCATATGCACCAAGGTGAGGCAATAATGTTAAACATGCACACTTGACCTACAGGCCGTACCCCTAGACCACTGAACACGATTGTCGTAATTTTAATGTTTTATGCATTTGCACAGGGGCCATATATGAGATGCTTGTCAAAGGTGACATCTCGAAATCAAGTTTAATACGTGCTGATTGTCTAGTAAGCAAAATAAAAAAAAATTATGGTGCCCTGTACTATTTTTGGCAACATCACTGTGCACTGTGGGGCTCCCCGCATGCACTTTTTCATCGTTGCTTGGGGAAGTCTTGAATTTCAGCGACAGACGCTAGCTTCTAGATTTCAGTACTTTGTGGATGTGTGCAGTGTTTACAGTAACAGCTCATTAATTCAAACCGCAGGGCAAAGCCACCTCAGTTCGAATTAACGAAAGTTCAAACTAACGAAAGTGAAGAACAATAGCACACTGCGAGTAGGGCATAAGAATTTATTTTTAGAAAAAATTTGTGATCGCGGTCTTCCTTTTTTCCTTCAAGGCGACTGCCAGTACTTTCTGCTCTAACGAGCAAATTTTGTGGAAGGCCTCTTCTCCGTTTCTTCAAAACTTAAGAAAAGACAGGCGGCATTCAATCCGGCCATGACTTCCACAGCAGAGGGCCGCACTGGTGCTTTGTCCTCTTCATCATTGTCACTGGCAGCGACAGGTTCTGCACTTCTCACCTGACATATGTCGCAGTGAGTGCACCACACAGTGAGTGCAGTGAGTGCACCACACACCACTGCACTTGGGTCCACATCGACGTAGTCCGCAAAGCCGACGTCTTCCAAAACGTCCGCTATGGGGGCGGTGACGCCGTGTTCGAGCGCTGGTGGCTCGTCAACTTGCTGAGCTTTGGTGCTGAAGCCACAGTGTTGAAAGCAATTTGCTATCGTAAGCGCTGTCACTTGCTTCCAAGCACACACAAGCATGTGTAGTGAACCTAGGAGCGTCACTTGGTAGTTATTGTACAAAATAATTTGTTCGAACATATGACGCCGATAAAATGATTTTAAATTTCTAATTATACCCTGGTTCATGGGCTGCAGTACTCCTGTCGTGTTTGCTGGTAGGAAGGCCAGCTTGTTGTGTGTGCTGGAATGAAGTGTTTTGGCACAGTATTTGCCGTGGGCACACGCCATCAAGTCTGAGCAGCAGTCGTGAGACTGGAAGCTACTACCGGCACTACCGCAACAAACGTTAGCCGAGGCCTAACACCAGCACAAAGAATCGCGAAAGTCTGAAGCTACTCCCAGCACCAACAACCGAGGTATACGACGCAAGCCCGAGACAGACTGCAGAGAAGGCTGGGCACAGAACACCTACCAGGGCTCGGCAAAGCTACGACGCACCCGATTTGCTGTGTGCTGGTCATGCCATCTGTCATTTAAAAGCGACAACTATGCAGGATTTTCAAAGGCTCGGATATTGGCACTTAAAAAAACAAAAACAAATCTTGAAGGTTACGTAGGATGGAGAGCAGGCAGCCGCCGAGAGGGAGAGAGATTGTGGGGGAGGGGGGTGAAGAGTAAGTGGCGATATTTTCTGCACTCTGGCCTCCGTGCCAGTTTCTTCGTTTTTCTCTTTGCTCCCTATCAACGCTGCCTCGTAACTCTGCAGCCGCCATAACGAGTGACTAGCCAAGCCACCGGCGTGGCGGCGCGTAGTTCGAATTATCCGCGCCAGAACCTACTTGCCTTCGAATTAATGGACTTTTTTATTCATAAGCTTGTATGGAGCTTGGCCGGACCACAACTTACAGGTCGAATGATCCAAAAATTCAAATTATCCAAGTTCAAATTAACGAGCTTTCACTGTATACTCAAGCCTACAGGGAACTTTGCCTTGTGTGTTTACAGCGATTGTTGTTTTGCAGGTGCATGGTTTTACGTTACGAATGTGGCAGTTGCTTTGCAGTGTTCATGTGCTGGCCAGGGGTTGAGATGCTGAGGTGGTCCGTGCGGCGGCACACGAGAGTCGCTCTTACAACAAAAGTGCATTCTAAACAAGCTTGCATTTGTAAAAAATTAAACTGTGCTTCAAACAATTACTTAATAATTACTGAAAGCATTTCGAAGACTTGTACTTCAAGTCGTGACATGGCCTTATCACAGTGTGTAAAAGCTGGTACACTCAAACTCCACACTTGTTCTCGTACAGAACTTGCTCTTCTGTTGCGGGCTGCTCAAAATCTCACGGCCAATTCAGTGATGACGTCATGATACTGAACATCCTGCAAAGTTGAACATCCCTTTCGAGATTTTCTGAATACGGATTTACTGAATAACAGCAATGTTACATTAATTGTATTCAAATTATAATGCTTAAGTGTACATTTAATACACTCGCGTTCAGTCGCTTACTGCTGCTGTGCCACTAAACATCACATCTCTTGTACTCTCGTGAACATGGTGTGCAAGACTGTTGAAAGGTTGAAGAAATGTTTTCAAAGCTTTAGGACAGACTAGTGCAGTGATGAGTTCGGAAATGGTGTTGTGGTAGTGTTAAAGTTGACCATGCATTAAATGCAAATAAGTGCAACATGCCCGTGGCTATGAACATTGTAGCCAGTGAGCGAGACCCTTTTGCCTCGACCTTGCAGGTTGCGAACATCGAGCTCTACTATCGGGCTGTGCAATTCTACTTGGACCACAAGCCAATGTTGCTAAATGACCTGCTGTTGGTACTGGCGCCCCGCATGGATCACACGCGGGCCGTGGGCCACTTCAGTCGAGTGGGGCACTTGCCCCTGGTCAAGCCGTACCTGCGCTCGGTGCAGAGCCTCAACAACAAGGCGGTCAACGAGGCTCTCAATGGCCTGCTCATCGAGGAGGAGGACTTCCAGGGTCTGCGCACCTCCATCGATGCCTTCGACAACTTCGACAACATTGCCCTGGCACAGCGGCTGGAGCGGCATGACCTGGTTGAGTTCAGACGCCTGGCCGCCTATCTGTACAAGGGCAATAACCGCTGGAAGCAGTCGGTGGAATTGTGCAAGAAGGATCGCCTGTTCCGGGACGCGATGGAGTATGCTGCCGAGTCCAAGAATGCCGAGACGGCAGAGGAGCTGCTGAGTTGGTTCCTGGACGAGAAGAACTACGAGTGCTTTGGTGCCTGTCTTTTCCAGTGCTACGACCTGCTGCACCCCGACGTCATCCTCGAGCTTGCATGGAAGCACAACATTATGGACTTTGCCATGCCCTACTTTGTGCAAGTTATGCGGGAATACATCACCAAGGTACGTTGCACATCATCATCATCATCATCGGCCTGTCTATGTCCACTGCAGGACAAAGGCCTCTCCCATGTTCCGCCAGTTAACCCGGTCCTGTGCTTGCTGTTGCCAATTTATACCCGCAAACTTCTTAATCTCATCTGCCCACCTAACCTTCTGTCTCCCCCTACCCCGCTTCCCTTCTCTGGGAATCCAGTTGGTGACCCTTAATGACCAGCGGTTATCCTGTCTACGTGCTACATGCCCGGCCCATGTCCATTTCCTCTTCTTTATTGCAGCTATGATATCCTTAACTCCCGTTTGTCCCCTAATCCACTCTGCTCTCTTCTTGTCTCTTAAGGTTACACCTACCATTTTTCTTTCCATTGCTCGCTGCGTCGTCCTCAATTTAAGTTGAACCCTCTTTGTGAGTCTCCAGGTTTCTGCTCCGTAGCTAAGTACCGGCAAGATACAGCTGTTATATACCTTCCTCTTGAGGGACAGTGGCAATGTACTTGTCATAATTTGAGAGTGCCTGCCGAATGTGCTCCACCCCATTCTTATTCTTGTAGTTACTTCAATCTCGTGGTTAGGCTCTGCGGTTATTACCTGCCCTAAGTAGACATAGTCTTTTACAACTTCAAGTGCACTATTACTTATCGCAAAGCGCTGCTCCTTTCCGAGGTTGTTGTACATTACTTTCGTTTTCTGCAGATTAATTTTAAGACCCACCTTTCTGCTCTCCTTGTCTAACTCTGTAATCATGAGTTGCAATTCGTCCCCTGAGTTACTCAGCAATGCAATGTCATCGGCGAAGCGCAGGTTACTGAGGTACTCTCCATTAACTCTTATCCCTAACTGTTCCCATTCTAGGCTTCTGAAAACGTCCTGTAAGCACGCAGTGAATAGCATTGGGGAGATTGTGTCCCCCTGCCTTACACCCTTCTTTATTGGTATTTTGTTGCTTTTTTTATGAAGCACTATGGTAGCAGTTGATCCCCTGTAGATTTCTTCCAGAATGTTTATATATATTTCATCTACGCCCCGATTCCGCAGTGTCTGCATGACGGCTGATATTTCTACTGAATCAAACGCCTTCTCGTAATCTATGAAGGCTATGTATAGTGGTTGGTTATACTCTGAGCATTACTCTATTACCTGATTGATAGTATGAATGTGGTCAATTGTTGAGTAGCCTGTTCTAAATCCTGCTTGTTCCTTTGGTTGATTGAATTCTAATGTTTTCTTTACTCTGCTAGCAATTACCTTTGTAAATAGCTTGTATACTACAGAGAGCAAGCTGATCGGCCTGTAATTCTTCAAGTCCTTGTCATCTCCTTTCTTATGTATTAAGATGATGTTAGCGTTCTTCCAAGACTCTGGTACTTTTCCCGTCAGGAGACACCTCGTAAATAGAGTGGCTAGTTTTTCTAACACAATCTGTCCTCCATCTTTCAGCAGATCTGATGTTACTTGATCCTCACCAGCAGCTTTGCCTCTGTGCATGCTCTCCAAAGCTTTTCTGACTTCTTCTATCATTACCGGTGTGGTGTCGTCTGGGTTACTGCTAGTTCTTATAGTATTAAGGTCGTGGTTGTCTCGGCTACTGTACAGATCTCTGTAAAACTCCTCCGCTATTTTAACTATCCTATCCATATTGGTAGTTAATTTGCCTTCTTTGTCCCTTAGTGCATACATCCGCCTTTTGCCTATCCCAAGTTTCCTCTTCACTGCTTTTGCCCCGCCGCGGTGGTCTAGTGGCTAAGGTACCGTATTTTTCGGTCTATAAGTCGCACCCTTGTATAAGTCGCACCCCCCTCAAAATGGCAGTTTTTCCGAAAAAAAAACATATATAAGTCGCACCGGTGTATAAGTCGCACCTGCTTATCCGGCCGAGTGTCGCGTCGTGAGAAAGCATTGCGAAAATGCATGCTTGAGGCGGCCGCCGCTTTTGCAAGTTTCCAGCTGTTGGCAGACGCGTGCGAGCGCCTTCCAACAAACATAAAAACAATATTTCCAGTCAGAAGTATTTTTATTATTCCGACAAGTCAAAACCATCGAAGTCCTCTTCCTCCGAGTCGCTCACAAACAGGGCGGCTATTTCGGGTTGTAGCACTGCTGGCTCGTCACTGTCGTCCTCCGACTCGCTCGAATCGGACTCAACATCGGCCACGCCGGGGATCAACCCGGCCTTGCGAAAGCCCGCCACAATTGTTTTGTCAGAAATGGAATGCCAAGCTTCGCTCACCCATTTCGCCACTTCGCCAAACTCAGCGCGTCTCATGCGACCCGTTTTAGTGAAGCTATGCTCTCCCTCCGACATCCATGACTCCCACAAACGTCGCAGAACGGCCTTGAAGCTGCGGTTGACGGATATGTCGAGCGGCTGAAGCAACTTGGTCATGCCGCCGGGAATGATAACAGGCACACAATTCTTCGAACTGATCTTTTTTTTTACGATGTCGGTGATATGAGCCCGCATACTGTCCATCACCAGCATTCCTGGCTTCACGTGAAAGAATCCGTCGGGTCGACGTGAAAAACAGCGGTCAAGCCACACGCCCATTGTTTCTTCGTCCATCCAACCCTTCGCGTTCGCCTGAACCACCACCGTGGGAGGGAAAATGTCCTTCGGCAAGGTTTTCCGTTTAAATATGAGCATGGGAGGCAACTTGGTGCCGTCTGCGCAGCAGGCGAGCACAACGGTGAAGTGAGACTTTTCGTGGCCAGTTGTCCTCACCGTCACAGTTTTCTGGCCTTTCTCGGCAACACTTCTCCCGAGCGGGATGTCGAAGGTCAACGGCACTTCATCCATGTTGACGATGTGGCTCGCGCTGACGTTCTTCTTTGCAATTTCCTCCCTCACAAATGAGCTGAAGCGTTCCAGCTGCGCTTGAAAGTCGTCGGGTAGCTTCTGGCTCACTGTAGTCCGGGCTCGCATGACGAGCTGATTCCGCCGCATAAAGCGGAAACACCACGATGGACCACCACTGAATCCCTCAGTGTTGGTCTCCGCTGCCAAAGCCTTCGCCTTCAGGCGCAGCTGCACTGTAGACAGGCCTCTCCCTTCGGCTCGCTGTTGTAGCACCCACGTTCGCAGGCTACGCTCAAGGTCCGGCCAGCGTGCCTTCTTGCCGCGGTTGGCCTTCTTAGTAGACTTCATTGTCCGGAGGACGCTGTGAGCCTTGCGCCAGTCCCGGATTACTTTTTCGGCGACATCGAATTCTCTTCCTGCAGCACGATTTCCGTGTTGTTCTGCAAATTCAACTGCACGCAGCTTGAACTTCGCATCAAAACTTCGCCGACTTTGCTTTCCATGTGGCGCCATGGTTAACGAGGACGCTGCAACAACGCCGCTACGCCTATGCTACCATGCCACAGAACACCTGACCATGCACAATGGCAGCAAGTGCGACTGCTGCGGCGGGCGAGCGGGCGGAAGTGATGGCAACCGAAGCGGCTCCAGCGGCTCTTGTCCGAAATGCGAACTTGCCTTCCATTATTTATAATTTCGTTAAGTACCTCTACTTTTTTTCGCCCCTCAATGATTATTTATTTTCTGTGCAAAACTATATAAGCACTATTATTTCTAGGGAGGTAATTTACCACTCTTTTTATTTTTTTCTGAAATGTGGTTTCCGTGCATGACAAAAGGGAGCGCACGGCGAACTGCCCGACGGAGAAAGCGTGGCCGCAATGTCCAGGCCGCCTTAAGGCTATTTCACATGCCGCAATTGCAGCGAAAAAAAAAAAATCGTTCCGTTCGCTTCAATCACTCTATTCGCAGCCGCCGCTAATGGCGGTTTCGTTTGACATAGACCGCGAACGGTCCACGATATTCGCTCTGCGACTGGAGCGGCGAGAAACGTTTCTTGCCACCGTTTGTTGTGGCAGACACTGGAATGTTTCAAATATAAAAATCTGTACGTTACGATATTATTAAGCTTCTATGAACGGTAACGAAGAGCACTTTCCAATCTTTGCTAAAACAAACACGTCGACGCTATTTCGACGGCTTGACGGGCCTGGCCCTATTTCGACGGGTCCCGAACAAAAATCGCTCCCGCCGCTGCGATCAGAGCGAAAACTTCCAACATGTTGGAAGCTCGCCACGGACCGCTGCGGTGGGAGCGAACTGGCGCCTTTTTTTCGCTGCGAGCGAATTCACGGACTGAAAATCGCTACTTTTGTGTCATGTGAAACGGCCCTAATTCACGGCATCTGATCCGATTTAGACTGTATATAAGTCGCACCGTTGTATAAGTCGCACCGACGAAAAATTCAGAAAAAAACCGCGACTTATACACCGAAAAATACGGTACTCGGCTGCTGACCCGCAGGGCGCGGGTTCGTATCCCGGCTGCGGCGGCTGCATTTCCGATGGAGGCGGAAATGTTGTAGGCCCGTGTGCTCAGATTTGGGTGCACGTTAAAGAACCCCAGGTGGTCTAAATTTCCGGAGCCCTCCACTACGGCGTCTCTCATAATCATATAGTGGTTTTGGGACGTTAAACCCCACATATCAATCAATCCTCTTCACTGGTTTGACGCTTCCTCCATTTTTCAGAGCGTGCTCAATTCTCTCCATGTTATACCTTCTTACATCGCATACTTTACGTCTATTAATAATCAGCTTCGAAAGCTCTGCCAGTTCTATTTTGTCTGTTGTACTTGACACTTTCATGATTTGACGCTTCTTAATTAGGTTCTTCGTTTCCTGGGAAAGCTTGCCGGTGTCCTGTCTAGCTACCCTGCCTCCAACTTCCACTGCACACTCCGTGATGATACTCGTCAGATTATCATTCATTGTATCTACGCTAAGGTTGGTTTCCTCGCTAAGAGCAGAGTACCTGTTCTGCAGTGACACTCTGAATTCCTGTACTTTCCCTCTCAGTGCTAGCTCATTGATTGGCTTCTTGCGTATCAGTTTCTGTCGTTCCTTCAAGTCTAGGCGGATTCAAGCCCGTACCATTCTATGGTCACTGCATCTTACCTTGCCAACCACTTCCACATCCTGCACGACTCCTGGGTGTGCAGTCATTATAAAGTCTATTTCGTTCTTATTTATGCCATTAGGGCTCCTCCATGTCCACTTGCGGTTTTCTCGTTTTCGGTAGAAGGTATTCAAAATACGCAGATTATTGCGTTCTGCGAATTCTACTAGTAGCTCTCCTCTGGAGTTTCTAGTGCCGATGCCATAATCTCCTACTGCCTGGTCTCCAGCCTGCTTCTTCCCTACCTTTGCATTAAAGTCGCCCATTACTATAGTATACTGTGTTTTCACCTTACTCATTGCCGATTCCACGTCTTCATAGAAGCTTTCAACTGAAGCGTCATCATGGCTGGATGTAGGCGCGTAAGCCTGTACTACCTTCATTTTGTATCTTTTATTCAGTTTAATTACAATGCCTACCACCCTTTCATTAATGCTATAGTAATCCTCTATGTTGCCAGCTATGTTTCTGTGAATTAGGAACCCTACTCCCAGTTCTCTTCTGTCTGCCAAGCCCCGATAGCAAACGACGTGCCCATTCTGTAGCACAGTAAAGGCCTCATCTGTCCTCCTAACCTCACTCAGCCCTATTATATCCCATTTAATGCCTTCTAGCTCCTCGAATAATACAGCTAGACTTCCCTCACTAGATAACGTTCTAACGTTAAACGTTGCTAAGTTCAAGTTCCAATGGTGGCCTGTCCGTATCCAGAGATTCCTAGCACCCTCTGCTGCTTTGCAGATCTGACCGCCGCCGTGGTCAGTTGCTCCGCAGCTGGTGGGGACTGAGGGCCGTGAGTTAATTGACGAATGCCTAAAGCAGGTACGACGTTGCACATGCTAGTGTTATTGGGAGAAGTTCCCTCTCATTCCACACTTGATACAAGCTGAAAGTTATTTCTCCTTTGCACTGGAAAGGGAGGTGTGGAGCTTCGGCATGAATGGTTACTGCACTCATGACACTTGCAGACACAACGGCTTCAACTGATGGGGTTTTATCTAACATGACGGCCCTGCTGTGGTGGTCTAGTGGCTAACGTACTCGGCTGCTGACCCGCAGGTCGTCGGATTGAATTCGGGCTTCGGCTGCTGCATTTCCGATGAAGGCGGAAATGTTGTAGGCCAGTGTGCTCAGATTTGGGTGCCCGTTAAAGAACCCCAGGTGGTCGAAATTTTCGGAGCCCTCCACTACGGCGTCTCTCTTAATCATACGGTGGTTTTGGGATGTGAAACCTGACATATCTATCAATCAATCTAACATGACGTTTCACATGTCCTAAAAACTATTCACAGGTGAATTGTAGTACTCCAGTGATAGACCACATAAAGGTTTTTTGAAGAGCTTGATAGCTTTACCCTGTCCATAGTACCTTGTTTTTGCAGCAGCAAGAGCTAAGGTAACTGCAGAGGTTCGACTTACTGCAGTATACAGTTGAACCCGCTTGCAACGAACCTGAGCGTGACGCGGCATCTGTTCACTGTATCCCAAAGTTCATAGTAAATGAAACACATCTTTTAAAAAAAAGTTGCTAGTGAAATCATTAATTTTTTTTGCCCCAAAATGTCCGTGATGCACGTTTCGAAGAGCAGGAGAGATAAGGGCGGTCTCGAGTTCGTTTAAAACGGCAGTGGGCTCGTTCACCGTGGTCCGTGGCATAAGCTGCATGAGGCACTGGCTACAAAGTTTCGTCCTCGCAATCAGATTCCTCCAAATCGCTCTCTCCACGTACTTCATTCACGATGCCCCAATTCGTGCACAATTCCGCAGTGTCGGCATCATCATTGGCCGTATTTAAACCATCTCAACAGATGTCCCACCTGCTCTCCCAGGTCAGAGTCGATGACGCGCTGCCACAAATCGCCGCCCCAGTTCGGGAGCTTCAGGCTCAGCATTGGGCGCGACGTCGACGAAGTCGGTCTCGCAGAAACAGTTTCACGCGCATGTAGTCGTCACCGCCGCTCACAAAATATTCACTATCTCCACGGCTGAATACCGGGAATACCGAAGCGGCAAGTTGGCTTATAGCTGGTCAACAGCTACGAGCAAGTGCTCCGCAACGTGGCACCTAACACGCGGATTACGCTCAAGCCAAGTGGTCACACTTTCGGCGTTTTATTCAGCGGCAGGAAAAAGCGTGCTAGTCCTCCCGTGGGCCATCATGACCACACACGCACACCAAGAGCGAGCAAGACGCGCACATATGACACACATGCCAGAACAACTTTGGGCCAGTTTCCAGTCGGAAAACGAAACTAATTCGAGCCAGCGTGGCAGGCATCGTGGAGGGGTGGCGACGGGCGAAGGGCTTGTGATCAAGAGAGAGGAGGGCAAGCTTGCGAGAGAAGGGCAAGTTGCGATAAAGAGAGGGGAAGATGTGGCTAAAAGGCCACCTTGGAAACCAAAACACACAAGGAAGCAGGTTGGGTAGCTTACTTGAAAGGTTCGCGAAACTCTCACATAGAAAAACTTGGAAAGAGTGCCTGCGCGGGCAGAAGTCGAAGCATGGCCGCACGAATAGGTGCGCATGGCTGTGTTCGAAGAATCGGTGGTCGTGGTGAAAAAATTGTTTTGTTGCGCCGGCGGGTTTGCGTGGCCTCATGACCTTCGATATTTCACGGTAGTTAATTTGCGCGGAACGAATCGCGAAATATTGAAGCTCGTGAGGCCACGCAAGCCCGCCGGCGCAACAAAACGATTTTTTGACCACGGCCGCCGATTCTTCGATTAACGCCGCGCGCACTGATTCAGGCGACCATGCTCTCTTTCCAAGTTTTTCTACGTGAGAGTTTCGCGGACCATTCAAGCAAGCTACCTAACCTGCCTCCTTCCCGTGTTTTGGTTTTCAAAATCGCTCTCCCGCCTCATCTTCCCTCTCTTTATCGCAGCTCCTTGCCCTTCTCTCGCAAGCCTACCCACCTCTCTTGATCACAACCTCTTCGCCCGTCTCCACCGCTCCGTGGCGCGTGCCACGCTGGTTCGAATGAGGTTCGTTTTCTGACTGGAAACGGACCCAGAGCTGTTTCTCGCGTTCTGGCATGTGTATTGGGTGTGCGCGTCTTGCTCTCTCTTGGTGTGCGTGTGTTTTCATGGTGGCCGGTGGGAGGGCTAGCAAGCTTTTTTTTCCTGCCGCTCAACAAAACGTCGAAAGTGTGACCACTTGGCTTGAGCGTAATCCGCACGCTAGGTGTCGCGTTGCGGAGCTGACTAGTTAACTGCCTTCTCTTCAGATGTGCGACAGGAGAGCTTACGGCTTCTCAGCTGAGCGTTTGTGCTCCTAAGTGGTGGAGTTAAAACAGCCGATTTTTTGGGTAACACGAGTCCGTAAAGGCAATAATTAAATTTAACATGGATGGACTGTACTACAGAATAAATATGCATATGTGGCATCATCGTTAAAGAGTAAGAGCGTATGCTTTGTGTGCTGCAGGTTGACAAGCTAGAAGAGAACGAGAACCAGAGGCTGGAAGAATCTGCACAGAATGAACAGAAACCCCTCGTCTATGGTGAGTCATTTCTGGACTAATTGGTTAGAACATGCAGCTCTGGTGTACTGCAATAAAGGCAAAACCTTTCTCCTGACTAAGCTGTGACCACTATAATTTTGGCAGTGACTAAGGTGACGGGGCTCGTCAACTCAGTACTGTCGTAAGAGGGGACCAGTCACCATAGTGAAATTTTAAGTGACTGGGCCCGTCGTAATAGTGATGCCTCTATAATGACAGCCCCGTCATCGTAAAGTGATGACTATGTCACCGTAGTGTAATGGTGAAAATGAGGGGGCCTGTTCCTCTAAATTTGTAGTTTTAGACGCCACCATCTTTCTGTTCTCATGGAGTAGTGGCTTGACGTGCAGTTGGAGAGGCCGTGACGCAGGTCAGCGGTTCGAATTCTTGTATTCAAATTTTACTCTCTCCCCCCCCCCCCTTTTTTCCAAGGTAGTGTCAAGAAAATCGTGTCTGTCTGCGGTGGTTGTTAGCAACCCTACCATGCAGATTTCATAGCACAGTGTCGTTGGTGTCAGACTTCGGTGCGAATCATGCTTTTTTATTGTCTTCTCTTGGTATTGTTTCAAGTATTACTTGTTTTTAAATGATAATCGTGTTCATTCATCGGGGATATAACTACCAACTTTTTTTACATCCAGAGTGGAATGAAGACCTTACCTGATTTATGATTGATACTGCGCTGGGTGTGCAGATTTCGTTCTTTGCGTGCGATTTGACTTTCTTATTGCATTGAATAACCACCCTCCGTGGGGTTTTCATTCGTTTGCATTGATACCGTAGCTTGAACTAATAATTTGTTACACATAATGCAGTTATGGAAGTGCTGTTCAAGCTACTCCAAACTGCTTCAAAAGGGAAATGCTGCTCCAAAATGCAACATTTGCTAGTAACTGCTCCAAACCTGCTCCGAAAGGATATTGGCAAACTAAAGAATGAAGTTGAACCATGGGACCATCCCGTGAGCCTAAGCAAAACCAAGAACAAGCTGTTTGCACTATTACCCTAGCATGCTACTCAGTGACCTAAATCCAGAAAAATCGCAAGAGGTGATACATATTGGTCCATGGTGGGATTTGTATTTTTAATATGGGTTGTATTTTCATTTATGTAAGAAACGTCACTTTCAAATAGAATTAAAAAAAAAACGAGCATGGGGTCCGAGCTCGAGTAATTGCATTGTTCTATTCAGTTTTTTTTAACCTTTTTGAGATTTCCATATTCAACACAGCTTTCCATATTCAACACAGCTGAGGGGCATTTAACACAGATATGCAGTAACAGATAAGAAGCTTTTTAAAAAGTTGATTGTGCTATACTGAACTGTCCCTGCAACGGCTGTCCTCCCCAGCCTGAACATAAAAGTCCGGACTCCCATGACCCCAGGCCCCCCCATTATTTATGCCATTGATGCTACTATACGGCTTGTATACTAGCTGGTTACTAGAATACGGCATGTTTAATAATAAATATAAATATTTATTTGATGTTTAAACAGTTCTTTAGATTGCAGGAGTCCATAGGAATATGCACCTGCTCCGAAAACACCCATAGCAACCCTACGCTATAGCATATTTTTCGACTCCGAAGACCCTTAAGCTTCTCCAAAGCACCATTTATCTGCTCCAAAAAGCAAAATGTTCCTTCCATCACTGAATAATGTGATGTCCCTGAATTATTTCCGCGCATTCTTCGTGTTGCTGTATAAGGCTACATATGGGCTGATGCCTAACGTTGTGCAAGTCAACCTAGAATGTGTACCAACCCTGAGGGCTGTGTAATTGGACAGTATGTTTCTGTAAGTCCGAAAACCACAATACATGACTACAATACATGTAGCTTCGACTTCGGGCCTATACTTTGCCTGAAATGGCACACACAGACTTAGTCATGTGATCCAATTGGCTCCTTCAAGCAAGGGGATATGCTCGTCGCTTAGGTCTCATGAGTATGCTATTCCAACAGTCAAGCCCGCTTATAACGAACCTGAGCGTGATGCGGCACCCGTTCAGTGTATCCAGAAGTTTGTAGTAAATGAAACGCAGCTTTTAAAAAAAGTTGAGTGAAAACACACTTTTCTTGCTCCAAAATGTCCGTGATGCACGTGTTTCGAAGAGCAGAAGCGATAAGGGCAGTCTCGAGTTCATTTAAAACGGCAGGGTGCTCGTTCGCCGAGGCCTGTGGCAAAAGCTGCATGAGGCACTGGCTCCAAAGTTTCGTCGTTCTCGCAATCCGATTCCTCCAAATCGCTCTTGCCACGTACTTCATTCACAATGCCCCAATCTATAAACGGTTCCGCAGTGTCGGCATCATCATCGGCCGTAATTAAACCATATCAAGAGGTGTCCCACCCGCTCTCCCAGGTCAGAGTCGACGACGCGCTGCCACAAATCGCCACCGCAGTTCGGAAGCTTCAGGCTCAGCATTGGGCGCGACGTCGACGAAGTAGGCCTCTCGAAAAGTCTCGCACGCATGTAGCTGTCACCGCCCCCCACGAAATATTCACCATCTTCACAGTTGAATATCGGGACACCCGAAGCGGCAAGTTGGCTGCCAGGCGGTCAACAGCTATGAGCAAGCGCTCCGCAACATGGCACCTAACGCGCGGATTACGCTCAAGCCAAGCGGTCACATTTCCGACGTTTTGTTCAGCGGCAGGAAAAAGCGTGCTAGTCCTCCCATTGGCCATCATGAATGATCACACATGCACACCAAGAGCGAGCAAGACGCGCACACGCGACACATGCCAGAACGCGTGGAACAGCTCTAGGCCCGTTTCCAGTCAGAAAACAAAACTAATTTGAGCCAGCATGGCGGGCGTCGCGGAGTGGTGGAGACGGGCGAAGGGGTTTTGATCGAGAAAAGAGCAGACTTGCGAGAAAGGGGCAAGAAGTTGTCATAAAGAGAGGGGAGGATGTGGCGAGAGGGCTGCCTTGAAAAACCAAAACACAAGGGAAGGAGGCAGGCTGGGTAGCTTGCTTGAAAGGTTCGCAAAAATCGCACGTAAAAAAAAACTTGGAAAGAGTGCCTGCGTGCGCAGAAATCAAAGCATGGCCGCCTGGATCGGTGCGCGCGACGGTGTTCAAAGAATCGATGGCCGTGGTCAAAAAATCGTTTTATTGCACCGGCGGGTTCGCGTGGTCTCACGAACTTCAATATTTCGTGATTTGTTCCGCACAAATTAACAGCCGTTTTCACGCTCCTGCATGCGCGGAAGGCATGCTGAGTTGAGTGCGAAGTGAACGAGAACAAGTCCTAAATACGAAACGAATTGCAAATTATCAGAGTAGGTGGGGTAGCGTATGCGCGTGCTCTAGACGCAGATTATCGGATTGAGTTGGTGACTGACGATGTTGGCAAATGTTCTGGTCACTCCAGGCCGGCGACACCAACGACAGTACCAGCAATCAAAAACAGGGTATATGGCCGACCGGTCTTCGAAAGATCGGTGGCAGCGTGAAAACGCGGGCCCCGTCTCGCGATGCGGGGTGCTCAGAGTAGCGGGGGGACAAAGCACGGAGGGGTGCGTGACAAAAAGCGGTCGGGGCATGGAGGAAGGAAACAGCTTTCCTTCCTCCATGGGTGGGAGAAAGCGGCAACTAAAGGGTCGCAGAGGCATGGTTGGCGTTTAACTATAAGAATGTATGGGCACCTTGCCGATGCCTGATCCGTGGTCAAAATTGGTTTCCAGGGAAGTCGGCAGACCGCAGACTTTGTTTGCTGTAACCGATCAGCGGTGCTCAGAGACGTTCGTTGTAAGTGCGATTTTGTGCTATTGAACCAATGTATATTTTCACGGTCACGGGGATATTGTTCGTTTTAAGCGAAAGTTCGTTTTAAGTGGGGCCGTTATATGTGGGCTCAACTGTATATGCAAACGTAGATAAGCATTCAGCTCTCTACGGTGCTGTAGATGCTCACATGGGGGTGTGCTCTCTGTAGCTGTCTTCCCATCCTGAGACGACTCTTGTCCTGCGGGAGCGGCACGGGTTCCGTATCATTCTAGATGATGAAAATGCGTACACACCCAAGCTTTGAGGGTGACCGGTCATCTGGATGTTTTAATCTGCAAGTGCTGTCTGGTGCAGCTGTGGGCTTGAATAAACCACAAGGTGTGACAGAGTCGATGAAACAATTACAGTGAAAGCTCATTAATTCGAACTTCAATAATTCGAACTATAAGTTATGGTCCGGCCAAGCTCCATACAAGCCTATGAATAAAAAAGCCCGTTAATTCGAATGCGAGTAGGTTCTGCCGCGGATAACTCGGACTGCGCGCCACCGCATCGGTGGCTTGGCTAGTCACTGGATAGGGCGGCTGCAGAGTTACAAGGTGGCGTTGACAGGGAGCAGAGAGAAAAACGGAAAAACTGGCACGGAGGCCAGAGTGCAGAAAATAGCGCCACTTACTGTTCACCCCCTCCCCCACAATCTCTCTCTCTCGGCGGCTGCCTGCTCTCCATCCTACGTAACCTCCAAGATTTGTTTTTTTTTAAGTGCCAATCTCGGATCCTTTGAAAATCCTGCGTAGTTGTCGCTGTTAGACGACAGATGGCATGACCAGCACACAGCAAATCGGGTGCGTCGTAGCTTCGCCCAGCCTTCTCTGCAGTCGGCCTCGGGCATGCGTCGTACACCTCGGCTGTTTGTGCTGAGAGTAGCTTCCGACTGTCGCGATTCTTTGTGTAAGTGTTAGGCCTCGGCTAACATTTGTTGCGGTAGCGCCGGTAGTAGCTTCCCGTCTGTCGCGATTCTGCTGCTCCGACTTGATGGCGTGCGCCCGCGGCAAATAATGTGCCATAACACTTCAGGAGAAAGCTGATATCCTGCAAGAAGTGGACACCTGACTCTTGCCTAAGCAAGATATCCTGAAAAAGCATGGGGTATCGAAAACGCTATCTACTTATATAAAAAATAGGACAATTGAAGATGCCTTTGAGGCAGAAGTTGCGAGCAAAAAGAGGAGGTTGCGGCCCGCAAAGTATCCTGACCTCGAGAAAGCGCTTCTCATTTGGATAAAGGAAATGCGTTCGCAGGACATACCACTGAGTGGCCCAGTCATACTGGCAAAGGCAGCGGACTTCGCCCTGCAGCTAGACTACGACGACTTCGCTGCTTCAGATGGGTGGTTGCACAATTTCCGCGAACGCTACAACCTCATTTTCCGTGCTGTGTCGGGTGAAATGAACGCAGTCAACATGGAAACTTGTGAAGGTTGGCGCTCCGAAGAGCTTTGTTATGACCCACATCGGTAGGCGCCATGCTGTCGCTGAGAAGCGTAGCCGGGCAGCGTTCCCACGCCTGGAACCCCGGTTTTCTTGGAACCAGCGTCGAGAGATGACGGGGGAGCGGCGCTCTTTTAATCCTCAAAGAAGTAGCCGACTCGCCGCTTGCCTATGCCCGCCAGGTATTGTCCCGGCTAGCCGGCGGATGAGACGTCATGTCACCACGAAGCTGTAAGCCGTTCCAGAGGGGACAACAAAGACAGCGTATTCCTTTGAAGAAACGGCGACCGCCGCCACAAAGTGCCCTGCTAATTGAGCGGACCGTTTGGCGGACCGTTTGATGTCTGCTGTCCGAAGCTTGGGACCCCTCGACCAGCGACATACACGACGAGCAAGAGCCTCTCTGGCGCCACCTTTAAGTGCAGTGATCTTGACTCGAAATTGGATGTTCACGTGCGCCGTGCATGCTCGTACCCCTCACCTGTTGTGTGCGTGTGTGATTGGTGTTCCACTGAAGGAGGAGCCGGACAGGGCTTATAACGGCGCCGCAGAGTGCAGGACGTGGCTCTGAACTGTGTAGCGGTTCAACCACCACGTTCGTGGTTTGCGAACTCTTAACCTCATGCTGTAAATATTTGTAAATAGTGCCATAAACCTGTTTGTTTTTCGTATCCACATCTCGTAAGCGTTCGTTTCCTCAACCCGAAGCTACACCACGCTACCACAGCACCCCGGGATCCCAACAACTGGTGATCAGCGAAGGGATTCCCAACAGCTTCAAGGCTACATGGAGAAGTATTCTCTGCAGGACATATTAAATGCGGATGAAACTGCCTTATTTTTCAAATTGCTGCCCGCCAAAACTCGCGTATAAAGGCGACAAGTGCACGGGAGGGAAGAAAAATAAGGAACGGATAACTGTGATGTTTGCTGCGAACATGACTGGTATCGAGAAGTTGCCTCTGATAGTGATAGGCAAGTCGAAAAGTCCTCGTTGCCTCAAGAACATTTGGTCCCTCCCATCAGACTACGCGGCCAACAAAAAGGCCGTGATGACGGGAGAATTGTTCGCGCTGTGGCTGGGAAAGCTTGCCAAGAAGTTCGAACGCTGCTGCCGCAAAGTCCTGCTTCTTGTGGACAACTGTTTGGCTCATAAAGTCAATGTTGAGACGAAGGCCATTGAGCTGGCCTTCCTTTCAGCAAACTCGAGAGTGGTACTGCCGCCCATGGACCAGGGTATAATTAGAAATTCAAAATCATTTTATGGGAGTCGTATGTTGGAACGAATTATTTTGTGCAATGACTACCAAGTGACAGCCCTAAGTGCACTACACATGCTTGTGCATTCTTGAGAGCAAATGACAGCGCTTACGATAGCAAATTGCTTTTGTCACTGTGGCTTCAGCACCGAAGCTCTGCAAGCTGACGAGCCACCAGTGCTCGAACACGGCGTCACCGACCCCATAGCGAACGTTTTGGAAGACGTCGGCTTTGCGGACTACAGTTAATTCCTGGTATATCGAACTCGCCAAAAAATGTTCATTAGTTCGATATATGGCATAATTCGATATAGGCCCGGTATAGGTTTTGACACAAAGGCACATAACAAACTAAAGTACTTCATTAATATGGTGGCTTACTTGCGTGCCCTACTGTGGAACAAAATAGTCCCGGATTTATTTCTGTGTCAACGACTTCACTGCCTGCGACAGCACGCACGCCTCCACGTTGTCAGTCGGAGCAGCTGAGGCCGCAACCTTCCACATTCAAGCAATAGCGCCGGACCAACGCAAGTGCACTAATCACTTCTGAGGATGTAGGCAATGGGCCGTCGTCGATTTCTATTTTGCTGTCGCTTTGGCTCGTGGTCGGCACGACGTCTGCAATGTAATCCTCATCCTGTAATTGGCCCATGATGGGGACATCATCGCCCACACTGACGAACTCGTCGAATGTCGATCCGTCGATAGCACCCGGGAACTCTGCCAGCTCGTTCCAAACTTCGGCGGAAACACCTGCGTTGTCTTCAGTGCTGTCAGATTTTGGGGTGTCATCACCAGGCATGCGGAAGCCGGCATGCCTAAAGCAGTTCTGGATCGTCTCCTTCTTCACATCTGCCCACGATCTACTCAACATAGAAATAGCTCCGAGCAAGTCGATCTGAAGCTCCCTGCCGACACAAAGGTTCTGAAGCAGCCTCTCCACCAGGCACTTCCGATAGCCGGCTTTCATTGCTCGTATAACTCCTTGATCCAGTGGTTGCAGTACAAATGTAGTGTTCAGGGGCAAAAAACGCAGCTCGATGTTGCTGAAGGTCGTACTGCAGTGGTGCGATGAACATTTGTCCACGAGCAGGCACACCTTGCGATTTTCGCCTACCATATCATCATTCCACGACGATAGCCATCTGCTGAAAAGCTCCCCGGTCATCCACGCTTTTGAGTTTGCTCGGTAGGTAACTGGAAGCGACAGCGCATTTCGAAAATACTGCGTTGTTTTGCTTTTCCCGATAACCAGAGGTCGAAGCTTTTTCGATCCGTCTAAATTAGCTGCCAACAGCACGGACACACGAGCTTTGTTTGCCTTGCCGCAGCTTGTCTTGTCACCACGACACGGGTCTTGTTTGGCAACATTTGCCAAAATAGAGTGGTTTTATCCGCATTGAAGGCATCTTGGGCTCTATATCTTGCTGCGATATCTCGCCAGTTTTCCTCTAGCCATTTTTCTACACTGTCCAGGTCCGCCGCTCTGCTTTCACCTGTAACAGCTTTGCCAACGATATCGTGCTGTTCTTTGAACCGCTGAAGCCAGCCTGAATCGCCTTGGAAATCATTCCTGCCAAGCAGAAAAGCAAGGTCCTTGGCTTTCTGCTCGATCGTAGGCCTAGACACCGGGATGTTTCGCGACCGAACGTCCACAAACCACTTGTAAACGGCCGCTTCAACATCTTCGTACACAGCAGCGCGCACACGTTGGGCGCCACGGGCACTTGGCCTTTTGTCCGACTTAGCCCTGATGTCTTCCTTGTTCTTCAGGATAGTACTCAAGGCGCTCCTTGGAATTTTGTACGCCGCGGCGACGTCGGACTTTTCAACTGCGTTCAACCAGATTGATGATTTCGATTTTTGTGGTGAACGGCAAATTTTGCCTCTTTGCGCAAGCCATGATGACAGCGCGCCAATACAGTTCACAGAGCACCAACAGGCAACACCACAGACAATGCTGAATCGGCAGCAGCAGGCACACAAGCACAAAGAAAAAATGACGCTCACTTCTACCGCCTCAGTGCCTCGGAGAAAGCACGATGGCCTCTGATTGGCTGTAAGCGCTGTGAGCGGGCCAGGATCATTTCTTGGAGGGGGTGTTCGCCTGCACACAACCGGGTCTAACCAACTTTTTCTAAGGTGGCGCCGGCAGTTTTCCCCACAACCGCGAGGGAAAGCCAACTGGCTGGGGCACTTTTGAGGCACATGGAGTTTGATATATCAGTTGTCGTTGCTATTCGTTCGATAAAACACTAACTTTTGTTATATATTCTCAATGTAAACTTATCGTGTTTAGGAATTGTTCGATATACGGTATAATTTGATATAAACGGGTTCAATATAGTCGGGCTCGACTGTACGTCGATGTGGACTCGGGTGCAGTGGTGTGTGGTGTACTCACGGATGGCAACATATGTCATGTGAGAAGTGCGGAACCTGTCGCTGCCAGTGACGATGATGAGGAGGACAAAGCACCAGTGCGGCCCTCTGCTGCGGAAGTCATGGCCGGATTGAATGCCGCCCGTCTTAAGTTTTGAAGAAACGGAGAAGAGGCCTTCCGCCAAATTCGCTCGTTAGAGCAAAAAGTACTGGCAGTCGCCTTGAAGGAAAGAAGGAAGACCGCGATCACATATTTTTTCTAAAAATAAATTGTTATGCCCTACTCGCAGTGTGCTATTGTTCTTCACTTTTGTTAGTTTGAACTGAGGCAGCTTCCCCTTGCGGTTCAAATTAACGAGCTTTTACTGTACGCAAGTCTTAACCTGCATCTAGCAGCGTCGATGTATCCTACAATGAGGGAAGGTCGCCTCGTGCAACAGTAAAGAAAAAAAAAAACTTTTCCAATCACTTCAGTAAGAGCACAAACAGCAGTATTATGTTGAGGCCCCTCACTATGGGCAGCGTTGTTAAAACGGGCCACCTCATAAGTACATCATTACGGTGTGCTGTATCAATTGTCTCGATGCGGTAGTGTCTCTGCACGTGCGCGCTTTAAAAGATGGTGGTGAAAACTCTCTACTGTTGCAATACTGCAGTGGATTTCGCGGTGGGGGGGAGCTCAGACAAGGCCTCTGTGGCAACTGCCACTCCTCGAGCCGGATCAGTTGGCGAGCACCCCGACTCATCTGATCGTCCAGGTTCTCCCTGGCCAGCGACTTTTCCCATCGCTCCGCTGTAGGATGCAGCCTTTAGAATAGGCAACATTACTCGAAACAATATAGAAACAGAAAAGAAAAAGTTCAGTTGGTCAGCACGACTCGATCTGAAATTTCACACCAACAACGCATCATGTTCCATACCAACAACGTACTGTAAGGGATGGGAAGGAAGGTCGTTGATGGCATCCCTCCGCTGCCACCAGTTGTTGGGGTCGAAGGAGAATCGCAGGAGGATACGGACGCTGACAAGAGGATACGGAAAACAAAACAGGTTTATGGCACTATTTACACATATTTACAGAAAAAGAAAGGTTAGTGGTTTCACATACCACGAGCGTGGTGGTTGAACTGTTACATAGTTCAGAGCGACGTCCAGCACTCTGCGGCGTCGTTTTATGCCCTGTCGGGCTCCTCCTCTCCGACTGAACACCAATCACACACACACAACAGGTGAGGGGGACGAGCATGCACGGTCCACGTGAACGTCCAATATTGAGTTTTGAACACTGCACTGCAAGTGGCGCCAGCAGGGCTCTTCCTCGTTGTGTGTGTGCCGCTACTCGAGAGTTCCCACGATCCTGTCAGCATACCTCAAAGGGTCCGCCGATTTTGTTCGCTCAATTAGCGGGGTGATTTGCGGTGGCCGCCGCGGTCTCTTCCAGGAAGATGCTTTCTTTGTTGTCCTCTCTGGAACTGTTTCTGATGTCGTGGCGACACGTCTCATCCTCCGGCCATCACGGACAATGCCTGACGAGCATAGGCAGCCGGCCGGTCGTCTACTTGATTGGGGATCAAAAGGAGCGCCGCTCTCCTGTCAGCTCTGGCGCTGGTCACAACAGCTTCCCCGTCGTCAGATGAATCACCGAGGTCATCAGGCACCGTTGCTGCTTGAAGGTACGACGAAAGGGTCCGCATTTGAGACGGGAACTCGTCTTTGCCTGCCGCATTGTCTGGGTAATTACTCAAATCTTCGACAGTGTCTGGCAGACTGGGCGCCGAAGGGATTGAAAGCCTCCCCCGTGGACCAGCTTACGCACAACGGCGACTGCCCAGACGAATTTCCAGGCCAAACTTAACAGCTCCTCCGCCGCCCGAAAAATCTCTGCTGGCCAGCGCTCCCAACCGCTGGGCACGAAGAGAATGGTTGGTGACGAGGACGATGGCCTGGCTTTCTCCCTCCAGCTGCGAACTCGAAACCAACTCCCAAACCAGCTCACAATGATCGACAACAGCAAGGCGAACCACACAACACGATACCATGCCGAAGTCAAGCACATTTGACCCGCTTAAAACCCTCCAGGCTTCTCAAGAAAAACAAAAGAGAAACCTGTACGCAAAAACTTTGAGACAATTTGGTGCCGCCAAAGTTACAACAATCATGGACGTGGAGATGTTTACCAAAGATGTAACATATTGCCGTGTGAGAAGCACACAAAGGCAAATATAATTTGGCCCCATATAACCATAATCACACTACTTCAAAACTAGCTTTTTCCTGCCATCCGCACTACTAAGTTGTAACTCCCCTTTAACTTCATGACTAATTTCATGAAACGCAACCAACTACATGGTTTTTACACGAGAGCTGTCAGACACTATACACAAGGTATCTGAGCACATTTTTCATTCTCTCAATACTTAACGTAGTCGTCAGTGCCTACTTGTAGGACACCCTGACGCCAATGAAAACTTACTCGCAGCAGATCAAACTGCGTCCTATAAATCCGAGAACTGTATCTCTAGCCTCAAAATTTGGTTAACGCAACGCTCTCAGCTCAAGTGATCATATGATCCCTAAGTAATCGCAAAAACAACAAAATGAAGGGAACAAAACCTTTCATGCTACGGGCTCATTTGATGAATGTAGCTCCATGTCAGCCCATTTTTTTAAAGAACGTTCAGGATTTTACTGTGCGCCCTAGCACGACATCATGCTCTCATCCAAAGCGCGCTAGCAAGCGAAAACGCATTTAATCATAGGTGATATCCCTTTAACTTCGGTATCCCTAAACACTCATTTGAACGTAAATATTCACAAAAACCAAAACGCTATGAAAAATAACGCTAGACGCCGTACACGTCATGAGCATCTAACAAAATGGGCGTTAATTTTGCGCTAAAACTCCTGTACCGAATGTTTCTCTAACCTGAGCATTTCGAAAATCGCTTTTGGTTTTATTCTAAAACCTTCCTAAACATTGCTCATTTACTCTATTTAAGTTCTTACATAAAAGAAAAACTCGTAGCACGCAGTCAGTTGACTGATGCGGGTTACTGCTTCCGCATAACTCTTAACACTCGTAATGCTTTTAAGAAATCTATAAGGGGAAGAAACTGTATCTAAACAAACTAGCCTTGAAGATGACAAAGGAATATTACTTCAAAACCAAAAAAATAAGCAAACAAACATGCTTCCCCGTAAATTACTGTGTCACCCTCTCAAGCTTACAGTCGGCCCTCACTTCAATCGCACACGCGGCGGTCGCGCTCTTGGCGGATTTCGCGAACGCCAGAGTCCACAACGTGCACGTGCTACCAGCTGAACGGTAGCGTTACGCCTCATTTGCGATTTCGGCCGACTTCTGTCAATCTGGCGGAGGGAACTCGAGCAATGCAAGGGAAAGAGTGACGGTGTCCTCTTTGGTCTAGCTCCCGAGCGGTGTTTAGCTACTGTGGCTTTTCTTGTAGGACACCTTCGACACTCCTGTCCCCGCAAAGCCTTAAACCTCTTCCGCGAATTCTGTCGCGAACCCTCTTTCCTCCTACTTTTCGTCCGGTTGCTCGGACGCATGCAATGCAGTTTTGACGCTGCTGCAAAGCTCTTATTTGCTATGCTGACAGGTTTTGCGCCTTCTTTTACACGCGTAGTACTGTTCGTCTTTCTCGCGGCTTTGCGAAGTCTTTCGTATGCGCCGCTTTTTGCGGCTCGTTGCCAAGCTTTCATATTTCATCGCAAGCTCGTCAACTCTCACACAGTATTCGTCCGCTGTCAAACCCGTGCAGTCTAAATGATTTCTGAAAAAAATCCCCTATTTCACATTCTAGACTGGCGTACAGCTCGGCGCTTTTAGGAACAGTGCGGCTGTTTTCCTTCAGACACTCTAGCTGGCATTGATGTGAGTAGTCGACAACCGTGCTGTTTTCCTCACTCTCTGCATTTGCTGCTTCTCCCGAGCTTTCTCCGGTGTTCTTGATGTCTTCGACCTCATTTGCAAGATCCACCGTTACGACAAACACAGTTGAGGTCTGTACCAGCTTTTCTACAGCTATCCTAGCTGTTTCGCTAGCATTTAACTGGCACAGCACCTCGTCGCACTCGCTCTGACCTTCAGTGGCCTCTCTCATTAGAGCAGCATCTTTAGCAGCTCTCGCATTTGGTTCGTCTTCGAACCTGCTGCGCTCTTCACACGTGCTAGCCTTCTCTTAAGCTCTGGGCTGCACCTCGCACTTCCCGTGCGCTACACTTCGAATAGCTGAAACTTCCGCCTCCTTGCCTCGACTTTTTCTTCAGACAGTTCAATCACTAGGCTGAGAGCTCGCTCACGCTCTTCACCTCGCTCCCGTTTTTCTATCTCCCATTTTCGCTCACTATCCACCTTGGTGCTATAAGAGACACGCCGACCTCTCTCAGGCTTGGTTTTACTACCAGCACAACATCGCGCGTTCTTCACGGGAGCGTTCGTGAGCTTGTACTCTATTCGCTTTCTGTCAACTCTGATGCCGAAGCACCGCAGTAAAGCTGCCTTAGCTACATCGTACCTATTGAACTGTTCCACGGAAAGGTAGTTTAATCTACCCATCACAATGACCGGAAGGACACTCAATCAGGTGATAGACCAACAGTCTTCGTCGAGCTCTAGTTCTCTGCAAACTTTTTCGTAAGAGGTTAGATAACTCTAAATCCTCCCCCTCTTCGAATGCATGGATCCTCGAATTTATTTGAGACGCTCTAAGGAACAGTATTGATTCTTTTCTCTCTTCCTGTTTTAATTTCAGGCTTTCCTCCCACTGCTCTCTCTCCTGCTCTCGTTCCATTCTTTTCGTTTCTTCCCTCTCCTTTCTCTCCCTGCTTTCCTTTTCTTTTCCTACCCGTTCCTTTCGTTTCCGTTCCTTTCGTTTCCGTTCCTCTCGTTTCCGTTCCTCTCGTTCGCGTTCCTCTCGCTCCCTTTCTCTCTCTCGCTCCTCCATTTCCTTTTTTCAGAAATCTCTACTGAGTTTTTGATCTCCTCCTCACTGGCTTTTTGCGAGATCAGCCTCACAATCGCTGTCCTGCCCATTCTTTCCTCTACTTCAATGCCAAGATGCTTATACACAGCCAAAAGTTCATCTCTTAGCATTGCCTTCCACGACATGATTGCCGTTGTACTTTGGTCCTGCATTTCACACATAATTAGGTGATCCCTACAACTCGCAAAAGGTAATCTCCCTAATTCACACACGATCCAGCTTCTAATAAACTCACACAATTGAAGCCTGGAAAGTCAAAGCAAAGACCAAGCACTCACCACAGCACAGCACCACGTCGTGAAGTTCATCTCACCGCTGCCAACCAGTTGTAAGGGATGGGAAGGAAGGTCGCTGATGGCATCCCTCCGCTGCCACCAGTTGTTGGGGTCGAAGAAAAATCGCAGGAGGATACGGACGCTGACAAGAGGATGCGGAAAACAAAACAGGTTTATGGCACTATTTACACATATTTACAGAAAAGAAAGGTTAGTGGTTTCACAAACCACGAGCGTGGTGGTTGAACTATTACATAGTTCAGAGCGTCGTCCAGCACTCTGCGGCGTCGTTTTATGCCCTGTCGGGCTCCTCCTCTCCGAGTGGAACACCAATCACACACACACAACGTGAGGGGGACGAGCATATTGAACGTCAATATTGAGTGAACGTCGAATATTGAGTTGTGAACACTACACTGCAAGGTGGCGCCAGCAGGGCTCTTCATCACCGTGTGTGTGCCGTTAGTCGATAGTTCCCACGATCCTGACAGCATACCTCAAAGGGTCTGCCGATTTTGTTCGCTCAATTAGCGGGGTGATTTGTGGTGGCCGCCGCGGTCTCTTCCAGGAAGATGCTTTCTTTGTTGTCCTCTCTGGAACTGTTTCCGATGTCGTGGCGACAGGACGTCTCAGCCTCCGGCCATCACGGACAATGCCTGATGAGCATAGGCAGCCGGCCGGTCGTCTACTTGATTGGGGATCGAAAGGAGCGCCGCTCTCCTGTCGGCTCTGGCACCAGTCGCAACAGCTTCCCCGTCGTCACATGAATCACTGAGGTCATCGGGCACCGCTGCTGCTTGAAGGTACGACGAAAGGGTTCGCATTTGAAAGACGGGAACTCGCCTTTGCCAGCCGCATTGTCTGGGTAATTACACAAATCTTCGACAGCGTCTGGCAGACTGGGCGCCGAAGGGATTGAGAGCCTCCCCCGTGGACCAGCTTACGCACAACGGCGACAGCCCTGACGAATTTCCAGGCCAAACTTAACAGTACCCACTGCGCCTTGAAAAATCCACGCGGTAGGGCTAAAAACCGGCACAAACAGCGACATGATTTTCTTGCAAAAAAGCAAATTACGGCTTTTTGAAAGCAGCAACGTCAGTATTGACACATTCCTTCGAAAAAAATCTAATAAAAGAATAACAAAACATGATTTGTACTAATGACCTGTGGCACGACCACATCTCCAACTGCGCGTCAACCAACTGTGCCACCAGAACAGCTAGGCAGTGGCGTCTAAAGCGACTACAAATTTACGCAATGCCCCCCCCCCCCCCCCTCATTTTCACCATTACACTACTGTGATGGGCCCCCTCACCACAGTCATTGCTTTGCAATGACGGGACTCGTCACTATAACTGCATCGCTGTTATGATGAGGCTGCTTTCGCTGTTACGACTGTTACGATTTTTTGGCTTGTGAAGTGCAACTAGTGATGTCCTGCTGTTAGTATGAACGTTGACGTCCTGTGAAAGCAATGTTGCACGGTGAAAACAGCTCCGTCGCGCCCTTTTGAGTGCGCAAGCCTGAAACTTCGAGTGCAACAAAAGCAGGAGATCAGCTGTATTTCAACTAGGAAACGTATCCTCAGAAGTGAAATATCAGCTTTTTGGCCGGCTGAAGCTACTCTGGGGATAGAGCTTGACTAGGTAATGACCCATAATGTAACTGTGCAAAAAAATAGACAAACACAAAAGGAATGAAAAGGACATACAAATGCAGACAGGGACAGACAAGCCTTTTGTGTTTCAGTCTGTTTTCTATTCAGTCAATAATTTTCATCTTCTATGTAATCAGGATGGAGAAGGTGGATTATGGCGGCGGTGTTATGAGGTACTTTGAAATTCTTTCAGTTTACCCTTAAGTCGCATATGTAAGGCTTTAAGACGGGCACATTTTCGTCGTCGCTGCCCGTTACCGAGAACACCAACCTGGGTTTCTGGCAGCCAGCTGCTGTGTGCCCTGGCTCATGGCACTGAAACATTAGTGGCTTGTTTTCCTCAAAACCCTTTCTTTCACGAGTTTTCCTTTGCTTCGTTCTCGGGTGCATCCTTTACAGCGCTACTGTCTTTACATACAGGACAGTCTCTGAGCGGCTGTCTGCTGGACAAAGGAACGCGCACTCTCTAACTGGCGGCGGGCCGTGTACTCATCGGCCAACTCAGCTGCGCGTTCATTGTTGCTCTCTCGGTCTATCTTGAATCCATAAATACATCTCCTCGTCTAAACATCCGTAAAATTGCTCAAGGCATATCAAATCCACCAGCTTGGTCTCTCATTGTAGGCACCGTCCCTCTTTAGCCACTCCACCGAATATGCTTTCATGCTGAAGCTGAACTCCTGAAATGTTTCACCTGTTTCTTTCCCGAGTGTCCGCAAACATTCGGCGAAACGCTTGTGGTGGAAGTTGAAATTTCTTTTGGAAGTGCAGCCTTCACTTTCTCATAATCCTCTGCGTGTTTTGCTGGTAAACATGCAAGAGTGTCGGCTGCTTGGCAGGGCAAAACCATTAGCAGTTTTTGTGGCATGGGGCATAATCGAAGCCCATCCTCAGACAAGCTTTTTTTTTCCCCCCAAAAGTTACAAGAAATGCTATAATGTCCTCGCTCATTGGGCTGCAAGAGGTACCTCATGCTCACTCGTGCGTCTACATGAATTTCTGCATTTTCTGTTCTTTTACCTATCTCATGTTTTGCCTCTGTTTTCTGCAGCTCAAGCCCTAATTTTTCAAGCTGCCTTTGTTTGCTGAGCGCCTCTTCTTTATGCCTGACAGTCTCTTTCCTCGTCTTTTCGTGCCCTTGGCATCCTTTCCTGAATTAGCTTCCAGCACTCGAAAAGTTCCTCCTCATCCACGCCGGACTTCTTAACCGCATCTATCATGTGTGGCTTCCTATGTATCGCCACCACCTCGATCCCCAGCTCCTCGCACAAAAGCAATAAATCCGGTTTTCTTAACTTGTTCAAATCCATGGTCCACCCTTTGCAGACTTTCAAACTGCCGTGAAGGTGTCACTAAAGTACCAAAGCCTTCACGAAAGAGCAACCAATCTATACCCCTTTGGATGAACCTCTGCATCAATCCAAAACACCTGGCAGAATTTCTAAAGAAAGTGAGCACTCACCAGCTTCAGCATCGTAAAAGAACATGACCAGCATCATAAAAGAACATGAACCGGATCCCACCGCTGCCACCACTGATGCAAGCGAGGAGCGGGGCACAGCTGGCAACCGAGGCAACGGGCAAGGAAGAACCCTTGTGAGGCTTCTTGACGACAAAAACGCTCTATATATTTAGATGTTTACACGGTGTTCAATAGACTGGGCGTCGAGGCACGCCTTTCCGCGAGACACAACCGGCCGTAACGGAGGCCAGAGAGAGCACCCCTACGCACATGCGACGCGCTTTCTTATCCCCCTCTGTCTGTGCACGTGCTTCTGAAACACCAACTGCGTGTCACAGTGATTGTGTGCGACGCAGACTGCGTGTCACTGGCACGCCAGTGCGTGTTCCTTGCAGTGCACTTACTATTCCTTTGCTCTTGTGGGACAGACAGCGCTTTTGTCGACGAGCACTGCTTGAGAGGGCTCAGCTGAAGGGCGTCTCTTGTACCGCCAGTCCCCAGTCATGACAATTGATAATGAAGCTTGTATGTTCAGTTGTTATGAAGCTGCTACTCTTATGAAGTTATGACAATTGCATGCTTAGTGTGCTTGTTTCTTCTCTTGCAGCCCCGGAGCCCCAGCTAATGCTGACAGCACCACCGGGCATGTTGGGTGCACCTGGCTACGCACCTCCTTACGGAGCACCCATGCCAGGCTACCAAGGCTACAGCATGTAGGCACAGACTTCCACCCCTAATGACGATGATGGGTGGTTCAACAGACTGCTACTCGACGCATCCTGCCCCTTCACGTTTGGTCTGACCTCCTCTTCTGTGCCACAGAACCCCCCCCCCCTTTTTTTTTTAAATTTACCCCACCTTAGCAGAAGAAACTCTGTGGGCCTCGCTCTCTGCGCTTAAGATTTTTTTTTATTCGTCGCCTCTCATAGCTGCGTCTTTCAGTCTCGAGAAGTGCAGTAGAGCAACATTCCCCCCCACTGCTGTTTTACTGTTCCCCAGCCTGCTGGTTCAGGGCGCGCTGCGTGTCTGTGTTTTGTGCGTGAGACTTTCCTGTGTAACATGTACCGGGTACATATGCGTGCGTGTTAGTGTCTTGTTGCAAGGGGCACACTTTCCTCTATTCTGCTGCTTCTCCGGGTATCTGTAGCCGAGTGGTATTTTTTTGTTCTCTTGGCACAGCCAAGCACTTGGCCACCTCCTTATCCACTGTACGTGTCTGTGTGTGCGCTCGTCAATGTTGCGTGCCTGAGGTGGAGCTATGTTTGAGAGTGGGGCTGGTTGTACAGTACTTTGAGTGTGCTACCTTGTGTATTTTATTTTAGTCCCGAGCCCACTTGGTAATTTTTTTTTCCTCTAAGAGCGTCGAGTGGCTGGGAGGACAGGACCAGTGTTAAATCGACATTAGTGCTGATCAAAACGAGGCAGACCAATCTCTTCTCGCCGATGCTTGCAACAGCGATCGGGTGTTGGACGAGTGAGAACGTTGGACAAGGCCGAGGACACCGCAAACGGTGGGGGGGGGGGGGCAGGGGGCAGCCACAGTTTTGCACGGGGCCGGTTATGCGACAAGCTTTTCATTTTTTTTTGTCTAACAAAATTGAGTGCTCTATTTATGTAAATGGTGTTGTCCCTGCGCTGCGCCTTCATCCCGATGAACTCCAAGCTTACAGTGAGTGATGAAGGTAGCGACTTTTCGCCGTGATTGGACTGCCAGCAAAGTGCGGAGCCAAGCAGCGAAAGAGATGTTGCGGGTCGGTTCCTTTGACACGCGCGAGTGGGCCACGTGTCTGTGTGCTGCTAGAGCGGAGAGGAGCGCGAGGAATTGGGGTTTCTGGGAAATGAAAAAAGGAAGGCGCAATGCACACTGGGTGTTGTCACTTGCATTGCTGGGACACAGCGATAAATGAATGTGCGCATGCATCAAGTTTTCGTGCCCATTTTCTTGAGTGTCCATTTGCCTTAGTTCATTTGGAAGCGAGAAAAAGAATGCGAAGCTGTGTTGTCCCTCTTTTGTTCTTGTTTTTTCTTCTTTTTTGCTTCACCCTGGAATGAGAGACTTGTTATATATACATTATACATATTATATATATATATATATATATAGGAGAAGTTTAAAAAGAAATGTATGTAGTTTCTGAAGGAGAAATAAATTGCGTCCTCACATGCTCCATGGATCTCGATCTCGTGTTTGTCTTCCTTGCATGGCAGCTGTAGTAATGTCATGTGGGCCACGCATTTTTTAATACATTTTTAGAATTACGTGCCATTTTATTTTCCAAGGTAGGTGGACACAAGCCTGCACTAATGGGCACGTACCCCGAACTGGAGTCGGGAGCCGGACTGCCAGCGACGCTGTCTTTAAAAAATTGTGGAACCATTTCTTTAGTTGTGCAGGCAATTGGTTGCTGCAGTTCAGCTGTCGGTACGGGGCCTCTTTGGACTCCTTGATTTTCATGATTGTAGGGTTGATGAATCATTGACCTTCAAGATTGCACAGGCTTCTGTGCCTCGCAGTTGTTAGTTATTGAGGCCCACGAGCTGTTCAGTCCCAGTATTGCTCAGGCTATAGACCCTCACTATGGTTCTGGCCATAGAGCCTTGCTATTGCACAGGATATAGGCTATTTTCCACAACTGGTTTGTTCATCCAAAACTAAATGGCACCACAACACTGTGGCCCGTTTCCCTGCCATGGCAGAGTTTCTGTAGCTGCCTTTTGCAGCACTACTCAACAGCCGCATCGCGTTGTCCGGTTGGCGTAGCCTCAGCATCTCTGGGAAGCAAACATTATGGCGACGCCGAGCGAAGCAGACAGACACGCCGGCACCTGAAAGCGGAGCAGACGGACACGCGGGAAAAGTCAATATAGCGGTACCAATGGGTGCGGTTTTCTTCCGCCTCAATCTTATCACATTGTTGTCCAGTGCTGTGTGGCCCCAACTTACAGCGCTCTTTTATTTGCTTTAAATTTAATTCCTGAAGCTTTGTGAGCAATGTATTCTTTGGTATTGTGCAATGCATTCAAGATTCAGTCTCAAATGACGAGGTCAAGCTTGACAAGCTTGGTTAAACACTATTTTCCTTAAAGGAGTCTTCCTCTACCGTTTGTGGAGAGCAGACTTGCTGTTCCGAGCTCCTGTGTTTTCGGGAGACATGCCGCGGCGTCTCGTGCAATGGAATTGCGTATTTTTCCTCAGATAGAGCTCATTTTCGTTGACGTGCTGTTTTTCAAACTTCAAACATCAGTAAGACCCTCCTATTTAACATTAAAGCAGTATTTAAAAAGGCCTGGCTCATTACAAGCAAGGTATAAGCAACACACCTTTACAAGCAAGGTATAAGCAACACACCTTTACAAGCAAGGTATAAGCAACACTCCTCATTACAAGCAAGGTATAAGCAACACGCCTACTAAGATTCTGTCCTTAATAGAGAGTTTCTTCGAAGTTTTCCTATGTTATTTGCGTAACCATGACTCTACGCCGTGGTACGAGTCTTGCGGAACTTGTAGGGCATGCTCGCCCTACACCCGATTTTTTTCTCCCTTGGTGGCGCCTCAGCCGCCTGCTGTCTCCCCATCCTTTGCTTGCACTTGCTTTTGCTTCTGCCGCCGTCGACGACTTCGACGCATATTCGAAAAGTGTTTCTCAATGTTGTGATGCGTATTGATGCTGGTGTGATGCTTGTGTACTGAAGCTTTGGTATACCAGCTTGCCCGCAGAACGCCCTACACTACGCCCCCCCTTTTTTTTGTTTGTTTTAAGAGGCATTTCTTGTCGTGAACTTCGGCGAGTTTTAGCGTATCTATCTATTTATTGGTATTACGTGACGTGAATGGACGATGAATGTGAATGAGACGTCCAAATATGATAAGCATGATATGAATTTCATGTAAAACATGGCTACATACTACGCTCATAACATGCTCGCGGCCGTTTCGCTAGCTCCACATATACTGAATTTGGTATCACGTGACGTGAATAGATTACGAAGGTAAACGACACATCCAAACATGATAATCATGACACGGAAATCATGCACGACATTATCTACCTCCACCTCGTAACGTTGTGCTGATTTTAAAGTGACCTATCACCATTCCTATTCGTGCTTCGCATATCATCGGTTCCCACTGTACGTGGGATCTGGCAACTTTTTGTAGCAGTGTGTTTGCCTGAAGCCACTATGTGGCAAAGGTCTCTACGTCGGCGCAGCGCACATTTTAACACGGTTAACTGTGCGCTGTGTGAAGCTTGTGTGTGATGAACTGTTGTACAAGATGAACCGCAGAGAGAGAGATAGAATATACGTTTGAAAGCAATTGGTTCTGGTAGGCAGCCAAAGTAGGTGGTCCCACGTCGGCGGCGCCTTCCCGGATCCTTGCGCGACGATTCGCTAATACTGGTCACACGGGCCTTTTTAATCGTGATCAGGGCCGATATGGATTAACCACGATCTGCATGAGGTGCTGCGACAGGTCACTTTTAGTCGCGATCAGACCCGATCGGGATCAACACTATCGCGCATCGCGATCTGACTGAGGGATGGCGATTTCGTGTCGTCTGCACCCCCTGGCCGCGCTTGTTGAAAGCAAAAACAAACAAGAAAATCAAGCATAGTTACGTAAAAACAGATATCAAAAGCTGGACATTTATTTATCAAAGCAACTTTGAACTGCTTCAATTGGAAACATATTTGTAATATTGCATATTTTAAGATTCGTGCTGACCGCAGACGATAAGCAGGCGGACAAGTTCAACTCTCGCACCATCGAAACCAACGTTACTAGATACTTTTTTGTTGATCGAAACAGTTGGAGCCCCTCGAAGCAAATTGAATATGAGTGGCGCTAGCTTTTCGACTAAGTCGCACCATACGCGCGCTTCGTGGTCGAATGAAGAGACCTTTTTAGTAACTGACCGCTCGCAGGAACAATGGGATACTTGAGCTGCCAGAAGTGAAAAATCTGGCATGGACAACGAGATTTCCGTGTCGCTCCGAGTGGACGGGTACGAGCAGGTGCCATCAGAAATAAAAGTGAAGATTGAAATTCTCGCACAGTAATACAGGTAAGTGCAAAGGAAACTCTACCGAATGATGGACTTATAAAATTATTTTTCTAGTGGCACACAAAGCTTTTGATGTTCGAGCGGTTCTTTCACGAATAACATACTGCTGATAAGTGGCTCTATTGATACATCGTATGCTGAGTTTTCTCAATGACAAGTTTTGATGCGCGCAAGTGCCACCTGGTGCATTTCATCTGACTCAAGCTCGAACCGGATTAGTTTGGGCCGTGTAGCAGCGGCCATAAAGTTCATCGCGATCAAGAAAACCGATCCGGATCACCCTGATCGCGATTAAAAGTGCCCGTGTGACACCGGTATAAGTAGTCATTTTAGCATTAACGCACTTTGGCTTAAATAATATTAAAATATCATTCGTGCAAACATGCACTATTAGCAAAAATGCCTGCTCATTCACTAACTAAAAACTAACCGTTTACTTGTCACAAAAAGAACTGAACTGAAGTGAAGGTAGTAAAATGCTGATTAGTGAGACTTGCTAGTTTGCAAAGTACTTCGTGAATAGTGCTATCTCGAGTAAATAACACATTACTGATTATTTAGTTACCGGGCGTTTATATGTGCATGTATATTGCCACATCAAGATAATTAATTCAATTACAGAAGTATATATAGGAGAGTAAGCGGAGTGCAATTGTCCACGTAAATATTTCAGGGGCCACTGATTACTTCATGTATTAACAATGTCAAGTACGCACCCCAACGACATAAATAGAGGCATGAACGAATCGCAGATGACGACATACACGCAAACGCGCACATAGAATATCAAGACGTAACCGGTATCGCATACTGTAGCAGCCTTTAGTAGGCTATTTACGCTCCTACTTTGCAAATAGTACACTGTGTACCGGTTAGCAGCCATAGAATTAAAAAAAAATAATGGACGTTTTCTACACATCATCGTCTGCCCCTCTACATATATGCGTGATCACGTAGAACGAAATTTTTATTCCAAAGAAATCGACAAAATTAAGATTGGTCTCCATGCCCGATTACTGCAAGACATGCAGTAGTGTTTATGAGAGATCTGGGAACATATGTGGTTTTGTAGTTGCCCTGATAAAGAGACCAAGATGACATTCCTGGTTAGTAACGGCAAAAGTTTGAATCTTTACTACCTGGTGGCTATATTAGAGAGGTGCCGCAAAAGTAGAAAAATACGCTCGAAACAAGTAAAGCCATGCGTTGCCAACTGTTTATTAACTTGTTTGAAGATTGTGCTGAGGGTGGAAACACCATAATAGGGGGAGAACTTCCCACATGGGAACAAGTAGTGTCGTTATACTGCACGAAATAAGACACCAATCTACTATTCCTTGACGACCGTGGCAACGTGTTTAGCGTAGTTTTGCAGTTCTTCTACATGTAATGACATCAGATTGGTGCTGTTACAGTGATTCTTACCTCCATAAAGCAATCAAGACATGACTTTCCTACGTTGAGGAATTGTAGGAACAGAATTGACTTGCCTGGCCATTCCCGGGGTGGGAACGGGGTAAGCTTTTTCATCCCAAGGAATGGAAAATAATGGAATTACGGGAAGTAGAAATTCCCCGCAATGGAATGGGAATAGAATTGAGGTGCTCATTCCGCAACACTGGTGTACACCCACATGCCAACTCTGCGGAAGCAACCACCAGACGGCCGACAGGACCTGCAGAGCACGGTACAAGACCCCTTACATCGTGACACGTCGCTGCTGGGAGCGCCAACAAGTTTAACCCAAGCCTACAGCCAGCAGTAACGATGCAAATGAGCAGAACACTCTTCCTCTTCGGCCACAAGAAGGCCGGGGCCGGCCCAAATTCCGCAACCGTTCAAGGTCCGGATCCGGGTCACGAGCCGAACACAAGGACCACACGAATTGAGGTGGACAGACGTGGTCGCGGGAACGCAGTATAGGTCTGAGGAGGCCTCGTCTTGGAACGCACTGAAAAAGCTAGAGTCAGAGATAGTTCAATTCAAACAAATGCTTAGTCAATGCAATCAGAAAATGAATGCTTTAAGTGAGGAAAACCGCATGCTTAAAGGGAAGTTTCGTAAATTTAAGAACCCAGGACAACACCCAGTAAATACTCCTCTACAAACCATGTCTGAAACACCTCTAGAACAAATGAAGGAGAGGGCGACCCCCCGCCCCCTAAAAGTAAAGCGGAAACTTCGGTTAGTGAGGACAGACCTACACGCACGTATTACTAGTAATACCACTCTTATTGACTTGATAAAATTAGAGAATTTACTGCGTGGATGACCACAACGTCTCGCCTTATACCTACACTCACTGATCGTGTAGATACGCTCACTCAATTAATACAACAGCAAAATGAACACTTCCACCAAAGAATGATAGCAGTGGAGTCGCGGACCTCCTCGCAGCCATCGAATGGAATGGCGCCTGGAACTGAACCATCCCAACGCATTTCGTCACCCACCGGTTTAATTCAGCCGGCAACATTTATACCCCCCCCTCCTCCCCATGGCTAAGCAACCTATGTACAACATTTGGCAGTGGAATTGTCGAAGCTACGCGAATGAAAAAGCAGTTTTTACACAAAACAACCGCGATAAGGAGAAGCTAGATATTATTATTCTAAAGGAGTCGCATGGTTTGACCAAATTAGCATGGTACCGCACAATTGAATGGGCCACTGGAGATACTACCACCCTTACAACCCTAGTCCGCAGAGACCACACTGTTGTACAACACGATACTAAAATTAGGCACATCGATAGCATTCTAATTGAACCCATACCACATCGCCAAACACACGCTGGCTTCTTCGTAGTTAAAGGCCAACTCCGGCGATTTTTTGAGGTCAATGGATCTCAATGAAATTCACTGTGTACATTCATTTGCGCGTTTGCGCCATTCATGCCGAATTGCGGGCTTGAGAGTTTCACAGATTCTTTTCAAATCAATTTTATACCTTGCCTCGAAACGCTCACCTCGCTTGCCAGAATCAATGGCAACATTGTGTGTATGACGTTGAGTTTTGCCTTGCGGAAGTGACGAACTGATGTGCCACTGTAGCGTCTGCTTGTATGCTATGGATTGTGGGGGTTTGGCTGGAGCTTCCTTGGTTGAGCGCGCGATTTCCTTTTCCGTGTTGGTGGGTGTGCGATAGGTGCCAAGTGGTGTTGCGTTGTGAGCCACACACGATTCGCCATATATTCACCTTAACAGTGTAAGTGCTTTAGCCGACCGCCATGGGATGGATGGATAGATGAATGGATGGATGGATATGGCTGTACCCTTTAGATCGGGTGGTGGCTAGCGCCCCCATGCCGTAATACCTAATGAACCAAAAACTATACTTATTTTTTTCCTTAAAAAGTGAGTTTGAGGATTCATACTTTGCAGTGAAGAGTTTAATTTTCACTCGTGCCTTGACTTTAGCCACCAATCAGGTAACCTCCTTCTAGTTAAGTCTACCCGCTTAAAGTTTATTTTGCCCTCCCGGTCCCTAAACCCCAGTGCTTTGAAAAACTCTGCGCCATCATCCTGAACTATAGGGTGAAGCCCTTTACAGAACATTATCAAGTGTTCGGCAGTTTCTTCTTCCTCTCCACACGCACTGCATCCTGTGTCTACCCCTTCGTATTTGGCCCGATATATCTTGGTTCGCAGTACTCCCGTCCTGGCCTCAAACAGGAAAGAACTACCCCGAGTATTATCATAGATCCTTTCCTTGGTAATTTCCTGCTTAAAAGTTCGATAGATCTCTAGTGCGGACTTCTTAATCATGCCCACTCTCCACATGTCAGTCTCCGTTTCCTTCACTTTCTTTTTAACCGATAGTTCTTTTTGGTTTGGCCACCTGCTGTTTTCTAAGTATTTACCAGTCAACTTCCTGGTTCGCTTCCTCCATTTTGTATCGACATTCTTCATGTACAAGTAGCTGAAAACCTTCCTAGCCCAACGCTCTTCCCCCATTTCTCTCAATCGCTTCTCAAATTTTATCTTGCTGCTAGCTTCCCTGCCCTCAAATGATGTCCATCCCATATCACCTTGTACTCCCTGATTTGGTGTATTCCCGTGAGCTCCTAAAGCAAGCCTACCTATTCCACGTTGCTTAATTTCTAATCTTGCTTGAACATCTGATCTCATGCACAAGACCGCATTGCCGAACGTCAGCCCAGGAACCATGACCCCTTTCCATATTCCTCTCACAACATCATACCTATTGTAATTCCACAGTGCCCTATTTTTCATGACTGCTGCATTCCTGTTACCTTGCGACGTAACACGTGATGGACATGTAATGCCATCTGCCACGGCGACGTGGACATGTAATGCCATCTGGCGGGAATTATGTGCAATCAGGCAGATTCTGGCAGTGTCAGGCAAATCTTTACGTCACACGTAGAACGCGCTTGGTTTGGTTTCTGTTTCGGTATTGCGGTTTTTCGGTAACTAAAATTATTTTCAAGTTTTTAAAGCATTTCAGTTATCGGGCGCGTGAGAAGGGTGTCTAAGGAACATAAAAACACCATTAATCTGACATGGTCAAAAATCGCTGGAGTTGGCCTTTAGCATATAGAGTAACCCTAAACACAAAAAACACAGGTTTGGCACCCTCCTTAAGAGCACTCTCAACATCGCTGGTTCCATTTACATTACAATGGGAGGCGATTTTAATGATCCATATACAGCTTGGGGATATTCTTATGCTCACCAAAGTGGTTGCGATATCTGGCTCGACACTCAAAACGAAGGCTTAACGCTTATCACGTATCCAAGCGTGCCTACTCGTGCCGGCACCAGTTCTAGCAAGGACACTACACGAGATCTCACATTCGTCAAACATGCATCCACAAAAACATGGCGTAACATACTAGAGGCCTTAAGTAGCGACCATTACACCATCGATATCCACATCAAAGGGGGCCCTCCCAAACCGGCAGGAAAACAACATAAGCTTGTCGAATTGGCCAGGTTCCGCAAGTCACGAGAAAATGTTGTCTCCCCCATCGATTATATTGAACATTGAACGAACACTTTAAGACATGACATTGATCACGCTACATAAACAGTGCCCCCAGAGGCCCACCTTGAGGAGATTCATAGCCGACTTCTACATACGTGGGAAGCAAGACAATCATTCCAAAAGAGGTGGAAAACTCAGAGATTAAACAGGAATCTTCGGAAACGTAAAGCGCTCTTCAACAGAGAGATCAAAACATATGCTAAAGAATTAAGCCAGCAACAGTGGCACGAAATTTGCAACTCCATGGACAAGCAAATGGGTTTCGGAAAAACATGGCACCTTCTCCGTCATCTATTAGACCCTGAAAACAACAGAGCAGTCTATCGTCAGAAAATCAATAAGCTCATGCATGATTACACAGGTACGGAGAAGGAACTCTCGCGAGAGATAGCAACCACACACATCTCCCAAGCGCATCCTTAACTACACCCAGATTATACCGGTCAGACAAATGCTACTCTTGACGAGGAATTTTCGGAAGCAGAAATTCGCACCGTACTACACCTCCTTAATACCCAATCCGCTCCTGGTTTTGACTCCATTACACACAACACACTACATAACCTAGACAATGAATCAATTAGTCACCTTACGCACTACATTAACGCATGCTGGACTACAGGATGTTTGCCCCCGCAATGGAAGTTTACGAAGATTATTCTTATCCCCAAACCGGGGAAGCCACTGAACATTAACAACCTTAGACCCATCTCTCTAACTTCCTGCGTAGGCAAACTCGTGGAGCACTCCTTCTTAGCTTGACTGACAGATTACCTTGAAGACAATGACGTTCTCCCGTGCACTATGTTATGTTTCCAAAGGCACCTTTTATGGCAGGACACTATGCTTCAATTGAAGCACAAATTATAGACAACATGACCCACTCGTCCAAAGCTATACTATGTTGAGATCTTAAGAAAGCATTCGATAATGTTACGCACAGTTCAATACTTCAACAGGTTAATGCCTTAAATCTTGGAACTGGAACGTATAAGTATATTCATGACTTCCTTACAAACCGACAAGCTGTAGTCAAAGTGGGCGCACTCACATAATCTGAGATACCCATAGGAAGCGCAGGAACTCCACAGGGCTTCGTGATATCTCCTATGTTATTAACTGCTCTCCTCGGTTTGCTCTCAGAATTGTCCATGATTCTTGTGATTCATCACAGCATATATGCCGATGATATTGTTACGCCTGAAGTAGGGGTACGGGGGTTTATTGAACGGAAGCTGGGATGGCGAGGCCGCACCGGATAAAACTGCCGAGAGATCTTCTTCTTCCCAAGTCCACACTTCTATTCCCTCTTATCAATCCGGCACATACACGTCGTAATATTTCCCCCTTCGCAGACGAAGCGCACCGCGCGTTTCATGCATCGTCCCGCAGTCTAAAAGCTTTGAGGCGAGCCACATGGGTAACCTCGGTCTTGGTTGATCGTCTCCCACTAGCTGTCAGTCGTGCTATTTTATAATCTACTGCACTGAGGCGCTCAAGGACAACGAATGGGCCAGTGTAGTGGGCGAGAAGTTTTGTGGACAAGCCACGCTTGCGGATAGGCTTCCACACCATTACAAGGTCTCCCGGTTCATATGTGACGTGGCGGTGCTTGCTGTCGTAGCGGAGCTTTGAGCGGTCTTGCGATGCTATAGTACGCAGACGGGCAAGACGCCGAGTTTCTTCTGCAAGGCATAGTGTTTCAGCTAATGAAGGATCGTCATTGTCATAAAACGAAAAGATAGTGTCCAGGGTATAACGAGGGGGTCGAACGTAAAGAAGGAAGAAAGGGCTGTGGCCGGTGGTTTCGTGTTGGGCAGTGTTGAAGGCATACGTGATGAACGGTAAGACGTCGTCCCAGTTCTTGTGATTGGACGCCACGTACATTGAAAGCATATTCACCAGTGTCCGGTTCGTTCGTTCAGTAAGGCCATTCGTCTGTGGATGGTAAGGTGTCGAATGACGAAGTTCCGAGCCACACATACGGAGCAGTTCCTCAACAACGTCTGCCGTAAACTGACGGCCGCGGTCGCTTATTATGACGCGAGGAGGTCCGTGGCGCAGTATGATAGAGTGCAGGAGAAAGGAGGATACTTCGCCAGCAGTCGCAGATGGCAGGGCGGCCGTCTCGCAGTAGCGGGTCAGGTAATCGGCGCACACTACAATCCAACGGTTGCCTTTTGCCGAGCGTGGAAAAGGGCCCACGAGGTCAATGCCAACTTGCTCAAAGGGAGTGCTGGGAGGCGTCACAGGCTGTAGAAGTCCAGCCGGAGCAGTCGTGACTGATTTGTGCGTCTGGCATTGAGTGCAACTGGCCACGTACTGCTCAACTGACTGGCGCATGCGTGGCCAGTAAAATCGCTCCTGTGTACGAAGGAGTGTTCGCGTCATTCCCAGGTGACCCGAAGTTGCGTCGTCGTGCATGGCGCGCAGAATGGAGGAACGGAGTGTGTGCGGCACCACCAGCAAGAAGCGGGAACCCGTGGCCGAGAAGGTCCTCTTGTAAAGTAATCCTTCACGAACGCAAAAGCGTCCGGCCAAAGTGGACGCTCGTGCTTCAGCAAATAATGGCTCCAAGCTGACATCCTTCCGCTGTTCATTTTCAAAGGTGGTCTTGTCCGGGAATACTGGAGTCACTGACGCAATTAGGTGATCGAAATTGTCGGCATCGCAAAGTGTTGTAGTAAGCGGCATCCGCGAAAGGCAGTCAGCGTCAGCGTGCTTCCTGCCACTCTTGTATGACACCGTGAAGTCATACTCTTGCAAGCGGAGGGCCCAGCGTGCCAGGCGGCCAGATGGGTCTCGGAGGCTTACAAGCCAGCACAAGGAATGATGGTCTGTGACCACTTGGAAGGGACGACCGTACAGGTATGAACGGAATCGCTGTACAGCGAAGACGAGTGCCAAACATTCTTGCTCAGTCACTGTGTAATTCCGTTCTGGTTTACTTAAAGTTCTGCTGGCATACGCAATGACATGTTCCTTTCCACTGTGTCGTTGTACTAGAACTGCACCTATGCCAATGCCACTGGCGTCAGTATGAACTTCGGTCGGCGCCGAAGGGTCGAAGTGCCGGAGAATGGGCTGCGATGTGAGTAAGAACTTGAGTTGGTTGAAAGACGTCTCACAGTCATGTGTCCATTCAAAGCTAGTACCTTGACGTAGCAGACTGGTCAAGGGGAAGGCAACGTCGGCGAATGCGGGAATAAATCGGCGAAAGTACGAGCACAGGCCTAGGAAGCTGCGAAGCTCTTTCGTTGAGCGAGGTGGTTTGCACGCTTTCACAGCTGCTGTCTTGCTCGGGTCAGGCCTGATCCCATCTTTGTTCACAAGGTGCCCAAGTACTAAGGTTTGTCGCTCGCCGAAATGACACTTCTTCGAATTAAGAACAAGGCCAGCGTTTCTAATGCATTCCAGAACAATGTCCACGCGTTCGTTGTGCTCACGAAATGTGCGCCCAAAGATCACGATGTCATCTAGGTAGCACATACAGACGTTCCATTTTAGGCCACGCAGAATGGTATCCATGAACCTTTCGAATGTGGCAGGAGCATTACATAATCCAAACGGCATCACGTTAAATTCATAAAGTCCGTCTGGAGTTATGAAAGCAGTCTTTTCCTTGTCCGCTGGATGCATGGGAATCTGCCAGTAGCCTGAACGTAAATCGATAGACGAGAAGTATGACGCCGAATGGAGACAGTCCAAGGCGTCATCAATTCGTGGAAGAGGATAAACATCTTTCTTCGTGATGGAGTTCAAACGGCGATAGTCGACACAAAATCTCCAGGTACCGTCTTTCTTTTTCACAAGGATCACAGGAGCTGCCCAAGGGCTCGATGATTCTTGAATGATGCCCTTCTGGAGCATTTCACGCACTTGATTGTCTATTATCTTGCGCTCGGACGGCGATACTCGGTACGGTTTTTGTCGGATTGGCTGTGCTGTTTCTGTATTTATCCTATGGCGTATACGAAATGGAGGAATGGAAGGCGTATGGTCACTCTGGGAGAAATCAAAAACTTGCAAGTACTTTAACAAAACGTCCACAAGCATTCTGCGCTTGTCGGCAGTCAGCGCCTTATCAACCATAGGTAAAACTTTCGAACTGTCTGAGCAGGCGGTCACTTGTTCATCCCGTCGAACGTCACTGAGGACAGCTACTGTTGTTGGCGAGTATTCTTTAAACGACGCTAGTTTAAGTCCTCCTGGTAGCAGCACCGGTTCGTTTGAATAATTCGTTGTCCAAAGGTCTGAACGACCTTCACTCACTGAAACTATGCTGTGGGGTACCAACGTGTTCTTCTTTATACAACTTAGATGGAAAGGCTCCACTAGCGCATCGAAACTGGTCTTATTGTCGTTAATATGCGAAGAAGCTACTGGAACGCGCACAGCACAGAAGGCCGGGATAACGGTATCTTCATAGACTCGGAGCGCACCGCTTTCCGTACCCGAATTCTCGATAAGTCCATGAGGAACAGCGTCACTTATGATAACTTCGCCATTTCGACAGTCTACAGTGGCTCCGCACATTCGCAAGAAATCTATGCCTAGAATGATGTCATGAGTGCTCCGCGAAAGAACCGTGAATTCTGTCACAAACACTTGATCACTCAGTAACACTGCCGCGGTACAAACACCAATCGGACACAACGAGTTGCCGCCCACGCCACAGAACGTTATCGCTTTCTCCAACAAAAAGGTCACCTTTCTTCCCAAACGAGCTTTGAACGCAGCACTCATGATCGACACGGTGGCTCCAGTGTCCACCAAAGCCATCGTATGTACACCATCAACAAAAACTTGCACTTTGTTTTTAAACATAAGCACCGGTGGAGGTATCTCTTCTTGCAGCGAATCACCAGCGACCTCACCCCCAGCGGCCGCGCTGCCTAGTTTTCCGGAGGCGGCGAAGGGTAGCGGCGCCTAGGAGACGGCGACCGATTGGAGCGAGGGGCTGGCGGGGGTGTCAGACTGCGGTCAGAGGCTGGAGAACGGTTTCGCAGCGGCCTTGGTGTCTCGTAAGATGCGCTTCCAGGGAACGTTGGTGCTTGTGCAAAGTCGGACAGGTGGGATCTCGGTGGGCAGTCGTACCTCGGCGGCTGCCGGTAGTTACAGTACCTGGCAATGTGGCCTTCGACGCCACAGTTGTAGCAGATGGGTAGGGGTCGCTCGCCGAACCACTGCTGAGAGCGCTGGGCTGTGTAGGGTCGCCTAACCGAACGGGGTGGAGCAGATTGCTGAACGGGAGCTGCGCGCCTCTGTGGGGCGGGGCCGGGACGAAGACGTTGGTCATACCGCTGGTCAGACGCGAATGAGTCTCGGCGTGGCCACGAAGCCCTAGCTTCGCGAACGTCTGTCACACATACTGATGGTGGCAGAGGAGCGAACGGGGCCGGGTAGTAGGATGAACAGGTAGGCGTATGACGGATGGTGTCGTGGAACAGTGTGTCTTGTCGCTGTAGTTCTTCCCGCACTATTGTCCGGATAGTAGCGGCAAGGTCGGCGGGCGGGCTCACGTCGACGCTGGCGACCGTTGTTACATTTGCCAGCCTACCAAATTTCGGGGCAATACGACGGGTCTTTAGCTTCTCAAAAGTACGGCAGTGGCGTTGGACGGCGGAGACGGAAGTGAGGTCTTCCCTGCCTATCAAAAAGTTGTAGACGTCCTCTGCTATACCCTTCAGAAGGTGGCCGACCATGTCCTCTTCAGTCATGTACGGGTCTATGATCTTGCAGAGCATCAGGACCTCCTCTATGTAGGTGGTACACGTTTCTCCAGGAGTCTGAGCTCTTTGAGCCAACGTGCGCTCCGCGCTCTTCTTTTTTGAATCAGAGTCGCCGAAGCATTTCTTGAGCTCTTCAGTGAAACGATCCCACGTTGTTAAGGAATCTTCGTGGTTTTCGTACCACATCAGAGCTGTTTCCGTGAGAAACAGCGCGACATTTCCCAGTTGGTCGGTGGCATCCCAGCAGTTGTACCGGCTCACCCTTTTGTACTGTGTCAGCCACGCATCCACATCTTCTCCTGCTCTTCCCGCGAACGGGCGGGGTTCCATATAGTGATATCGAGGTGCAGCTGGCACTGACCTTTGTGTGGTTGAGAAGGCGTGACCTTCGCTCTCGGCCATGGCAGTTGGTGTCGGTGGCAGACCGGCAATACGACGGCTCCGGCGAAGTTCGAACAGCTGTGGCTCCGTGGTTCGTCGACGTATACTGTACCCCGCACCTTCCACCACTCTGTTACGCCTGAAGTAGGGGTACGGGGGTTTATTAAACGGAAGCTGGGATGGCGAGGCCGCACCGGATAAAACTGCCGAGAGATCTTCTTCTTCCCAAGTCCACACTTCTATTCCCTCTTATCAATCCGGCACATACACGTCGTAATAATATTAACCTCTGTATATGTGATGGCAGCGATGGCTCTATAGAAGAACGGCTACAGGAAGCGTTAAACGTATTGGAACGATACATACGCAGAACAGGGATTTCTTGTTCGGCGGAGAAGTCCAAACTCCTCTTATACCGCCCCACACTCAGAGGCAGACCACACTAATGGTATAGTACAACAAGGTCATACACAGACATTACCCTGAAGACGGACGATGAAGGCGTCATACCGACAGTCGATAAAATACGGGTTTTAGGACTTCTGGTTGAAAGGAAAGCCACAAATGGTGAGACAATCCGCAAATTAGAAGCCAAAGTTTCCCACACAATGCGACTTATCAAAAAAAAAAATTAGTAGTAAACATCAGGGTATGAATGGATGTAGTATTCTCAGGCTTATCCACTCCTTCGCGCTCAGCCACATTACTTATGTCGCTGCCTACCATCGATGGTTCGCGGCAGAAAAAAGCTAAGCTCAACCGGCTCATCAGACGAGTTTTTAAACAGGCGCTAAGACTTCGGCACAGTACCTGCACGGATCTCCTTCTTAAAGTAGGCCTTCATAACACGCTTGAAGAAATAATTGAAGTGCAACAGATCTCGCAGTACGAGCTCTTGAGCAATACGAAAGCAGGTATTGCCAAATTCTCCATAGTCTCAGCATTTCTTACCACGCCTAGCATGGTATCAAATACGACATACCGCGTGAAATCCGTACTAAACTCGTGATACCACCGTTGCTAAAGAACATGCACCCTGAGCACAACAAAGGCATATGAATCAGTAGAGCCAAAGTTATGCTCTGAACTTATGGACGCAATAAGGAGGCGGTCTTCGTTGATGCAGCGCACTATCAAAACTATCGCCATTTTGTTTTTGCGGTTGTACACCGTACACATAAATGCATAACCAGCGCTTCAATCAATACAAATCACGTGGGTACGGCAGAGGAGGTCGCTATCGCGCTCGCTATAGCTCACACCGATTCACAGTATCAATGATTCACAAACAGCAGTCCCAAATTTTGCAAATGGTAGAACTTTTACAGTGGCGTTGAAAGTCCTTACTGAGGGCAAAACTCACTCCGACGACCAAAATGCTTGCACACTCTGGTTTCCCGCCCACACACCCATCGACCACACGGAGGTCAATCTTAACGAGGTTGCGCATGACGTGGCTTGATGTCTCACGTTCCGGGCCATGTTCGCGGTGGACACCACCCATACGGACTCTCTTGTGGAGGAATGGGAGGGGGAGAATAAACTTACCAAATTCAAAGACATTACGCAGCAATATAGACTTCAACAACGAGAATACTCTCCTCCTCACCTCAAGCTCAACCGGGCACGTTCAATGGCGGCAATTACAAACAGGCAACTACACTAATCCCGTAATTATGAAACACATTTACCCCGGCTTGTATATGACAAATTCGTGCAAGCACTGTAGTTATAGGGCCCCACTAGTGCATATTCTCTGGGATTGTCCAGCACTAATTTGCAAAATGAGAGACGCGGCCTCCAATGAGGACCGTCGGGAGCGTTGGCAGACCGCGCTGCTCTGCTCAGGACTAGATAATCAACTCTGGGTGATCTAGCACGCCAAGGAAGCTGCTGAGAGACATGGTCTCACAGCCAACTCCTAGGTGGGAACCCAGCCAGGTAACCTGCAGGAAGCGAATAAAGTTGTTATCTCATTCCACTGTGGCATCTCATGATCATAACGTAGTTTTGGGACGGTAAACCCCAGATATATTACTATTACAAAAAATTACGGACCATCTCCCCGATGGGATCCCTGATAGGATGCAAAGAATCAGCGGTGCGAACGGACCTGGTTGAAACGGGTGTCGACGCAGGTGCTGGAAGAACGGTTTGAAGCTAAACTCGGTGTATCATTCACCCAAGTAGATGCTTGTGGAAACGAAAAGCACGGGAGGCAGGTTGGGTTTCATGTTAGTTTCATCGCAGATAAACGAGCCAAAGAAGTTTTCACTCGACATGCGGTCGAGCGTTGCGGGCAGTGGAGAGGGTGAAGCGAGAGAGAAGTGTGTTGCGAGCGGGCGGAGGAGGCGGCAGCTGCGGCGAGCGTGCTGTGGGTCAGGAAAAGAGTGACGTCAGCGCGCACCTGTGAGGGGAGCGTGACGTCAACGCATAGCTGCGGCGTGACCTACTTGCCACCGCTCCAGCGCCTACGCCGAGTTGCGGCACGTTCGTACGGCATACAGGCGTGAGCCAGAGCTCCTTCGCACCCAAAAAGTGTGATATTTCTGGAAAGGAACTTCATCTCATCTCCCAGCTGAAAGTTGCTTCTATTGCATTGACACGGCAAATGTAACAAATTCAATGTCTAGCATGAGGGCCACTCGGAAACAATGCTTCCAGGCTGTGTAGCACAGTAGCACAATTTGTTTCATCAATGTGGCCTATTATTTCTTTTTTAAGAATTCGCTAAGAGCTACGACCACGTGAGTTGTAAATAAATCTTTGAGTCTTTTTCAGTATTCTAAATTTTCTTTTTGACTTTCGTGAATGAGCCCCAAATTGTCATGGCATACTCTAGCATAGGGTGGATAATTGACTTGTAGGCTAATGATTGATTGATATGTGAGGTTTAACGTCCCAAAACCACCATATGATTATGAGAGACGCCATAGTGGAGGGCTCCGGAAATTTCGACCACCTGGTGTTCTTTAATGTGCACCCAAATCTGAACACATGGGCCTACATCACCGTGACCAGCAGGTCGGCGGGTCTGTCTGTCTGTATGTGTGTCAGTCTGTGTGTGTGTGTGTGTGTGTGTGTCTGTCTGTCCGTCCGTCCGTCCGTCCGTCCGTCCGTCTGTCTGCCCGTCTGCCCGTCTGTCTGTCCGTCTGCCCTTCTGTCTGTCTGTATGTATGTATGTCTGTCTGTCTGTCTGTCTGTCTGTCTGTCTGTCTGTCTGTCTGTCTGTCTGTCTGCCTGCCTGCCTGCCTGCCTGCCTGCCTGCCTGTCTGTCTGTCTGTCTGTCTGTCTGTTTTCTCACTTACCAAGCTTTCTTTTGAATTTTACTAATACTTAATGTAATTTAGTAGTACGAGAAATTATTTTTCTCTTCAGTGTCTTTTACCATGCGCTAACACCTTAAAACTGACACAAAAGCTTTGGCCTCGCGTTTTTCTGCTGCAGTGTGTTGCTGGGGGCCTGCTTGTAATGACAAGACGCATCGTTTGCTGCAGCACACGACAGATAATTAATCATAGGCCCCTCATTATCAATCAGTTTCAGTTTTGGTTTGGGAGAGTTCCGAAAACTGGGTGCAACTCTCGCCACCTATAGCGTGTGCAGCTCTTGACACGTCATTACACAGAACTGTGACGCACTTCCGCACGTTCCGCATCAAGAATTACCGTCGAATAGGAAATGGGCTGGAATGTCGCCAAACACTAAACTTTCTAAGCGTGAGCCATGGCCACGCACTCGCAACCAGCCGCCGAGAATTATAGACTGCGGGAACTAACGCGGCAAAAGAAAAAAATGGCGGCTATGACGTCATCATAACTTGTTTTGTTGACCGCAGCGTGAGGACGTGAGGGAAGTAGGGGGTCACCTTGGTGTCATCTTCGAGGGTGTCTATAGCGCTATGGAGTCTGTCACTCACGCAAACTTCAAAATAATTTAACATACCTTCCAAGCTATATTCGCTGTTGATATCTTGCAGATGGCACACGAATGTTCACGAGAATCGACCCCGCAGGCTATCTCGGCCTTGAAATTTTGTGTCAGTACCCTTTTAACGGATATTTACGTTGTGCACGCGTTTTGAAACACTGAGGGAAAGTCATTTCGGTCTACGTTTAGACCCACCGTGCAGAAGTGCCTTCGTAAGGGCTTACATGACCCCCGTGATCTGAGCGACAAAGTAGTACTTCGAGTCCCGTTCTGCGAAAGGAAAGTATTTGATTCCGTGATAAATCCTTAACACAAACGTACGCACCACTGGCTTGCAATACGTATATGAAGACATATGCTGGAGTGTATATTTCACTAACATATCCTGCAATTTACTTAGTTATTGTTGATTAAGGTGTTTTAGTTTTGCCACTAAATGAGCGTCTTGACCAGTCGTTCAGAACAAGCATGTTGGTGCAACAATTAAAGCGCTTAGTACTCGGAAGACGATGTGATTCAAGAGGGTGTTTCCTGAAAATAAGAGTGATAGAAATAATTTTTCGGGTTTTACGTTTCAGAACCATGATTATGGACACGGTATAGGCTGCAGAAATGTTTACTGCCACCGCCATCATAATCAACGGAGAGTGGGAAGGGACAGGGGTTAATCCACTCTTTTCTCACCTCGCCCGGTAAAACTGATTGATTGATTGATTGATATGTGGGGTTTAACGTCCCAAAACCACTTCATGATTATGAGAGACGCCGTAGTGGAGGGCTCCGGAAATTTCGACCACCTGGGGTTCTTTAACGTGCACCCAAATCTGAGCACACGGGCCTACAACATTTCCGCCTCCATCGGATATGCAGCCGCCGCAGCCGGGATTCGAACCCACGCCATGCGGGTCAGCAGCCGAGTACCTTAGCCACTAGACCACCGCGGCGGGTCACCCGGGAAAACTGCCGGACTTTAAATAAAGTCCATTCATTCATTCATTAATTCAGTCATTTCGGATCATTAACGTGAATCTTCATCCAAGTATACGTGCCTCGAGCATTTTGCCAAACTTCGCTGGCCGAGGTTCGATCCCGCGACGTTCGGGTCAATAGTCGCGATCTCGAAATAAAGGCCAACCGGTGTTTCGCACTCCCTTGAACACTGTTCGGAGCGTGCATGCCGCTCGATGTAAACTAACGGCCTGTGAAACTTAACGTTTGTCCTTCTTATACCGCAATGTTGCACACCGCTGCAACGACCCGCTGTGATAGGGGTGCCTCAGGGATCACGTGATTTAGAAACTCGCTCGATCGGTGGAGTTAGTATGAGGCACCAATTACGAGCATGTTGGGTGTAGCGCAATCAATGCGGCTGATGTAGAGCGGATGTTCGGGCTTGGACTCGGGTAGTCGCCTGAGGCTGCAATAAAGCGTCTCTTCACCGGACTACGGCTCTTCCTTCGCGCTGCCACCGTGCACTCGAGTCATCGAGGGGACCCATTCCGAACCCCAAATATCTTCCCTTCTTAGCTAGTGTAGAAGCTTGTCGAGGAGGAGGAAATTAACAGGTGGTGTATACCATTGAAATTGCCACAGCTATGGAATCAGACAAGGACGCACCTCATTGGTCGCGTCGACCGCCGCGCGTATGTCATGCATGCCCCCGGGGCTGATGAGGGGTGCCACAGCTGGGAAGCATCGTCCCGCACATACAGGGTGCGCCTCGGAAGACAATGGCTTATCGCACCCGCAAGAACTGCAGGGCGCGCGTGTGGGAACCGGAGAGACACATGCAAGAAGCCGGGCATTACCGGAGCGTATCATGATATACTGCATGAAGAGAATAGGAGGGGGTTTACTTGTAGCATTCCTGCACCGATGGAGCGAAGGCGAGCGCTGTTGAGTTTTCAAGAGCGACGCCGCGCGAATACCTGCGCGCATGTGTATCTGACTATCCCGTTTCATTCTCTCGATTGTACTACAGCGGTGCGGCCGTATTCATTGAGGCCTCCAGGCAGTTGTTCCTTTGTTCCAATGCGTACACGGTCCCGCACTTCTCCCGAGATGGGCGGTCACAGGGTGTCGGGCGCGGAACAACAGCAACACTCTTGACACTCGTCCCACCGCCCGCCCTGGGCCCGCTCGCGTCAGGGCGCGGTCATTCTTGCGTGAGCTCGCAGTATGCCCTATGCGTGTGTATATGCGTGCTCGGCAATTTCACGCGGCGGCGTCTGTGCGCACACGGAAGCTGAATAGCGCGTGCATTCGACTTGACGCGCGAAGGTGGTCCCCGCGTACGGTGACCGAGATACAGTGCCGGTGGCCACAATGTGGGTGTTGCTGCGAGCAGCCTGCAGAGTCGATGGTGTTCGCTGAGCTGATGAGCCGGACCGAACGGCTACGGAGACTGGTTGCATGTATGGCAGTCGCATTCTTGGAAGTCTCGGCCACGGCCTGCCTTTTGCCGTTTTAATTGCCGTGACCTTATCTGAGGGAACTGCTGTCACAAAGTGCCAACGACTGCGGTATCTGTATATGCACAGTTTTAGCGTGTATGTGACTGTATTATAATATTTGCCCGTCAATTGCTGCAAGCCATCGCAGGAATTATACTGTGTCACATCCATCTTGCGGTGGGCCTATGCTGTACGTTACTAAAGATATATACTTTCGTGACGATGTAATGAAATTAACGTAGCTTGCACTAAGTTGCGCAAGGCTGCGCCACAACAGATCTCACCTAAGCTGGTGCCATGGCTTGGCTAGGCTTTCACACCCTCACTTGTCTCTTTCCCGGTCCTTGCTATCACTATACTACACATGGCTATGCTTGCGTTCTATATTTTATTTATCATCCTTCTTTAATATTTTTACTTTATTGAGCGAAGCAGAAGAGAAAGAAGGAAGATAGATGAAGAAGATGGAGAAGTGATCGCGTGCCTACTATCATGATTATGATAGTTTCATATTTTATTTTATCATGATTATGATAGTTTCATATTTTATTTTTTTCAAGAAAAGTGGACTTTTCTTTTTTCTTTCTTCTTATTTACATTCTATTGGTTCTAATAACTTCCCCTGTACATTCCTTGGCATTACTGTCTGTTAGATCTCATTAATATTGTGTTGAAACACGGAAAGACGAGCCCTTAGGTATACACTTCTTTCCCTTATTTCATTGAACGAGGGTCTCGTACTGGCAGACTTGGTGTGTTTAGGTTGTATAAGAGGGACAATTAATCAAGTGCCCGCTCATAATAAGTTCACGTGCTACGTGACGCCAAACATGCGCATAAGAGTGTATTCACACTCGTCATTTGGCTTATAGATGGCGCTGACTGTCACTCCTACTTCTAAATTCACAGATAAACCCAAAAAAGTGGATGGAGGGAGGGCCGCTGTGATAGCTCAGTGGTTAGAGCATCGAACGCGTAATTCGAAGGTCGTAGGTTCGATTCCTGCTCACAGTTGGTAATTTTTTCATCCACTTTTCTTTCTTCTTATTTACATTCTATTGGTTCTAATAACTTCCCCTGTACATTCCTTGGCATTACTGTCTGTTAGATCTCATATATATATATATATATATATATATATATATATTTCGAAGGTTTTCTGATAAAGGGAGAGAGAGAGGGGCTAGCAAGGACCACTTGTAACCGAGGCGGCGAGTGTGGAGCCCTCTTTCTTGCAGATGGCATCACGTGCGTGGTGTAAGAATGAATTCTTACACCGTTGTCAAGTGGTACATGATATTTGCACAAGATGACAACTGACTGATCAGCCATCGCATGCTACTTAATTTACCAGGACTGCCGGCATGAAGTCTTAACGATAAAAGTAAGAAAGAAAGGTATTGTTTGAGAGGCTCGTAGCCGGAATCAAGAACGAAGAATGGGCGTGGGCGATGCGTACATAGCAAGAAGGCCGTAGGTCATTGAGAATAACAGAGCTCCAAGAGAAGGCAAGTGCGCTAAGCGGAGGCAGCAAATTAGTTGGGCAGACGAGATTAAATAGTTTCCAGAAAATAACGTGGCCGCTGCAAGCAGAGGACCGGGTTATTTTGCGAAATGTGTAAGTGGGCTTTGCCTTGTGTGGGCGTAGTAAGGCTGATAATAATGATTTCTACGAAGTTTAAACACCCTTTACGAAAGATCCCTTACGCGCCGTCACGATATATTCCACTCTGACACTGATGTCTTTCGAAGTGACGCAGGTTTTACAGAACACAGGGATAGGGACGTGCTTCTGCGTATAAGAATTACCTGGCTTCCACACACGGATACGAGAGGGAAAGCATTTGCTCGATACTTCTGCGAGATGCATTGTTACGTAAACTCGCAAACACGTGCTTGAGCGGCCCTGATTGCGACGTTAAGCAACTGAAGCGAATCGTATATAACTGCAGTTTCCTTGAGATGACAAGTTATGTTGCTTTTCCTCGTTTGAAGTCGAAGACATCATTTGCGTGACTCTCCGAACGCCTTTCCTGGAGAAATCAGCGTGCAATTTGCACAACGCTCGCGTATCTCTATCGCTTTTTTCGTCACATGAGTACGCCTTGCGGGTTTGCTGATGGTTCGTGTATTTAGAACTGTTATGGACGTCATATGTACGTTACAATGGTAATGAAGACTGAACATCAGACGAAACACGTGCTTCCGATAACATCTAGCTTGTATGTATGTATGTATGTATGTATGTATGTATGTATGTATGTATGTATGTATGTATGTATGTATGTATGTATGTATGTATGTATGTATGTATGTATGTATGTATGTATGTATGTATGTATGTATGTATGTATGTATGTATGTATGTATGTATGTATGTATGTATGTATGTATGTATGTATGTATGTATGTATGTATGTATGTATGTATGTATGTATGTATGTATGTATGTATGTATGTATGTATGTATGTATGTATGTATGTATGTATGTATGTATGTATGTATGTATGTATGTATGTATGTATGTATGTATGTATGTATGTATGTATGTATGTATGTATGTATGTATGTATGTATGTATGTATGTATGTATGTATGTATGTATGTATGTATGTATGTATGTATGTATGTATGTATGTATGTATGTATGTATGTATGTATGTATGTATGTATGTATGTACTGTTGTGCATATGTGTTTCAAACCATTCAAGAAAGGAACTGGTGAGAAAGGAAATGGAGGATTGGTGGTGGTCGTAATAGTGGTTAGAAGATGAAGGCACCTAATTTCTGCAGCCTGGCTGGGAGCATGGCGTAGCGCTTGCGGGAAGGGGCCCGGAATGGTGAAAAAGTGGGTAGAAGAGAAAACGTAAGGTGAGTAGTGGCGCAGACGTCCTCAGCACGAACAGCAGTCCGGCAGCAAGGATGGGGGTGGCAAGGCTCCCGTTCTCAGTGGTAGGCCGTGATTCCCGTATCGTCTTGGAACTTCACTAAGATCTCGAGTGCTGGTAAACGGGGATGAGATTGAAAGAGCAGGTGCTCCAGGGTGGTCGCAGGAAGAGCAGGTCTCCAGCAGGCCGCGGTGACCCTCAAGTGTTTCTGTGTCAAGGCAGGGCAGGCACAGAGAACGTGCTCGAGGGTCTCGTGGTCACCGCAGCGGCTGTAGGCTGGGGAGACGCAGCGTCTCTTAAATTAGCGGCGAGCCGCCGTCCACACATATCCAGTCTGCAGTTGCAGCAGGTCTGCTCGTTCCCTCCTGGTAAGGCCTACCTCGGGAAGACGCTTGGGTCCCCGCCCGTTGGCCACCCTCTGGTCCGGATGGACCGAGGCAGCTTGGTTGTGAACTTTTTGAGGCGAGCCGGTGTGAAGCCTTTGGCCGCCACGATCTGGGTGATGGGGGTGCCCGGCTGGTGTGTTGCCTTGGCCAGCGTGTCCGCCTTCTTGTTACCTGCTATGCCCACGCGAGAGGGCTGCCAGTGAAAGAAGACGGACGTCCCGGTCGCCGCAAGAGCCCGATACTTGGATGCCAGGAGGCTCCCCGTGAGCCCGGAATGACGATGGTTGGCCAGCGTCTGCTGCCTTGCTCTCATAAAGGATTGCAACCAGCTCAGCAGGGACGTCTTCAGCCAGCAGGTCTGCCACCAGGTGAAGTGCCACCAGCTCCGTAGCTATGGAGCTCGCCGGGAAGGGTCGTCGGCACTGCCTGCTGATGGTTCGGGATGGGATAACGCAGGCAGCTGCCACTGTACCGTCTGGCATGACGGATCCGTCGGTAAAGACCAGTTGCCGGCCTGCTATTTGCTCCTGGAGCTTGGAGACGGCGGCCTGTTGCAGAGCTGCAGGAGGCGTTCGGCACTTGGTTTCTCCGTCCAAGGACAGGTGGACCTCAGGCGGCCGGCGACGGGGTGGTCGAGGAGCCACCGAGACTGGTGGATCCGGGACCCTCCGGTGGTAGAGTGCACAGATACCGACCATCCTTGACCTCGGCTGGCTGCGGAGGTGCTAGAAGATGGTCTTACCGTCGGTGGCATGGTGAAGGCGGTCGACGCGCCCCAGCGCACGCTGGAGAATGCGCAGGGACAGGGGCACTCCCTGGCCTAGGCCAGGGTCTCTGCCACGGGGCATTACTTGGGAATCCTAGGATGACCCTCACTGCTCTCCTCTGATGACCATCCGGTTCATTCTCCTGAAGGGTATCGAAGCCACCAGTGGGAAGGCGTACAACAAGATTGATAACGCCGATGTCTAGTTGAGTCGTAAAGCCAACTTGGTGGAGCAGCCGCAGCCACGCTGCTGCAGCTTGCTGATGGTCAGGGATGCTAGCGTGGTTTGGATATCCGGGTAAGGTACACTACGCTGCGGAAGGGGGTGCGGTTAATTTGCAATGGCATGGCCGTACTGGAGGAGTGGTACGCGCGCACTGTCTTATAGTCTGCGCACCCAAAGAGGGAACAATAGGGCAGATTCTTGACAGCTCGTTGCAACGACCACCTAGTTGAGGCGTTTCAGCCAACCCCTTACTAAAACACATGAATAAAATAAAAGTTACGAAAACTCCTCTCTCCTCCACCTGTGCCGGCTGTCGCTCTCTCTTTGTTCGAGCATCTGAATGTTGCGCCGTCGGGGATCGAACCTGTAGAGTAGCTTTCTCACCACGACCAGAAGTGCCCGGTGTACTATCGGCTAAAGTACCAATGCAAATGCATGACAAACCGCAGACGCTCCTTATGTCTTTCACGCATTCTCTCTCGCAAGGTGCTCTCTGTCGGAGGCGTAAATATTGTCCGCTAACAGACGGCGACGCTACTGTGTGGCGCCGCCGTCTGTTAGCGGCCAAGGGAAGTATTTTGGCATCACACTCAGTAGCGCCTACAGAAAACAATTCGGCGACGACGCTGTTTACGCATGGGCTTCGAGATTCCCAGTCTCAAGGGGCATGTTCTAGCGTTTCGATTCCGGCGAGAACCTTTGGCATCGTGTAGTCGCCCTAGACGTTCTTCGGTTTTCGCTTTGTGTCAGCTTGCGACAGCTAATTGTCGGAGTTAGGGCAGCTTCCGCATGCACTGGCGGTGTTGCTACGCCGCCGAGACGGCTTCGAGCGTGATAGCACCGACTAACAAAAGTATTGCAATAAGCCCTACAGAAAGGCAACGATGTCGACCGCTGAATGTCATGCCTTGGTGAAGGCCAGCATGACGCGTAACGCCTGCATGTGTTCGCTGCTCGAGCTACGAACCTCTGCCTTCCGTGTTGCCGAACCACAGTGGGGTAGTGCATGCACGAGCACAGACGTAGCTTACCCTATGACTCGGGCGTGCACACCGAATTCATTGACGACGCTTTGGAGAAATGCAAATCGAGTTCTTATTATGTGCTTGCTGGTGTCTCTGCGTGGCATTCACGATATGCTGTGTCCAGGTTTATGTTAACAACTGCGGCTATATCACGATGATGGGCGTGCACAGTCAGGCAACCAGATGTCTTGGCTGTGAGATCACTAATTATATATTTTGTCTGAAGGCATTTTTTGTTTGTACAACGTACATGACGCTTGTATACATCTTGCACAACGTACATGACGCTGGAAGCGAGCAGTAAAAGCCGTCAGAAATCGACAGTTTGACAGAGCTGCAAGCCCCCAAGCACTGGGCAGCGTAATGGCAACGTCAAGTACAACTTTTATATTGAAAGGAAACGAAGAAGAACAGAAAGATAAAAATAAATAAATAATTAAACACCAAAAAAGAAAACTGATAAAAACTTACCACCAACACCGTAAATACGTAGGAGCCGTATTGAGGTACTACACTAATTTCGGCATTACACAATTTCACATGCTATTATGTAATATACAAACAATAACAGAGAACATAATGTATTTTCTTATACAAATAATAACACATTCAAGACAGGGCTATACACTGGAGAAAAAGAAAGGAACAATGAAAAAATACAATTTTTCTAAAGACACCAGTACGAGGCAATCGATATATAGATGAAAGATAAGTCTTTTTGACATCATCTGTACCGATGTGCAACAAACAATCAGAACATTCAACATTTTTTAAAATACTGTCGTAGTCCTTGGAAAGTCCTTTCGGGAAATCTAATGTCCTGGCGATTTAGTTCATTGAATAGCCCTGGAAGCCTATTTTGTAGGGCTTGCAGTCCATATGTAGATTTGTATGTTTTGACACAGAACGGTTCAACATGCCTTGTTTGGTATATAGGTTGCGGTGCTTTCTTGAAGTTTTGCAAGTTTAGAAAAAAAAATGTGGAGTTGGTAAGCGTAGCCTGCTTTACTGCTTTACACAGTAAGTAATGGAATGTTTTTGCAATAGGCATTATATTATTTTCCGGGAATAAGTGCTGCGTAGGTGAACGCGTAGGAATGTTTTCGAGAACTCTAATAAACTTTTTTGTAATCTGTGTGCACTCTGTAGATTCGTTTACAGACCCGAACAAGAACCAAACATCAATGCCAAACACATCAATGCCAAACACATCACTTGTTCTGGCGTGCGATGTCCATGCACGTTGCCCTCCACTAAAGGCGTGCCTCACGATCATTACGTGGTTTGTCACGCAACAGCCCAAAGGGTGTTATGACAATCTGTATTTATTTTCACGTCCTCAGTTTTGAGCGGATATTTATCAATGTAAGATTTCACTGAGCTAGCTATCGCAATGTCGATACTTTTGACGCATACTTGAATTGAAAAAAAAAGTGACAGCTTTGCCGCAAAGGCAAATCAATGAACGCGATAGCAACAAATCGGAAGGTCACGCGCCGAATGGCAAGCAGAACTAAACGCGCCCCGCGTTTAAGAAGCACAAATGACGCACAAAACGTGCTCACAGGTACAGACGAACGCGAATAAGCGTCTCAGTTGTTATTTCGCTGTGTCTGAAAAGCGCACCATTTTCGCTGTGCTGCGATTGCATTGACCTTTGTGCGCCTGGTAACTACAACAGAAACGTTCTCGTGAAGGCTCAACACTAGCCAAGACGTCTTGTACATGCACATGCTATGAACGCCGCTAATGAACGCCGCTATGAACGCCAATAATATATGAAAAAAATACGCTGGTGGCCGCGGGGCGGCGTGACAGTCTACGGAACTAGCGAATCATCTCGTGTTCGGTGCGTCGTCGTCTTCTCCTGGTCGGATTTTCGTGGCACGTGCTAGCACGCCACAGGCATTAGTCATCGCGATAGAAATGTGACACTAGGTGTTGACGTGGGTGAACCGAGTTCAAGTGGTGCTATTGCTCCAAACACCAATAGACGTTGTGCAAGCTATCAGTGTGCGAAGAACACTACATATGCGAAGGCGCCTTTCATTTTTGGGTTGTATTGACTCGTATGATGGAAGAATCAGCCATGTTTTCTAACAAACACTCATGTCTAACAGTCCTAGAAACTACCGAGACAGTACACTGTTCTAGTCTCTCTGACGGTGAGGTCTCTAGAGATGCGCAGAAAATTCGTAGTCCTATCTAACAGCCTTCTTTACCATGCCCGTGCCTTTATCTGCAGCACGTCTTTCCTGAAGAACAGCATTCACAATATATCTCTTTCTTACAGCGGGGAAATAAAAAAATGAATTGCCGTCAATTGAAGATGTTTTACGTGGCATCAGGCTAAGCAAGAATGCAATAAAGAAAGCAAAGGAAAAGGAAAAGATCCCGGAAAGAAAATAGAATGGTAAAGCACAAAAGGCCTGTGCGATCTGGTAGAGTGACGTCCAGACGGAACCTTCAGTGACAACGAGGCACGAGAGATTTTGTATATATGTACGATTCTGCAGAAAAAATCGGTGACTATGACACAGGGGACATATGTCAAACTTTTCGCCGCTCATATTCTTCATAGGATGCCTCAGTCATTTCAAATCTAAACGTCCCGACTCCGAAGATTTACGGCTCTTTCAATCTTTATGAGATAACACTTTTGCCCATTGCACCGCACTCATACCGCTGCGCTCCCCCGCGGCGGCGCTGAGCAACATGCGCTCATCGTGTGCAAGGGGACAACAATGAGCCGTCTGCAAAAGGTCGCGCCAACACACTTCCTGTTAAAGACTCTCTCTTCCTGTAGCCGCGTTGGTCATTCGCGGCACGTACCTTGGGCTCCATTTCTTTGTAGTCAATTTACCCATACGGCGATACGCTGCCCAGCGGAGAAGTGGCATCACCGATGAGCGCATCCAAATCGACGGCAACGGAGCCTCGCGACGTAATGAGTTCTGACATTCGGACTCGCATCAGTTGCGTTTGCGTAAGCGGTGCGCGAAATCTGCTCTGCGCAAGGGTTCACTCAGCCAAACGCTTAGTGCCTATATAAAAAAGAGCGTCAAATATAACGACGCATCCCACGTGCCGTCGTTGCTGTCGGTTTTGTATTAGACGATTTTTGTTCATTTGTGGTCGTCGCTTCCTCCTGGGAAGAACAAAGAGAAAGACCCATGCGGGTACGTGGTGTCGGTCAGCCGAACGCATTACGTGATCGGTTCGCTCGATGGAGGGGCAAAACAATAGGGCTGAGGGCGCCAAGGGCGCCGGTTCGCGCACGCGCAAGCTCGTTCTTTCTGCTTAGAGAGAAAGAGATTCACGAGGGGGAGAGAGCCGTGACCCGGAGTAGCTGACGATCGAGAAAGTGCGCGTTTACGATCCGAGTGAGACTTGGGTAAACGCGATTATCCATGCACGGCCGGGTGCGAGCGAGCGGATTGGCGTGTAATGCATGCGTGGTCGGATGTACACTACACGGCACTCTCTTTCCTTTACACGGCGTCGCCCTCGGTTCGACACGGGGTTAATGGTGGCCTTTATAAATGCAGATGGCATCGAATTGCGCGCGCATGTAGATGGGCGGAGAGCAAGAGCGCTCGCATCTTCGTTGTACGAGCGGCTTCTTGTTCCTCTTTTTTGATGTTTGCTTCTTCTAGAATCTTAAATGGCGCCGTGTGCAGTGATGATGGCGCCGCCAGCGGTCGGCTGCTCGAGGTGCATCCGTTGAGGAACCGCGCACGGACAATATAAGACAGCCTTGCGCACTCTGCAGTATACGGCTTTGTCGACTTCAGCGGTTCGGTGGGAACCGGGATAGGCAGTGGCCACAGAGCGCAGTCGATGCGTGTTCGCCATTAATTGATTGCCGCTCTTCGTCGGGTCACCGCAGGTGGGCGTGTGAAACGAAGGCCGTCCGGCGGTAACCTAAAACAAAGCGCTTGATTCTATTATATACGAGTGGTATGGTTACTGCGAATCAAAGAACAAAGCGAACACTTCCCTCCATACACATTCCCATCTTATCGGGGCGCCATCGTCAAGCTAATGTGCGCAGCTTTCTATCGCGGTATTAATCAGTAGCTGTCACGCATACAAGCCCACCGGGCGGTGGTTTTTTTATGGTGACGTTTGTGCGTCGTACTTCACAGTGCACCCTGTAGCACATTTTTGGGCCGCGTGTATCGTGAAGCTGCAGGCCGCATTTTCTGGGTGGATCGCTCTTTGTTGCTGTGACCCCTGTCTTTCGGATTAGACACCTTCTGCACCCACGCACCAGTCAATATTACACGCTAGTGTTTTCGTACGCTTCTACGAAGGCACAGGACCGACGTGTTCGTAGAATAGAGTTTTGTTCGTAGAATAGAAGTTTGACCACACTGTTATTTCGATTGACACGGGTTCACTTGAAGTTCACGTCGCTGTTTGAGACTAATTGGATGAATTCGTAAAACTAAGCGTCGACACTAAGACGAGGCGCGATCAAAAGATTTCTCAGAATGAGAAGAAATATGTGTCTGCGCTTCGGTGTTTCTCGAAGGAACCCACATAAGCACCGCTGCTGGAATAGCGATGGATGACAGGCAAACTTGGAAGACCGATGTCCAGCGCGTGGGCGATTCGCCGGCAGTCTAAAAGCCTCCCGCTGACACGGTCTACGCATTCTGTGAAAACCCAGCAATGATAGTGTGTGTTTTGTCTTTTTTAATTTCTTGACTATTTCAAAACCGGTGCTAATGATCGTCCAGTACGTATGAGTGCAGTGCGCAGCCGATGGCTCTGGAAATGTCTTAGAGCCATTGGTGAAGAAAAATAGCGGAGGATGCGAAAATGCTTAGTGCTTCGATTGCAAGCCAGCTTCGGGAAAATTTCCACGCACACACGTGGCGCAAGTAGTTCGCGGCCTTCGCTCTGGTTGCGACGGACGACGCATACCAATGAAATGGAGTTGTCCAGGGGGGCGTCTGGCACCGGTTGTGAAACGGGATGGCCGTTTGGAACAATTTCGCTACTCGTGGGGTATTTGTCGTAAGAGTAATTGTTAAGTGCCACCATCCTGCGAAGTCCACAAAGACAATAACGAAAGCCTTCATTTTGCTCACCATGTAGCTGAAGATGCGTTCAACTGAAAAATGTCGACATTGACTGACCAGCTTGACGTTGAATGACAAGGCCATAGAAAGTTGTACGATTACCAAAGCATTTCTCCAAGTCGACTGGAACGCAAAAGCTATCTTCGTTTGTTTCTTTGTTTTCTCAGTTGGATGATATTAATCTTTAATGAAGTTTACGTGGAGGGATTGATTAATATGTGGGGATAACGTTTCAATACCTTTATATGATTAAGAGAGACGCTGCAATAGTGGGCTCCGAAAATTTCGACCACTCGGGTTCTTTAACGTGCGCCCGAATCTGAGCACATGGGCCTAAAGCATTTTCGCCTCCATCGAAAATGCAACCGGGATTCCATCCCGTGACCTGCGGGTTAGCAGCCAAGTACCTTAGCCTCTATAGATTACCGTGGCGGGGCACGTGAACGGAAAGAAATAAAGAAGATAACGTGCAGGATTTCACTTAGCAGAATCACTTTGACAGCTATAGCCCCGCCGTGGTGGTCTAGTGGCTAAGGTACTCGGCTGCTGACCCGCAGGTCGCGGGTTCGAATCCCAGCTGCGGCGGCTGCATTTCCGATGGAGGCGGAAATGTTGTTTGCCCGTGTGCTCAGGTTTGGGTGCACGTTAAAGAAACCCAGGTGGTCTAAATTTCCGGAGCCCTCCACTATCGCGTCTCTCATAATCATATGGTGGTTTTGGGACGTTAAACACCACATATCAATTAATCAGTCAATCAATCAATCAATTAACTTTGACAGCTATAGGCACGAATCTCTGTCCAGGCTCCACACGCAGTATCAGTTCGTATATGCTTGTTCATCGTTCAAAGCGCCTTTTGCTGAAGTTGTTTTTCAGAACACGCTTCAATTGAGTAATCTCTGTAATATGAAGGGGAGTGCCTGTCCAAATTTTCTTAGTTTTTAATAATTTTATTTCATTTGCGTACAGTATACGCATTTGAGGAAAAATGTGAACAATAGTCTCATTTTGATGACCACGGCACCACTCACGCGAACTCATTTTCATCACCACAGCACCACTCAGGTGAATTTAATGGTCGTTTTTTTTTGTAACCAGTGCTCCTGCGCATCTCCATTTTTTTCTTCTGCGCTGCAGACCGGCAGCAGCTGAGTAATTAAAACCAGAACCTGCTTTCACCACACAAGTTAGAACCGAACAGCACAGAACATAACGTAATATTGTGCAATTCTCTCCAAGACAGCTCTGCTGCACTAAAGAAACTAATGCACAGAATACACAGTAGGCGTGAGCACTCACTCGCTGGATTTAGTGCCGACTGGTTGTGCCCCCGCGATCTCCGTCGACAGCGCAGCTCTGGCCGACGGCTCGCTTTATGCCATCTCCTAACGCCGACAAGAGGTCTCGCTGAGTGGTGCCCCATCATCAGACTTCAGAGGCCGTGTGCATCTTCCTATCTTTTCCTTACTTCCGTATGTGGCTGTCCCTGCGCCTCTCTCTCCTCCGGCTCCTTTCTCTATCTCTATACCTTCAATTCCTCTCTATCCTTTTGATCCCTCCATTACGCCCACCCCTCGTGGGCTGCTGTTGAGGTGTCCTCCCCCTGAGAGCAAGTTACGTGGCTCACTTTTATCTTCTTTTCATGCGAGAATCATCCCCCCCCCCCCCGGTAGAGGTGTGTTCACTCTCGTTACAGCCCTGCCGCGGTGGTCTAGTGGCTACGGTACTCGGCTGCTGACCCGCAGGTTACGGGATCGAATCCCAGCTGCGGCGGCTACATTTCCGATGAAAGGGGAAATGTTGTAGGCCGGTGGACTCAGATTTGGGTGCACGTTAAAGATCCTGAGGTTGGCGACATTTTCGGAGCCCTCCACTACGGTGGCTCTCGTAATCTTATCGTGGTTTTGGGACGTTAAATCCCAGATATCAATCATCAATCACCCTCGTTACAATTCTTAGCTGCAATGTAGCACGTGTTTGTCCATGGCCACTTTAGAGAGGAGGCACCACGCTGACCAATTTACGAACGAAACGTTTCAGGTTTTATACGAAAACAGACTATATACAAAAGCAACACTCTATATGCACGGCCGCGGCTAAGGAATTTTAAAACTGCTACAGAGACACCAATATTCAATAAGAATTTCGAGGTTCCCACGCATTTGGCTAAAAAAGACTCGAAGGCGAAAAGCATCTTATGTTTATTTTGTTCACAATTTACTTCCTTTTTCAATTGTGTAGTGAATTATTGCCCCCCTCCCTACGGCTATCGCTGCATCTCACGCGGTATTGCACGCTCCTGTGTCTATTGGTACGGCAATGGATGCGCGTTCATTCATTTGAGCACCACGTGACTTTTGGCGAAAATTTATCAGCTTCAGTATTCTTTTTCATTCCCGTGGACGACACTACCGACAACGTCTCGCCAGATATCGCGAAGCCTCTCGCGTCATGTAACAGACGAGGCTTTCGCCTCGCAAGGGGCAGTCGGCCACCGGCGGCGCACCCAGTCAACTGGCGCGTACGGATCTGCGGTGTGAATTTCGAACAGCTGTTTACACGTACGCTGAGTAACCCTCATCGCGACCTTTATCACGGAGGTGCAGACGCACATCGACCGTGTGCCCAGGCAAACCGAAGGAAACACGCTCGCTCACACGGGGAAGTCACAGGAATGCGAAGGATCCAATAAGCGTGCGTCGGAAGTTAACATCTTCGGTGGGGCACGTCGACGTAGCGTCGGGCCCGTCTTGCACGATGTCTGCATGCACTGTTCGACGGCATGTAGCCATGGTGTACCGACTAGTTGTGTGCGCTCGCTGGGAACTCGTTGTCGGGAGGAGCTGCGCACGAAATGCGAACCCGGCGGCTGATCCGCGGGTGGCATCGGCGACCCTTCGACACCTTTGTTTCATCGGCCGCCCCTTCCGGCTGTCGGGCTGATTGATAGCGCAGTCTCGAGTGCGCGCCGCGATAACATCTCGAACCTTTCGCGTCCCCGATCACCATCTCTTCTCGTTTGATATTCAATTATTTTCTTTTGTTGAGGTGCGTGCTGTGATCTCTCGGCTTCCTTGGATATGGCCACACAGCAGGTCACTTAGCTGGAACAGAGGGAACCTTACGGGAATAAAAATAAAACTAAGAAAGGTTCAAGACAACCATTTCGTAAATTAGAAAGGTTTATTACGAAATAAGGAAAGTCGTGCGTGAATTTTTATGAATGTTCGCGCGAAAATGACTTTGGCTTCTGCTCCTTCCTGCAGTGTGATGTGAGCGCTCTTTAAAGTATCTTTCTCTTTGAGATATCGCTTTTCGGACAAAACTGTGTGATGAAATCGCGCTTGTGCCATTAAATTTATGTGATCTCATAGCTCTTTTATCTACATTCACGCGCAAAGCGATGACCTCTTATGTCATCTCAATCTGCGGGTGACCGATTTCTTACGCCAGAACCCACTGGTTTCTGGGCATCATTATTGATAGGGACCTTTGTTGGAGTCCGCATGTGGTCTATATGAAGAAGCGCCTGACCGCTATTTCCCAATTGTTCAAGTTTCTCGCAGGAAAGACGTGGGGGATGTCAATAGACGCAATGATGGAAGTCTACAGAGCCCTGTTTCTTGGTTTGCTGAAATATAGCTTGCTTGTGCTTAGCAATACCTACAAGACCAATGTTCATGTTCTACAGGCAGTGTAAGCCCAAGCACTGTGAGTGTGCCTTGGTCTGCCCAGATGTACGTCAACAGAGGCAACAATTGCAATTGCTGGTGACTATCCGATACAAACTCACATTGTTGTAGAAGTCCTGAGAACGCACATCAGACATTTCGCACGTGCTCCCTGTCATCACCTTGCACTGTTGCCTTCAGAGAGGCGCCAAGCATCGTTCGCTAAAATTATTGTGAAATACAACGAGAAACTTCCCTCGGGCTTCACTCCTGCATCTAAACCATTGATACCCCCTTGGTGTCTTATTCGATCCAAAGTGCATTTTAGTGTACCAGGGATCCGGAGGAAATCCGAGCTTTCGTCACCCGTGCTGTAACAACTGTCTCTTCTTTTGCACGAGAAATATTCAGACAGTATACATATTGAAACGCGCTAGCGAAGATTCGACGAAGAGGAGGAAGAGACTCGACTGACTCGCGAGCGACGCTGTTGATCCTTCGCTGAGCTACACCTCTGCATTACCCATCTTGTAAATAAACGCGTTCCATCGTTACAATTGTGGTGGAAGGTGCTGGGTAAGCTAGCTACTACCAAGTGATACCGGAGAGGCCCCGTCCCCTAACGACGGAACCGCTACACGAGCTTCGCCGCAGCCGTCGACTAGTGGGCTTGGCACCATTACCTCAAGAAATGAGCTCGGACGAAGACAACCAGCAACCAACCGCAAGGACGTCGCCCTACCACTACAGGGAGCCGCGAACCTTCACAGGGAAACCCGGCGATGACGTGGACGAATGGCTGAACCACTATCAGCGGGTGAGCCGTTCGAACGGTTGGAATGCGGCTAGCCAGCTGTCTCACGTGGGGCTCTTCCTCGATTTCACGGCCCTGGTATGGTTTGAGAACCATGAAGACACATTGACAACCTGGGACCAGTTTGTGGAGGAAATTAAGAAATGCTGTGGAGACCCAGCAACGAAGAAGAAACGTGCCGAGCAGACGTTGTCGCAGAGGGCTCAAGTCACCGGTGAGACATGCAGAACCTACATTGAAGAGATTCTGAAGTTGTCCAAGTCGGTGGATGCCCACATGACAGAAGACAAAGTGGGCCATATACTCAAGGGCATCGCCGATGACGTCTACCACTTCCTCATTGGCAAGGAGAGCCTGGAATGCGTGGCCGACGTGATTAACCACTGCCGAACCTTCGAGGCTCTTAAAACTCGTCGCATCACATCGAAGTTCGGACGTCTGGCCAACGTCACGACTGTTGCCACCGTCGATGTCTGCCAAAATTCTCTACCTGCCGACCTTTCCTCCACCGTTCGTCAGATTGTACGGGAGGAACTGCGTCGCCATGTCTCTGTTCCCATGCAAGCTGGAGACCCGCAGTGTGATACCACTATCCCCAAGCATCAATGCTGCGAGTTTCGACGAGCGCAGTTACTCCACCCGCAGTCCACGGCTGAGGGCTCCGCCACCACAGGCTACTTACGTCGGGTTCTCTTATGCGCCCCGCAGCAGTTATAGCTACGGCAGCCAACCGCCTCCGTTTGTGTCCGAGTGGCAATAGTTCCCTGAGCATCCTCTCCACACCGCAGCATTCAATGTGCCTCGGGAACGCCCCGTGTGCTACCAGTGTGGTGTTCGCGGACATATCGCCCGGTTTTGCCCATCACGACGTCGCCCACGCACGACGTTTTCTGACCGACCAGCGATGCTTGCACGGCGAAGCCAACAGCCCGATTACGCCTACTGGCCTTCGGATTCTACTGCCCAGAAGCACGGGCACCGGCCGAACATCCGCAGTGACTCGCCTGCCTCTGTGAGGAGCTTGACGCCACCTACTACGCGCCAGCGACGGTCCCCATCTCCCCGTCCCCGGCCGCGGCTTTCCTCTCCGCCACCGGGAAACTAGCCGGCGTGGCCGATGGAGGCGAGGTCGCTGGACGTACCGCTTTGCACACAAGTATGCCTCCATTAGTTCACATGCTTCACAACAAGGTTCATGTATTCATTGACGATGTTCCCACGATGGCTCTGGTAGACACCGGTGCAACAATATGTATACCGATGGCTCCACGAACCGCCAGTGTTCGCCAGGTGTAGTAGTTGTCCCAGCAAGTGGTGTTACCATCAGCTTTAGGACTGACCATCTCACAGCATCTACAGCAGCGGTACTAGCTGCTTTGCGCCCTGCACTTTGTGTGGTCAATCGGGAACCACCGCAACAATGGTCAATTTTCAGCTACTCAAGGGCTGCCCTACAATCTGTGCTCTCAGCACCGCGTCGCGGGCCGTACGAAAAGCTTGTTTTCGAAATTCGATGCCTTCTCCACACTTCACACGAGAAAGGGCATCATGTGACGTTTCAGTGGCTGCCAAGTCATCGCGGCGTCATAGGGAATGAACATGCCGATACTGCCGCGCGGACAGCTCTTGAAGGAACACGAGAAGAAGCCATATCACTTTCGCGGAGCGATGCTGCCAGTAATCTTCAACGACTTGCGCGTGAAACCACGTTTTCACTATGGTGCCCACCAAGCAACGAGACGAATCGTCAACACCACCTGTCCTCTTTGATGGCTCTCCGCATGCCCAGTGAACTCGACCGAAGTGAAACCACCCTTCTCATCGCTTATGGCTAGGAGTGGCATTTACAAAATCTTATTCCTTTGTCATAGGAATGGCCGACAACGCTCTCTACGATGCCTGTCGTTACGAAGAGACGCAACACCACATCCTGTGCGACTCTCCGTTGTATGACATCCAGAGACAATTACTGGAGTCCGTTTTTGCGCGCATCAAAAATAGCCAAATGTCTGTGGACAATATTCTGTCAAGTGCCCGAGAGAAGACATGGCAACAGAAGGCGACAAAAGCTCTGTTGAAATTCCTACGCGACACAGACCTGAACGAGCGGTTCTAACTGCAATGTCACACACCGCGAAAGACAAGACTAGACTATGACTGAGTGTGCACGCGTGTGCTGCCGAATGTGCCGTGTTTATCTCTCTGCCTTCTCTGCTCTCTATCTTTCATCTCCTCCATCTCCCTCCCATGCGCAGGGTATCAAACCGGCTGCCTATAGGCAGGTTAACCTCCCTGCCATTCTTTTCCTCCTATTTTCCTTCCTCTGTAAACATCGACGAAGCATCAGGCAATTTCCCTTACCATTGGATAGTGCTCCAATTTCGCTTTTTCTATGACGAACTTTTCTTCTTCCCTTTCGTTTTTTAGAACATTTCTTCTCTATACTTACGGGCGGTGAATAGCACTTGTGGCTTCGTTTATTGTTGTGTTTTGGTTTTGTTTCAAAGGAAAGAATGAAGCCTTCTGAACTTCGTGACCCGATATGAAATTGTTAGCCCAAAAGAATTAGATGTCGAATCGTAATGGCTGAACATTTGGTGATTTTCTTTTCTTGAGCAAACGGCTTCAAGCCACACGAACACACACGGAGCAAGAAGTATGAGGATGAGACAAATTCGTGCACTAGCCATTCCTATGCTCGCTGATGCGCCGTGCGTTGCAACTCCCATAGACACTAGCGACAGAGTTTCCTCTAGAGTATATTTACGAAACTCTATGGCCGACGGTACACAAATTTGCCTAATCTTGCCTATAGTATTCGTACATGTGGGCTTCGAAAGCACTTGTGGCTTTGTTTATCGCTGTGTTTTGGTTTCCTTTCGAATAAACGAACGGACCGTTGCGAACTTTTTGACCCAATTTGAACTCGTGAGCCTAAAGGTTAAAGGTGGTGAAGCGCAACTGCTCAACCTTTGCTGAACTTTGTATTGCGGCAAAGCAGATTCAGGTCACACTAGTGCCAAATGGAGCCACCAAAAGAACGAAGACTAGGCGAAACTAAGCAAAACAAATCGCATCATATCCATGGATTGAATGATGATGAGTGGGGCGTAGCTTCGGAGGGTTTTATGGGTAAACCGTGAATCGTCCGTCCGCTGGCCGC